>NC_090322.1:102594305-103242245 GCF_040869045.1 Eurosta solidaginis | reverse complement strand
TTATACAAGAGCAAACGTATACGAAACGATTTACACTAAAGACACTACATACAATAAACACACCGACGGACATAAGACCAAATTTAAAAGTGATACAGATGACTGCGCGCATATTTATAAACACCTACTAACGAATAGTCAGTATGAAACTCCGCGTCACACAGGGAGGACGTGAAATTTAATGTATGTACACATTAACGTTTTTATGTTATTTATATTATTGTTTATGTTATGTTTTTGTTAATTGATTGTATGTATTTGTATGAGTTTGACCCTGAAGATGGTTACCGTGGAGTAACTGAAATATATTGGTATAAAAAACGATTATGCTTTTTCAAATTTCGCTTTCATTAAATCTTCAGTTAGCTTTTAACATATACTCACAATTAATTTCTTGTTGTGATGCAATTCAGGGTTAGTATAGTTTTCTTATAAATTAGTTCATACAGAAAGCACCAATGTTGACAAAATACGAAAAAAAAAATGTTTTCATTGGGAAAATTTTCACAGTCCTGTTATGTTTTACTAGTTGGTTTATATATCGTTGGAAAGGTGTAAAATTATTCTTATACGAACCGGAGGGAAACTGACAATCGTTTTGTAGCCAACGAAGTTATAGGCTCGCAAGGGTCCAAAGATACGAAAAACCGGGATTTCGCTCACGATTTTCGGGATGCCTGGGAAAAATCTGCCATGCAGTGATTCTTAGATTCTCAAGATCCAAAAAAGTGATGTATATTGGAACGAGTTGCTGTCATTCCTTGTCAAATTTGGTTTCGAGACAAACCGGTTTCGGCGTTGTGCCATCATCAATGTCGATTTTCGTTCTGATCTGTTGTTGTCGTTTGTCTTGTATTTATAGTTCGTAGGTACATGAGCAGGTCATGTCAAAATTGATGCTTGTGTACATTTAGTTATGTGTATGTGCTGTGTGTTCATTCAGAATCGAGGGTGGTTTTTATTGATCGATTTGTATGGCTGACTGAGGTATGTAAAAGGCAGTAATTCTAGTCATTTGACCTTCTTTGTGTGTTTGTTGTTTTGGTGCATTTATTGTTTTGTGTTTAGTTCTATTGTGTGTTTGTCTGTTTTACTTGTGTGATTTCTTTTTTTTTGTAAACAAGTTTTAAAGGCTCAGATATTGTGCCAGAAATTGTGTTTATCTGTTATTTTATTATTCTACCGTCGAATGTTTTCTGTTTGTAGATTTCCATGTTTTCGAATACGTTGAGACGTCGGCCTTTTGCTTGTATGTGAAGGACCCTAGCTGTTTTATTGATGTTTGCTGGTGAACATTCATTTTCGACCATGTGATTCGCGAAGTTAGACTCTGCTATAATGTTTGGATTCCGTGTTTTTTTGTAGAAATCTCAAATATGTTCTCTGAATCTCGTTCTTATTTGCCATCCTGTTTGTCCTATGTAACTGTGTTGACATCCACAGGTAAGCTTGTATACGCCGTGGCTGCTAAACGGATCCTCTGGCCGACGACTCAACGTACTTGAAAACATGGAAATCTATAAGCAGAAAACATTCGACGGTAGAATATTAAATGAACAGATAAACACAATTTCTGACACAATATCTGAGCCTTTAAAACTTGTTTACAAGAACCAAAGAAATCACACAGGTAAAACAGACAAACACACAATAACAACTAAACACAAAACAATAAATGCACCAAAACAACAAACACACTAAGAAGGTCAAAAGACTAGAATTACTGCCTTTTACCTACCTCAGTCAGCCATACAAATCGATCAGTAAAAACCACCCTCGATTCTGAATGAACACACAGCACACACCCATAAATAAATATACACAAGCATCAATTTTGACATGACCTGCTCATGTACCTACGAACTATAAATACAAAACAAACGACAACAACAGATCAGAACAAAAATCGACACTGATGATGGCACAACGCCGAAACCGAATTTGACAAGGGAGGACGGAAAATCGTTCCAATATACATCATTTATCCACCCTGTCGGAAAATCAACAAAACAAAATAAATCCAAAAAGGTGGTACCAAGAAAAATGGTATCCTTCATAGGTATTTTCAATTTTATCTTTTTTGTAACACTGTGTTATAATTACATGAAGCACTTTACTTTTTTTTAGATTCGATATGGCATCCCCTGCACTTAAAGATCTTCCCAAGGTAGCCGAAAACTTAAAAAGTCAACTTGAAGGATTTAATACTGAAAAATTAAAGAATGCCAGCACACATGAAAAAATCGTTCTCCCCTCCGCGGAAGGTTTGTATTTTTTTACAGTTGGATGACACAAAGCAGCGTCATAAGATTTTATATTCGCTTCTAATATAAAAAAGCATGGAAACAGTTTACGTTATGAGTTTATGTCATTATGTCAGCGCTCCTTTGAAATACTTAAACCATAAACATCAATAACTCTAAAAATTAATTAATTCTCATCCTTGTTAGATGTGGCAGCCGAAAAGACACAGCAGTCTCTAATCTCCGGTATTGAAGCTTTTGATACATCAAATCTGAAGCATACTGAAACTAATGAAAAGAATCCCTTGCCCGACAAGGAAGGTAAGGTCGTTAATTGTTATAACATGCACCTTCTCTGAAATATGTGATAGGAAACCCGTTTTCATAGTTTTAGAAAGCAATTGTAGGTTACAAATGCACCCAATACTGCATATTTCTTACTACACCAATTAGTCCGGCCAATTTAGACAATTAAAACAACAAAAATTACGACAAAGCCAAAGTTTGGTTTACCTTAAAAAAGAAAAATTGAAAAGTCCCTATCCATCAAATTTGAGCTAAAAAAGTTATTCGTGGTCTAAGGTCAAAATTTCAGGTTTTTGAGTTTTTCTCGAAAACGGTGAGTTTTATAAAAAAATAATTCTGTCAAAAATTGTAGAACTCGAAATTTTCTACAAATTCTCTACTCTTTTTCTCGAAAATGGTAAGTTTTATCAAAAAATAACTCAGACCAAAGTTTAGATCTCGAAATTCTCTACAAAAATGGTAATGTATTTCCTGTGAATATCACCGTTCTTGAGATATCGCAATTATAGGAATCACATTGTATATAATGTGGACACTTTCCACACCACCCTTTTTTTAACGTGGTGGTGCGAAAATGTGTGCATATTATATACAATGTGACTCACCGTTGCAATATTTCAAGAACGGTGATACTCACAGGAAACACATTACCATTTTTGTAAAGAATATCGAGATCTAAACTTTCGTCTGAGTTATTTTTTGATAAAACTTACCGTTTTCGAGAAAAACTTGAAATTTTGACCTCGAATAAATTTTTTAGCTCAAATGGAATAGATGGGGACTTTTAAATTATTTATGGTAAACTAAACATCCTCATCAAAATAAGGCTTTGTCGTAATTTTTGTCATTTAATCACTATTTTTAGGTCTAAATTGACCGAACTAAATACGCAGCGAATATTCTAATACGATGAACTGCAAGTTTTTTACGCTTCCCACTGCAGCCGATTCTATGTACCGGAGCGACTGTTGCTCGCGCCAAACGGCGCCTCCAGCTAACGCGGCCGCTCCATGGACAATATTAATGTCGAGTACCAGCTGTTATCTCTGTCCCAGCCCTCCTTTTCCGACAACCGCACTCGCGTAAGAAGGAGTCAGCAACTCCTAGTTCCCCACACCATGTTCTCCCTATTCCAGCTAAGAATATTTATGATCGTGACATGCAGTTCATGCCTTGGCCGATGACACCTTCATAGATGCTCTGGTCTTAGAAATGGCCCCATGCTGCCAAAACACAAGAACCAAGCCATCGACATCAGGTACTTTAGCAGCAATCGGATAACACACTCGACAAAGCCTATATTCTTCAAAGCGTATCCACCCATCTCTGACTCCCAGAGTGACGACTGCCCCGCTGTTGGCCTTCAGAATTCTGCAACTTAATTGAAACGAGTTAAACGGAAAGATCGCAGAGATAGTTGACTACATGAATAAAAATAATATCCGTAGAGTCGAAATTCAAGAAAAAAGCTAACTTCCCTAGGAAAGATCGCACAAGGGGCAATGGAGGTGGCTATGCCTTTATCACCCATCACACCGTGCAATACAGTTAATTCAACCCATCATCAGCCGAAGGGATAAAAACTTAAAAAGTCAGGAGATGTTGACCTAGAAAAATTAACATATATATCCCTGTCACCTTCCGTTCAAGTGGCTATCGCCATGACATCAGTACGCTACTCTGTGGCTAAAACCGCCTCATGTCACTCTGATATTCCAGCTTAGCAGTCGACAGCAGAAGCAGGCAGCTGGTGGAGCAAATAGGCTATACGACTTTCTGCACAATAAACGGCGATAGTCCCACCAGAATTGCAGGTATTGTCACAGCTCGCCGGAGCTTTCTATCGTCAGCGCAGGGCTCATAAACTGCGTCGATTGGGAGCCGATGTTTACTTTAGCATCTGACCAACTGCCCATACTCCTTTCAATACAGCGACCTGCTAATTTTATCACCTCCGAAAAGCAGACTCTTATTAATTTCAAAAAAGTTAACTGGGCCTACACAACCTTGACAAATCAGTCTTTTACTGATCTCCCCATTCCGACTGATGTCCGCCGAGGCGAGTGTGCGTTTCACAAGATCACCGCTTCAGCTTCAGCACGATTTATTCCGGCCGGCAGAATACCTAAAAGCATACCGCAATTCCCCGCGGAAGCTGCAAACTTAGCATGAGAACGTGACCTGACGAGACAACTCGACCTTAGATACCCCCATATTAGCAGTCTCAACTTGGTTATTATGCGGCTGGTGAATGAACACAAACGTGCCAAATTGGAGGAGCATCTAAAGAACTGCAACCTCCCTGCGGGTGTCGGTAAATTGTGGTCCATCATCAAATCCTTGTACAATCAAACAAAACAATGATAAAAAAGTATCCATAGCCTTCGGCGACAAAAATCGGATTCGGGAAAATGCGCGACCGCCTTTTACCATCTCCCCCACAGAGGTTGAAGAAGCCATCCACAAGGCCAAAGCCTCTAAATCAATAGACCCAGACGGAATGCCAATGCTAAAACACCTTGGCGCTAAGTGAATAAACTACCTAAATCACATTTTCAACTTGTCGCTGAAGTCCTTTGTCATTTCCAAACAATGGAAGATGGCAAGGAGAATTCCACTACTAAAGCCTGGTAAACCAGCTAACGAAGGCGAATCATATCGACCGATATCACTCCTTTCGCCAGTAGCGGAGACATTGGAAACCGTCTTACTCCCTCATTTCACGGCAAATCTTCGCCTAGCCACTCACCACCAAGGCTTCAACAAAATGCATAGGTGGTAGCTGCGCTAAACGCCATAAACACTATTGAGAAATGATTCAAGGTTTGATTCCAGCTCAAGGCCAGAACAATAATTCTTTTCCTAAAGATAATTATTGTTTGTTTTTTTAATTTTTCTATAATTGAAAAATTTTATTTTGTTTTTGGAATAGTAAGTAGACAATTTTTCAGATAACCTGCCATAGCTGCGCAGATAGATACTTTTTGAAGGGTGCTAAGCTTTCATCATCAGTACGCTTTAGGCACGCTGCGCTAACCATTTAGCTATGCAGCGGTGGTTTGTTTGTTCTACTTACTATTCGAAAAACAAAATACAAGTTTTCAATAATAGAAAAATAAAAAAGAATAAAATAATTATATTTAGAAAAAAATGATTGTTCTGGCGTTGAGCTCGAATCGAACCATGAATCATAAATTATCACAGGATGGACTCACACCTTCCCCCTTTTCTAAAAATATGGACCGGAAATTAGCTGAATGGTCGGTAAGCATCGGTTCCATTTAGGAAATCTCAAAGCCTAGGAAAATTAAACAGGGGGTACCACCGGGCAGTGTCCTATCCCAGCTTCTGTTCAATTTCTTCACCATCAAAATTTCTTCCCCACCAAAAGGAGTTACAATCATTTGCTATGCCGACGACTGTGCGGTTATGGTAATGGGACCTGGCCCCTTCATAGATGAATTAGTTTCTAAAAACAATCCCGATCTCCCCGATCTTTATAGTTTATTCACTTCGCGCATCCTGGCATTATCACCGACAAAATCCACAGCCACTCTGTTGACGACGTGGAAGAAACAGATGACGCAAATGTTGGACGTACGCGTCGATGGTGTCACCCAACGATCTTAGGGGTAACGTTCGATAATACTCTGGCAAAGCCGTAACAAAATCCTCAAGTCGCTTGCCGGCAGCACCTTGGGAAAAGATAAAGAAACGTTACCGCGCTCATGAGCTACGCGACACCAGTTTGGTCGCCTGGTCTTAAAACACACACTGGAAAAGGCTACACGCCTGTCAAAATGCTGCGATCAGAACTGCCACCGGATGTCTCCTTATGACTCCCGAATACCACCTACATAGTAAGGCTAAAGAGATCGACACTAAAGAGCACAACGAAATGCTGAACTGGCACTTATTGCTAAATTATCACAAACCAGGACATCCTAGCAAACAACTGCTTGATCTAGACGCGCCTCCACGGGTGTTAAGGGAACATCTCCATAAGCACTACGACGAGATCCGGCACCTGCCAACACAGCCGTTTGATCCAGACAAGCATAATCAGGCCCTAAGCAAAATGCACACAGAATCGGTAAACGCTTTTGCCAGGCCCGGTGAACCCTTTTATTAATATACAATATCCTACTCTTGCAGAAAAAGAAAGCACACTTCCAAGGGAGACACGAGTTACCCTGGCCCAACTTCGTTCTGGACACTGTAGCAGGCTAAACTCTTACTGCATGCGATGCATCCCTACATGACACCAACCATCTTTTCAATTGTAATGTGGAACCTACGTCTCTAACACCAATCTCCCTATGGTCCGCCCTTGTTGAAACTGTCAGTTTCCTTGGACTCCCGTTAGAGAAATTTGATGAAAATTGAGTGGTCGTTCCCGTTGAATGGGGCGAAGCACTGTTTATGTTGTAGCGATAAATACACTCCCTGATTGTTTTGGGGTACGTTCCAGTAATAAGTCACATTAGGGTACTAGCTCGACCATTTCGGGAACGATTTAGTACGACCACATTGAATCTTCTGGGCCATCTTGGCCCCTCCCCTAGTTGAGAAACTTGTGGTTGTTGTTGTTGTAGCAGTGCTTCGCCCCATCCAATCACAAATTGTCATCAATGTCCTCTACCGGGAGTCCGAAATCTCCATCGCCTTTGGCGTGGGATTTAATTATCTAGCGTATGTCTTCAACCTGTCCCTGTCCACCTTTGTCATCCCCAAAAATGGAAAATGGGCAGGGTGGTTCCGATATTAAAGCCTGGGAAGCCAGCTAACATAGGAGATTCTTATCGTCCGATATCTCTCCTATCGCCAGTAGCCAAGACACTTGAAGCCATTCTGCTTCCCTATTTGGCGTCTTGCTATCACTATCACCGCATAACACTATCACCGCGCACAACGCCATTAACACGCAAATAAATGCGGATTAAATCAAAAACCCCACCATAGGACAGTGCTCGTTGCGCTAGACCCATCAAAAGCGTTTGATACGGCCAACCACGGCACGTTACTGCAAGTCCTGGATTGGGTTCGATACCTTTCCGGAGTAGGAGAATATGGCGCAGTCCCGCTGCAAGGATCTGCTGGGAGGATGACAACTTGTGGGACGCAAAGTAATTTTTAACGACTTTCACATGGGCCAACAGTACATTTTTACCACGGTAGAAATGCTACATACACTCTGGCTAACTCAATATTTCACTCCCCTACATATAAGGACTACTTGCACTGCTACAACAACAACAACAACAACAGGACTACTTGCGTACCTAATACATGCATTCCACTCAAATTGTGACTATGTGTGTATAAATAAACTAACAGCTGTATTCAGTAAGGCGTCTCTAACCACTATTAGAGACAATTTGGGGTGAAAATCAGTTTTGAGATAATTCGCTATTCTGTAAGCTGTCTCTAGTCTAGCAAAAGTTGTGAGCTGGACCGGGGCAGATAACAAACATGAAAATCTCAGAAAAAGTATGAAAATTATTTGCGAAAGACACCTTAAACGTTATTGTTTCATTTCTCAAATTTAAAATTAACAAAGAAAAAATATTAAAAAAAAACAAGTAAGGAAGGCTAAGTTCGGGTGTAACCGAACATTACATACTCAGTTGAGAGCTGTGGAGACAAAGTAAGGGAAAACCACCATGTTGTAAAAAGTACCTAGGGTAACCCTGGAATGTGTTTGTATGACATGTGTATCAAATGAAAGGTGTTAATAAGTATTTTAAAAGGGCGTGGGCCTTAGTTCTATAGGTGGACGCCTTTTCGAGATATCGTCATAAAGGTGGACCAGGGGTGACACTAGAATTTTTTGTACGATATGGGTTGTGAGGACCAAATAAATCCTCATTAATTTGGCCCACACAAAACGACCCCACAACATATTTGACACGACATTAACACGACAAGTGGCCACAAAAGGCTCTAGCAACACGATCAACCAACAAGTCTCAGCAACACAACGAGCGGTCGCAACATTTAACAGCAACACGGCCAACCAACAAATCTCAGCAACACAACGAGCGCACGCAACCATTTGAGCTAGCAACACCAAACACAACAGCCATAAAAGGAGCGACACAGCAAACCAGCAGTCAGTCAGCACGGAGCTGTGGTCGTGACCAGAGCTACTAGCGAAGTATATCCCTATTGCAGTTGACCATCTCTATGCAATAGGAATCCACTTCATAGGAGCGAGTCGTGGAATGGTGATTGCGGTTGACTTTCTCTACGCATCACCCCCAAAGACCAAAGGCCCCGCCATAGTAACGCGAAACCGCGACAGGTGACACCCGCTCATCTCCGTCAGTAGAAGTACGCCGGCAGAGGCCGCAACTGAGCGGCAACGCACGTAAACCAGCGCAGAGCGCGGCAGCAAAGCGCAGCAGAGGTCCGCCGACGCACAACGTAACCAGGGTAAGCCAGCGCGAACCGCGGCAGCAGAGGTACGCCAACAGAGGTCACGTCAACGCGGCGACGCATAGCGCAGCCAGGGTAAGCCAGCGCCAAGCGCGGCGGCAGAGCGCAGCAGAGGTACACCGACAGAGTAATACAAGTAAGCGCCGACGGAGGGCGCGACAGAGCATCGCCTCAGCAATACAAGTAAACGCCGACGTAGGGCGCGACAGAGTATCGCCCAGCAAATACGAGTAGACGCCGACGCAAGGCGTGGCAGAGAATCACCCAGCAACCAGCAATACAAATAGACGCCGACGCAAGGCGCAGCAGGGTCATACAAGTAAACGCCGACGTAAGGCGCGTCAAGGCACCGACGCCACACACTAACGGGATCCCTCTAACGGAACACGGCGACAGAGCATCGCCTCAGCAATACAAGTAGACGCCGACGTAAGGCGCGACAGAGCACCGCAGCGGGAGAGACGCCGTCATAAGGCGCGTCAAGGCACCGACGCCACATACTAACGGGACCCAGCTAACGGAATACGGCCGGACCGCTAAGGCCCGCCACCGCAATCAAGGATACCGCAAGATAATCCAAGTGAAATTGAAAATGAAGTATACAAACACGTTTTATTTTATATTATAGAATTTAGAACCAATAAAGAGAGTGAAGTTTTTATATTAAATCGATTTGCAAGGTGCCCCTTTAATACAAATTTATTGTAAACGAACCCTGGGCACGGCGAGTATACCCCAGCAAATATCAAAGAAGCAACGGGGCACGAAAAAGCTTCGTTACAATTGGCGCCCGAGCAGGGACCCTGCAAATCGTTAGCGCGTCAGAAGGAACATTCCTGACGAGAAACCTAACCACAAAATGGTCGACCAGATCGATACCACGTGGTTAGACACAATTTCAAAGGAGCAGCTGATATCCATCACACAGGAATTGGGTTTTGAGCAGACAGGTACCACCCGAGAAATCCGAAAGCGCATAGCAGCACTGGTCTCAAAGGCAAATACCGACTCGGAAATCCACGAAAATTTTTTATCCCTACAAGCCACCTACAAGGAAACTACGCACATGAGCGACGTAAATGAGGTTAAGACACCGATTCCGTCGAACGGAGGAGGCACACCAAAGGTCGCCGTTACAACAGTAGAACAAACTCAATTCGCGTTTCCTCCCAGGAATACAGTACCCACACAACAGCACGTACCATCAGAAATTATGGCATCATCAACCGGCACATCTCAACCCACGCAACCGTACTTACCAGCGGGAATAACGGCACCAGCCATGAACTATACATGCCAGGTAACTCAAGCACCGACCGTGGTGTTCGCGCCCATCATCGACCAGGTAAGAAAGTGGTCCGTAAAGTATGAACGTGGACGGGCCCGTTAGCGTTCATCGAACGGTTAGAGGAGTTAGCCGAAGTATACGCGCTAAACGTGGACCTCCTGCCAAAAACCATGCCCGAGCTACAAGGGGCGCCGCGCTACAATGGTACCGCAATAACAATGCGCACTGGGGAGAGTGGACAAGCTTCAAAAAGGATTTTTTACGTTTCTTCCTACCAGTCAGGTACTCCGAGCGGCTCGACGACGACATACGCCAACGGGGGCAGCACAACAAGGAGAGGTATAAGGACTACGTACTAGGAATCCAGAGCTTGATGAGACACGCAGGGTACACCAGCGAACAGCGGCTGGAACGAATCTTCCGTAACAGCCACCCCGATTACCAACTTTACATCCGTCGGAGGGACTTCACTAATCTCGCAGAGCTCCTGACACTCGCCGAAGAATACGAGAACATACGCGAGGACTATCGAAGATCATCAGGCGGACATCACCGCGAAGTTACGCGATACATCGCCAGTGACACAACCCGGGTGTCACCATCAAAACCTGAAACACAACCACCACCACCACCGAACCTAACGAACCGCACGCCTCCAAGCAATCAGAGATACGACCCCAACGGCGTATGCAGGAGATGCGGCGAACGAGGACATGACACCAATAGGTGCCGAAACCCACAGAAAATTTTTTGCTGGGAATGTGGCCGCAACGACATACGAACCATCGAATGCTGCCGCCGACGTCAGGGAAACGACAGAGGGCTCCACAAAGAAGAAGGCGCCGTGAGCCCAAGGGACCTAGCGCCGAAACGGCAGTAACAATGTACCAAGAGCATGGTCGCCTCTACGCCGTAGCCAAGCTCGGCGCGGAATCAGCCGAGGCAGTCACCGACACAGGGGCATCAAGAAGTTTCGTCTCGAGCAGCTTAGCAGAACGTGTGGTGAACTCGGGAAGCGGAGAAATGGTGAGAGTGGCCACCAAAATAACGATGGCAGACGGGACTAGCACTACCATCTTCGACGCCATAAGGACTGAGGTACACCTCGGAGAAGCGTCACTCCACACAGTTTTACACGTCATGCCCGGAGCGATCGCGAACATCATACTGGGCCTAGATACGCTAGGAAGCATGGGAGCCACCATATCATGTGGAGAAGGCCACCTCGTGCTAACCAGACCCCTTGCCCAGCACACACCGAATCTGGGAGTCGCGCCAGAAACTATTCAGAGAAGAACACCAGCAAGAACGAATATCGCCAGGTACGACAGCCCTGGGACTATTCAAAGTACACCATCAGCCAGAACAGATATCGCCAGGTACGACAGCCCTGGGACTATTCCAAGTTCAATATCATCAAGAAAGGATATCGCCAGGTACGACAGCCCTGGGACTAATCAAAGTACACCATCAGCCAGAACGGATATCGCCAGGTACGACAGCCCTGGGACTATTCCAAGTTCAATATCATCAAGAAAGGATATCGCCAGGTACGACAGCCCTGGGACTATTCAAAGTACACCATCACCCAGAACGGATATCGCCAGGTACGACAGCCCTGGGACTATTCAAAGTTCAATATCATCAAGAACGGATATATCCAGGTACGACAGCCCTGGGACTATTCAAAGTACACCATCAGCCAGAACGGATATCGCCAGGTACGACAGCCCTGGGACTATTCAAAATTCAACATCATCAAGAACGGATATCGCCAGGTACGACAGCCCTGGGACTATTCAAAGTACACCATCAGCCAGAACGGATATCGCCAGGTACGACAGCCCTGGGACTATTCAAAATTCAACATCATCAAGAACGGATAACGCCGGGTACGACACCCCTGGATCCTCATCTGGAACCATTCAGAGTATAACAGCACCGAGCAGCAGTAACTTCAAGCACGACGGCATTATGCAAAACAACAACAACCGGTCATTCTATCGCAAACCACCGAGGTGACAACACGTGCTTTTGCTACGAATTTCTTTAAAAAAAAAAAAAAAACCAACAACCTAAGATGGAGAGCCATAACGCCAAACTAAACAACAGCGTCAAGCGTATGCGCCAGCATTACGAGGAGGAGGAAGCAAAGCGCCCCAGGGTAGTACTGCTGGAAGGAGCTATTGGCGCCGACGTCAGCAACACGCGTGGAACCACACGCACAAACACGTACGCTGACGTCGCACGCAACGTTACACCACCAAGCGCTACAGGCGGCGACGCCAACAACATGCGTGCAACTATACTCGCAAACACGTACGCTGACGTCGCACGCACCGTTACATCACCAAACACTGCAGACAGCCGTTCACCGAGGAAATGGCGAGCCAGAAGCGCACGGAAATGTTGAACCGATTTCCACGGGACGGTCGAGAGTCCACGAAGACTACGCAAACCATAACCACCACATACAATCCTTACACAGTCAAACAACCAATCCCGGAAGACAACACTGAACCGGTAGCACCAGACGCCGAAACAGAGCCACAACAAACAACAGCAGGCCACCAAGAGGTGATAATGGAGGCCCACGACACAGATGGACCAACGCTAAACCAATTCCCGAAAATTGCAGAAAGCGTGCGAGACATTTTCCGACGCATCGCCGAAGGCAAAGGACGCTCCCGCGTAAAATTTCGCACACGGGAATACACCGTCACGGTGGTAAAAGGCAGGGCCCGCATACGAATACGGGGCACCGAGGGCTAAATTTCTGAAGTGGGGGGAGTGTGAGGACCAAATAAATCCTCATTAATTTAGCCCACACAAAACGACCCCACAACATATTTGACACGACATTAACACAACAAGTGGCCACAAAAGGCTCTAGCAACACGATCAACCAACAAGTCTCAGCAACACAACGAGGGGTCACAACATTTAACAGCAACACGGCCAACCAACAAATCTCAGCAACACAACGAGCGCACGCAACCATTTGAGCTAGCAACACCAAACACAACAGCCATAAAAGGAGCGACACAGCAAACCAGCAGTCAGTCAGCACGGAGCTGTGGTCGTGACCAGAGCTACTAGCGAAGTATATCCCTATTGCAGTTGACCTTCTCTATGCAATAGGAATCCACTTCATAGGAGCGAGTCGTGGAATGGTGCTTGCGGTTGACCTTCTCTACGCATCACCCCCCAAAGACCAAAGGCCCCGCCACAGTAACGCGCAACCGCGACAGGTGACACCCGCTCACCTCCGTCAGTAGAAGTACGCCGGCAGAGGCCACAACAGAGCGGCAACGCACGTAAACCAGCAGGCAGTTAGCACGGAGCTGTGGTCGTGACCAGAGCTACTAGCGAAGTATATCCCTATTGCAGTTGACCTTCTCTATGCAATAGGAATCCACTTCATAGGAGCGAGTCGTGGAATGGTGATTGCGGTTGACCTTCTCTACACATCACCCCCAAAGACCAAAGGCCCCGCCACAGTAACGCGCAACCGCGACAGGTGACACCCGCTCATCTCCGTCAGTAGAAGTACGCCGGCAGAGGCCGCAACTGAGCGGCAACGCACGAAACCAGCGCAGCGCGGCAGCAAAGCGCAGCAGAGGTCCGCCGACGCACAACGTAACCAGGGTAAGCCAGCGCGAACCGCGGCAGCAGAGGTACGCCGACAGAGGTCACGTCAACGCGGCGACGCATAGCGCAGCCAGGGTAAGCCAGCGCCAAGCGCGGCGGCAGAGCGCAGCAGAGGTACACCGACAGAGTAATACAAGTAAGCGCCGACGGAGGGCGCGACAGAGCATCGCCTCAGCAATACAAGTAAACGCCGACGTAGGGCGCGACAGAGTATCGCCCAGCAAATACGAGTAGACGCCGACGCAAGGCGTGGCAGAGAATCACCCAGCAACCAGCAATACAAATAGACGCAAGGCGCAGCAGAGTAATACAAGTAAACGCCGACGTAAGGCGCGTCAAGGCACCGACGCCACACACTAACGGGATCCGTCTAACGGAACACAGCGACAGAGCATCGCCTCAGCAATACAAGTAGACGCCGACGTAAGGCGCGACAGAGCACCGCGGCGGAGAGAGACGCCGTCATAAGGCGCGTCAAGGAACCGACGCCACATACTAACGGGACCCAGCTAACGGAATACGGCCGGACCGCTAAGGCCCGCCACCGCAATCAAGGATACCGCAAGATAATCCAAGTGAAATTGAAAATGAAGTATACAAACACGTTTTATTTTATATAATAGAATTTAGAACCAATAAAGAGAGTGAAGTTTTTATATTAAATCGATTTGCAAGGTGCCCCTTTAATACAAATTTATTGTAAACGAACCCTGGGCACGGCGAGTATACGCCAGCAAATATCAAAGAAGCAACGGGGCACGTTACAGGGTATCAAATGAAAGGTGTTTATGAGTATTTTAAGAGGGCGTGGGCTTAGTTCTATAGGTGGACACCTTTTCAAGATATCGCAATAAAGGTGGACCGGGGGTGACTCCAGAATTTGTTTGTACGATATGGGTATCAAATGAAAGGTGTTAATGAGTATTTTAAAAGGGCGTGGGCCTTAGTTCTATAGGTGGACGCCTTTTCGAGATATCGCCATAAAGGTGGGCCAGGGGTGACTCTAGAATTTGTTTGTACGATATGGGTATCAAATGAAAGTTGTTAATGAGTATTTTAAAAAGGCGTGGGCCTTAGTTCTATAGGTGGACGCCTTTCCGAGATATCGACATAAAGGTTGACCAGGGGTGACTCTAGACTTTGTTTGTACGATATGGGTATCAAATGAAAGGTGTTAATGAGTATTTTAAAAGGGCGTGGGCCTTAGTTCTATAGGTGGATGCCTTTTCGAGATATCGACATAAAGGTGGACCAGGGGTGACTCTAGAATTTATTTATACGATATGGGTATCAAATGAAAGGTGTTAATGAGTATTTTAAAAGGGAGTGGGCCTTAGTTCTATAGGTGGATGCCTTTTCGAGATATCGCCATAAAGGTGGGCCAGGGGTGACTCTGGAATTTTTTTGTGCGATATGGGTATCAAATGAAAGGTGTTAATGAGTATTTTAAAAAGGCGTGAGCCTTAGTTCTATAGGTGGACGCCTTTTCGAGATATCGACATAAAGGTGGACCAAGGGTGACTCTAGAATTTGTTTGTACGATATGGGTATCAAATGAAAGGTGTTAATGAGTATTTTAAAAAGGAGTGGGCCTTAGTTCTATATGTGGACGCCTTTTCGAGATATCGCCATAAACGTGGACCAGGGGTGACTCTAGAATGTGTTTGTACGATATGGGTATCAAATTAAAGGTATTAATGAGGGTTTTAAAAGGGGGTGGCCCTTAGTTGTATATGTGAAGGCGTTTTCGAGATATCTGACCAGGGTGATCCAGAACATCATCTGTCGGGTACCGCTAATATATTTATATATGTAATACGACGTACAGTATTCCTTCCAAGATTCCAAGGGCTTTTGATTTCGCCCTGCAAAACTTTTTCATTTTCTTCTACTTAATATGGTAGGTGTCACACCCATTTTACCAAGTTTTTTTCTAAAGTTATATTTTGCGTCAATAGACCAATACAATTACCATGTTTCATCCCTGTTTTCGTATTTGGTATATAATTATGGCATTTTTTTCATTTTTCGTAATTTTCGATATCGAAAAAGTGGGCGTGGTCATAGTCGGATTTCGGCCATTTTTTACACCAATACAAAGTGAGTTCAGATAAGTACGTGAACTGAGTTTAGTAAAGATATATCGATTTTTGCTCAAGTTATCGTGCTAACGGCCGAGCGGAAGGACAGACGGCCGACTGTGTATAAAAACTGGGCGTGGCTTCAACCGATTTCGCCCTTTTTCACAGAAAACAGTTATCGTCCTAGGAGCTAAGCCTCTACCAAATTTCACAAGGATTGGTTAATTTTTGTTCGACTTATGGCATTAAAAGCCTCCTAGACAAATTAAATGAAAAAGGGCGGAGCCACGCCCATTTTGAAATTTTCTTTTATTTTTGTATTTTGTTGCACCATATCATTACTGGAGTTGAATGTTTCTTTTAAAATTTGAATTTAAAAAAATTTTTTTTTAAAAAGTAGGCGTGGTCGTTCTCCGATTTTGCTAATTTTTATTAAGCAGACATTAAGTAATAAGATTAAGGTTCCTCCCAAATTTCATCATATCTTCAACGACTGCCCAATTACAGCTTGCAAAACTTCTAAATTACCTTCATTTAAAAGTGGGCGGTGCCACGCCCATTGTCCAAAATTTTACTAGTTTTCTATTCTGCGTGATAAGCTCAACTCACCTACCAAGTTTCATCTCTTAATGCGTATTTGGTAATGAATTATCGCACTTTCGATTTTTCGAAATTTTCGATATCGAAAAAGTGGGCGTGGTTATTGTCCGATATCGTTCATTTTAAATAGCGATCTGAGATGAGTGCCCAGGAACCTACATACCAAATTTCATCAAAATACCTCAAAATTTACTCAAGTTATCGTGTTAACGGACAGACGGACGGACGGGCATGGCTCAATCGAATTTTTTTTCTATACTGATGATTTTGATATATGGAAGTCTATATCTATCTCGATTCCTTTATACCTGTACAACCAACCGTTATGCAATCAAAGTTATTATACTCTGTGAGCTCTGCTCAACTGAGTCTAAAAATCGAACTCAATGTGGCGCTGCTGAGATTCGAACCTAAGCACTAATTAAAAAAAATTTTAAGCTAAACGACATCAAAATATTTTGGAGTTGGAGGAGGGACAAGTATACGTGGCGCAGAGTCGACTAAAGTCTTTGGAAGAATTATGTATTGAGGACTTAGATTGTAACAAATTGTCAGGAAGGAGTCCTTGTAATAATGACACACTAAATGAACGAAATAGAATGAGAAATAATAGGCAATTAAATAAAGTATAACAACTTGAAAATAAAATAAATAAATAAAAATTTTTCAGTTAAACGGTTTTATTGAAAACAATACTTACATGAAGTAGTAATAATAATACTAAAAGCTAGAAAATTATTAGGTATGTAGGTCCTAGGTACTAGTCATCACACTCCTCATCAATCTAGGGCGTTGATCAGACAATTAAATAAAAGCGTTGGGCGCTTGCACGAAGATGATCAGAAATAAATCCTTCACACGGAACATAATAGGGCTCATCGATCCCTAGAAGAGAATATGAATCAAATCCTAAGAGACTATTATTTTCCAAGCATGCGCAAATCGTTAAAGAAATTATAACCAATTGTAAAGTTTGCCAGGAAGCGAAGTATCAGCGCCAACCGGCAAACCCCGAAATTGGGATAACATGAATCCCTACCAAGCCCGGAGAAATTCTGCATGTGGATATTTTCTCTACTAACAATAAACATTACTCAACCTGCATGAACAAGTTTTCTAAGTTCGCCGTGGTTCAGTCCATGGCATCTAGGGCAATAGTCGACATTAAGGAGCCCTTAATGCGAATTATAAACTTTTTCAATTAAACTAAAAGCCTTGTTTACGATAATGAAAAATCACTAAACTCAGTCACAATAAAATCCCTACTAAAGGATCATTTTAATGTTTTATTTTTCATAGCACCACCCCATCACAGCACGACCAACGGACAGATAGAACGATTTCGGAAATCAGTCGATGTATTAAACTTACCCAAGGATTGAATGTGACGAACGGCCTTATCCTACTCGCAACCAACAAGTACAACAGAACAATACACTCCGTGACCAAACAACGGCCCATCGACATAATCCACCCCACAGCATAAAAATAATTGGGTGAAATTATAAATAGCTTGACGAAAGCGCAAAACTCCGAACTTACCTACCACAACAAAAGAAGGGAAACCGAAATTTGTATGACAGGGGAAAATGTCTTTATAAAATCTAACGAAAGACTTATAATAAGCTCAGTATCCTGAAAAGGAAGTTCAAAAAGATTTGGGAACCACAGTCCTTGTTGATGGTAGGAAAATTCACAAAAGTTATCTAAGATAATTTCGTTTTATCCATAGGTTGCTTATCCTGACGGCAGCTGCATTAGCTCGACCGGAAATTGTAAACTACACTGACTCAATTTACATACCTATATCGGACTGATAGGTTGCCATCTATAGCCAGTACAACTATATCATTCACCACCTAAATTTGACCGCTTACGACAACATCGCTGAAGAAACGCACAACCTTTTTGAAAACTTTCCACAGTCCCACATTAGAAAAACAGTGCAATTGAACTTGGACCGCATATTACAGCTACTAAACTCATCAAGAATTCATCACCGTCACTCACGCAGCATTAATTTGCTGGGAGCCAGTGTTAAATTCTTTGCGGGAACCCCCGATTTCGACGACTTTAACCAAATTCAAACACGAACGGAATCTCTGATTAAAGCAGTTGACCGAAACTCTAAATAAAATAATTGACTCAACAAAAAAACATGAAATTGACACCAGACATGTATTCGAGCTGATATCGGCCAGAAATGGAGAATTAATTGATGATGTATAATCAGCCCTGTATTCGGTCTTTTTGGGAAAAATGCAGTTGATTAATCAAATATTAGCCGTGTTTTTTTTTACACGTAAACGTCTATGCGCTTATACTTTATATGGACTGCTAAGCGTCAAACTTTAAATCAGGCATGCTTAACCAACGAACCGATATCAATTCGTTACGATAATTAACGTTTCGTTTATTAACGTTAAGAACGTCAAATTAACGAAATGATTTGGTTTCGTTTTCTGCCATATCAAAACGAAATCAAATTGTTTATGTTGATTATTAATTTCAAACTATGCTGGCAAAGCTGATTGATGGCGGAGTCATTAAAGGTGAAAGCATTAGCCAAGCTGATTGCAACTTTTCTCATGAATTTTGACAGTACGAACATTTCTCAGAGTATTTTTGACATTACCACCAACGAATTACAGCACAAATCAAACATAAAGTATCACGTTTTTGTTAACGTTTTTTCGGTTAAAAACGAGATACAATTTATCTTGATAATTTATTTATCGATAATATTTCGAAGTGTTTCATCATTTATGATTCATATTTCGAAACACTTTCTATTCATCTTTTTATCATACTTGATATTACTGTAAGATTGTACTTTACTTCTTTTGGAATAAGATTTGATTACTTTTCACAGTCATTTTTTGATCACATTTAAGAACAATTTTCAATCATATTATATGATGGTTTGGAATCATTTGTGAAATAGATTGTGATTCATTTTTCCATCATATTTAATACATAACTAAATACTATATAAAGATCATATTTCATCAGGGGGTGAAAGCATCTGGAGGAAGTAAGCTTTTTGAACCGCAGGTAGTAATTAACTTGGCCGTTGTACACACACAAGACTACAACATCCAGCATCATCTATGATCATCATCTTAGATCATGGTAACGATGTCACTTTAAAAATAACCATCTTACAATGTCTCATATCATTCTTTAAATATAACTAGATGTTTTCGACAATCATAGCTCATGGAGGATGTTGAAGCCGGGTCCAGGCGTGTCGATCAAGCTTAACTTACCAGCGGTTAAACAGCTTACAATTTCCGTACATCGGTTCCATCCAGTATGTCTTTTCTGGGAAGCCGCATCTAGAGAAATGCTAGAAGACATCTTAGGTTAGCAGCAGCAATTATATTACTTTTAGTCTTGAATATGTGTTGTATATTTGTAATTTTTTTGGATTTTATGATTGAAAAATTGTGAAAAATCAAATTTTCAATGAGAAGTATAGTTTTAACAAGTAAAAAATTCATTTATTCAAGAAAGGTAGTCTGCAAATATTAAGAAAGTTGATTGAAAAATGATTTTAAATTTTTAATCACCGAAGTTAAAGAAATTAAATTCAAAAATGATTCCAAATTGTGATTGAAAAATTGTTCTCAGTTATTGATCATCAAAAGCAAACAAGTTTTATTATTCTCTATGTTCATTTTTATAAAATCTTAAAATTTATTCATCAAAGTTATTCGAAAATTATTTCAAAAAGTGATCGAAAAATGATTTTCAGTTTTTGATCATTAAAAGTAATCTTATTTTATTATTTATTTTGTTCAACTGTATGAAAGCTCAGTATTTATTCGCAAGGAGTAGTCAAATTGTATTGATATGAAGGAAAGTTCAAAAATTTATCATCTAAATGCTGTGTGGGACCCCTGAAGTTGCTGCGCGTAAAATGTGTACTACTAAATTTCAATACGCATTATACTCAGATGTAACTGAAATATGTGTTTTCGTTTCACCCTCTACACTAATTCTATGTATTCTATGTGTGTCCACAATTGATCGCAACTGATTTAGCTATATGTTATACACAGGCATACAACAGAGGGTTGTGTCTCCGCTTTTCGGTACACCCTGCTGCTGTAGCTAGTTGTTTAGTCACTTCCGCTAGATGGGTCTCCAAAGCATTATCTAAGCGAGGATAGGCATTTTTTTTTCACGCGCAAACGTAAACGTATACGCGTGTATAAAAAAACACGGCTATTGTTAAACCGTTGTGAAGTTAAAAATCTATCTAAATGTGACAATGGATATCAGCAGCTTATAAATTGTTAGACCTAATTATCAACTGTATTTTGTAAAGTTTCAAATATAAATAGCTCTTGTGTCCTAAATTTGTTGAGCCAACAACAAGCATAATGCCAGACTATAAACGCCAACCATATCGAGCCAGTGGAAGAAATGGACGATGGTCTAGTTGTTATTAATGATAGGTTGATCGAAGTTTGCGAAGCACATTCCCCACCAGTTAATGAACGGAACGTTAATAATAAAATTTACAGAAAATTTCACCATTAATGGCACCGCATACATCAATTGGCGAAAAATAGTGCGATCCTATCCTTAGGTCGCACCCGCACAGATTAAAAACCTGACAAATCGTACTACCTTCTTGTCACTCCCATACCTGCATAACATTAACCAAAAAAATCTGCGGCATATTGCATCATTGAGAGAATTTGTTCAAACACAGTTATCCCGATGGTTGATAGCCTACGCCTTTACAATTGCTTTATTTGTTTTCATATTAGCATACACAATCAACAAGCGCCGAAAACACATTGCAATACAGGGCAAGGTGCTTAAGGAATCCGCGGACGTTTCCTCTTCTAACGTGGGAATAGTTAACATACCACAATAATAAGCAACTGAATAAAAATAACAAGCGTTACAACGAAATCGCTTGTTAGCAGTGCGGCTCAAGTATCACAAGCAAAGATTGCAAACAATTATAAAAGCAAAAAGTGCGGCTCAGGTGCAGACAGCAGATTGTGGGAATTGCAGACTCAGCTAAAAATATGGTCAAATGGCAGTCCGCGTGAGGTGGTGGCAGTGAGCTATGTAGATATGATATTGTAGGTATATAGGCGCAGACGCCGCCTTAATGAAATTAGTTATATTGACTCACTGAGCTGGATTGGCTGCCCCTTGAAAAAGGGAAAATAAAGTAAAATAAAAAAAAACACCATTTTATTTACTTATTCAAAGGAACCTGATTATTAATATCGGCGGCCAAGTTTTCTTCATTCACCGAGATCAGTGCTTCTTCTCACGCACATAGGATACCGTTTCCTAACCTCAGGAGTTAGCAGATCTTCGATCTTCCAAAGTCTGACAAATAGGAAATGATTGGCACTTCTAAAATGAGCTAACCGCTTTTTATAATAATTTGTGAGCCGAAACTATTTCTGTATTCTTACTAATGACAATGTATTATCCTATCATCTTGTTACAATTGCGATTAAAGAGATGGTTGGTGTCTTGTGACGACAAAACATACATTATATATGTCGGGGATGATTCTGGATAGGTAAGAGTTTAACCTGTTACAGTATCTAGATCGAAGTTGAGCTAGAGTAACGCGCGTCTCCTTAGGGAGAGTGCTTTCCTCTTCTGCGAGTTCAGGGTATTTATCTTTAAAAACTGGGTTCGCTGGGCAACTACTGGCATGGAGATCCGACTCCTTTTTGTGGATATCACTGAGGACCTAATGGTGAGTATTCTCACCTCATTGTGTAGGTGGTGATCTGGGTACATTAGAAGACATCCCGTAGCGGTTCTGAGAGCAGTGTTGTGGCAGGTCTGTATTTTACTCCAGTGAGTAACCTTTAGGTTTGGCGACCATATAAGGGACGCGTAGCATGCAAGCGGCCGGCCAATTGCTTTGTAAGTGGTAATGAGCGTCTCCTTGTCTTTACCCCAAACTCTGTCGGCAAGAGATTTAAAAATTTTATTACGGCTCTATATTTTAGGTACAATTGCGGTTGCAATTGTCGGCTTCGATAGGGACTTTACGGTAAACCATAGCTTACCCACACCGGCAGGGTGGTTAGAATTCTTAAGGTGCTTCTCTCATTTCACCCGTTTGTGTTCATTCATGTTATGTATGAAACGAGATGGCAGCGCCACAACAATAAATTATTTATATAACATCTGGCAACTGTGTTGCCAGAACATTCTTTATCTTCTTCTTTATTACTTTTTTATCTTTCAATTGATATACTTTGACGCATTAACTTTAAAATGTAACAATTAATTAAAATGTAATCATTAATTAAATAAACACTCATATATAAAAGTGGTGTCAGAAGTGTATTTTAAAAATGAGCCTTACACCGGAGGATTTAAAAACAGTGTTGGATGCGCTAGCAGGAGCAATCCGAGGAGCTGTGGAGGAGGCTGCACAGAATGCTGCGGCAAATACAAACGTATATCGTTCGGTGTCACCCAAACCGCCACCGGTTAGTATTACGGAATACACATCAGAAGATAAATCCCCAGTACAGGATTATTTCAAACGTGTAGCGTGTAGATTGGGCATTACAGTTGAGCAAGGTTCCAGAAGCGGACCAGCACAAGTTCGAACGTGTACACATGGGGGCAGAGCTGAATACAGCGCTGTAAATTCTTGTTAGCCCAAAAACACCAGACTCGCTCAACTAAAGCGAAATAAAAAATATCTTGATTCGCCATTTTGATGGCTGTAGGAATAAGTATGCAGAAAGTATCAAGTTCCGGAAAAACAAACAAGAAAAGGGAGAGCCGATTTGCAAGAATGCTACTAGAGCAATTGTTGTATGGCGTAGAATCACGAGTTATTTGTAATGAAGTTATTGCAAAGAAACCAAAAAATTTGGCTGAAGCATACGAAATTTCGCATACAATCGAATTAACACAAAACGCCACAACAGACCTAAAGTGCACAGAGGTGATACAAACAAGCGAGCCAACGTATAAACTGGGATACGCACCAGTTAAAACAAAAAGAAATACAAATTCGAAAAACCCGAGTGGCGAAAAACCGATGCAAGAGGTCCAATTGTTACGGATGTGGGGGGGCAGCACCTTAGAAAAGACTGCAAATTTAATAATTCCAAATGCTTTGCATGTGGAAGAGTGGGCCACATCGCCAAAGTGTGTAAGGCCAAATTAGATCAGATTTCAGAGGATGAATGTGAATCAGTTCAAAAACTAAACAGTGTTAATGCATGCAATGCAGTAGATAGAAAAATGGTTCCTATATATATAGATGGGAAACAAATTCAGATGGAATTAGATACGGGTGCACCATGTGCAGTAATGAATTGCAAAACGTTGCGTTCGATTAAACCAAATTTTAGGTTGTTAAAGACAGATCGACGATTTACAAGCTATACGGGCCACAAGGTGAACTGCATTGGACGGGTCGTAGTAACTGCGACAATGGCGAAAACTTCACGACGACTTAACTTGTATGTCGTTCGAGGAGGTCGTGATACACTTTGCGGCCGAGAATGGATATCGCAATTCGCACGAGAAATAAACTTCACTGAACTGTTTTCATCGTCTAACCGAATCAATACTATAAATTCAACAGCACCAAAACTATCAATAAACCAACAAACGCGACTGCAACATCTCATTACACGTTTTGAGGACATCTTCAGTACGACAGCTGGGAAGTTGAGTGGGCCACCTGCAAAAGTAAAGCGCAAAGCTGGAGTAACACCAGTTTTCGCGCGAGCGCGCGATGTACCGATGGCGCTGAGAGAGGAGTATGCCCAGGAAATAGATCGTAAAATTCAGTCAGATTTTACAAGAGAGTGGATCATTCAGAATGGGCCTCAACAACACGTACTAGCAAAAAAGATTGGGGGTATTCGCATTACCGGTAATTATAAGCCCACTGTCAATCCAAAAATGATCATCGACGAACACCCGATTCCAAAAGCAGAAGATTTGTTTAATAAAATGGAAAACAGATGCATACACGCATTTAACAATTGACGATAAGTTTGCGCATGTATTGACATTAAATACAGTGATGCATGGGTTAATACGACCTGCTCGTGCGGTATATGGAGCAGCAAATATTCCAGCTATCTGGCAAAGAAAAATGGAGACTGTTTTACAGGGAGTGCCAAATGTTTTAAATTTTTTTGATGATATCTTGGTGTTTGCTTAAAACTTCGAGCAGCTACTGATAGTTTTGGAAACGACACTAAATCGCATTAAATCACCTGGTTTGCATTTGAATAAGTCAAAGTGTGTCTTTGCGACACCATCGGTGGAGTTCCTTGGCCAACGCATCGACGAACAGGGCGTACATAAATCCGAAAAACACATTGAAGCAGTACTAAACGCTCCCAAGCCAACGACTTTCGAAGAGTTACAGCTGTTTTTAGGAAAAACCACTTATTATAGCGCATTTATTCCAGATTAGGCCACAAGTGCACGGCCATTGCGGGACATGCTGAAAAGAGAGAAATTTTACTGGACTAAGGAGGCAAACGCAGCGTTTGCCCGATTGAAAGAGACGTTGGTTTCACCTCAAGTGTTGATGCCATACGACCCAACACTACCTGTACTACTGGCAAAAGACGCGAGCCCAACAGGACTAGGAGCCGTGCTTTCACACCGTTTAGAGAACGGGACTGAACGACCAATTGCATACGCAAGTCGAACATTGAATGCTACAGAACGACGCTATCCACAGATTGACACAGAGGCATTGGCAATTGTGAGGGCGGCTCAAAAATTTTTCAAATATTTATACGCGCGTCATTGGACACTAATCACCGATCATAAGCCATTGTCACAAATATTACAACCTGACAAATCGCTTCCAGTATTATGCATAAGTAGAATGGCGACAAGAGCTCAAAGGCGAACGCGAATTCCGACTATCTTTCACGCGCCCACTTTCGGCCACCGAAATCATTACAAATTAAGCAGATGCAGCAGACAGCCATGACGAATCTAGACGAATATGATGAGTTCGACCACTTCATGATTCGCCAAATCCACCAATTACCACTGAGTTCAGAACACATAGCAAGAGAGTCCAGAAAAGATGAACGAATGGGTAAAATAATTACACTAGTGGAAAGTGGCCAGTGCTTGAAAAGGGCAGGGTACAAATCCCCAGAAGTCAATTATAAGTTGTCCTCCGGATGTTTGACGTTCGAACATCGTGTTGTTATTCCACCAAAATATCGAAACAAACTGCTTGACAATTTACACAGGGGGCATTTAGGAATTGTTTAGATGAAAGGGATTGCTCGCTCATTCATATACTGGCCGGGCATAGACAATGATATCGAGAATATTGCGAACCAATGTGATGCATGTGCAAGACAAGCAAACAAACCGGCAAAAAGTGAGAATCATCAGTGGGAATACCCCAAGGGACCATGGGAACGTATTCATATCGACTATGCGGGACCTTTCGAGGGAGCGATGTTGCTGGTAATCTCGGACGCATACAGTAATTGGTTAGAAGTGAGAGTTACTAAATCTATGACAGCAACGGCGACAATTGCGTTGTTGGACGAAGTGTTTGCGGCTTACGGCGTGCCGCTAACTGTCGTTTCTGATAATGGAACAAATTTCACTTCGGCAGAATTTAACAACTTTCTGACAACAGTTGGTGTTAAATATCACAAATATTCAGCGCCGTATCACCCAGCAACTAACGGACAAGCAGAGCGTAGCGTACAAACAGTCAAGAAAGCATTGAAAGCGATGGGTACTACGAGTAGTTCATTAAAGACAAATTTGAATGAATTTTTGAGGCAATACAAAAACGCACCGCATGCAACCACAGGGTCATCGCCAGCACTATTTATGGGGTGACAGTTGCGCACAAGGTTGAATCTGATTCGACCAGTGGAAATTTCAAAGAAGGTAGAAGAGAAGCAATACGTAAAGTCCAAGAAAACTACTAGAGAGTTTGAACCAAATCAAAATGTTTACTTTTTGTCTGGAAATCCACGAATTTGTAAGTGGCTCAGGGAAACCATAAACGCACGTCTAGGTGCACTATGAAATACTCTTCAATGGGAAAAGTGTAAAACGGCATGTGGATCAAATACACAAAGCCCCGGTTGAACCTGATAAAACAGCTCGGGAATTTGATTATTACAAGGCGAGGCTGTCAACCGAAGACAACACTAATGAAACCGAGGCATCAGCTGAAGTAGATAGCACTGAAGCAATAACGCAACCGGTGGTTACTGAAACGGCTCAAAACGAATCGTGGGGATCGGAAAATTTTGAAGGCTTTGCTTCGGCCATTAGTACAATAGGGCAAAATGCTACATCGACACCGCATACAACACACGAAACAAGTAGGATACCTCAAATTCCACGGCGATCAACCAGACAGAGAAGGGCACCTGTCGGATACTCACCTTAGCCCTTGCATAGGAGGGAAAAATGTTATGTATGAAACGAGATGTCAGCGCCACAACAATAAATTATTTATATATACATCTGGCAACTGTGTTGTCTGTTATCTTCTTATTTATTACTTTTTTATCTTTCAATTGATATACTTTGACGCATTAACTTTAAAATGTAACAATTAACTTATTTCATTAATTAAATAAACACTCATATATAAAAATTCACAATCTGTACGATACGTTGGTTTAACCACTGTTGAATGCCTTTGCGAAATCTAGCGATATTATCGATTTATGTATCTTGTTTAGACGAGAGTGAATTTGTTATAATCTATAATATAAAAATAAGTCGCTGAATTGTGAAATAAGCGCGAATCTCGAGAACAAGCTCGGTTCATAGTTTGATTTGCTTGAATTTTGGTATATAACTAGCCCAGGGACCGATCTATTCAAACAAATTCTATTAATCGTTTGATTTTCCTAAAATTTGGTATATTGGTAGACCTTTGCCTAGATTAGTATTAGCGAAACTTTTTTTCCAGGAAATAGCCCAGGGACCAACTGGCAGTGGGATTGGGATTAGAACTAGTACTGCGACTAGGACTGGAACTGGGATTGTGACTGGGACTGAAACCAGGATTGGGACTATGACTAGAACTGGGTGGGGCGAGGTAAAAACTTCTTAAGAGATATGCAGATAGACCAAGGTTAGGGAATAACAACGTCTGCGGGGTATGCTAGTAGTCTGTATAAAAAATGCTCTCCACAACACAACATGCGTACACCAAAAGCAAGTCGGTAGACACTGCACTGCATAGGGTGGTAATAAACAAGGCCTGGAATATAAGGAGTATAAGAATGCCGGAGGATGCCGTAAATTTTAATAATAATACGTCCGTTCAATTCAACAATTTATTTAATTCTATTTTTCAAAATACAATTTTCTAAATTCAAAACCTGAACTCGTTACAATATTTTTTCAACAAGTTACGTACACTTGTTCCCCTTACAAATACATTTACAGCAAATCGAACAAGTGTACGGTGCGCCTTCTTAAACATATTCAACCAAACACTTATATGTATTGTAACGATTTTACTGCAAATCCTCTTATTTGCAACCTTCTGCTAAGTTCGAATCACTAAACTGTTGAATAAATAACACCACTATTCAGTAATGCAAAATAGTCTTTATTAAAGTACTTCACAATAAATAACTGTACTATTGCTCGACAGATAGCGTGCTTAATCAAAACTGATTTTTGCGCCTCTACTGGTGTCGCCTTTTATACTGTTTGGTTTACTCGTTGGCATTTCTAAGCGGTTCTGTTCTAGAATCTACTAGTTGGTTATCTGCTATAAGTTTCTCAGCTATAACTACAGATGCACTATTTTTATAGCTTCTCTCACAGCTCATGCGCGTGCGTTTGTGAGCGACACTTCCACAATTATATTGCATATCTCAGATAATATATCTGCATGTGTTTGTGCGTTGCTTCTCCGCTTCGTGTACGTACATATGTGTAGACATAATGATTGAATTATTGATGTGCATGAAGTCACTGCTTAGCATCGGCTTAGAGATGGCAGTACCCCTTAATGTTGCTAATATTCGTAACACTGCCCTCCATCGATGGATGATCGTTTCGATCAGACAAATCTCTCGATCTAAACGTCGCTAGCATCTCCAAATGTACCACTCTTCTACTTCGTGGTTTCCCAATGGTTTGTATGCGGTAGATGGTGTCACTGATCTTCTTCACAACTTTGTACGGGCCTTCCCAACTGCACCGAAATTTGGATGGAACACCTTTCCGCTGGTGAGGGTTGTATAACAGTACCAAATCTCCCTCCAAGAAACCTTCCGAATTATTGTTCTCATCGTACCTGCGTTTCATCTTATTACTCATTGTCCTTGATCGTTCCCTCGCACTCTGTTGTTTGGCCAATGAACTACTTTGTAGAGCTTGCTCTTGACGGATTGGCTTCACATACTCAGTATCGTTCCGACGTTTCCCAACAGAAGTGCGCGCTGGCTTGAAACCACCCTTGCATTCTTTCTGGAAAATTCTTTCAGTCGTTTAGTGCGTCCATTAGGTTTTGTCAATACCAGTGTTTCTCTCGCAGGTACTTTTGATTTCGCTTTATTTGGCCCATTCGATCCATCAACCTTTGCTCGATCTACTTTCCTTGACTTTCGTGGTCTCTGTCGAATCTCCTCCACCAGCACTCGGTTACTGCTGAACCCTTTTTCCAAACTGATGTTAAGTGGCACATCCTGGTTCTCATAATGCATCACCCTTCTCTGCATATCGATCTTGATGTCATGGTCAACCAAGAAGTCCACTCCCAATATGACTTCATCAACAATCTCCGCCACAATGAATTTGTGTAGAACCATGACCTTTCCAATTAAAACCTCACATACCACCTCTCCTTGGACTTGATTATACTCGCCAGTGACCGTACGCAACCTTACTCCAGGTAACGGTTTTACTCTCCTATTGGCCAAGTCAGATCGGATTAAGGAATGAGATGCGCCCGTATCTAGTCAGTACACGCTGCTTGCCATCCAGCTTTCCTTCGACGGCAAGACTGCTCGATTTTCTTCCAATTTGCGACACAGATATCACAGGACATTCAATAGCTGGGGCAAGTTTTTGTTCTTTTCATCTGACACGCTCTTGCTCATCTCCTGCTTTGCGTTTACGGCCACCCACATTCTTGGAACTATTAGGACCAAGATCGCAATGACGTGCAATGTGACCGGGCTTCCTGCATTTGAAGCATTTGATAACTCTTCCACTCCGCTTTTGCGATCCTTTCAGCACCTCCAATATTGCGTCTACCCACTCTGGCCTTTCTACTTCCACACGATGGGCCTTATATGCTGGTTTACTCAATAGGGAGGCAGTTTCCTGAGTCAGTGCATGTGATACTGTTTCAGCAAATGTTGGCTTTGGGTTTGCGTATGTGGCTCGCTTCGTTTCAACGTCCCGTATGCCAATTATAAAACTCTGGATTTTTACCCTCTCGGTGTATTCCACGGGTGCATCCGCATTTGCCAAATGAGCCAACCTTTCAACATCCGAAGCAAACTCTTGCAAAGTCTCATTAGCTTTTTGGTAACGGTTTTGCAACTCTATTTAGTGTATCTGCTTCCTGTGTTTGCTCCGTATCGCCTCTCTAGAGCACTCATCAATGTTTCGTAGTTGTTCCGCTCCCCCTCTGGAATAGTCTGTAGGATTTCAGCAGCAGATCATTTCAATGCCACGAATAGTGCAGCAACTTTATCTTCAGCACTCCCGTTGTTTCCCTGCTGCGGTCTTCTCAAACTGAATCTTAAACACCTGGAAAGGAACAGAGCCATCGAAAGATGAAGTTTTTACCTTCGTATTGCTTGCTGAAACAACTGGGCGATTTAGTTGCAACTCCTGTATATGACCTCGCAATGTTTCAATCTCGGCATCGATTTTGTTCTAAGTTGCAAAATTTTTTTGTCTTGCGCCTTCATCTTCGAAGAAATACGTCCTTCTTGCTCTTCCAGTTGTGCAGAGATCTTCGCTGATATTTGTGCCGACAGTTCGGATATTCGTGCCTCTTGTGCTTCAATCTTCGATGTTATACGGTTCTCCTGCGATTCCAGTTAAGATGCTATACGTGTCTCCTGTGATTCCATCTGTGATGACATATACGTGTTCCGTTCTTCCAGTTGAGTTTCCATCTTGGATGTAATCTGTGTCGACATTTCTGACATTTGCGACGACATTGATGTTACTGTCGATGTTTGTGCAGATACTGTCTGCTCGTAACTGTCTACGATGTTTCGTTTTTCTCTTCAATTTTTGTTGTTGTCTCGTCCCCATCAGGATAAAAGATATACTCGTCCACATCAATTCCTTGCGACTCCATTACCTCTCGTAGCCGTGCTTGAAGTTCGATCTTATTGCCGGTTGTATTCAATCACGGTTCTCCAACTCCTTTTTCAGTTGCTGGATCCTCAATTCACTCAACTTTGCCATGTCGAAGTTGTATTCCCAATCTTCGGAATTTATTCAACAATTCCTCTTCTGACACCAATTGTAATGATTTTACTGCAAATCCTCTTATTTGCAACCTTCTGCTAAGTTCGAATCACTAAACTGTTGAATAAATAACACCACTATTTACTAATTTATTTATTACGACTGTTAGAGCCTAGATCAACACCTAAAAGGATTATTGCATTAATTAACAATATGTAATATGTACGAAATTGAACTTAAATTAGTATTAGTATTTGAATTTGAAACATGAATTTGAATTTCAAACATGTATTTGAATTTGAAACATGTAACACAAATTCTTTCGAATCCTAATATTCATTTTATATTCATTGATTTCGCGTGAGCATATAATCTTTTCTTAAACAAGTTATTATCACAATTCTTAATATTTGCAGGTAATTCGTTGAAGTTTCTTAACCCTTTGTAAAAAGGACTATTTTTTTCGGACTCCGTTTTGTAATATTATTTCTCTGCCTCGTATTTCTGTCATGAACCTAGTAGTTAAATTTAATACTTGTTTTTAGATAATCAGGCAAATTTACGGTTTTTATGTTGTATATAAACTTCATACTGTGGAAAAATATTTGCTGTTTTACGCTCATCCAATTCAAACTTTGTAGCATATCTTTAATGGGGGTATGAAAACGTTTACCTAATATAAAGCGCATAGCTTTATTCTGCATTTTTTGTAGTTTATCGATTTGCGAATCCTTCAAGATGAAGAAAATAGTAAAACAATATATGAAGTATGACAATATATGGTATGAAGAGAGCATCTAAATCACTTTGCAGTTTTTCTCTTATTTCATGTTCATTCCTACCATTTATGGAAATTAGTGCATCATCCGCAAATAATTTTATGGTACTGAATTTCAATATAGACTTAATATCATTAATATAAATGTTAAATAAAATTGGAGCTAGCACAGAGCCTTGGGGTAAAGCAATCTTAACGTCAACTTCGTCCGATAATGCTGAACTAATTATTGTTCTTTGCTTACGATTTGTTAAGAAATTATCAAACCAATCTAATTCAATATCTTTAATACCAATGCTTGATAATTTTCCTAATAATATTTTCTGATCAATAGTTTCAAAGGCTCTTTTGAGATCAATGAAAACTGCAATGATCGACTTTTTGTTATTAAGTTCTTCTTTCCATTCAGCTATAACCATGTTTAAAGCTGTTTCGCAAGAATGATTCTGTCGAAATCCTGATTGTTGTGGAATAAGTATCTTATTATTTTCTAGATATTGAACTAATTGATTTTTAACCACCAGCTCTAAAATTTTCTCATCACTGGCCAAAGTATTTATTGGTCTCAGCTCCTCTGCTTTAATAGTATTTGCAACTTTTTCTATTGGGACTATAGTCGAGGTTTTCCAAATGGTTGGAAATATGCCCCTGTTTAAACTTTCATTTATAATTTGAGCATAGAAAAAACCTAAATATGGTATTACATCTTTCACTACACCATCTCATAACAATTTTTTTCCACCTCTTTTGGCTTTAAACTTACTTACAATTTTTACGACGTCATCCGTGCTAATATGGTCAAATTTAAAAACACAATTAGTTAGACTAGCGGCTGAATTCTGTAATTCAGTATCATCTCAAGTCTCTAAATTTGAGATTTGCCTTTAGAGACAATTTTTGTGACTTGAGATGATTTCGGTATTCAGTAAACGAAAGTAACAAAAACAATTCACCATATCAACGAAATTCACCAAAAAGACAATTTACTCATTCATTGAACAAATAATATAGCATTGCATTTTGTCAACATAATGTTGGGTGGAATTGTGGCTGAGCTTGCGAAGACGCCGTTCACAATTTTGTATAGAAAATCCTAAAGTGTGTAGGTTCGAATCTCAGCGGTGCCACTTATTGTTCGATGTTTTTTTAAGTATTTTCTGTTTTTAAATTTTTTCTATGCTTATTTTAATTTGAGGAATAAAACAACATATTTAAAGTATTTTTTGCAAATAATTTTCATACTTTTTCTGAAATTTTCATGTTTGTGATCTGCCCCGGCCCAGCTCACAAATTAGTGATGCTTTTGTGAGGCTGGAGACGCGAGACAGCTTACAGAATGGCAAATTGTCTCATAAGTGATTTTCACCCCAAATAGTCTCTAATAGTGACTAGAGACGGCTTACTGAATTCAGCTATAGGTATATTGGCATCTCTATCAAATACTTCTATATTGCTACAAATCTCTTGAATGCTATCCACAAAATACTTATTTAAATTGTTGGCAATTTGCGATTCATTATCATATATTAATCCATTTATTACTATTTTCTTTATTGATGAAGTTTCTTTTTCCATACTTATTTCCTGTTTCAAATGTTTCCACAACTTTTTACTATCATGGCTATTGCTATTTATTATATGTTCCATATGTTTAATTTTTTTAATTTTCACAAGCTCTTTGTAATTTTTTTTATGTTTCTGTACTCATCCCATTCTCCTGAAGTTTGCGCCAGTTTATACAGTTCAAATTTATATTTATTCATATTGGATAACTCATTGTCATACCATTTATTCATTAATTTTAATTGAACAACTTTTTCATAAGTTAGATTTTGCATAACACTCAAAATATTGGTATTAATGATTGAAACTTTATTATCCAAACTTACTCTGTCAAAATTGCTAAAATCACATATGCGCAATTGATTTGTAAGTGATTCAATATTATAGTACTCCCATGACGTAATTTTTATAGGTCTCCTCATTCTAAATTTAGGGCTTATTTTTATTTTAAATTGTATTGCTTCATGATCGGAAATATGGTGATCATCTAACTTTTCACACACTATCAGCCCAATTATAAACGAAAATTCCGTGCGAGTTGTTTCCCTTCTCCGATTCCTCGTATTCTAAATAAAAATTCCTTGTGAGTTTTTTCACTTCTCCCTTTCCTCGTATTCTGAACAATGTTCGAAAAAGCGGAAACCGGTTATGGGAGAAAAGTAGGTATTATGAATGTGAGGGAGAGGGAGATTTCTCTGCCATTTCATAGGAGTTATTTCACTAGTTAAATTAAAGGGAATGTATGAAAATAGTTAAAGGAAATTGGTTGTTTTAAGAAAGAACACTTATTTGTACAAATCTGTGCTAAAATATGTATTTACATTCTACCACAATATTCTCACTGTTAATACAACAACAACAACAACCACAATATTCTTTATTTTAAGTCGAAAAGTAAGTCATAAGCAACGGAAGAGCTCTTCGTATATTTGATGCAGCCATCCAGAAATTGCGCAAGGATTTTTAAGAAGGCTTAAATAGATTTTGGCATATGATGAAAAACGAATTCAACTCGACTTGGCCGCCAGAAAATAGTTTTGCTGAATGAAAGCAGGAAACTCCGGCGGATTTGTGTTATCCCGCCGTCTTCTTCTTCTTATGCTCCTCTGTTGATGTTGCTGTGGCACCAATTCATTACTCAGTGAATACCACATGAAATGCAATACTATGCATTGTTTATATTTTATTTCTTAATTTCAAACAAATTCGCAACAATAATTAAACTTTTCTATTTTTTAAACAAAATAAGAAATGCGCAACGAAATTCCAATTGACAAAACAGCTGACTTCGAAAATTCGAAATTCCTGTTCCCCAATTGTTCTTCTTCCTAGGAGAAAAGAATTGGAGGAATTTTTCCATGGGAATAAAAAATCAGCGAGAACAAAATTCCGCGAGAATATTTAGAATTGGTGTGTATGTCTTTAGTATTCGAAAAAAGTAAATCAATTTTTGTTTTGGATACATCGGTTATACGAGTATCAAAATCAATTGTTTGATACATACAGTATGATTTAAAAAGTTCAACTAATTGTATGCTATATGTTGAGATATTATTTAAATTAATATTAAAATCGCCTACAAGAATGTTATTTATAGACAGCTCACTAGTACTACCTAAGACGGTACGTAAGTAGTTTATGAAATCCGCATCGCTTGTGCTCGGTGAGTGATAAACCACACCGATTTGCCATTTTGGGTTAAAATGCTTCAATTTAATAAAAATACACCACATATTTTTGGCTATTGCTTTATTATACTTAATGCTATATTCGATGGAATCATGCACATATACCAGAACACCACCAGTATGCCTACTATGTGAATCACATCTGACTAGGTTATAAGTTTGTATGCTCAACTCCTGATTCGTTATTAAATTTGTGGTACATGTTTCAGCACACAGTATTACAGCTGGATTTTTAATTTCAATCAGTCTTTCTAATACTGCTTTGTTCCCTAAAATACTATTTATATTGAGATACAGACAAATTAGATTGCTCCTATTTGATTGCTACTTTCTAGTTTTGGTTTTAACCTGAATGTATCTTTTATATGCTGGACATTATTTACTGAATGCAGCATGGTGTACATCCGTCTCTAACAGATTTTTCTGTACAAGTTCGCAAAAATTTACACAATTATAAGCAATTGATGTCCAATCTTTGAAGTCGTGATTACCTCCACATTTACTACAAGCTTTTTTGTTAATACATTCAACAGCTTTATGATTGAAACCAAAACATTTAAAACGCCTAAATACTCTTTCATATTCAATAGTAATACAAGAGTCCCACTCTACATTGATTCTCTTTTGTTTCATGATATTTTCATATGTTTCTCTATCTGTTTCAACAATAGCATTAAAACACTCTTCTCTTCGACTAAAGTTTTCAAAAATCTTTACAACTTTAAATTGTTTACCCTCACATATACTATTTTGCTTCGTAATACATTCTACTAAGCGCTCACTACAAGTCTCTCAGTTAAACCAACAATTTTAAATAGTTTTTTCATCTCCCTTTTATCTTTAGTTTTTTCCATCTCAAGTTCATTTCCAATTTGTTCCGCTATCTTCTTCTGCAATAGTTCGCATGATTCCTTTGTAACGAAGCTTTTTCGTGCCCCGTTGCTTCTTTGATATTTGCTGGGGTATACTCGCCGTGCCCAGGGTTCGTTTACAATAAATTTGTATTAAAGGGGCACCTTGCAAATCGATTTCATATAAAATTCACTTTATTGCTTTAACTCTATATACTACAACTGTAAAAATATAATAAAAGAAAGATTTGTGTATATTCTTCACTTCGCTTTATGCTTGCTCCGTGATTGGTGGTGGGCTAACGGTCCTCGCGTCCCATTAGGATCGTTCCGTTAGGACGCCCTGCTGGGTATGTGTAAATGTATCTCAGTGACGCCGTGCGTCGGCGTGTTTCTCTTACGGTTAGCGACTGCGTATCTCTGCTGCGGCCAACGTCGTATGTTAGTGTTGCGCTGCTGCGACCAGCGTCGTATGTTAACGTATCTCTACTGCGGCCAACGTCGTATGTTAGCGTTGCGCTGCTGCGACCAGTGTCGTATGCTCGTATAATTCTGCTGCGGTGCTCTGTCGCGCCTTACGTCGGCGTCTACTTGTATTGCTGAGGCGATGCTCTGTCGCCGTTGTCCGTTAGACGGGTCCCGTTAGTATGTGGCGTCGGTGCCTTGACGCGCCTTACGTCGGCGTCTCTCTCTTCTGCGGTGCTCTGTCGCGCCTTACGTCGTTACCGATCTGTTGCGGCCTCTGCCGGCGTACTTCTACTGACGGAGGTGATCGGGTGACGCCTGTCGCGGTTGCGCGTTACTGTGGCGGGGCCTTTGGTCTTTGGAGGGTGATGCGTAGAGAAGGTCAACCGCAATCACCATTCCACGACTCGCTCCTATGAAGTGGATTCCTATTGCATAGAGTAGGTCAACTGCAATAGGGATATACTTCGCTAGTAGCTCTGGTCACGACCACAGCTCCGTGCTGACTTGAAGCGTTTACTTGTATTACTCTGCTGGTATACCTCTACTGACGGAGGTGAGCGGGTGTCACCTGTCGCGGTTGCGCGTTACTGTGGCGGGGCCTTTGGTCTCTGGGGGGTGATGCGTAGAGAAGGTCAACCGCAATCACCATTCCACGACTCGCTCCTATGAAGTGGATTCCTATTGCATAGAGTAGGTCAACTGCGATAGGGATCTACTTCGCTAGTAGCTCTGGTCACGACCACAGCTCCGTGCTGACTTGTATTGCTGAAGCGTTTATTTGTATTACTCTGCTGCGCCTTGCGTCGTCGTCTATTTGTATTGCTGGTTGTTGGGTGATTCTCTGCCACGCCTTGCGTCGGCGTCTACTCGCGTGTGCTGGGCGATACTCTGTCGCGCCTTGTATTACTCTGCTGGTGTACCTCTACTGACGGGGGTGAGTGGGTGTCACCTGTCGCGGTTGCGCGTTACTGTGGCGGGGCCTTTGGTCTTTGGAGGATGATGCGTAGAGAAGGTCAACCGCAATCACCATTCCACGACTCGCTCCTATGAAGTGGATTCCTATTGCATAGAGTAGGTCAACTGCGATAGGGATCTACTTCGCTAGTAGCTCTGGTCACGACCACAGCTCCGTGCTGACTGACTCCTGTGCTGCTGTGTCGCTCCTTTTATTGCCTTGTTTGGCATTGCTGGCTCAAATGGTTGCGTTGGTATGGTTGCTGTTCGATGTTGCGAACGCTCGTTGCGTTGCTGAAACTTGTTGGTTGGTCTGTTGCTATAGCCTTTTGTGACTGGCTGTTGTGTCAATGCTGTGTTGAACTTGTTGATTGGTCTGTTGCTATAGCCTTTTGTGACTGGCTGTTGAGTTATTGTTGTATCGAATATGATGTATGCTGTATTGGACTTGTTGGTTGGTCTGTTGCTATAGCCTTTTGTGGCCACTTGTTGTGTTAATGTCGTGTCAAATATGTTGTGGGGTCGTTTTGTGTGGGCCAAATTAATGGGGATTTATTTGGTCCTCACACCTTGTTCTTGCATTGCACTATTATCCCGCCGTTGTTGATTTCTTCCACTGCTGTTACATGACATTCTGTTGGTTCAACCACTGTTTTTAGCGCTACTTTCGTGTGTTTGTTTTTCTTCGCTTTATCTTTTGGTTTAATAACTATCCTATTTTCATTTAGTGCGGCTGCTTGTGCATATGTAATTTTTTTTACATTTGTGTTGTTGTTGCTTGCATTATTGCCCGATAAAACTTCGCTTAATTTTTCGTTATTTGTTTCTATTGTTTGTGCCAACTCTGCTAATATGTCTTTTCTCATTTGATTTATTTTAATTTCCACATTATGTTCTAAGAGTGAATTGAAGTCCGTCATTAGACTGACTTTCAACTGTTGAATCTTATTAAATAATGCTTCTTCAATATTGTCCTTCATTTCTACCTTTCCGAGTCTCTTTTGGTCACAATTTTGTATCAAATGTTTGATTTCAACGAATTTGGTATTTGTATCACATAACGAACATTGATTGCAAAACCACTTTATATTCGCATTTTCACTCAACAATTTAATTTCTTGTGTTTTAATATTGCTGCATTTTATGCAGAAAAAAGAACCACAGCCCCCCGAACATGAAATTGAATCGTCTATTTGCACTAATTTTACCATGCACTCTTTGCACTCGGATGGCGGCATTTTGCCATCAATTTCTTAATAAATTTATTTAAATCACTGCCTTTTTTACTTTAACTTTATATTGATTGTTCATCAGTGGATTGTTTGTACCTTTTAAATCAATAATAAGGCTTATAATTCGCATCAATTTAAAAACTGACACGGATCTAACAAAAACACGTCTGACCTTTCTCGCTGCTTGCTTTGTTCAGTAATGCAAAATGGTCTTTATTAAAGTACTTCACAATAAATAACTCTACCATTGCTCGACAGATAGCGTGCTTAATCAAAACTGATTTTTGCGCCTCTAATGGTGTCGCCTTTTATACTGTTTGGTTTACTCGTTGACATTTGTAGGCGGTTCTGTTCTAGAATTTTCTAGTTATATGCTATAAGTTTCGCAGCTATAACTACAGATGCACAATTTTTATAGCTTCTCTCACAGCTCATGCGCGTGTGTTTGTGAGCGACACTTCCACAATTATATTGCATATCTCAGATAAGATATCTGCATGTGTTTGTGCGTTGCTTCTCCTCTGCGTGTACGTACATATGTGTAGACATAATGATTGAATTATTGATGTGCATCAAGTCACTGCTTAGCATCGGCTTAGAGATGGCAGTACCCCTTAGTGTTGCTAATATTCGTAACAGTATATAATAATAAAATTCAAACATACAAACAATTCTCAAAATGAAAATACATTACATACACATTTCCATATTTTATATAAACTTGAAGAAGACATCATATACAATATTCAAATTGACAAAATAAAACAAATATATACAGACATATAGGTGAAATGTAAATGAAAATATGTTGACTTAATTGCTAACCATTTGAAACAAAGCTTTCTATATCAAACATGAAAACAAAATAATGTTGTTAGTAATGCTGTTAGTAAATAATCGCAACAACAAAACACAGCAAGCGGCGACACTTATGTACAAGGCATCGAAGAGATATCTCACACACAATCATGTAGTCATCAGCCGAAGTAGTTACTCACACATACACACACATATGGCTAGTAGAAAAGCATCAACTACAAATATACATGTATATAGCTGGTAACAAACATGAGATACAACTGTTCGCGAAATTACTAGACATTATGGGTGAACGAGAAAACGGAGAGTATAAAATCAGCGCAAGCGGAGGAATCTGTAATCAGTTTGATTTAAACATGCTATTAGTTGTGAGGTGAAGTATAATTTTGAAGTACTCCCGAAGTAATCTAAATAAAGACCAGTTTGCAATACTGAATATGGGAGTGATTTATTCAACAGCTTAAAGATTCTAACGTTAGCAGAAGGTGCATAATAACCAGGATTTCCCTAAATTTGTTACAATATGTTATATAGCTCAAATGCACAAGTACACATACTGCAGGAGTATGCTATGGGAGTATTCTTAGACATTTCCGGGGCTTTCAACAATGTTTTTAAATGGGCTATCATGGATGGTGTTAACTATATTAAAGTATGACGTTCCTGCCATAACCAGATGTATCGCGGCAGGAAGACTACCTCACAATGGGAATTGTATGAAGCCACGAAATCAGGGGACAGGGGCACGTCACAGGGTGGCGTGCTATCACCTCTGCTGTGGACGCTGGTCATCAACCAACTGCTCAGGCGGTTCGATGAGGGACCCTTAAAGCTTACGGCTTACGCAGATGACGCTGCAATTGTCATAAGTAGAAAGTGCCTTCCATTGATTAGCTCTTTCATGGATCAGGCGCTTCGGGATATTCATACCTGGGCATCCAATGTCGGGTTGACAGCCAACGCGGAGAAGACAGATATGGTATTGTTTCTCAAAGAGGTAGAAGGTCCCAAATCGGACCAGGCATAAGTTAGAAGGGGTGATCCTACAGGAGAAACCTTGCACAAAATATCCTAGACAAAAAGTTGTCGTGGAAACCCAACGTGTACCAGAGAGTGATGAAGGCCTCGACGGCACTTTATGCATGTAAAAGAATGCTGGGGTTTACGTAGTGTTTATCGCCCTCTCTTCTTGTTTAGTGGACCATTCCACAAAAAGTTAGGGGGTATGTAGGCTATCAATGATTAGTATTACGGGAGCCCTAAAACAAACCCGACGGCTGCACTGTATGCCATTCTGCACATTCCAGCAGTAAACCTGGTAGGAGAGAACATAGCGTTAACAACTGCAACGAGGCTCAGTGCCGACCATACGGCCCTAGTAGTATAGCGTCATCAATTAGGGGACGAACAGACTACCTGATTCACTATCTGTGCTTCGAGGGGGCTTATAAAGCCAAAATAAAGGTGGGTGGTTGGCGCAAGGGTGCTCAAATGGCGTAAGAGGCGATACATGTGTACACAGATTGTTCCATAGTGAAAGGAGTAGGGTCTGCGGTATTCTGTGCTGATCTGGAAATAAACCGACCATACAAGCTGCCAGATCACTGTAGCTTTTTCCAAGCGTAAGAGAGCAAAGGGCTCGTGGATCAGCGCCACATCAAACGAACCCTCCTCAAGGGACTCGCAGAACCATTGGGCTGTTTGTTCCTCTCCAACACCTTCGTCGTGACGTCTTAGTCCTTCTCTTGCCTTTTTGGGTTAATTTTACTTTCAACATGAACGAACAATGAATTTATAAAATTTTTTGTTTTCAAAAAAACTGCTGTACGTTATTATCCACTGATTAAAGTCACCTTTTTGCGTTATATGCTTTTTACAATTTCTTAACAACTTTCTATAATTTTAAAGATTTTCAATTTTGCGTATATTTTTCACCGCTTATAGCTCTATTGATCTGGAAAATGTGTTGCTTTGGCGATTGTTTGAACACGTCTCGTTCGTGGGTAATGTGAATGAATTTGTTTATTGATGAAATAAATACTTTCAATTCTTTGGAATATTCATTATGGTTATATTTAATTTTTATTTAAAATGTGCAAAATTGTGGAAACTTTTTCAGTTTCCGTGGGTAATTTCACAGAAACTATCTGTCATTAGTGCTTCTACCCAACCTCAACTCATTTACTGAGCATGTATTATTTTTACTTTCAGCCATCGAAAAAGAAAAGGAGAAAAATCAACTGATTGCTGGTATTGAAAATTTTGATTCTAAAAAATTAAAACACACCGAAACATTCGAGAAAAATCCTCTACCGACGAAGGAAGTAATTGAAGAGGAAAGAAAAGCTTAAAATCAAATATTACATTTACATTGATTGCTATATTTTACTCATTCCTACTATAATAAAAAAATACTACAACGTGAAAGAAATTTTGTAATTTTGTATATTTATAATAAAAAATAAAACTTACAAAAATTAAAAATTATTTACCTTCAAGTTTTTTGTAGAAAAATGAGTTATGCATACTACAGGTTTGCGCCGATCACTTTATCGGCGGCGTAGGATCCTTTGTATACCGGCGGCGAAACGGGCGTGTGCCAGCTTACACCGGCGTACTTACAAAAAACTAGGTGTTTCTATTTAAAAAATTATATTTCATTAAAATTTGTATATTGTCTTTGCTCTGCTAATTTATTTTGATATTTCTTATTTTATTTTATTATATTATCTTTTATTTCAACTTAGTTTATTATTATTTAAATGCAACTTCATTGCATCGGAAAATTTCACGTTGTATATTAAACGAAAAAAACGACCCAAAAACGTTTTCGATTTAAGGTCGAAATATTGCATAGGCCGTATATTACTCTAATATCTATATATTAATAGGCTAACAAAATTTCCATACAATCAATTGACAGGCTGTTTCGCATAGTTAGCATACGTAAAATCATATAAAAGTTATATGAATCGATTCGTATAGATCAGCCGCAGTGCATAGGCCTATTTTTGTTAACAAATGTTAGTCTATTTGTGTATAATTAATAGAAAAAGTTTTTGTATATTCGAACAATCTCTGTAAATATCGAAATTTACTTTTGTGCCCAAAAGTGCGCATCTGTAGGACCAATTATGTTAGTGCTCTAAGACACAAACCAACATATGTAAACACGCTGAATTCTGATTTTTAAGGCTGTCTAACTCTGTAATATATTTTGCTTTTGGAAAAATGACCTATTTGAAAAAAAAAAAAAATTAGCTGGCTGAAAACTAGCGGCGCAATAGCTTAAGTTAAATGAACAATTGAAAATCTCAACCAAGCGATTTGTAAAAAAAAGTTAATTTGTATATTTGTTTCTCATTTGTTCGATATAGGCAACCGGCTTCATAGCGGCCGTATATTACCTACTATGTTTATTATTAGGCTAACTTTGCTGGATTATATGCCCATTAACCGGATGCTTAGATCCAATAACTCTAATTTGTTTATGTCGCTTAAAGTTATGAAATTAATTTTATTTTAGTAAATATGTTTGCGTGAATAATATCAATGTTTTTCTTTTCTTTCTAATTTATTCTGCTTTGTTATATCTTAGTATTATATCGTTCACAGATGATATTTTATGATAGATATGGTCATATATATTCATGAAATGGAGTGTTAACAAATTTAATACAAATTAATTACGTACATAGATCTTAATTGGAATCCCAACATTAAATATCCGAACATTAGAATCTTCATATTTCCACAATGATAACATTAAAACCCGGAAAAATGTCTAAGTGCACTTATTGCGTTTTTATATGGAACTGTTTATTCACTTCACTTAATTTTTTCGCACTTTAAGTACTTAATTTTTTTTTCTTTCATTTAAAATTTGTTTAGTAAACCCTGCCGTCTTTCTCATTACATAATTTTTTTATATTTTTATTTTATTTTTTAGAAAGGCATCCTCCATTCTATTCGAAATTTTCGTTTTGTGTCACACTTACATATTACATATGTATTTATACAAATTAATGCAATTGCATACCTAACGGGTGGTGTGAAATAAGCTAAATTCCTTTAGCACATTTCTTCGTTTTTAACTTAAAGTTGGTGTTTTTTGAATTATGACACTATTAAGGTAAATGGGCGTAATATGTATATTTAGTTTATATGGGTGATATAGGCCTACTGGGGGGAACCGAGCACCCAAAACTAACTTCGGTAGCGCGCCAACGGCTTACCTCCCGGGTAGTGTGTAAAAGCTATTTTTCAATTCAATTTCAAGTAATTTCACCATAATTCTATGCCAATTTCATTTGATTTTACATATTTTTTATACTTTTGTTTAAGGAGCTCCATACTAAAACGTTATAATTACATTTGAAAAGTTTGTAGAAAATTTAAGAAAATACAATCAAAAAGTACAACGTCTTAGATCAAATTCAAAATTAGAATGAAAAATTTAAGTAAGTTAGACCAGTTTGCTATATTTGCAACACTGGATGCATAGACTGAGTTGAAAAAAATACAAGTTGGTCGAATTTCGACGACAGGCGATACTAGTAATTTTTATTGAACAATTTTAGACATAAAACAAGGTACAAAAAATTAAGAAATAAGACTTCATTTAAAAAAAAAACATTCAACTGAGTGAAACATTAACTGACTTTCGCCTTCTTAGCAAGTAATAATAATGAACATAAATTATTTATTAATAAAAACAAGTAGAACGTAGTACAATCTTTGCAGATATTGCACATATGGTTTTTACACATATATTTTTTGCAAAAATCACATTTAGTTTTAACTTTTATGTCCTTTGAAGGGACACACACAGAACACCTCATCCTGTTTTGATTGTTTTCCGAATCTGAGTTAGTATGAGAAATGGAAGCATTTAATAACCTTTTCAAATTTTTGGGTAAAGATGGCAATTTCGATCTCGACTATTGAACACCTTTTTTACGCGGTTACTGGCGGGGTGCAACAGACACCCCACCCGAAATTTAGACGCTCCGTTTAACTAAACGGTAAAACTGAAACAAACCAGCATGAACCTACTAATAAAGTGTATAAGTATACTCAGCTGTTAGAAAAATTGCGGCCTTGGTAGGACCAGAAAAAATTTATGTAATTTACACCCCGCACGAGTAACGGCGGGTTAAGGAAATCGACGTTTTGACCATTTCTCCTTCTTTTTCTTTTTTTCTTTTTTTAATGGACGTTGTGGCAGCGCGCTGCCCTCAAGTGGCCCAATGAAACCAGGCTAATCCTGTTCACGCGATCGATTTATATATATATATAATAACTTTTTTTTATTTTTTTTATTTTGCCGAGTCTTTGATGGGCAGCGGTTTGTCAAGCGTCACGATCTGAGACTGCTCAGCTACAGAAGAAATTTCATCAGCCAAGCGTAATACTTAAAGAGAACAGAAGCAAACGTATTATACATTAATTTAGAGAGGTGAGAACAATCTTTTTTATAGAAAAAAGGGAGTCCGAGCTACCAAATGTGTTTGAGTGAGAGTTATAATCTTGGCATAAACGCCGAAAAGGTTCATTTTGTTCGAAATTCGTTCTACATTGTTTCAGCAGAAGAGGTTTGAAGTGTCTCGATGTCCGAGAGGGAACGCAAAAGTTCACTTCATTCAGAAGGAATGGGCTCGAAATTGATCCATTTAAAAGTTTTGTCATAAATATCACACCAAGCATTTCCCTTCGACTAGCAAGAGTTGGAAGATTGATAAGCTTTAATCGATTAGTATAAGGTGGAAGATTAGTTAAAGAGTCCCATTGGAAATTTCTTAAGGCAAATAGTAAAAATTGTTTTTGTATTGATTCGAGACTGTCTGCATGGACTTGATAACGCGGATTCCAAATTATCGAGCCGTATTCTAATATTGGCCTAACTAATGTTGTAAAAAGTGCTTTAGTTATGTAAGGGTCGTTAAATTCTTTTGACCACCGTTTAACAAATGCAAAAACACCTTTGCCTTTATTCACTGTAGCATTAATATGAAGATTGAAACTAAGTTTGGAATCCATCTTGACTCCCAAGTCAATAAAATTATTTACAGTTTCTAGACTATAGTTGTTAATTGTATATGAAGCTGGTGGCGAAGCTCTCCGAGAAAAACACATGAATTTACATTTTTTGAGATTGAGCGGCATATAATTTACATTGCACCAGGTAACCAAGTGATTTAAATCCATTTGAAGCAAGGAATGTTCCTCAACCGAGGCACATGATTTGAAAAGTTTTACATCGTCTGCGTACATCAAGATTTTTGAGTATTTAATTGTACCAGATATATCGTTTATGAACAACAAGAACAGAATCGGACCAAGATGGCTGCCCTGAGGAACACCAGAAGAAACATTGATGACCCCAGAAAGTGTATTTTTAAAGATTACTTTTTGCGTACGATAACCAAGATACGAAGAAATCCAACATATAAGACGGGGTTGAAAACCGAGTTGACTGAGCTTATGAATAAGTAATGGGTGTGATACTTTGTTGAAAGCTTTACTGAAATCGGTGTAAATTACATCAGTGTGAAGGCCTTTTCTAAATCCATTAGAAACGTGGGTGGTAAATTCTAGTAAATTGGTGATAGGTGATTTGCCCTTACAGAACCCATGCTGCGAGCTTGCAATTATGGGGGAAATAGAGAATGTTAGGTGGTGGGTAACAATAGCCTCAAATAACTTTGGGATAGCGGATAACTTTGCTATGCCCCGGTAGTTTTCTATTGAAGACCTGCTTCCATTTTTATGAAGCGGAATAAGAAAAGATTCCTTCCATATTGTTGGGAAAACGCCATAAAATAAAGATAAATTAAATAAATCTGTTAGCGGCTGATAGATGTTTGCGGCACATTTTTTAAGAAAGTGTGTCGGGATCCTGTCGGGGCCGTATGAATATGATACTTTTAAAGTTTTTAAATAAGATAATACATCTTCTGAAGATATAAATGGAGCTCTGATTGAATAACATGAATCAATATGGTATGGGTATTCATTAGGTGAAACGTTGGTCTCAATAGAGTAATTTGATTTGAAAAATTCCGCAAAGAAGTCGGCGATCTCTTGATCATCGCTGGAAATATTATCTTGGAATTTCATGGATGATGGAAACCCTTTCACCCTGCGTTTAGAGTTTACGAATCCGTAAAATGCCTTCGGGTTGCAAGTTATATTTCTTTTCATTTTACAAAGATAAGCTTTGTAACACTTTTTGTTCAATTGAAAATACTTGCAGCGTAGAATCGAGTACTGTAAGTAATGGTTATGTAAACCCGTCTTTTTGAACAACTTGAAAGATCGAGACTTTTTATTCTTTAAAATTTTCAGCTCTTTAGTGAACCATACTTGGCTTGTATCGGAATGTACACAAATCCGCTTAGGTACGTATTTTTAAAAAAGACAGTAAATGGTATTGTAAAAGTGAGAAACGCTTTGCTCCACATCAGCATTAAATATTGGCCACACTATTCGAGATAGATCACGATTTAATTTTTTAAAATTGGCCTTCGCAAAGTCGAAGCGATAACTGGAGTCGTATCGTTTATTTCCACTGTTACAAGCATAATTTACAACTTCGTAAACTATTTTGAGGGAAGGGTGGTAAGCATCTTCAGGTTCAATAATGGGTTCGCATCGACTAATGGAATATTTAGATTCATCATCCACAAAGGCTAAATCTAACACTCTTCCGAATTTATTCGATTGGATGTTGATTTGTTGAAGGCACAGCTCAGACATTCCGTCTAGAAATTCATTGTTGGAAGACTGACGAAACTGGTACGATATTAAAGTCAGAGATGCACCATGATATGTGTGGCATATTGAAGTCACCCAAGACAATAATGGAATCGGAAGGCTTTAGCATCGAATTAACAGTTCTTAGCAAGGAAATGTGATTCATATAAACGGACAGTTCAGAAGATGGCGGGATATAACAGATGGCCAAATAAATGTGGATATTTGCTAGTTGTGTGCGTATGCACAAGAACTCAGTTGTATCGGTGGCGGTTACGCAAATCTCTTCAGATGGTATTGAAGAGTGTACAGCAAGCAGAACCCCACCTCCAACCCTGTTCAGGCGGTCATTTCGATATATCTGGTAGTCATTACAGAGGATCTCTGAGTTAAAAACATGAGGTTTCAGCCAGGTTTCGGTTAAAGCAATTATATCGTAGCTTGAGTTAAATGATTTTAAAAACAGTTCTGTTAACTTGGTGTTTAAGCCTCTAACATTTTGGTAAAGTATATCTAAAGCAGATTTTTCGTTCAGTTTTTTGACTCAGTGTTATTAACAGGGATCTTTGCCAAGTTTGGAATACTCTTATTCTGCCTATATTCAAATTCCCGCACAAGTGCCCCAGAGGGCCAAAAATCGTTACTCAAGATAGTGTCAAAATGGTCAATAGGTACATCTAATCTAAAGGAAGATACGTTTCTTTCATAACTAAAATTAAATTTCCGAATTGTTACGTCATGGGTTTTCCTTTTTGAGAAGATATACGATTTCAGATCCTCCTCAGTAGTATCCCTCTCGATCTTGACACGAATATCGATTTTTTAGGAGGGACTACAACCAACTTCCTAGTTCCAGGCTCAGTCGCCTGAGAACGGTTTGCAGGTTCAATATTTTTTCTAGCTGCTAGTTTTGTTGGAGGTGCCTTTGATGTTGAAGGCTCTACTGTAAGAGGACTTGGAGATGCTAAGTTTATTAATTCTATCGTGCTAGGTGTAGGAACGATTGGGTTCTGGATGTTTTGAACGGGGTCTAGGGTCAATACGCCAGCCGAGACATCAGTTCGTTTTCGTTTGCTGTCACGACTGTCGCTGTTAGCATTAGCAGCTGAATCGGTAATACATTTGAAAGTTTTAAACAAGTTTTCATAATACTTGAATTTATCCCCTAATGTAGAAAGTTCCTTACCGATTTCGGAAAATGCGTTTCGGGTATGTTTGAAAAGCTTAAAAAGATCCACTTCGGTGGATCTGCATTTCAAGCACGACCAACGCACACCCTTGTTATCGTTGATCGCATCACACACCCTTGCTGTCAAACTAGCGCACTTCATATGAGCAAGCTCATCACAAAGCCAGCACGACACGAAACGCTTAGTATCACCTTTCAATTGGCAGTTAACAAAATTGCAAGACATTATAAGTTAAAGTAAAATTGATTAAACAGACGGAGGCAGTGAAAATAGTTTGGAGATCACAGTAAGAAAATCACTGTTTGAGCAGTTTGAAGATCACTGTATGAGCAGTTTAAGATCGCTATTAACTGACGCTTAACAACACACAATGCAAACAGCTGTGGCAGTGAAAAGAAATTGAAGTAAATGTGCACGAGCAAATAACAATTGAAAACTGAAAATATATAAATGCCAATCAAATGCAACAACAAATATACAAAGTGACTCGGCAAATATGTATGTATGTATGGGTATACACACTTTATCAATTATTTTTAAGATACAATTTATTTTAGTAAAGAAAAGGTGAACTTTAAATTGCCAATGCAGTACACAACGTGTTTACACTTATTTTTAGCACAATAATTATTTAAACAAACAAATTTATTGATTTAAGACAAAATAAGGCACAGTAGAAATCAAAACACAACTTCACAGCTTGACGTTCGCACTTAAGTTCGCGTCAATAAAACAATCCTTGCGGAGGGATGTCCTTCATTTAGCTAATCCAGGGAGGCTTCAAACCCAGCGTAGTTTCACAGAGGGAGATGCTCTGGGCTAACTCCTAATACTCGTCGTCGACACGATTTCTTGAAGTCATTTGTGGCTCCTAGCTGTGCACGCACTTACAGCTGCTATTATGGTGTATTAATAGTCATGATTCTCGTGGCACAGTTTTAACGATTAGCATCAATGCTGGCCTATTGTTCATCGCGACAAAGGGCGCCTCCAGTAGCAATCCCGACCACCAGTCGCTACCACGCCCCCTGGCCCTCACACTATATGCGAGCACAGAAGCTATAGGACTACGACTTGAACTCATACCTTCGTCGACGTCACTTTACTAGAAGCTCTAGGTGTACATCCGAAGACTTTCTTTTATTTTTGTCGCGCTATCCGGCCGAGCTACACCAGAGAACTTTTTTGAAACGTTAGGAACTATTCCGTCTTGATGCCGCCCTCGAAATCATAAGCTGAGTAAGTGGATATCATTGCGTAACTCATGGGTGAAAATCGTATAATCCTCAGCGCATCTACGTAATTTCAATTTTACAAGGACCCTGGATAAAATTTTTAAAATGTAGCCCAAATTTGCAGATGTTTGTGTTCGAAACTTTGATTTGAATAGATTTCGTTAAACTAAAACGATATTTTGGAATGAAAGACGACCGGTTTTAAGTTGAACGATGCTGTTGTATGGATAAGGACACTCCCCGAAGGCCTCGGGGAGTGTTATCGATATTGATGGTCCTTTACCGGATGCAGATCCGGTACGTTCCGGTACTAGTACCAGGCCATGTCGGGAACGATTTGGTATGACCAAATGCGACCTTCTAGGCCATGCCGCCCTCCCACCCCCTAAATCCACGACGAGTTCGGGGTCGCCAGAGCATCGACTGTTAATGAAACAGGATTCGCCACGGATAGGTGAGGTTGACAATTGGGTTGGAGAAGCTATATATTGCGCTGACAACCCCTTGAAAGGTCTATTTGGTATTTTAGTCGCCTCTTACGACAGGCATACCTACCGCGGGTATTTTCTAAACCCCCTAACCCGCTGGGGGTAAGGTTATATGCTCATTCCAATCTGTTGTTTTCCGGCATTTTGGTATAAGAGTTAATTATGGATGACTTCATATAGCTTCAGTTTTTCGAATAATTCCATTGTACACTACGTAAGTGTAGTAGCACACCCGGCCATTTGTTCGAATTTCTTGGGGAAAACTTTTGCTTTGCCACCTTAAGTCTTCTTAGGAAAGACAAAGCTTCGCCTGGTAAATATATGTGCTCACGTATTCAAATTTGTAACAAGAGCCGTGCGTGTAGGTGATATTCAGACCAATTCTAAATATTCTCGCGGAATTTTGTTCTCGCGGATTTTTTTATTCCCGCGGAAAAATTCCTCCAATTCTTTTCTCCTAGGGAGAAGAATAATTGGGGAATAGGAATTTCGAATTTTCGCAGTTAGCTGTTTTCTCAATTGAAATTTCGTTGCGCATTTCTTATTTTGTTTAAAAAATTGTAAAGTTTAATTATTGTTGCCAATTTGTTTGAAATTAAGAAATATGGCATAAACAATGCACATTATTGCATTTCATGTGGTATTCACTGAAATGAGTAATGAATTGGTGCCACAGCCACATCAACAGAGGAGCATAAGAAGAAGACCGGCGGGATAAAACAAATCCGCCGGAGTTGCCTGCATTCATTCTGCAAAGCAATTTTCTGGCGGCCAAGTCGAGTTGAGTTCGCCTTTCGCCATATGCCAAAATCTATTTAAGCCCTTTTAAAAAATCCTTGCGCAATTTCTGGATGGCTGCATCAAATATGCGAAAAGCTCTTCCGTTGCTTATGATGTATTTTTCGACTTAAAATAAAGAATATTGTGGTTGTTGTTGTTGTTGTATTAACAGTGAGAATATTGTGGTAGAATGTAAATACATATTTTAGCACAAATTTGTACAAACAAGTGTTCTTTCTTAAAATAACCAATTTCCTTTAACTATTTTGATGCATTCCCTTTAATTTAACTAGTGAAAAAACTCCTATGAAATGGCAGAGAAATCTCCCTCACATTCATACTACCTACTTTTCTCCCATAACCGGTTTCCGCTTTGTCGAACATTGTTCAGAATAGGAGGAAAGGGAGAAGTGAAAATACTCACAAGGAATTTTTATTTAGAATACGAGGAATGGGAGAAGGGAAAAAATTCACATGGAATTTTCGTTTAGAATTGGGCTGATTTAAACTTGGTTGACAGGCTTTAATCAAAGTGATTCACTCCAAGGGACTATTTCCGCCAATTTGGGAGATTTGGGTTTTGGTAATGATCAAGTGTAAAAAAAGAAATTAACATTTCAGACCCTATTTTATAATTGCGCAAAAAAAAAACAGTGGTTTTACTTCAAATCCTCATACGTACATATATCAAACAGCATACATAACAAGAGACGTCAGTTCGTATGTTTGATATCAAACACTCGCTACAAGAGATTGCGGTTTCACTAGAGCAGTGTTGCCAGAACTTCTTTGCAGAAAAAAGTCTATATGGACAAAAATTAAAGGCTAAAAGAAGCGCAATAAAACTTTTTAAAGCTAAGAATAAAATCTAAAAGTTAAAGGCAACTTTTTGAGAGTTTTACTAATTTTTTTTCATAAAAACCATAACAAAAAAAATTAAAAAAAAAAGAGATCTAAGGCCGAGCTTCTCTTCCAATTTGCGTCGTGCTCCTCTTGATTTTTCCCTACAAATTGGCCGGACGGGACCTACATGTTTTATGCCGACTCCGAACGGCATCTGCAAGGCAGATGAGTTTTCACTGAGCTTTTCATGGCAGAAATACAATCGGAGCGCTTGCCAGACACTGCCGAGGGGCGACCCCGCTTAGAAAAATGTTCTTCTAATTGAAAAATCTTATTTCTAAAATTTTGACCATAACAGCTCTGCAAAAAATGCGATTAGTCTAGGATGAATGTTTTAAAGATTGAGGTTGGTGAATTCAACGATTACATATGCACGAACAAAAGGAAGCAGTCAAACTGCCTAGCATTTTTCTTTTGAATGTAGTGTATGTGTTAAATGTTTAAGAAGTCCTTTTGACCGAACCAATTAAGTGAATAAAAAAGATAAACGCACAAAAGAAAACACGTTTAATTAACAGTTGAACAATTCGCTTTTATGGAAAGAAAATTTTATTGAAGTGCTTTTTCTATAAACGTCACATTTCAACTGTAGTTAACGAAGGTAAAAATAGTAAAATAGAATACAGAAAAAAGGGTTGCCATCTTTGTTTCGACAATGGATAATTCCAATACTCCCACTCATAGTTGTAAACAAAATCGGACCCAATATGAAAAACACACCCACTCGTCGATCGTCTTGTTTCGCTATCGCCAGCATAATCGGCATCACTGTACCCGACCAAATCAAGAGCACAATCATTTTTATAAACAATACCCATTGTTACCGATTAAAGCAACTCTGTTAAAATGCGCTGAAAATGCAATCATGCGCGCTTGTCCATTCTTCTTTGCGTTAATTTTCTTTATCAGAATTTCGCCATTGCTTCTTAACGTCGATCAGGCGATAGTCAGAAAATTCATTATTTTACATAGGACAGCAGAATATTGAAATTAATATAAAAAACTAAGGTATATATTAAAACATGTTGCTTAATTGAATATTATAAATATGTAACATGAAACACTACATATATGTATTACAGATTTTTAAAGCATCTAGTGCAATCTGAATTAATAAAGCACAGCTATTAAAACTTAGTGGTTCATTATTTTGCAAGGTCCGCAACAATTCTTTAAAAATCTTATTTCGTGGATATATAAACCGCTTCATATACTCTACAATGGCGCAGTCTAATGGTATTCCCGAGTCGCTAAATGCAATCGCTGAAGAAGCGGCGGAGCAGGGTGAGAATGACCATAACCTCACTCATACCCAACCGCGTGTAGATCAAAGTCCACAGTGTAGCGCGGATGGTGACAGCGGTGGTCTCAACGCCGCACAAGAGTTGCCGGCACTCAGCAAACTTAAACTTCTCCGTCTGCAGGAGCTAGAAGAGACAATGCGTTTAAAAGAGGAATATTTGCGAGAGAAGTATCGAATATTATAGGCTGAAGAAAATTCAGAAATTGGAGGTTTTTGCAGTGGAAAATCCTGTGTTGTTGGCCCGACAAAAGAGTCTGGAACTAATGTGCGCGACAATGCAGAATTTCATCCTCCTTTAACACAATTTGCACAAAGCAACTCGTCAGGCGCGTATCAACCGACAGATGAAGAAGTACCGGTGCATACAGCAATGCAGTTTGCACACCAAAATTCAACGCTGACGGCAGCAGATGCTAACCAGGTAACGCAAGTAGATAGTAACAGTGCTTCTCGAAACATTTTTACGTCGCTCACTACTCCCAACTTACGAAGCACTGTACATTCGCCAAACTATGCCGCTCCGTCAAATGATACACACAATTTAACCATGGCGCAGATAGCATGTCGGCAATGTGTGTCGAAAGATTTGCCTTTGTTCAATGGTGATCCGCAAGAGTGGCACATTTTTATTAGTTCTTATGAACAAAGCACTCAAATGGCGGGCTACTCTCATAACGAAAATTTAATTCGCCTTCAGAAGTGTTTGCGAGGTAAAGCCAGAGAAGTTGTTCGCAATTTGTTGGTATTACCCGACATGGTGCCGAACATAATGAGCACGCTTAAAATGTATTTCGGTCGCCCTGAGCACATACTCAAACAACTTATCGATAGAGCGCACCAATTACCAGCGCAAAAGGGCAGACTCGACATGTTGATAGAGTTCTCTTTCGCAATTAAAAATATAGTAGCAACAATTCATGCCAGCAAACTCGGTGGTTATTTAAATAGCCCATTGTTGCTTCAAGAATTTATAGAAAAGCTCTCTCAAGAGTCAAATTGGGCAATTTACTCAATGGGGTTAAACAACCCTAACTTAGAGGACTTTTCGAGTTGGCTGTCCACTTTGGCAGAAGCAGCATGTCGTGTTACAAGTCCGCCTGCTCTTCTGGAAAAATACAGCAAGCGAGAAGCTCAACTAAACACTCATAAATCTGAGACAGTTATGAAACAGGTTAAATCAAATTCCAAGTGCCCTCTCTGTAGTATAGCACATGAAGTGACTCAATGCGAACGATTTAAAGCCCTTTCTACGCAAGAGAGATGGAATATCGTTAAAGAAAATAACTTATGTCGTCAATGTTTCGGCACACATTCTCGTCGCTGTTGGATCAGCAAGTTATGCGGTATAGACGGGTGTGCAGTCCGCCACCACATGTTACTGCACAACAGCGCCAGCAGAGACGGCAGCGAGCTGACAACAACTCTAAATAATCACTGTTCAGCTTCGAAAGGCAGCACTTGTTTTCGCATTCTGCCGGTTAATCTACATTGCAAAAAATTAAACAATACGCGCATTTGCGTTTATGGACGATGGCTCCACACTTAGCCTTATGGAACAAAGTCTAGCCGATGAATTGGGAGAAACAGGTATTTCAGATCCGCTGTGTATAACTTGGACTGGAAACATAAGTAGGCGCGAATCGGATTCACGAAAGCTGGACCTAAAGATTTCAGGGGCTTACCAAGGAGCAAACATATATCCCCTTCGCAACGTCCACACCGTAAAAAATCTGAATATGTCGCCGGAATCACTTATGGCCAACGAACTTAAGGAAATGCATGATCACCTTAGAGATGTTCCGTTTCCGAGTTTCCAAGGTATTACACCTAAGCTTATCATTGGTGTGAACAACCCAAACCTGATATTGGCATTAAAGGTACGTGAAGGGGGCTGGCAAGATCCGATAGGGGTGAAGACTAGGTTAGGTTGGACAGTACTAGGTGGCAACAATGCCGTAAGTAAACCCGTACATTTAAATTTGCACGAGTGTAGCTGTGGCAACGACAACGACTTGCACGATCTAGTGAAAGCCTTTATTATAAATGAAAAAATGAGCGTTTGTGCACCTAAAAATAATCCCATCTCCATTGAAGACCAACGGGCCGTTGAAATTTTAAAGAGTTGTGAAGTTCGTGAAGGCCGCTTTGTTGCGAGCTTACTGTGGGCCAACGACGACACGCATCTGCCGGACAGCTTGCCAATGGCACTTCGACGATTTAAATGTTTGCAACGCACAGTTAGTGCCGATGAGGAACTCCTTTCCAATATACAACAACAAGTTGAAAACTTAGTTGCAAAAAACTACGCTACTAAACTACCAGCGGATGCTATACACGATCGCGGTTCAAGAGTGTGGTATTTACCGATTTTTATTGTGCGTAATCCACATAAGCCAAACAAAGTTCGGCTCGTGTGGGACGCAGCAGCGAAGTCCGCCAATGTTTCGCTAAACAGTTTTTTACTCAAAGGGCCTGACATGTTAACCCCACTCATCAATATTTTATTCAACTTTCGCATGGGCGCCATCGCAATTTGCGGAGATATTGAAGAAATGTTTCACATTCGCATTAAATTACGCGAAGCAGATGCTGACGCCCAGCGCTTTCTTTGGTTTGGCGACAACAAAGAAGCGATAAGCGTGTATAGACTTAATGTTTTAAGTTTCGGAGCTTCGTGCTCGCCGTGTATAGCGCATTATGTGCGGAATCTGAATTCTTCGATACATTCCGAGGGCCGCTCACAAACAGTGCATGCAATAACAAACCATCACTATGTTGATGATTTTATCGAATCCACACGAACAGTGGAGGAAGCCATCACCTTAGCAAAAAGCGTTCGCGATATACATTCAAAGGGCGGCTTTCATATGCGAAATTGGTGTAGCAATTCGCAAGAGGTATTGGATGCTCTGGAAGGCGAAAGTGAGCCAAAAAATAAGTCGTTTGACTGCAGCGCAAATATAACAACTGTCGAAAAAGTTCTTGGAATGTATTGGGCGACGCAAGCAGACAGTTTTAAGTACGTGTTAAAATTTGTTCGACTAAGGCGCAATGTATTCGCTGAAGGAATTACGTACCAAAAGGGAAGTATTACAAGTACTCATGTCAGTTTTCGACCCCCTTGGCTTAGTAGCCTGCTTAACGTCGTATCTTAAAATACTCATTCAGGATATATGGCGCTGCGGAACAGACTGGGATCAACCGCTCGACCCTGAACTTCAGTTAAAGTGGCAAACTTGGATCAAGTAGATTCCCGTCATTACCAATGTAACGGTTCCGCGTTGCTATTCCCCATATCTCTACGAAAAAGACTGTAAAGTGCAACTACACACGTTCGTCGACGCAAGCGAATATGCTTATGCAGCGGTGTCTTATTTCCGAATCGAACTTAATGGCGAAATTTCGACCAAGCTTGTGTCCGCCAAAACAAAAGTAGCTCCGTTGCGACCTCTCTCAATTCCACGCATGGAACTGCAAGCAGCAATTCTCGGGGCGCGTTTAACAAATGTGATAGAGGAGGCGCATTCAATTCAGTTGGAAAAGCGATACATATGGAGCGACTCAAAAACAGTCCTTCGCTGGCTCAACGGCGATCCTCGCAAATTCCAACAATTTGTCATGTTTCGAATAGCCGAAATTCACGAAACAACTAACCCGGGTGAGTGGAGATGGGTACCTACTAAGCTGAATGTTGCCGATATCGCCACTAAGACAAAACCGGCAATCGAGGTGGGAGAACTATGGATGAATGGTCCTGCTTTTCTTTCCAGACGTGCTGAAGAATGGCCAAAATGCGATGACTTGGGGACGATGAGCACTAGCGAAATGCGACTTAGGCTCCTAATACACGATAATCGGCGATTACATACCAACTTCACATATTTCTCGAACTGGGTACGGCTGTACAGAGCTGTTGCTAACTGGATTCTATATTTCGAAGAGCTTAAGCAGCGAATCTATTCGACATCGGATGACTGTCGGCTACAAGCTGATCATTATCGTCGTGCAAAACAGTTTATTTTCAAAACAATCCAAATGGAGAATTTTGACGAATGGCATCTACTCAAAAATGGTAAGACTGTTGGCAAAGACTCGTCGTTACGTAGACTGCAACTTTACCTGGATGATAATGACGTCATGCGCGTCCAAAACAGGACATCATATTTTCAGTCTTCCTTAAAATCCCAACATGATTTTATCGTCTTGCCCACAGAACATTCGGTCACAAACCTCGTAGTATAGCACTATCATCAACTTAACCACCACATACAGCACGATACTGCCTTAAACGAGGTAAGACAGACATTCTTTATACTTAAATTGCGATATTTATTCATAAAGGTAAGGCGCAACTGTCAGGTATGCAAAAATGCGAACGCATCCCCACAACCACCACAGATGGCGCCTCTACCAGTAGCCAGGCTTGCTGCATACACTCGGCCATTCACTTACGTAGGCATTGATTATTTTGGTCCCATGACTAATTGAGAACCGAAAACCAAAAAAAAGATGGGGTGTAATGTTGACATGTCTCACTGTAAGAGCAGTGCATATAGAAATAGCACATTCGCTTAGTACTGACTCGTGTTTAATGTGCTTGCGTAACTTCATTGCTCGGCGCGGCTGTCCTGCTGAAATATACAGTGACAATGGAACTAACTTCCGAGGAACGGAAAATTTTCTGAAAGAAGAATTGATCAAACTAAACACATCAGTAGTAGAAAGCCAAATCGCTCATAAAGGTATATGGGAGGAGCCTGGGAGCGTTTAATCAGAACAACAAAATCGATTTTATACAAAATAATACCGTCTCAAAAATTTACCGATGAGAGTCTTCGGTCGGCTTTACTAGAGGTGGAAATGATTGTTAATTCTCGGCCGCTCACATTCCTATCGCTTGACTACGAAGATCAGGAGCCTATCACCCCAAATCACTTTCTGTTGGGTAGTTCAAACGGGACCAAGCCGTTCTGCAATGCAGAGAGTATCGACTTAAAAATGAATCTGCGCCAAAGCGAAATCTTCGCAAATCATTTCTGGCGTCGATGGATACGAGAAATGACACCAACTCTTACGCGACGTGGTAAATGGTTTGAAAAAATAAAACCCATCAGCGAAGGTGACATCGTGGTCATAGTGGACGAGAACGCTGCGAGAAACACTTGGCTTAAGGGTGTTGTCATCGAAACAACATTGGCAAAGGATGGACAAGTACGACGAGCTAAAGTCAAAACAAAGCAAGGAGTACTGGAGCGGTCCGCAGTAAAACTAGCAGTACTCGACATCGATAAAAGTAGAGAGAGCTCCGAAGGTTCATCCGCTCACCGGGGGGAGAATGTTACCGATTAAAGCAACTCTGTTAAAATGCGCTGAAAATGCAATCATGCGCGCTTGTCCATTCTTCTTTGCGTTAATTTTCTTTATCAGAATTTCGCCATTGCTTCTTAACGTCGATCAGACGATAGTCAGAAAATTCATTATTTTACATAGGACAGCAGAATATTGAAATTAATATAAAGAACTAAGGTATATATTAAAACATGTTGCTTAATTGAATATTATAAATATGTAACATGAAACACTATATATATGTATTACAGATTTTTAAAGCATCTAGTGCAATCTGAATTAATAAAGCACAGCTATTAAAACTTAGTGGTTCATTATTTTGCAAGGTCCGCAACACCCATATCGATCGTGTCCTTAATGTACTTGAATATGCGTTTCACCGCAGTTACGTGTGCTGAGATAGGCTGTTCCAAATATCGACTTACCACACCAATTGCGTAGCTTATGTCTGGTCGTGTCCCAATAGCCAGGTAAATTAAGCTACCGACCGCTTCACGATATAGATATACAGCATCATGCTCATCTCTTGCGAAATCACCAAGGTTATGATTGTTATCCATTGGAGTTGATACGGTTTTGCTTTCAATCATACCAAACCAATTCAATAACCTTTTAGCATAAGCCTGCTGATGTATGCGTATTGAACCATCCTGACGTTGATCAATTTCGAAACCCAAAAATCGCTTTGCCTCGATAACTTTTACTTCAAAACTGTCTTGCAAGTGTGAAATTATCGAATTAATTTCAGTAATGTTATTTGTTACCATCAACCCATCATCTACATAAATCGCGATGATCGTTATTGTCTTATCCTTTCGCCGAATGAAAACGCATGAGTCTGAATCACTTTGTGTGAAATCAAATTTGCAAAGAAATGACGTAAATTTTTCATTCCAGCATCGTGATGCCTGTTTCAGACAATATAAACTTTTCATCAGCTTGCATACGCGTCCACTGTTGTCATTATAGCCGACTGGCTGCTTAATAAAATCGATTTCTTTCAGTTCTCCGTACAAAAATGCAGTTTTAATGTCCAACTGCTGTAGCATTATACGTCATGCCCACCTATGCAATACATTTGCGGCATTACGCACCATGAACTTCTATGCCAATACATTTTAGTAATAGCATAATCATATTACAATATTATGCGACATAAATTACGTTGACCTAACACAGCGGTTCGCTAACATCGATGGCATGCCGAATATGAAACCTTTTTCAGTTCACACCTAACAAATTCTGCCTAGTCACACACTCCGGTCAATACACTGCCGATCGTCAATATTAGTTTGTCACCAAAATATTTACATACAACCAATAATGTGAATTAACCAAATATTCACATACAAACATTTTACATGAATATCAATCTGCTGACTTTGCATACAAATCTACATGTATGCATAGTACTAATATAAATCTACATGTATGTATAGTAGTAATACAAATCTACATGTATGCATAGTAATACAAATCTACAGGTATGCATAGTAATACAAATCTACATGTATGCATAGTAATACAAATGTACATATTTTTAGTTTGTTAGTATTAGGATATTTATGAATGTGTAGGTTAAGAAATTAGCTATAAAAGAGCAAGAATTTCTTTAATAAATTCAATTATTATCAGACTTCCAAAAGTCAAACATTCTTTTCATTTACTTCGAATACTTCATGGCGATCCTGCCAGCTTGATCAGGAATTAGCACAACTGCTAAAGATCCAGCTGGTCAGAAGAGCCTGTCGCGTTAATAACAAGGAGTAGGATACGCCACTTCATGGCGATCCTGCCAGTCCAGATCAAAATTGGCACAATTGCTAAAAAAGATCTGACTGCCCAGGAATCCTGACCATTTTAAACAGTTAAAAAGTTTTTGTTAAAAAGGAGAATAAAGGACAATACAACACAAACGGTACTACTATGTGGTACCAGTAAAGATTGGAATTTTAACAAGTGAAGCCTTTTCGTTCGGATTTTTTTGGCAAATCGCAAAATGAGGAATAATCACCAAAGGACAAATTAATTACTACCATAAAAAAGATCAGTATTATGCAGACGGAGGCAAGGATTCGGTAAAGCAATAAAAGCAGAAAATTAAGTATTGGTGACCAACTGGCAGCAGGCGAGCATAGAAGAAGTGGCATACAATTTAGCAGCAAAACGGGACCAGAAGATACCTTTACAATTGGCGGCGTATCGCTTGAGGCAACAATATAAGTATAAAATTTAGAAACAAATTGGGCGGCCTTTATGGACGCTAAACTATGAGCAAAAACGAAAGTTTTTGCTTAGGATTTTTTTTTTCTAAGTAGGATTTTTTTATAAATACAGTAGGATGAACAAATTCCTTTTCACAAAAAGTTTGATGTCAGATTTGAACATGACACAAACTAATCCTAAAAATAGGGAAAAAGATTAAAGCCCAATGTGGCGAAAAAAAAAATGTTTATAATAACATAAAATTTAATACTTTGAACAAATTTTTCTACAATTTTAAGAAAAATACGAATGTTACAAATATTAATTTTATAAATATTTTTTAAGACAATCAAAAAAAAAATTTTTTTTGAAACGAATTTTATACAATAATCTTTATAATGCCAAATAAATCAGGCGAAAATGGCATAAAAACTAATTTTTAAAATATTGTGTAAATTGAAAAAAAAAAAAAATACATTAAAATGATAAAATTAAACAAATTTTTCCAACAAAATTTTTCTTAAACTTTTATGTCAACTAAATAAGGAAAAATAATAAAAGTAAAATGGAATGCATAGGATAAAGAATAAAATCAAAAATTGTATTAAAAATTAAATTTAGTTCATTTCTCAGAAAGATTATTATAGAAAGTTTCCACATGGCTTGGTGGACGAAGATTGCGCAAGGCATCATGATAGTGATAGCCGGATACGAACTAGGGAAAGACAGCTCTGAAACAACAGAGACCAAGATAATCAAGTATGAGTCATCAACAAGGGTAGATACACAAAATACTCCGAACATTCCAGATGTTTGGCTAGGCGCAATGATTTGCGTAGTCGGGCTATTGATCATTGCAATGGCCACAATACTAAGAAAATATATGAAAATCAAATATAGGCAAATGAATAACGTGCAACAGCGCGTCTAAAATTTTTTTTTACCCAAATTTCCAAACTCAAAACCGAGGAAGAGCAATAAATACTTCAAGTAAATCTCAAAATGTCTAAAGCGAACAGCAAATCAAAAATTTACATAACACCTCTGAATGCTCCTGACAAAAATAGTCATGAAGCAATAGAAAATTCTAGGACAGTGGAAATAAGCAAATCCTAAGAAACAAAATATACAAAAATTTTAAAAACAAGCTCATAACAACAAACATGAAGAAAAAGTCACAACGAGAACCTATATATATATATTAAAGCGCTATATAAATTTGCAATAAAAGACTAGTCGCTCTCGTTTTCATCTTAGGATAGAAAAATGGTAGCGTAGAAAATTTTCAAGCAACCAGATTCTTGAGGGCGTTATTGACTTAGGACAATATTCGACCAGGCATAAAAGAAATGTCGGCAATCCAGGACTTGAAATTTATAAGGAAAACACAGTTGTCCTGAGGGACAAATTGGTGATTAAGAATTGAATATTTACTGCAGTAGGCGAATTTATAAAATAATAATTGGTACCCAAGTTCTCAAAGATCAAAAAATTGCACTAACCAAAGAGGTTGTGCATGTGACAATCGAGGTATAGAAATAAAAATAATTCTTCATAAAGGTCATGTCGAGTCTGTCTTGGTGGCCGCCGCAGAAATCGCATGACGCATAAGATCAAAGATATTGCTGGAAAATAGGGAAATTATCGAAAATATAAAAAGAACATTTAAAGATACGAAAATTTTTTTTTTCACCCACTCTACCTTCCACTTATCCATTAATAGAACTACTGTCAATACATAGCTACCCCGCTCTTCCATCAGCAACCCATCTATTGTCTATACAATTTATTACAGATTTACCTTATTATGAATGAAAAAAAAAATGTTAAGCGAAAAAAAAAATCTTTCATTTATTGCCTAGGCTCATAAGGTCATATTTTTACATATTAGGAAAATACTTTACTTTAACTCCAATAGATTAGAAAAAATTAATAGCAAAATAGTTTGCATAATTTACTAAATAAAATAAGCATTCCAATTTACTCGGTTAGTTAATAAAAATTTCTAAAGACAAGCGGATTTTAAGTGAGTGCACACATTTAAAATCCGGCTGTAAAATAAATAGAATAAGTAAAATAGGTAAAATATATGAAATAATTGTCAAATTCAAAAAAAAACTTTTTTTTATACGTAAAATAATCGTTAAATTTAAAATTTTGAAAAAAAGATTTGTACAAAATATTGGAAAAAATATATAAAATGTAAAAATAATAAAAGTATCAAGGTCAGCAAATTAGAAACAAAGTACACAACCTCTTTCACTACAATATCAAGTTACAGTAAAATACCAAAATCATTTAAAATGCGAACAAAGAGTCTTATACAATTGTTCACAAAACAATTATATAATACTCTTTTTCTAAGGCGGATGGTGTAGCATTATGCGTCATGCCCACCTATGCAATACATTTGCGGCATTACGCACCATGAACTTCTATGCCAATACATTTTAGTAATAGCATAATCATATTACAATATTATGCGACATAAATTACATTGACCTAACACAGCGGTTCGCTAACATCAATGGAATGCCGAATATGAAACCTTTGTCAGTTCACACCTAACAAATTCTGCCTAGTCACACACTCCGGTCAATACACTGCCGATCGTCAATATTAGTTTGTCACCAAAATATTTACATACAACCAATAATGTGAATTAATCAAATATTCACATACAAACATTTTACATGAATATCAATCTGCTGACTTTGCATACAAATCTACATGTATGCATAGTACTAATACAAATCTACATGTATGCATAGTAGTAATACAAATCTACATGTATGCATAGTAATACAAATCTACATGTATGCATAGTAATACAAATGTACATATTTTTAGTTGGTTAGTATTAGGATATTTATGAATGTGTAGGTTAAGAAATTAGCTATAAAAGAGAAAGAATTTCTTTAATAAATTCAATTATTATCAGACTTCCAAAAGTCAAACCATCTTTTAATTTACTTCGAATACTTCACTGCGTTAGCCGCATTTTATTCATTGCCCTAGAGACAGAATTGCACGAATCGATGTATATTTGACGACAGGACTAAAAGTCTCTTCGTAATCGACACCGTATTGCTGAGTGAACCCACGAATCACAAGAGCTCAATTGAGCCATCAGTATTTTCCTTGATTTTAAACACCCAACGATTATCAATAATTTTCTGATCATCTAGTAGCTCTACCAAATCCCATGTGTGATTCTTGATCAATGAATTAAACTCCTCATCCATTGCACTCTTCCATTGATGTGCATCGGGTGAGTTCATTGCCTCTTCACATGTTTTTGGTTTAATAATTGTTGCTGAAAATCCACTTTCAATTAACCGATTTTGACTCTTTACACTTTCTCGCAGATCGTAGAGTTGATTACTTCTCTGGGGTCGAACCCGTTCATGAGTTTCCGCAGTTGATTCTCCTTCAGCGTCAAGAAAAACTTCATTATTATCAGCTTATTCAACGACGATTTCACCTGAAGCATTTTCAGATACTTCTTCATCATCAGTATCAATGTCGTCCCGAAGTACAATTTTTTTTGATACTTGCTCATTAAAACGGACATTACAGCTGAGAAATATCTTTCTGTTGTTCGGATTAAATAGTCGAAAGGTTTTGGTTGGGGGCTCAAATCCAATAAAAAATACTTTCTTCGCTTTTGGATCCCACTTTTGTCGACCCGCTTGTTTTGGAAATTGAACAAAGCATTCTGTTCCAAATATTTTGATGTGATCCAAACATGGTTTGCGACCAAACCATTTTTCATAAGGTGTACTCCCTGGATACTTGCTATTTGTTGTGCGGTTCAATAAATACGTTGCTGTACGAACAGCTTCAGACCATAGATATTTTGGTAAGCCACTAGCAATAAGCATAGTTCTTGCACATTCTTGAATTGTTCGATTATCACGTTCAATTCTCCCATTTTGCTCTGGAGTATACGGTGCAATATATTCCATTTGAATACCTTCATTTCTTAACAATTTTTTGACTTCTTCGTCGACAAATTCAGTACTGTTGTCGGAACGAAAAAATTTAATTTGAAAACCGTATTTCCGTATTGACAATCCTCACAAAAAAATCTTTCACTGTTGGACAAGTCGACACCTGTAATGAGACCATCTTTAACCATTTTTCTTATTGAATTGATGTTGACGTGGCCCAATCGACAATGCCACTGCTCAAGCGAAACAGCTGCAACATTTGCAACTTCATTTGTACGTACACGAAATTCCATGCGTATTTGTTTCATTTTATCACGCTTACCTAGTGCAACGATTTTGCGCTGTTGATCAAATATTTTGCGACCACCACTTTCAAATAAAACTTGAAAACCTTTATCTATCATAACTATTGTCGAAAACAAATTTTCACCAAGTTCTAGACCATACATCACGTTTTCAAGACGACGCTGCTCCCACTGATTGTTTACCTTCGCATCTATAAGAATGGTACCAATTCCATGAATATAGATGCGATGACGATCGGCTAATTTTACTTGACCACTATGTTCTCTTAGCTCTGAGAACCACTCACGACGAAAAGTCATGTGACTTGTTGCACCTGAATCAGCACACCAGTAATCTGGATTTAATCCGTTTGATTTGTCCGAATATACTACTGCACACCATTCCGGTTCGTTTTTATTTACAGTTTTATTGCTATTCTACGAATTTGTTTTCTTTGAACATGTTTTATCTTTTGCCCAATGGCTCATTTCACCACAAGCATTGCATTTCGTTCTCTTCTTCAATTCATCAACATTTGACTTTGGCTTGAAATCCTTTTTGGAGTCTTTGCGTTTATTGTGTTTAAACCTAGTAACAAATACCGCATCTGATGAATCATTCTGTTCATTGTTCATTCGATTCAAATTATCCTCCTCTAATTGCAAAGATGCCATAAGCGTATCAATTGTACGAGTTTCTTTTGTATTATACCAAACAGTTTTATAGTTGTTGAACTTTACAGGCAAAGTACTAATAATACGCACCATCTTCAATTTGTCAGACAGTTTTTCACACTTTTGCTCAATCTCTGATGCTAATTGATTTGCTTTGGCTACGTACGATGCGACAGTTTCATCATCTTTCATCTTGATTGAAAAATATTCTTCATACAAAGTCATGGCACGAATTTCCGAATTTTTTTCGTACACACTTTCCAATTTGTCCATCATTTCTTTAGCGGTTTTGCATGTTAGAACAAGATTTGCGCGCTCTATATCCAGCGATTGAAATATAGCATTCATGGCTTTACCTTCATTTCTTTCAAAAATATTCCTTTCATCCTCTGGTGCATTTTCTGCCGGTACTATCCCTTCTATATTCTTGGTCAAATTACATGCTTTTAAGAAAGCCATTATCTGGAATTTCCATAAGCGATAGTTTGAACCATTTAATACGTGGCCACTAAAATTGTTTTCATTTTTAGTTCCATTCATTTTAACCGAACTTTAGTTGTTGTGCGACGACAAAGCAACTTTACATAAAACTTGTTGTTGTGCCTACTAGTCTGCGAACGAATATATGTACAATATTGTATGCACAAACGTGATAACGGGAATCCTATAATGTTGATGCAATTTTTTAAGGTAGTGAAATTAGATTTTACCTCATGCGACGATGCTTTCTGTGCTCTGTAACACAGCAATTATTTCCACATGCTCTATTTTATTTACGCTACGATGAGACGACTTTTTTTCTTTTTATACTCAGTTGAGCAGAGCTCACAGAGTATATTAAGTTTGATTGGATAACGGTTGGTTGTACATATATAAAGGAATCGAGATAGATATAGACTTCCATATATCAAAATAATCAGGATCGAAAAAAAATTTGATTGAGCCATGTCCGTCCGTCCGTCCGTCCGTTAACACGATAACTTGAGTAAATTTTGAGGTATCTTGATGAAATTTGGTATGTAGGTTCCTGAGCACTCATCTCAGATCGCTATTTAAAATGAACGATATCGGACTATAACCACGCCCACTTTTTCGATATCGAAAATTTCGAAAAACCGAAAAAGTTCGATAATTCATTACAAAAGACCGATACAGCGACGAAACTTGGTAGATGAGTTGAACTTATGACTCAGAATAGAAAATTACTAAAATTTTGGACAATGGGCGTGGCACCGCCCACTTTTAAAAGAAGGTAATTTAAAACTTTTGCAAGCTGTAATTTGGTAGTCGTTGAAGATATCATTACGAAATTTGGCAGGAACGTTACTGCTATTACTATATGTACGCTTAATAAAAATTAGCAAAATCGGAGAAGGACCACGCCCACTTTAAAAAAAAAAATTTTTTTTAAGTAAAATTTTAACAAAAAATTTAATATCTTTACAGTATATAAGTAAATTATGTCAACATTCAACTCCAGTAATGATATGGTGCAACAAAATACAAAAATAAAAGAAAATTTCAAAATGGGCGTGGCTCCGCCCTTTTTCATTTAATTTGTCTAGGATACTTTTAACGCCATAAGTCGAACAAAAATGAACCAATCCTTTTGAAATTTGGTAGGGGCATATATTTTATGACGTTAACTGTTTTCTGTGAAAATGGGCGAAATCGGTTGATTCCACGCCCAGTTTTTATACACAGTCGTCCGTCTGTCCTTCCGCATGGCCGTTAACCCGATAACTTGAGCAAAAATCGACATATCTTTAATGAACTTAGTTCACGCGCTTACTTGAACTCACTTTATCTTGGTATGAAAAATGAACGAAATCCGACTATGACCACGCCCACTTTTTCGATATCGAAAATTACGAAAAATGAGAAAATGCCATAATTCTATACCAAATACGAAAAAAGGGATGAAACATGGTAAGGTAATTGGATTGTTTTATTGACGCGAAATATAACTTTAGAAAAAACTTAATAAAATGGTTGTGATACCTACCATATTAAGTAGAAGAAAATGAAAAAGTTCATTAACACCTTTCATTTGATACCCATATCGTACAAACACATTCTAGAGTCACCCCTGGTCCACCTTTATGGCGATATTTCGAAACCGCGTCCACTTATAGAACTAAGGCCCATTTCCTTTTAAAATACTCATTAACACCTTTCGTTTGATGCCCATATTGTGCAAACAAATTCTAGGGTCACCCCTGGTCCACCTTTATGGCGATATCTCGAAACGGCGTACACCTATGGAACTAAGGATTACTCCCTTTTAAAATGCTCATTAACACCTTTCTTTTGATACCCATATTGTACAAACAAATTCTAGGGTCACCCCTGGTCCACCTTTATGGCGATATCTCGAAACGGCGTCCACCTATGGAACTAAGGATTACTCCCTTTTAAAATACTCATTAACACCTTTCATTTGATACCCATATCGTACAAACGCATTCTAGAGTCACCCCTGGTCCACCTTTATGGGGATATCTCGAAAAGGCGACCACCTATACAACAACCACCACTCCCTTTTAAAACCCTCATTAATACCTTTAATTTGATACCCATATCGTACAAACACATTCTAGAGTCACCCCTGGTCCACCTTTATGGCGATATTTCGAAACGGCATACACCTATAGAACTAAGGTCCACTCCCTTTTAAAATACTCATTAACACCATTCGTTTGATGCCCATATTGTACAAACAAATTCTAGGGTCGCCCCTGGTCCACCTTTGTGGCGATATCTCGAAACGGCGTCCACCTATGGAACTAAGGATTACTCCCTTTTAAAATACTCATTAACACCTTTCATTTGATACCCATATCGTACAAATGCATTATAGTCACCCCTGGTCCACCTTTATGGCGATATCTCGAAAAGGCGACCACCTATACAACAACCAAACTCCCTTTTAAAACCCTCATTAATACCTTTAATTTGATACCCATATCGTACAAACGCATTCTAGAGTCAACCCTGATCCACCTTTATGGCTATATCCCTAAATGGCGTCCACCTATAGAACTATGGCCCACTCCCTCATAAAATACTCTTTAATGCCTTTCATTTGATACACATGTCATACAAGCACATTCCAGGGTTTCCCTCGGTTCATTTTCCTACATGGTTATTTTCCCTTATGCTGTCACCATACCCCTCAACTGAGTATGTAATGTTCGGTTACACCCGAACTTAACCTTCCTTACTTGTTTCTATATGTGCGCGCAACTTTATACAGTACGACGACTTGACTCAGTTGTTTTAATTTCTTTTAATTTATTCACTGAAACTCTCTGGGCACATAACCTTTTAAATGTTTTAGAAGTCTTTTTGACCGAAACAATTAAGTGAATAAAAAAGATAAACGCACAAAAGAAAACACGTTTAATTAACAGTTGGGCAAATCGCTTTTATGGAAAGAAAATTTTATTGAAGTGCTTCTTCTATAAACGTCACATTTCAACTGTAGTTAACGAAGGTAAAAATAGTAAAATAGAATACAGAAAAAAGGGTTGCCATCTTTGTTTCGACAATGGATAATTCCAATAGTATGAATGCAGTGAAAATATTTGTCGATTAGTGACAAGCAGGGCTGCTCAACCCCTATACACTTGTAGCACTTTTGTTTTTGTTTTGCCCTGAATCATAGGCACAGATACAAATTCACACTTTGAATATACAAAAAAAATGTTCAAAGCACTTCCGTATGCCCTCGCATATAAATAAATTTCATATGGAAGTTTCTGATTTTCATATGTAAGGGCAAAGCAAACACAATTTCATATGATGAACGAGCAGTTGGATATAAATTTACATATTACATTTACATTTATGGACAAAAATTTACAAAAACAAATTTACTATGGAAAAAATATAATAAAATAATTAAACAAAATTTTTTAAGTTAAACGGTTTTATTGAAAACAATACTTACATGAAGTAATAATAATACTAAAAGCTAGAAAATAATTAGGTAGGTCCTAGGTACTAGTCATCACACTCCTCATCAATCTAGGGCGTTAATCATACAATTAAATAAAAGCCTTGGGCGCGTGAAATTTCTAAAAATGTGAGGCGTAGCATAACCTGACTAAAGTTCAGTTGGTATAATGCTTTTATTTAATTGTCTGATTAACGCCCTAGATTGATGAGGAGTGTGATGACTAGTACCTAGGACCTACCTAATTATTTTCTATTTTTTAGTATTATTATTACTTCATGTAAGTATTGTTCTCAATAAAACAGTTTAACTTAAAAATTATTTTTAAATTGTTTTATTTTTAAGTTTTTAGTCTTTATTTAATTGCCTATTATTTCTTATTTAATATTCAGTTCATTTAGTGACTCATTATTACAACGAATCTTTCCTGATAATTTGTTACAATATAAGTCCTCAATACATAATCCTTCCAAACACTTTACTCGACTCTGCGCCACGTATGCTTGTCCCTCCTCCAACTCCAAAATATTTTGATATTACTTCTACCGGACTGTATGTATTATGTGTTCCAAATATGAGCCAAATCGGACCACAAATACGATTTTTGTGAATATCTCGATCCTTGCGCCACCTAGCGGCGATTTCTTTCATAGGTCGCTTTCTATTCTTGTATATATTATGTGTTCCAAATATGAGCCAAATCAGACAACAAATACGATTTTTTTGAATATCTCGATCCTTGCCCCACCTAGCGTTGATTTTTTCATATGTCGCTTTCTGTTCATATATGTATTATGTGTTCCAAATATGAACCAAATCGGGCCACAAATACGAGTTTTGTGAATATCTCGCCCTTTGCGCCACCTAGCGGCGATTTTTTTCATAGGTCGCTTTCTATTCTCGTATGTATTATGTGTTCCAAATATGAGCCAGATCGGATCACAAATACGATTTTTCTGAATATCTCGATCCTTGCGCCACCTAGCGCCGATTTTTTCATAGGTCGCTTTATATTCTTGTATGTATTATGTGTTCCAAATATGAGCCAAATCGGACCACAAATACGATTTTTATGAATATCTCGATCCTTGCGCCAGCGGCGATTTTTTTCTTGTTGCATTGTCATCGGGTTCTGAACTATATTCCAAGTTTCAACCTTGTAGCTTATCGGGAAGTTACTTAAATTTCAATTACAAAATTCGTGCCAGCGAGCCAACCAGCCATCCAACCAACCAGCCTGTCAAGTCAAGCTAAATAAAACCGTTTAAAAAATGTGACAGCACTTAAAAAAAATTGTATAACAAAAACTTTTCATATATTTGGTGTGTGCGAATTTTGGAATTAATATAGTAAAAATAAAGTAATATAAATGTCCTTTAATAAAGAATGGGAGCATGAGTTCCTTTTTTGCGAAAATTTTGAGTGTAAAGCACAATGTATGTTGTGCTTTGTAACTATGAAAAAAATTTCGAAATACCAGTTGAAACGACATTTCTTCACGTGTCACCAAAACTTTTTGAATTGGTCAAAGGGGATGAAGGAAGGCTAGAAAAGGTAAAAGCCTTAAAAGAAGAGTTTCTTGAGTATGATGCGAGAAGAATACTTGATGTGATGGAAGACGAAGGTCCTTCAAATCATGCCAGAATTTTATACACCAAAGATAATGATGATATGTGCGAATTGAAAGCGTCGCAATAGCAGTCGTATAGCAATAAGTTTGAAGCCCTTTTCCGATGGACCTTTAATAAAAGAAATATGCCAGGAGATGTTTTCATGTTTTGGAGTAAATGGAAGGGCAATGGCAAGCGAAATAAGCAGGGTAAAACTAACCCGATCAACAGTAACACGTCGAATTGAAAATTTACACCAATATATAAATAATAAATTGAGAGGGAAATTGGATGCATGCAGATATTTTTCAATTGCAGTTGATGAGTATTGTGACATAGCAGATACTAGCCAGCTCTTGATAGGTACGTAGTTTTAAAGCATAATATAATGCTATCACGGGTGAAAAAAATTACTTTTCAGTAAAAGGTTGGCAAAAATGTATATTTTAAACCACAAAAAAAATCACCATCGAAATATCTGATATACTTAGAAATTTCACCCAGCTAGTATATTTTTACTAACATCTCACTTATCAATGCTTAGGAATACGCATTATTGATTATGATTTTGAAATTAGCGAGGAGGTATTTGGTATCATGCCACTTTTGGAAAATACGAGAGGAATAGATATATTCAAAGCTATTTATAAAAAGTTCAATGAGAATCTTGCTTTGACAAAACTATCTGTTATATGTACAGACGGAGCACCAGCCATGGTTGGTAAGAATAATGGTTTTGTTGGTTAGCTAATCAAAAGGGGAATAGAAGTACCTGCATATCACTGCGTAATCCACCAAGAAAACTTATGCGCTCAATGGAAGCATGCCACTAAAACTATGGATGTAGTAGTACAAATTTTAAAAAATATAAGAGGAAAATTTAAGAAATTTATAGACGAATGGGAATGTAAATATGGTGATTTGGTAATGTTTACACAAGTAAGGTGGCTGAGCAGAGGAAAATGCTTAAAACAATTTTTTGATATAAGAAATGTTTATAAGTGGTTTTATACATATATAAAATTGACATATTTTTGGCCGACCTAGAAAAAGAAAAATTGTTCCACTTCCTTTGTTTAAGGACAATTTTTAATGAGTATGAAAATATAGACTTTGATTTTAGTTACATGAAAAGCAGCATAGAAAGCTTGAAAATAAGTTTTCAGAGCCGATTCAAAGATTTCGACGAAATTAAACAAATTATACCAATTTTTTACAGTCCCATGACTTATGATATATTATCGCAAGGTCCTCAGTTTCAGATGGAATCGTGCAATTTACAAAGTGATTCATTCCTTAAGGAAACAAAATTACAAGGCATTGATTATTGGAAAAGTACGAGCAAAGACAGGTATCCGATTTTAAGAAATGAAATATTAAAATAATTGCCTGTGTTTAGTAGTACATATATATGTGAGAAAGCATTTTCCAGCCTTAAATTAATCAAAACGAATCTAAGAAATTCCTTGACCCAAGACCATTTAGAAGCCGTTATACAATTATCCACATATAGTGCAACAATAGACATTGAAGATGTTATCAAAACATTCAAATAAAATTGCGACAGGCAACCTAATTATATTAAGTATACACATTATGAACTTGTTACTGCGTTTATTCTATTTAACTTAATACCGATTCTATGTTTGTGTATTATTATATGTAGATCTATACATATTGTTACAATATTAGCAACACTAAGGGGTACTGCCATCACTAAGCCGATGCTAAACAGTGATATCATGCACATCCATAGATCAATAATTATGTATCTGCATAAACGAATCAATAATTGCGTCTACACATATGTTCGTATACGAGCAGCGGAGAAGCAATGCACAAACACATGCATATATCTTATCTGAATTGCTCACAAGAGAGGGCAATAATTTGTACAAGTATTACTGAAATGAGAAGTTATAAACGTAGTTGAGGCTGGCGATTTTGTAGCTGATAACTAACTAGTAAGGTCTGGAATGGAAATGCCTAGAAGTATGCAATGAGAAATTAAAAAGTATAAAAGGCGCGACAGTAGAGGCGAGAAATCAGTTTCATTTGAGCTATCAATCAGTTTGGTTATTAAGCAAGCTATTCGTTGCAAAGTATAAGTGTTGTTGTGTAGTACTTTAAGAAAGGCAATTTTTCCATTATTCAATATTGGAGTTATTTATTCAACAGTTTAGTGATTCGAACGTTAGCAGAAGATTGCAAATAAGGGAAATTGCAGTAAATTCGTTACAATTGGTGTCAGAAGAGGAATTGTTGAATAAATTCCAGAGGACAACAAGGACATGGCAAAGTTCAGTGAATTGAAGATCCAGCAACTGAAGAAGGAGTTGGAGAGCCGTGGATTGAATACAAGCGGCGTTAAACTCGAACTTCAGGCACGGCTACGAGAGGCAATGGAAGCAGAAGGAATTGATGTGGACGAGTATGCCTTTTATCTTGATGGGGACGAGACAACAACAAAAAATGAAAAGAAAAACGAAACATCGCAGACAGTTACGAGCACAGACTTGAACATGATTTTGGCTGCAATATCTGCACAAACATCGAAGATTGAAGCACAACAAACGCGTATGTCAGAAATGTCGACACAGATGCATCCAAGATGGAAGCACAGGAGGCACATATTGCAGAAATGTCGTCAGAAATGTCGACACAGATTACATCCAATATGGCATCCCAACTGGAATCGCAGGAGACACGCATAACATCCAAGATGGAAGAACAAGAGGAGCGCTTATTATTGCAGGTGGCACAAATGTCTTCACAGTTAGAAGCACAGGAAGCAAGGGTAACATAAAAGCTGGAAGCGCAGGGTGCAAAAATCGCTCAATTTAAGGCAGAAGTCAATGATTTGAAGGATCGTATGGAGCAGTTACAATTAAATTGCCCAGCTGTTTCTGCGAGTAATCCAAAGATAAAAACACCATCCTTTGACGGGTCTGTTCCTTTCTAGGTCCTTAAGCTACAGTTTGAGAAGACCGCAACAGTGAACAACTGCAATGCTGAAAATAAAGTTGCTGCACTCTTCGTAGCATTGAAAGGACCAGCTGCGGAAATCTTACAGACTATTCCAGAGTACGAACGGAACAGCTATGAAGCATTGATGGCCGCTGTCGAGAGACGTTATGGAAGCGAGCATAGAAAACAGATATTCCAAATTGAGTTGCAAAACCGCCAGCAAAGAGCGAATGAGACTTTGCAGGAGTTTGACTCGTATGTTGAAAGGTTGGCACATTTGGCAAATGCGGAAGCACCCGTGGAGTACACCGAGAGGGTAAAAATCCAGTGTTTTATAAATGGAATACGGGACGTAGAAACGAAGCGGTACGAACGGTATCCTATGCACTGACTCAAGAAACAGCGTCGCTTTTGAGTAAGCCCGCATACAAAGCTCATCGCGTGGAAGTGGAAAGGCCAGACTGGGTAGACACAATTTTGGAAGCATTGAAGGGTACGCAGCAGAAGAATAATGATGCAGTCAAATGCTTTAAGTGTGGAAAGCCAGGGCACATTGCGCGTTATTGCAACACCAACCCTAACAGTTCCAACAATGTGGGTGGTCGTAAAAGCAGAGCTAAAGGAGATGAGCAGATCTCCAAGCCCAATCAATCGTTAAACTAAAGCGAGTCAGCCGCAAGAGCGACAGCTGGCTCCCTCAATTGAATGCCCCATAATCTCTATCTCACAAATTGGAAGAAGGTCAAACAATCTTACTGTTGGAGCACATGTAGATGGAAAGGAACGTTTACTGACTGTAGATACGGGTGCATCCCGTTCCATTTTCGAGCGGATTTAGTCAACAAGAAGATAAGACCAATGCATGGAGCAAGATTGCGTACAGCCACTGGAGAAGACAGCACGGTTCTAGGAGAAGTATCATGTGAAGTCGCAATTGGGAACGTCACGGTAGTACACAATTTTATAGTGGCAGAGATTGTTGATGAAATCATAATTGGAGTGGACTTCTTAATCGACCAGGGCATCAGGATCGACATGCAAACAAGCCGCACCTTCCCAGCTCTCTGGTGCGCTATCCGCTACTCCTTTGCAGGTGACTGCCGTGCCACCTCGTAGGGCTGTATTTGTGTCCCGATTACACGCCTCGCTTACCGAAAATGACATTGCTCATTACGTTTGCTCTAAACTTGGTGTTGCACCCACTAGTAACATCAATGTGTATAAATTTAACTTTAAATATGAGAGAGACATCTCCTCATTTAAAATATCCCTTTCAGATGAATATTTCGATAAGGTACTTGATTCCTCTTTTTGGCCCAAGCATACTGTGGTTCACTTGTTCACCAGAAAGGCGAGGGCCGAACCTGTTTTATTACAGCCAAAAAACGGTATGACGAACACAGTAATAACAACACAAAGGTAATTGCTGATCTGTCCCGTCTTCTCATTAATTACCAAAATGTTCATGGTTTACGATCAAAACTTGTTCCATTCTTCCTTAATTCTTTCTACTTTTCTGCACAAGTTGTAGCTTTTACGGAGACCTGGCTAAAGCCTGATAATTACAATTCTGAGGTTTTTTCAAATAAATATGCTGTTTTTCGGCGTGATCGCATCTCTAGAGCGGGAGGTGTCCTTATTGCTGTTGAATCTAACCTATCGTCCGAGTTCATTTCGCTGAACAATATCTCTCATATCGAATTCATAGCAGTTAGGCTTTCATTCGGTAGCTATAGCGTAATTGTTTGCTGTTCGTATATACCACCTCGTTCGGATATGGATGTTTATGCTAGTCATAGCTCGGCCATCTGTGATTTGCATTCGCAGTTGGGAGATAACGATCGACTTGTTGTTGTTGGTGACTTTAAATTGCCAACAGTTAGTTGGGTTAATATAAGTGATTCAAACTTTTTAACTCCCACTGCTCAACATGAGTTTCTCAATTGCTTGTTACACTCATCTCTTTTACAGATTAACAATGTTCCAAATAGTGAAAATAAAATGCTGGATTTAGTATTTGTGGATGGCTCGGTGGGTACTGCCCTTACGCGAATACCACCTTTATCCCTTCCAGAAGACCCTCTTCACCCTACGCTAGAGATATCACTTGATATCAGCCTACCCCGTAGGATTCAAGTACAGTCTCGTCCCCGATCTAGATGCTTCTACAAAGCGAATTTCATTATGCTCAATGATCTGTTGGCTTCCCATGATTGGTCGGATCTCTATGCTTGCACTGATGTCGATTCGGCTATCTTTATATTTTACAGTACGCTTGATGGCTTCTTTGATACCTGCATTCCTACTCGCTATACCCTATGTTCGAATAAGCCCCCTTGGTTTTCAAGGCAACTTATCAGACTTAATAACATTAAATCTAGGCTTTATAAGAGGTTCAAGAAATATGGAGCATCTGCAGACCTCTCTAAATATCTAATAGCTCGTTCTAAATTTCACCGTCTTAATCAGCTTTGTTATAAAAATTACTTGAGTTGTTGTAAAGCCCAATTTTTTAGAAATCCAAAAAAGTTTTACAGTTTCGTAAATTCAAAGCGGAAAACTTCTGGGTATCCTTCCTCATTAACCTTTGGAGGTAAAAAAGCTTGCACTGATGACGACGTTGCTGAACTATTTTCTGAGTTCTTTAAGTCCACGTATTCATCCAGTGGTTTTCATTCCGGTCAATATCCCTATCACTTAGATAGCTCAAATTACATTAGGAATCCTGCTATTGATGGTAATATTGTTCTTCAGAGTCTTCAATCTTTGAAGCCCACCTTTTCTCCGGGACCGGACGGTGTTCCTAGTTGCGTGCTTAGGTACTGCGCCGAAAACATGTATGAGCCTATTTTAAAATTATTTGAGCTATCTCTGGGATCTGCGTCATTCCCGGCACTTTGGAAACAGACTTTTATTATACCCCTGCATAAAAAAGGTAGTAGGTCAAAAGTTGAAAACTACAGGGGTATTGCTAAACTTTCAGTCATTCCTAAAGTCTTTGAACAGATTGTCACCAGTCAACTGCAATAGCAGTGTTCTAGTCTTTTATCTGCATGCCAACACGGTTTTATTCGTCAAAGGTCAACCACTACAAATTTGCTTGTATTCACCTCTATAGTTATGGAAGAATTTTTAGCGAACAAGCAAACGGATGTCACCTACGCGGACTTCAGCAAAGCCTTTGATACCGTCAACCATGAGTTGCTTATTCATAAGCTTGATTTACTGGGCTTTCCATTTCACCTATTAATGTGGCTGAAAAGCTATCTTTCTACCCGGACCCAAAAAGTCCTGTTCAAGTGCAATCTGTCGGAATCGTTCGGAGTTTCCTCCGGCGTACCCCAGGGAAGTCATCTAGGCCCTTTGCTCTTTGCCATTTTCATTAGTGACTTGCCACAGACAATATTATATTCCCATACTATAATGTATGCGGATGATGTAAAACTTTGCTACACTTACTGTCTTACCGATTTCAGTTCCTTGGATCTTCTTCAGGCCGACTTGGACTCGTTCCAATGTTGGTGCACAACAAATTTACTAGCTTTAAATTGCTCTAAATGTAAGCATATGACATTTCACCGAGTGAAGCCAGCATTGAAATTTTATGTAATAGATGGTACGCCTTTGGAGCGTACATCTATTGCAAATGATCTAGGTGTCCTTTTTGATCCAAAATTGAATTTTAACATGCATATTTCATCTATAGCCAACAAAGCGTTGGGTTTACTTCGATTTGTTAAAAGATGGGCTAAAGAGTTCGATGATCCGTACCTCACTAAGGTTCTTTACACATCGCTGGTTCGTCCAATACTCGAGTATTGCTCATGCGTTTGGTCCCCTGTTTCTCAAAAGCATATAAAGCGTCTTGAGTCAGTTCAAAAGCAATTTTTGATATTTGCATTGCGCGCCCCTTAATTGGGACTCAAGTCTCCACCTTCCTCCATACAGAAGTAGACTTCTTCTTATTAACTTACCCACTCTGGAAAATCGGAGAATATTACTGGGGGTATTGTTCATCCATAAGCTCATTATTGGAGAAATTGATTCCGCGGACCTCCTCAGCCGCTTGTTTTTTGCGGTTCCCCCTAGAGTATCCAGACACTACGTTCCTTTCTATTTACCCCTTTGTCGACGAAACTTTGCTAAAAATAGTCCTCTTCTTATCTGGTGCGCGCACTACAATAACTTGTATAGCTGCATCAGTCTTGAATGTACTTTTGCCACTATACGTAATGCAATACTTGCCTATCTAATTTAAGAGATACAAGCTAATTTAATTTGCCGGCATTTTATTCCTTCGATGAAAAACAGGAACTATCTCGCTTAAGGATGGAGGAACATTTATCAACATGTATCATTAAGAAGGAACAAGACAGTACTGTGTTGATTGGAATCTGGTGCATTCCTCCAACAACGTAAAAAACATGCTTTTTCATGAGTCACTGACCGGAATCGTATGCATTCCGGCAGTATAATCTTATGGGTCAGGCATCGAGCTGATTGGAATCCGGTGCATTCCAACAACACAGGTCATGTTACTTTTTTATGCCTTGTGATGGCGTATCCTCATTACACTACTCTTAGCACTGCCGGATTCCCATGACATGCTGATTGGAATCTTGTTGCATTCCAACAGGGAGATTGGAATCCACTGCATTCCGATATCATGCTGAGCGGAATCTGATGCATTCCGCCAGTATAAGATTTCGGCATAAGATCTTATTTCTACTCATATTTCTTATTATTATTATATTTTGAAATTAAATAGTAATGTTCATTAATATTTCTTTGTTTGTAATATAACATTGTTGAAATCTCGATATATCTTAAATTTTATCTTTTGAGTTGTATATTTATATATCTTTTATATTATGCAGTCGACCATAGTTTGTCGTCGACTTTAAATAATAAATAAATAAATAAATAAATAAAAAATAAGAACATGAATGTATCACTTAATTTCGGCTACGAGAGAGGCTACAGCAGCAAACGAGTACTGGTGGAAGAGAGTCAGCAAATACCACCAAAATCCGAAGCAGTCATCTGGGCAAAGGTTGATGTAGATTTTGGGACAAACAAACTGTGGGTTGTCGAAGCAGCAAACAAATCAGCACCGAACATAATTGTAGGAAAAACCCTGGCTATGACAAAACAAGATGGACGTATTCCGATAAGAGTACTCAACGAATTCAAGTCACCACTCAAACTGACCAAAGGAGCTATTTTGGGAAGATGCCAAGAGGCTGAAGTAATTATTAACTGTGAACAGCTCCAGGAACACGTTTCATCTAGTAATACTGATCTTTCAAATGACATCACGGCATGGACGGAGGGGCTAGAGCAAGATTATCAGAGTAAGGCAAAGCAACTGCTCTTAAAGTGCGCAAATATATTTGACCAGGATGGTTCCAAACCAGGCCGCACCAATGTTGTGAAACATTAAATTGACACTAGAGACGCGAGGCTGATACGACAAGCTCCACCTAGTGCTCCACTGGCGAAGCGGGAAGTTATGAGTCAAATTATAGAAGAAATGAGCGACAGCGGCGTCATCGAACCATCAGCTAGTCCCTGGAGCTCACCGGTAGTACTTGTAAAGAAGAAGGATGGAAAAATGAGGTTTTGCGTGGACTACCGGAAGTTGCATGACGTTACGAAAAAGGATAGCTACCCATTGCCAAGAATTGATGACACTCTGGACTCGCTATCTGGTACGAAATGGTTTTCCACGCTGGACTTGAAAAGCGGCTACTGGCAAGTGGAGGTGAAGGAGGAAGATAAAGAGAAAACAGCCTTCAGTGTAGATGATGGTCTTTGGAAATTTACAGTGATGCCTTTTGGACTTTGTAATGCACCATCTACTTTTGAGAGACTCATGGACCAGGTACTGAAAGGACTACATTGGAAAACATGCTTGGTGTACCTGGGCGATATCATCGTATTGGGGAAGAACTTTGATGAACATCTTAAGAATTTGGAGGAAGTTTTCTTGGTGTACCTGGGCGATATCATCGTATTGGGGAAGAACTTTGATGAACATCTTAAGAATTTGGAGGAAGTTTTCCAGAGAATAGCTGGCGCTGGTCTGAAGTTAAGTCCCAAAAAGTGTACGCTGTTTAAAATGGAAGTAAATTATTTGGGTCACAAGGTAACGACAGAAGGTATCCGTACAGCGAATGAAAAGATAGAGGCAGTAAAGGATTGGCCAAGACCACAGAATCTGCATGAATTGAGAAGTTTCCTTGGGCTATGCACATATTACCGTCGATTTGTACCAAATTTTACTAGCGTAGCCCATAGTCTCCACGAGCTAACAAGAAAAAATAAAGCTTTTGAATGGAAGAAGGAGCAAGAAGTAGCTTTCCAAACATTTAAAGAGCGTTTGTGCACTGCCCCAATGTTGGCATATCCGATTCCAGGAGCAACGTTTATTCTAGATACCGATGCGAGCGGATATGATATAGGAGGCGTTTTATCACAACTGGTCGATGGACAGGAGAAGGTAGTTGCATATTACAGCCGTTCAATTGGAAAACCAGAGAGGAACTATTGCGTTACACGGAGAGAGCTGTTGGCATAGGTAGAGTGCATTAAACATTTCCACAAAAACCTCTACGGCCAGCGATTCCGCGTCAGGACAGATCACGCAGCGTTGAAATGGCTTCTGCAGTTCCGTAATCCGGAAGGACAATTGGCACGGTGGATCGAGCGACTACAAAGCTATGACTTTTCCATTGAGCATCGAAAAGGTAGTACCCATGGAAATGCTGATGCAATGTCACGAAGACCATGTAGTTTGGAATGCAAGCACTGTTCAAAGGCCGAGGCTAAAGAAGACATTATAGATGTCCGGCCAATGACTATAACATGTACAGATGAATGGGACAAGGAACAGCTAAGAAAGGGTCAGCTAGAAGATACAGATCTGTCACGTGTTATGCAAGGGCTCGAACGAAACGAAAGACCAAACAGAGAAGAGATGTCAGCAGGGAGTCACATTGCGAAATCATATTGGGCACAGTGGAACCGGTTAGAATTGATATCCGGTTTCCTTCATCGAGTACGGGAGAGTGAGGATGGTAAATGCAAGAAGAAACTGATAGTTGTTCACAGAAAGAGGATTCCTGACGTGCTCTGTGAGCTGCATAATGGTCCAAGTGGAGGTCATCTTGGAATCACGAAAACGCTCGAGAAAATTAAGCAGAGATTCTATTGGGTTGGTTGCCGTCAGTCGGTCACCGAGTGGATTGCCAACTGCGAGGTTTGCAACAGAGCGAAAGGGCCCAAAACACGAAGTTATGGCCAGATGAAGCAGTATATTTCAGGTGCACCATTTGAAAGGATCGCCATGGATGTCGCAGGTCCATTTCCTACTAGCAACCACGGAAACAAATACGTACTGGTGGTTATGGATTATTTCAGTAAATGGCCAGTGGTATACCCAATCCCAAACCAAGAAGCAGAAACAGTAGCAGAAGTGGCTACAAACGAATGGGTTGCAAGGTATGGTGTACTAATGGAGATACATTCTGATCAAGGCAGGAATTTTGAATCAGCTGTGTTACAAGAAATGCGCAAGAAGTTGGGCATTCGAAAAACACGGACAACTGCATTGCATCCTCAGTCCGATCGTATGGTAGAACGTTTCAATGGAACATTGGAGGAGCATTTAAGGAAAGTAATAGACAAGTACCATAAGGACTGGGATACACACATATCATTATTCTTGATGGCCTACCGATCGGCAGTACATGAGACAACGGGCCAAACTCCCGCAAAGGTAATTTTTGGCAATGACCTTCGACTGCCAGCTGATTCGAAGTATGGGATAGATGCCGATGCGGAGAGGAATGTAAAGAAATCCACTGGTGTCTTGGAAGAAGAGCTGAGAGAGATACACTATCTGGTAAGGCAACGAGCAAAGATTATGAGTGACAAGATGAAAGCGGGGTACGATAAAGCAATTAATTCGGAAGGGTTTCAGGAAGGAGATTTGGTGCTGCTATAAAACAAACAACGAAGAAAAGGTTTGTCGCCGAAATTGCAGTGTAACTGGGAAGGCCCACACAAAGTTGTAAAACGGATCAATGATGTAGTGTACCGCATACAAACTATTGGCAAACCACGAACCAAAATGACAGTGGTTAATTTGGAGAGGCTAGCAGCGTTTAGATCGAGAGATTTGTCTGATCGGGACGATCAGACTTAAGTGGAGGGCAGTGTTACAATATTAGCAACACTAAGGGGTACTGCCATCTCTAAGTCGATGCTAAACAGTGATATCATGCACATCCATAGATCAATCATTATGTATCTGCATATACGAATCAATAATTGCGTCTACACATATGTACGTATACGAGCAGCGGAGAAGCAATGCACAAACACATGCATATATCTTATCTGAATTGCTCACAAGAGAGGGCAATAATTTGTACAAGTATTACTCAAATGAGAAGTTATAAACGTAGTTGAGGCTGGCGATTTTGTAGCTGATAACTAACTAGTAAGTTCTGGAATGGACAATTAGAAGTATGCAATGAGAAATTAAAAAGTATAAAAGACGCGACAGTAAAGGCGAGAAATCAGTTTCATTTGAGCTGTCATTCAGTTTGGTTATTAAGCAAGCTATTCGTTGCAAAGTATAAGTGTTATTGTGAAGTACTTTAATAAAGGCCATTTTTCCATTATTCAATATTGGAGTTATTTATTCAACAGTTTAGTGATTCGAACGTTAGCAGAAGATTGCAAATAAGGGGAATTGCAGTAAATTCGTTACAATATGTACATAAAATTACTTGAACTGTATTACATTATTATTTACAAAAAAATAAATCCATTAAAAAAAATATTTTAGCTTTTCTCAGTGCATTTATAAGTATATCTTGAAAAGAATTTATTTTCAACGTCATATAGTGTTGGTAATTGAGTTAACATTGTCGCATTCGTTAATCTACGAGCATCACCCCCTCGTCGAAGAAATGTAAAATTTCGCCTAAGTTTCGCGAAGATTATCATAAAATGCATGAAAATGTCGCGTCAGGAACCCAGACTTGCCCATATACATAAATAAGTCTCAAAATATTTCAATATCACAGTGCTATCCATCATCTGATGTATGAGAATTAATGAGATCATTTCTTATAACAAAGTCGTGGCCGCATACAAAGCGTGGCATAACAAAATCAGTGAAGCACGTCTGTCCGAAACAGCATAGGTTTCTTTCTGGGCGCTCTACCGTTTTCAGTCTTGTGGAGTTCAGTGAATATTGTATCTCTGCCTTTTCATCTGGTCACCAGGTCGACTGAATTTACACCGACTTTTCCAAAGCTTTTGATAAGGTATCACGTAATATTCTAATTCACAAACTGTACTGCCTTTGCTTTCACTCAACCTTTTTGCAATGCTGAATTGCTGAATGCTAAAATCATATCTAAGTAACAGATGGTGTGGCGTCTGTATTGATGGGTATCATCAGATTTCTTCTTTGCGACATCGGGCGTTCCACAGGGTAGTATTTTAGGACCATTAATTTTTGTCTTATTCATCAATGACATCAGCTCATGCTTCTCTTTCGCTAGATTTTTGTTTTATGCAGATGATCTCAAAGTTTACTCTGTTGTAAATTCCGCAAACGATGAAGATTAATCATTCAAGTTGAAATTGATGAACTTTACTCCTGGTTCATTAGATCTCATCTTTCATTAAATATAAATAAATGCTTCCACGTAACCTACTCAAAATCTCGTTCAAATCTCAACAGTTCGTATAGCATCGCTAACAGTACGTTGCAGACTGTTGATAAATTTAAAGATTTTGGAGTTGTCTTTGATACAAAATTTATGTCGTTCACCATATTGATTTCATCATTGCCAAGGCCTATGCTATGCTAGGCTTCAGTCGACGTAATAGTACAGAGTTTTCTGACCCGTATACTCTACACCTCATTCGTGCATTCTCATCTTGAGCACGCTACCATCAAAGTTTTTCTTAAGCATGCTCTACGGTCATTAAGGTTTACATACCCTCTTCCTCCATATACTGCTCGTTTACTTTTTTGAATCTTAAATCCCTGGAAGCCAGGAGATCTATTCTCTCTTTGACTTTCTTGTTTGGCATTATCCACGGAGATGTATACTGCGCAGCCCTTCTTGTGAAAACTAATTTTAATGTACCAAGGAGGGATCTTCGTAATGTTTACCCGTTTTATGGTATTAATATTAGAACCAATTATGGAAGGAATGCGCCAATTGCACGCGCTCTGAACGAATTCAATAAGATTTCATCCTCTATTGAGCTTGATTTTTCGATGTGTAGGGATGCTTTTATAAATATTTTAAAGTCAGCTATTTAATTGTTTTTAATTTGTTAGTTATAAGAACCTATTATTTGACTTATCTTGTTTGGTTGATTTTCCGACAGGGTGGATAAATGATGTATATTGGAACGATTTTCCGTCATCCCTTGTCAAATTTGGTTTTGAGACAAACCGGTTTCGGCGTTGTGCCATCATCAGTGTCGATTTTCGTTCTCGAAAATCGTTCCAATATACATAACCTATTATTTATTGTAAGCTATATATTTACATGTATATTTTGTTATCTTTGTCGTAATATTTTTTGTATCTACCATTATTGGCAGTCTGTAAGAACTGTATGTTCATAGACTGAATAAATAAATAAATAAATATCATATCTTTGATCCCGACATCGGCCGCAGCGACAATGTCTCAGAACATCACGGTTTATCTGTCCGGTCAGGCGATGTAAACCTAGAAATCATCAACATCTACATCCCTCCTGCCACCTGCTGCCCCAGTGGATACCGCCCTCATATGAGCGCCTTACTCACTGGCGATAATCGCATTATCTTAGGCGACTTCAATGCCCATCACGATCTATGGCATTCAAACTTGCAGGCGGACAGCAGGGGTGAGATGTTGGCGGATCAAATAGAAGAAACGACGTTCTGCACAATAAACGGAGACGCCCCACTCGTATGGTAGGAAGCTGTCACATTTCGCCAGATATATCAATTGCGTCAACTGGCAGCCGATGGTAACATTGGCATCGGACCACCTGCCAATACCTATTTCGCTCGAGCGTGCCGCCGACTTCATCGTCACCGAAAAACGCACTTTCATAAACTTTAAAAAAGGAAAGTGGGATGAATACAAATCCTTTACAGACAGCCGCTTTGCTGCCTTCCCTATCCCGCCTGATGCTCGCCAAGGGGATCGTGCTTTCCGCTAGGTCACTGAATCCACCTCGGCTCGTTTTATTTCCGCCAGAAGAATTCCCGAAATTCGGCCTCATTTTTCGGCGAAGGCCGCAAATTTAGCGAGAGAACGAGAACTTATAAGACAGCTCGATCCCGGCGATCCCCAAATAAGGGATATAAACCAACGCATCAGATTGGTTGTGGATGAAAACAAGCGGCCGAAATGGGAGGATCATCTAAGTATACTCTACAAATTTTGTATGAAATTAAGACTTGCCTGCCATGTTCTGCTACAATTAAATGATTGAACGATTTTTGAATCTGCGCAGTAGTGAAAAAGACAAAAATATCAAAATCGTGGCTACTCGCTTAAAAAGCACCAAAATTTACAAAAAGGTACCAGCGCATCAAACAGAGTCCGAAGTGGCAACCGTAGTTTTCGCCGTGTTTTTGCGAACAGTCATAAAAAGAAATGCCAGTAACCCCAATGTAAATCAGCGAGTAGTTTGGGTTCGAAGCAAACATGTTAAGTGATGTCTCTTATTGATTTATCCTCTTTGCATATATGTATATTCAATTTAAGTTTGAGGTGAGAATCATTTCAAAGGCGTATATAAACCCCTGGAACTGTAAAGGATTTTTCATCATCGATTTCGCTTATTATTTTAGCCAATCGGGTTATAGAATTTTTGACAAAAATCTGCACCTTTTTTTGGATAACTTGCTTTTTTAATAACTTGAGGACCATTTAAAAACATGTTCGACTTGGGTAATTTTTTTTGAATTCATAATTCTTTATTTATTTTCTGAATGAAATATGCAAGGAGAAATTTAAATTTATTATATTATGAAACTCATCCTTTAGTGGTTTGTTTTAATAACACGGTGAATTCTGTGATGCGAAATCCGTATTGATCTGGCATTGAAAGAGCCTGTTTTTTAAACAACTTTTGAACAGTTAGAAAGAGTTAAATTTTGCAATTGGATTCTTGTGGCAGTGATGCGCATCCGCTTATACTCCTTTCGACCAAGTCGGACCAATTTTCGGCATGAACATTAAAGGGCCAGACAGTCGTAAATGACTGAACAAAGATCAATACTTTTCTTTATCTGGCGATTAAATTGAAGGTATCACTTCTTCCTCGCCAGAAGCTGGTCCTTCGAGCCGGATTGCGCTCACCGATATACAGATAACAATGCGGAGAAATTGGGCCAAATTAGTGCAGCTGCGTGGACGGCTAAAAGGGTCCATTCGCCGCTGGGCGCATACGCAGCAAAACCGCCAACAGATTGTCAACAAGTGGATGTAGGAGCGCGATTAGATCGACTGGACTAGCTATGGGAAGAGTTTTCAGTCGTTACTACGGCAATGTACAAGTATTGCAATGATGAAGATTATTCAGATCCCGACGTAGACTTTTCCTTTTATGAAGGGAAGGTTATGTCTACACGTGGCAAACTTCGCACACTACGCTTATCGGTTATGCCGCCAACTCAAAAGAAAGATTGTGACACCACACTTACTAGACCCTCTGAGCAACAGTCAAAGTTTCTAGAACATGTTTCTACGGCATCTACGTCTCAAAATGAGGTCAGGGCGAACAACCTACCCAAAATCGTAATACCTCCATTCACCGGACAATACAAAGCTTGGCCATTATTCAAGGATTTGTTTATTAGCGCAATTCATACGCAACCTAATCTTACTAATACTGAAAAGTTCCATTATTTAAAATCACTACTTAAAGATGACGCTGCTCTAGTTTTAACACATATTCCTGTTACAGAGACATCATATGACACTCCATGGAATCGGCTAAAGGAGCAGTATGATCGGCCTCGCCACATTGTCGCCTTATTCGTTGAATCGTTTATGTCCTTAACTGGAGTAACACAAGGGAATGCACAAGATCTTCGAAAGATTTCTGATGACGCAAATGAAGTCATTCGTGGTTTATATGCCATCTCGCGAAGTGACAGGGATTGTTAGTTGATTCATCTCCTCCAATCTAAGTTGGATACCGAGTCAAGGCAAAAATTGATTGAACGTAGCAAAGATGACAACGCGCCAACCATAGAAACATTCTTCAAGTTCCTAGACATGCGCTGTGAAGAATTGGAGCCGGCGCAAACAAAACCAATCAAATCAAACTCATCCACTAATGGTAAGACACGCAATTCACGTACATTTCTTTCAACTGACAGTAGCGGGCCGACGCTGACATGCATTAAATGTGGATCAAATAAACATACATTAGGCAAGTGTTCGTCGTACTTAGGTCTTTCGCTGAGTGCCCGACAATCACTTACAAAAGATAAATCGCTTTGTTTCAATTGCCTTTCTACAGGGCATACACTATCTACATGCAAATCCAAGTTTCGCTGCGAAAATTGCAATCGACGACACCACACCTCATTGCGTGTAAATTCTTTAGATTCGTCTCGCCAGCCACAACCATAAGCAAACGTTATTACCGATGGGCTTTCACCTGCAGGCGGGTTATCCTCTAAGGGACCATGGTCTACCGTAGCCTACGTGTCACACCCAACAATGCCCTTTGCAAATTATGAGCACGATAAGGAAACTACACCGTATAGAAATTTTCTACCCACAGCAATTGTTGACGTACAGACCAACTGCGAAAATTTCATTCCGTGTCGTTTACTGCTAGATTCGGGATCGGAACTATCCTATATATCAGAAAATTTTGCTCAAGGGTTAGGCATACGACGGACTCACTCGCGTATTCTTGTATCCGAAATAACTTCCACGAAAAGCGGTACCACACGTGGATATCTTTCAGTATTTCTCAAGTCTCGCGTCTCAAATAATAGCCTATTAGCGCAGGTACATGTACTCAGCCACATAACTGCACCGCTTCCAGCAGTAACTACTAACAAAGATTTAGGAAACGAGTTCGATAATATTGCTCTAGCTAGCCCGTCCTTTAATGAGTTGTTGCCAATTGATATCCTGATAGGTTCGCAATACGTTTGGAAGGTGCTTGACTGCAAAAGAAAGTTCGACGCGTTTGGAAATCTCATAGCTGTTTCTACAATTTTCGGATGGGTAGTTACATCAATCACTATCGGAAATGATACCCCTTCAACCAAGTCATTCTTAACTACAGTTAACATAGACAAGTCACTTCAAAAATTCTGGGAGATTGAGGAAGTTAATTTTCCGAATTGTATAGAACCAGACGATGCATTAGTTGTAGAGCACTTCTTACGTACAACGACTCGTGAACCTGATGGAAAATATACAGTAGATCTTCCATTCAGTTAAAATACTCCAACGTTTTCAGATACCATGCAAGGGGCACTTTCCCGATTTTATTCAGTGGAGAAACGTTTAGTTAGAAACCCCTCGTTGAGGCTACAGTATATTGAATTTATGCGACAATATGAAACGATTGGTCATATGTGCGAAATACAGCCCCGCCAAACTACCCCAATGGATGCTTTGGTATTCTATATTCCACATCACCCGGTACTCAGCAAAAAACTGAGAGTCGTGTTTGATGTATCCTTTACTGACACCAAGGGCCGCTCCTTAGATTGCACTTTACATGTGGGGCCGAATATTTACCAAGAAAAGGTTATTTCCACCAATGAAAAATTCGGTTTTGGATAAAATACAAATCATAACATTAATGTTAGAACGCAAAAATATTTGGTAATTCTATACGACAGCATGACACTGATAATACGCGTCCAAAAATACCGAGAGAGGGGTCAAAAGACTCGTATTGACTTCGACACCTCGACAACAATAATTCGAAGGCGGAAAATAAAAATTTTAGATCGTTCAAAGATATTGACGAAAACCCGAAAAATTACCCGGAGTGCTCCGAAACCGAGGGTGGGATCCATAGTATTTTTGCGCAGAACACCTTTCTGCATTGGCGGCCGCGCTTATAAAAAGTTACCTTGGGTGGGTGCAACACCGGTTTGGAGACCAAAACTATATCCGCGCAAAACACTTATGTTTACAATTTTTTCTTGTGGTTACCACAAAATTATCAAAATTACAACAACCATATGAAAATTTTCAAAATTTCTTTTGCAAATATTTCTTGACAGACCCAACATTTTCTACCTCCGCTTTCGGATTCGCGATCCTGGATCCAAAACGCGTCTTTTGATACCCCTTTTGATATTCACGTGTATTAAGAGTGTCATGCTGTCGTATAGAATTACCAAATATATTACAGTTTGTTATATTTCTGTTATGAAAACAAAACCAAAATAAAAAAATAAAAATGTGAGAGCAGTGAGAATTTAAAAATTTTTTTAAACGTCATTTCTGCTCTCACCGGTTTTACCTTGTAATATTTGTATCATGGTATACATCATCAATGTCGTCTGCCTTTAAATTAATGCAGGCATAACCAAAATTGAAACTGTGGCTGTATTAGCGCGATGATCGTACCAATCACTTGATGCACGATTCATTCGCCTATTAGCAAGCAACGAGGCAACATCGTATGCAAAAATTTTGTTTATTTATGCGCAAGATTACGAATCTTCGCTCATAAATAACATAGTCGGGCGCAAACAAGCGACACCAACAATCGATGGTGCTACTTGATGTTGAGCGACAACTAAAGACGAAAGAGAATAACAATACGTGTGAAGTGGCGCCAATAATTATTCAACTAAATGGTTATCCCTGGATTAATGTTAGCAACAGTAGCAATATGCTCCACTACTGTCATTAGACATTCGTTCTCTGTTTCCTCAATGTTGCTAACAACAACGTTCCTCTCGAGAGAGCTTTGACCAAGTTCTTCGATTCTGCGTTCCATTGCTATCATCCCCGTTTCGCTTTGATTGTCTTTTTCCGCCAGTTCGTTTATTCTGGCGCTATTTGTTCCATAGACGTGTGAAGCTGTGCTGTTTGGTCCAGTATTTCATTTTTTAGATAGTTCTGCGATTGTGATAGTTTGTTTGCTATCTCTTCAATAAGTAGTTTAAGTTCTTTGGTATCAGATTTAAACTCGCATACATCAGCTTTCACAGAAAGCATTTCGGCTCTTATGTTAGATATTGATCTATGTTCGTTTTAACCATTTTCATTATCCACACACGTTTGTGCCGGCTTTTTGTTGGACGCTATCAGCGAGGAGCGTCGGTGTTTAAGTTTTGGTTTTTGTGCTATTTGTTTTACTAGCACCTCAGATTGTGAGGATGCTGATTTTGTTCGTTGTCGGCATTTGTGACACCTCCAATTTCTGCGACGATCACCGGTCATCGTTGAATAAGTGTTGTCAGAACTAGTCGTGCATTTTGAAAAATGGTACTTGCCATTGCAGTTAATTCCAAAAACGTAATCACAGGTAATAGGCAGAGGTTCCTGACACGCGTCGTATTGAATAGTTTTGTATTCTGCTCGTTATTTGACATTTTCACTATTTTCAGCATTTATATTTGCTTTCAGTGAAAGATGTTTATAGTTGTTTTTAACTTATATGTACCTTGAAATTAAGAGATTCATTTAAGCGGGTTACGTTGAATTTCTTCCTTGTTTGTTTCTTTTTTATCGCTGGTTATTATTGACATTTATTTGGTTCAGTTTTCTATTTTTTAGTTTTATTCACTTTCACTAGCTTTTATGACAAAAAAAAGTCTTCGCGACGAACGATATTTCGGAATTGGTATACATATAGATTCACGCATGTATATGTAAATAGTGTTCACTTAACTTAGCCCTTTTTATTTAGTTCCATTTTTCTAATTTCTACAAAACAACGGTCGAATAAACAAAAACTTTAAATTGATGCATTGAATTTAAAAAGAAAAAGTTACTCCACTCGAAACAACATGCAAGTGAAAAGCATTTAAAACTTTGTAAGCCTCCCACATTGTTTACTTGCAATGTGCTGCAGAATACCAGAAACCAAGAGTAATTTAAAATTTCCTGGAACACAAGTGGGAAAACCATATACACACTGTTGAAACACATCAGTTCAAACAATTTTCTCATCGTACTTTTAGTTTCATGCCCACTTGGTATGCATTACATACCAGCAATATCGTCGTCACCAACTTCACATACATATGTACATTAACCTGGGTCCTAACCGCTATATCGCCATCGATTTTTCGATAGGATTCGGGCTGAGGAAAAAAAGTTCCACTACGCATACCAAAAACTATAATTTTCGAGCCGGCGAAATTTTTTTTTGTTTTTTTTTGTTTTTTTTTTGATTTTTGAGGGTTTTTTCATGTTTTTTTAGTAGGTCATGAAAAGCCCCTCAAATTATTCTTAAACCCAGATAGTTATCAAGTGTTATCCAACTTCATTCTCCAATCACTATCCAACCTTTGAGACGTTTTGTAAAATGTATAAGTCTCGAGTTGACTTCCAACGTCATTTTCAAATTATTTTCCGACCTTTGAGAGATTTTGTGAAATGCACAGCTTGCAAATGCATATCCAATACATTTTTCCAGTTTATATCCTACTTTGGATATCGAGTGGAGGTGGGTTGAAAAAAAATCTTCCCCGAGGTGGTACCACCAAAACCAACAGCTGTTTATTGTGAGAAATAAACACCTGGCTGTTAGCAGCAAAGAAGCGCTATTAATTAAAAATGAGTTATACATATTTTATTTTCTTGAAGATACTGTAGCATTGTAATCTTACATTTGAGTCCAGTGAGAAAACCACACATAAATACAAGTTGGGAACTATATTTTTTAACTTAAGTAATTTTTTGCTTCATAAAAAACTTCCTTTTTAGCTCAGAACGTTATTATTCTCAAGTTGATTCCTGTTTCGAAACAACTTTTGCCTTGTTATCAACTTGAGATGTAGTGGTACTTAAGCCCAAGTGTGTGTTGGGTATATTCGACTTCATTGCCAACGAACGCAAATAACTGATAGGTTAACTAGGGTTTAAAGCGGGAGTCATAGGTGCCGTATGTCGTATCGCTGTAGTGGTATCCCTAACGTAATCAGCTGTTTATCGTTACGACGGTAAACCAAAAACCAATTGGTTGGCTACGATACGGTTACGACCTTAAGCCGGAGTCATTGGTGCCGTATGTCGTATCGCTGTATCCGTATCCCTAACGTAATCAGCTGTTTATCGTTACGACGGTAAACCAAAACCCAATTGGTTGGCTACGATACGGTTACGACCTTAGCGGCACCAATAATCGATTGCATTGATTCTCATAAGGTTGGTCGAATCAGCTGTTATAAGGTTACCGATACGGTTACCGATAAAGCAGCAATGTCTCCAGCTTTAGCGGCACCAATAATCGATTGCATTGATTCCCATAAAGTTGGTCGCATCAGCTGTTATAAGGTTACCGATAAAGCACCAATGTCTGGAGCTTAACCCTGTCAGATCGGCCGCTTAAGCTCAGCTTAAACTTCATTTAAAATAGACTGAAAAACTGCAGAATAAGTTTAAGCGTAGTTTAACTGTCAAACTGCGTTGAACTTATACTGAAAAACCGGGCCTAAGAGTCACTCTTGCTAATAAATGGCTACTTTGGACTAGGCAGGCAATTGAAAAGTAAAGTCCTCTCTCGGCAATCATGCTCTACAAGCCACTTATAGTGCCCGTCCTGTTATATGGTGCAGAAGCACGGATATTGGAATTATCCATTGCCGAAACAAAGATGGCAACCCTTTTTTCTGTATTCTTTTTTTCTTTTTTATACTCAGTTGAGCAGAGCTCACAGAGTATATTAAGTTTGATTGGATAACGGTTGGTTGTACATATATAAAGGAATCGAGATAGATATAGACTTCCATATATCAAAATAATCAGGATCGAAAAAAAATTTGATTGAGCCATGTCCGTCCGTCCGTCCGTCCGTCCGTCCATCCGTTAACACAATAACTTGAGTAAATTTTGAGGTATCTTGATGAAATTTGGTATGTATTGCAAGGACTTTCTGGCAACACAAAAACCAAACACTAAGTTTACTCAATATGATCACAAAATTTTATATTCCCCACCAGGGTCCTATCCTACCTAAAAGAGCTCTCTTTGGTGGTACAGGGGCTCCTAGGGGCTGGGCTCTCTAGCCGCTAAAAAAATTAATTTTCCACGTTTAGAGGATGTTATTTGGCACATTCGTGTGACCCTCAGTCATAAATACTTATTTAAATTTAAGATTTGTAACAAAAATTCCATAAATAAAAAGTTACAAAAATATAAAGAACATTTAATTGTACATATATTAGGACGAAAGTTGATTTGTTCGCTGGGTTTCCGGCTCCCAATAGTTTTATAGGACTTGCTGGTACGGATTATAGATGAAAATTATAATTTTGGGTTGGGTGAGTAATGACGTGTTGAACTGAAAATTTCCCTGTACTCGCCAGAGCTTTCGTTATGGGTGAAGGTATCCCAACACATTCGCTCCGCTGACTTAATCACCATTTAATTTAGGATTAATGTCTCCCTCGCTGGCTGTCCTGGGTTTATATTTCCAATGGTCTTGTTGGTTTTAAATTTCAAATTTTACGACCGATTAATGCGGATTTATGGGCATCCTGCCCCACAGCATACACAAAGATTTTAAAACTCCGGCTTTGGTCCTTACTGGACCTTCGCGCACAGGGACAAAAGTTTTACTTAACGACTATTACAAATAAATTCACCGCGCACTCATCACGTGCATATGTTCACAGTTAAAATTGTTCATTTCTTTCTTTACCAGTGCGTACCTTAGGAGGCTCCGGCTTTGGGCCCTTTACTCCCTGTTGCCACACTCGAGCGGGACAAGGTGCGCTCAAAGCCCAACGCGGGGAACCCCCACACCCCGGCAAAGCGTTAAACAATCCTTCGTGGACGTATTTCCTGCTTCCTGGAAAAGGTTTCCGATATAATTTTACGTACCGGAAAATATATGAATCTTCTCCGCTAATGTTGCAAAAACGTAGCTTCGCCACAACTAATGAATTTACATACCACTTCAAAAATTACTCGTGAGTAAGACGTATAGTGTTTGGACCCTATAAGATATCTATGATAAAAATATTGACATTAAAAAGAAATTATGGAAGAAGACTATTTATTTGAATGAATGTTATTAAACTTATTTAGTTATTTTTTTTTAAATGAAATAAAGACTCTAAGTACTTTCATTGAAGATGACTCACTTCCACTGTAATGGGAAGCTATTTCTTAGCCACTACTGCATCCTTCGGAAAGTGGAAAAATCTCCATTTGTTTTCACTAGTTTTCTCGTTGTATCCAAACACTGCACAAATGCATTGTTATTAATATGATTATTTAATTAAAACTTTTATAAATAACACCAAATATACGTATATCAAAGCGCGGCTAAATGAAAAGAGTCAATACATACGTCATCAAAACAGGTGATCTAATGTTTACATGCGCATTGCCAAATCTTATTTTATGATTTAAGAACAGTAAAAGCAGTGCAAGGCAAGGTGCACACGTGGCTACGCGTCATACACGCTGTTGGCGAAATTTGTACGCTTTGCTGCCGAACACATGTATTTGAATGGAGAGCTGCATACGAGGCGTCAGCTGCTTGAAAGCGACAGAGCATGAAATTTTCGTGTAGCTAACAGTGTTGTCACTTCTAAAATCTATTTAGTGGTAGATTTTCAAAAAAAAGGGTGGTAGATCTCCTAATAATAGTGGTAGAATTTCCAAAAACATTAAAACCATTTTTTTTTTTAAATTATTATTATTCAACCATTAAAACGAACATAACAACTTCAAGTGCATTAACAACATACATATAAACATCTGTATGAAGAGTATGTGTATACTGTATAGACCTTATCAAATAAAAAAATATAATTAAATAATATTGGGACTATCACCAGATCAGATTATTATAAAGGTTTTGGCACGAATTTCCCATCAATAAAGTTAAATTTTACATAAAATTGTATAAGTTCTTTCGAAGGTACGTAAGTATTATAAAAATCACAAATTTCTTTGGTGAAAATTTGATTTTCCACATATAATACACTCAGACGATTTCTATTACAAGATTTAATTGCATTCATTAGTGAGAACAATCTTTCAGCGCCAGTAGTGCTATGGCGAAGGACTGCCAAATTGCACATATATGCCGATAATTCAGCAAACATAAATTCATCGCAGAAATTATTTTAATTTTCTAGCGCAGTCCAACCTGTAACCAAGTCGTCTTGAAATAATTTTTCAATTTTGTTTTTGTCATAAATGATTAAATTTCTCCACTCGCTATTTAATGACTCTTCTGATCCCTCAAAAAAGGATAATACTGTAATAGTGGTAAAATAGTTTGCATATCACCTTGCTGTATAGTAAATGGATCAAAATATGATAACAGATTCAAGCTTTTGTCAGAAAAATTAAAGCGTTTAGATGTTTCATCGCACAGCTTGATATACTAATTTAAAAGTTTACATTTAACTGCATTGATATCAATATCACCACAGTCGCTTTCCTCAAATTTTTTAAATTGAAGCCCAAAATACATTTGAGAAAGATTCAAATACAATTTTGTATCATGGTAGTCTTTTAGGTTTAAATACCCGATTTTAATAAAATTTTGCAAAATACTTTTGAAGAAGACTGTAATTAGTTCATATAACAAGTGAATGTGAGTACCACGGGATTGGTACAATTTATTTAATTTATTTATTTCACCTAGTATATAAGATAAAAACAAGAAAGAGCCTTTGTTGGTATTGTTAAGATTGCTCAGTATATCTGAAGCAGTAGATTCGTGTAATTCCTCAAAGGACATGAGCAAAAAATAATGTCAAAGTGGTTGCCATTGCTCAAGGGCCCTTTTAACTGCAGCTTTAAGCGAAAGCCACCTTGTGTTTGACAAGCGCAACAATTGGTGTGTGTCTACATCAAATGCATCTTGAAATTCTGCAAAGTCTTTCTTGCGCTTCGAGCTATGTGCGAAAAATGCGTATATATCCCTCACCACTTTCTCTAGCTCTAACGGCAATTCTCTGGAAGCAGCAGATGAGCAAAGGTTAAGCGAGTGAGAAGTACAACCAAAATATAACATGTTCTTATTCACTTCTCTTAGTTTGGCTTTTACCCCACCTTTTTCCCCTTTCATAACCGATGCGTTATCCGTTGCCAAACCAATAAGATTACCAATTGGTATTTTAAGTTCTGACAGATAATTTATTATTGTATTGAATATTTTTTGGGCACTTCCATCGTCGATTTCTTTTAAACCAAAAATCTATCAGTTACAAAACATTTTCCTTCTGGTATATATCGAGCTATCAACTCTAAACATTTCTTAGTGGCTATATCGGTACCTTCATCGATCAACAATGACATTTTTTTCTTTTTCAACTCTTCTACAATTTCCTGCTTGGCAAATGGTCCTAATATTAAGTTCACCATTTCACTTGTTTTGGTTTTGCTACATTTGGGAACTGATTGTTGTTCATTAGCGAACAAGAGGTTCGCCATTTATGGCAAAGTATTCATTATAGAAAATGGCAGAGGGTTTTGTATTACGTACATCACCATTCCAAGTTCTTGCTCTTTTTATACTCAGTTGAGCAGAGCTCACGGAGTATAATAACTTTGATTGGATAACGGTTGGTTGTACAGGTATAAAGGAATCGAGATAGATATAGACTTCCATATATCAAAATCATTAGTATCGAAAAAAAATTTGATTGAGCCATGTCTGTCCGTCCGTCCGTCCGTTAACACGATAACTTGAGTAAATTTTGAGGTATCTTGATGAAATTTGGTATGTAGATTCTTGGGCCTCATCAGATCGCTATTTAAAATGAACGAAATCGGACTATAACCACGGCCACTTTTTCGATATCGAAAATTTCGAAAAACACAAAAAGTGCGATAATTCATTACCAAAGACGGATAAAGCGATGAAACTTGGTAGGTGTGTTGTACTTATGACGCAGAATAGAAAATTAGAAAAATTTTGGACAATGGGCGTGGCACCGCCCACTTTTAAAATAATGTAATTTAAAAGTTTTGCAAGCTGTAATTTGGCAGTCGTTGAAGATATCATTATGAAATTTGGCAGGAATTTTACTCCAATTACATGATTCCCTATCTGCGCTTCGAGGGAGATCTTAAGGCCCTAATAGAGGTGGACGGTTGGCGCAAGGGTGCGCAAATGGCGGACGAGGCGATACATGTGTACACCGATGGTTCCAAAGTAGTGGAAGGAGTAGGGTCTGCGGTATACTGCGCTGATCCAGAAACAAGAAGATCCTACAGGCTGCCGGATTACTGTAGCGTTTTCCAAGCGGAAATATTAGCCGTAACCAAAACAGTAGAAAACCTGGAAGAGAATAGCTTAAGCTGCAACCGCGTTAACTTTTATATTGACAGTCAAGCAGCAATTAAGGCAATAATCTCGCATAGCACAGCATCTAAATGCGTGTTAGAGTGTAAGCAGTATCTGGAGAGAATCGGGACAGGGAGAAGCATACATCTATATTGGGTCCCAGGGCATATGGGAATAGATGGGAATGAAAAAGCGGACGAACTAGCTAAAAAGGGCGCATCCCTTGAAGCTTGCCCCGTAGACGTCCCAATTAGATTGGGCGAGATTAAGCGAAGGCGAGAGGTGCACATGATCGACCAAGGGGGAAAGGCGTTGGTTCAAGCGCGGGGCTGTAAAGAGTCGAAGATTATGTGTAGGTCTTACAACCTTAGACCAACACAGTTGCTTCTATCATTAAAAAGAGAGGACTGTAGACTTATGATGGTTATTCTGACTGGACACTGCCTTCTGGCGTCACATGCCTTTAAATTAGGCTTGGTCAGTGATAGCAGATATAGGAAGTGCGCGTTGGAGGAGGAAACGATCGAGCACGTTCTGTGCTCGTGCCCTGCACTTGCCAGGCTAAGACTCCAGCTATTAGGAGTGATACAGCTGTCAGATCTAGAAGCAGCAAGTGGCTTAATTCCTAGGAAGCTTCTAGTATTTGCCAAGAGGACGGAGTTATTTTATAACATAGGTCCTGGTTTTTGAAAGGGTTTTTCAGTTTGGTCGTTAAAACAAACTTCTGCTAACACTACGGACTCAATCAGTCTATGTGAAGTCCTCATGGACCGGCCAGTTCAACCTAACCTAACCTTACTCCTATTACTACATGTATGCTTAATAAAAATTAGCAAAATCGGAGAACGACCACTCCCACTTTAAAAAAAAATTGTTTAAGTAAAATTTTAACAAAAAATTTAATATCTTTACAGTATATAAGAAAATTATGTCAACGTTCAACTCCACTAATGATATGGTGCAACAAAATACAAAAATAAAAGAAAATTTCAAAATGGGAGTGGCTCCGCCCTTTTTCATTTAATTTGTCTAGAATGCTTTTAATGCCATAAGGCGAACAAAAATTTACCAATCCTTGTGAAATTCGGTAGGGGCATAGATTCTATGACGATAACTGTTTTCTGTGAAAATGGGCGAAATCGGTTGAAGCCACGCCCAGTTTTTATACACAGTCGGCCGTCTGTCCTTCCGCTTGGCCGTTAACACGATAACTTGAGCAAAAATCGATATATCTTTGCTAAACCCAGTTCAAGTACTTATCTGAACTCACTTTGTATTGGTATAAAAAATGGCCGAAATCTGACAATGACCACGCCCACTTTTTCGATTTCGAAAATTACGAAAAATTAAAAAAATGCCATAATTCTATACCAAATACGAAAAAAGGGATGAAACATGGTAATTGGATTGGTTTTAGAAAAAAACTTTGTAAAATGGGTGTGACACCTACCATATTAAGTAGAAGAAAATAAAAAAGTTCTGCAGGGCGGAATCAAAAGCCCTTGGAATCATGGCAGGAATACTGTATTACATATATAAATAAATTAGTGGTTCCCCAAAAATGATGTTCTGGGTCACCCTGGTCTACATTTTGGTCCATATCTCGAAAACGCCTTCACATATACAACTACCACCACTCCCTTTTAAAATACTCATTAACACTTTTCATTTGATACCCATATCGTACAAACAAATTCTAGAGTCACCCCTGGTCCACCTTTATGGCGATATCTCGAAAAGGCGTCCACCTATAGAATTAAGGCATACTCCCTTTTAAAATACTCATTAACACCTTACGTTTGATACCCATATTGTACAAACGCATTCTAGAGTCAACCCTGGTCCACCTTTATAACGATATCTCGAAAAGGCGTCCACATATATAACTAAGGCCCACTCCCTTTTAAAATACTCATTAACACCTTTCATTTGATACCCATATTGTACAAACAAATTCTAGAGTCATCCCTGGTCCACCTTTATGGCGATATCTCGAAAAGGCGCCAACTTATAGAACTAAGGCCCACTCCCTTTTAAAATACTCATTAACACCTTTCATTTGATACCCATATCGTACAAACAAATTCTAGAGTCACCCCTGGTCCACCTTTATGGCTATAATACTCATTAACACCTTTCATTTGATACCCATATCGTACAAACAAATTCTATAGTCACCCCTGGTCCACGTCTTTGGCGACATCTCGAAAAGGCGTCCACCTATAGAGATAAGGCGCACTCTCTTTTAAAATACTCATTAACACCTTTCATTTGATAACCATATCGTACAAATAAATTCTACAGTCACCCCTTGGCCACCTTTATGGCGATTTTTCGAAAAGGCATCCACCTATAGAACTAAGCCCACGCCTTTTAAAATTCTCATTAACATCTTTCATTTGATACCCATATCGTACAAACAAATTATATAGTCAGCCCTGGTCCACCTTTTGGCGAAATCCCTAAATGGCGTCCACCTACAGAACTGTTGCCCACTCCCTCCTAAAATACTCTTTAATACTGTCCATTTGATACACATGTCATACAAACACATTCCAGGGTTACCCTAGGTTCATTTTCCTACATGGTGATTTCCCCTTATTTTGTCTCCCTATCTTTCAACTGAGTATGTAATGTTCGGTTACACCCGAACTTAGCCTTCCTTACTTGTTTCTTATACTGAAGTGGCCGCATCGTGTATAAACAATCCGCAATCTGTCTCTGCTTGACCGGATTTTCCTGCAATAGAAGTGTTCTTTGTTTGTGCTTTGTTGAAGCTTCATGTCGATTTAAAATAAAGACGTCACTTTTTAACGATTTTTGACAAAGTTTACAATATGCTTCAGTGTCCAATTGTGTGGGCCAAGGTCTTTTATTTTGCCCTTCGGTTTTGTATTTTTGTTGATATTTGCACTTTTTGGTCGTAGGTGACCTAAATAATACGTAAATTATAAATATTATATCCAGAAAGTACATAGCGGAATACACAAAAGATATATCGGTGTCCATTTAGTAATGCATTGTTTGAACATTTTTCATTTGTTTATTTGTCACACAGCACCAACAAAAAAACAGCTTGCAAAGTAGCAAACAAGGCGACGAAAACATCAATTCATGTTTTGCCTTTGCCAGTTGTGCATATTTTTTATCTTCTTTGCTGCTGGTTATGAGTAGCAAAGTAGGCAACAAGAAAATAAACACAGGATTTTAAGGGTGGGAAATGGCATAAAAAACTATAATTTGTGCACATGCCAAATAGTTTACCTTTCACTCGCATCATTTTCTTTGAGTATTTCTCTTTTTGAGCTTTGCTGAGACACTTCCAGATTTTTTGGTGCAGCAGCGTCCAGCGACGATCTACGCATAAATAAATATGTGAAATGTGTATACGAAATAACATAAACATAACCTTTAATATGTGTTACATATTTTTCCAATTTACTAAGATTTCTTGTTTTGCCTCTTTCTTTAGCTTCTTCTTTCCAACAATGATCACAATAAGTTTTCTTTGATTTTAAATTTGTCACATTTCGTTGTCAGATGTCGCTCAATTATACAGAGTGTGCTTTACGTTTAATTTTCAACATACTTAATAGCCTTAATTTTAGGCCATTGTGAGCAACTTAAAGAACATAGTCAAATACAGGCAAATAAAAAAGTGGTAGATTTTTAAAAAAAGTGGTAGGAGTGGTAGATCCGGATTTTAGCCTAAATAGTGGTAGATCTACCACTATAGTGGTAGAGTGACAACACTGGTAGCTAAGCGTATAGCAATATTGGTAGCTGAGCGTACGTACGCTTGAAAAAAAGGAAGAACAAAATGTTTGTTTACATCTTTTTGTATGCAAATTTGTGTATTTAGTTAAAAAATGTTACTTTAGTTAATAAAAGTGCGTGAAAGGTATATTACCAAAGCGAAAAAGAGTATTAAATACCACAACAGCTTGGTTAGACATTGTTGAAGCGTTTAAAAGCCTAAAAAGTGTTGGAAACTAGAAATCACCCTTTTCTCTAGTCCGCGGTGCTTTAAAATTGCCTTTCATAATTTACAAAGGCACGGGGATGCAAAAAATGTTGAATACCTATTTTCCTTTAGTTTCGGGGACGGATATAGCTGAAGAAATTTAATTTTTTATTTTTTTCAATAATTGTTTGCTTTTTGTAGCGACGCTCGAAAGTAGCTTCGTGTGCAGATCTTGAGGCGTAGACAAATTGTAGCTATATGAAATATCTTGTAGCGTCTATAACGCGTAGCCTCGTGTGCACCTTGCATAAGTAGCCAATTTTCATGACCGTTAGAGGTGGAGTTTTGCCTACGGTACATTCTTCTATACCTTCCGTTGAGGTTAATTTACCTATTACAGAATCTAAGGAATTTAAGTACATTAGAATCTTCTGATCCCTCAGTGTATATGAATCATATTTCGTTACTGAAAGCTATCAATTCAATGTTGAAATTGCCCAGTAACAACTTTTTAGCCAAAATAATGGACTTTGCCTTAGACAGATAAATATAGTTCCAAATATGTTCTGAAGGGTACTTGATTTGGTGTTTGTTGAAGATACATCGAAATTCGCAGTCATCGAGAAAGTTAGAGCAAGAAGCTAAGGAAAAAGAAAAAATTAATTATGACAGACCATATAAGGTAAAAAACGTTGATAAGCAAAACAACATTAATTCCCCATAGAGTAGAAAATAGCGGTAGCACAAAAAATAATAATATATGTAATAATAGGCCATAAAAATAGGCTTAAACCTCTATAAAATAGAAATTACTGATAAGCAAAATAGTTGCACTTTAATTGATAAGAAAATCATAGTACATAAGAATAACCTTAAATTGCTAGAATAAGAACATTTCAGTTTGTTAGCACATAGTATAGAATTAATTTTCAACTTACTCATGTAAAAATACTATTGCATGAATAAATAAACAGTAAAACAAAATATATATACATATGAACAACAAACCAAAAAGAATAAATAAAATTTTGTTTGAATAAGCAAATCAAAAATTAATTATGCCATAAAATTAAATAGAATGACCATACATTAACACACATAAGCATTATTGTGACATAATTATGTACATATGAATGTTTATGGGCGCACTCAGATATGAACCTATTCGCGTTAACAATTGGCTCGACATTTGGAATAAAATAAGTTTTTGGTTACGAGGTGAATGTACATTGGCACCAGTGTTGTCAGAACTTTTCCAGAAAAAAGACAAGACTGACAAAAATAAAAAGCTAAGAAAGGCTAAAAAAAAATTTTAAGGCTAAAAAAAGCTAAAAGTTGAAGGCAACTTTCTGTACGTTTTGTTAATTTTTTTCATAAAAGGCATAACAGAATAAAAATTTTAAATTTTTACTTCATTTTCATAAAAAATGAGACTTAGAAAGAATAATTACCCCGACTACTTGATACCAAGCCTAATCAAGCAAAAAGAAATGGACATCAAAAATACTAGACTTCAAACAACAAACCCAGACAACAACTACCAAACAAAGCAATACTTCAAGGTCACATATGTATATTCCTAGGGCCACAGAAAACTTCGCACGAATTCTGACAAAACAAGACATTGGCACTAAATAAAATTGCACTTTGGCGACTTGCTTCACAAACACAAAAAGCTCTGTAGATCTCCAACAACAAAGCAACGTAGTGCAGTGACAAAGAAAAATGCAACAAAGTGTATATCGCGACAACCAAACGAGCTTTAGGTACGCGACTATTTGAACAAGAAACCAATATACGAAAACAAAAACAAAGCACAGCATTATCGCAGCATGCAATAACAAATAATCACAGAGCTGACTTTGCAAGCGCGGAAGTTTTAGATAAAGAAATCAGAGAAATAAAACGATACACTTTAGAGAGCCTACGAATACTGCAAAATAGAGAAAAGAAAATCAACAGGAAGGAAAATACTGACAATATTGCCGCAGATTATTTATTATGTTTATAGTGTTTGTGTGACAAAGTGTACCACAAATCGATGGTATAAAATCGTATGTAATAATGGTGTAATTTTTGTAACTCTTATTTATTTTCCATTTGTAATTTTGTCTACCGCCACATCTAAAGTAAGTTGATTTTAAGAAGTATGTTGTAATTGTTCAATCTGTTTCACTGTGTTTTATCTGTGGATATATGTACATTCATAAACATTTAAAAATTTTAGTATTGTAACCTTTTGCATTTCTTGTTTTTTTTATTAAAAAAAAAAATAGAATATTGCGCCCCTTATGATGCCAAGGAAATTTGGCGAAACGTTGGGCCGTAAGGTGGAATAAACCTTATTTTTGTAATTGATATTAGAGAAAAATTGTAAGTTTACAAACGGCGATGGTTACTAGGACATGTTTCTGAATTTCACTTCTTCATCAGCTAGCTTTTCGGGAGCTGAGCGTTGAACTCGAATCTCCAAACCTTATTTTTATTCGCGCTATAACGAAATAGATCAGAATAGCTTAAAGTGAACTTAATCTACACATATGACATACTGATCGGATGTTATCTGTGCTTTAACTTAAAAGGGATACATGATAAATAAAACTTCAGTCTATAAATTTTCGTAATATGTTTGAGGCCGATAAAATTATTTTTAATAAGGAAATCTACTTTTTTTCTTTTCAAAGAACCCATGAAAGATATAAATTCTACATTTCACACTGTCTGAGAACCTCTTTTTTAAATTTTTGGTATGTGTTTTACACCGACTCTAAACGAAATCTGGAAAATGACATCTGGCAAATGCATTTTTGGAGGGAATATTTTCATGACACTCTCTGGGCTGGCCGAATCACTGCCGATGAGTGACCCCTGGTTAAATAATGTTTTGAAATAGGTTATCTAGAATATGAATATGAAGTCAGATGGTGTCTTGTTATAAGTCCAAGCAGTTTAATATGTGCAATAAAACTTATAATAAGGTACAAAAAAATAAAACTAATTATTCAACCTAATTATTATAACAGCTTATGTAAGCCTGCTGTTGGGTGGGCTATATACAAGCCTTTCATAAAAGGTCCTAATATAACAAGCCTTATGTAAGTAAGCCTTGTTTTTGTTTGTCCATAAGCCTTATAATAAAGTTGTTATATTCTATGTAAATTGGAACGATTTTCTGTCATTCCTTGTCAAATTTGGAAACAAACCGGTTTCGGCGTTGTGCCATCATCAGAGTCGATTTTCGTTCTGATCTGTTGTTGTCGTTTGTCCTGTATTTATAGTTCGTAGGTACATGAACAGGTAGTGTCAAAATTGAAGCTTGTGTATATTTGCTGTGTGCTCATTCAGAACCGAGGGTGGCAGGTAAAAGTCCGTAATTTGAGACGTTTGACATTCTTTGTGGGTTTGTTGTTTTGGTGCGTTAATTGTTTTGTGGTTATTTGCTGTTGTGTCTGTTGTACCTGGGTGATTACTTTGCTTCTTGTAAACAAGTTTTAAATATATATTCTACCTCATGGCTTATAATAAATCCTTACTTTAGTTTTTTTTTGTGTGGGCCATCCTCTGTATTTTCTCTTATAAAAATACAACTAAAATCAACTTTCTTGTGAAAAAAGAGATCCACTAGAGACCGAAATAATTTTCCCGTGTTATTTGCATTGTTTTTATTGTTAAAAATGTAAATGTAAAAATAAAATTTAAAACATAAACAAAAACATGCCAAACTCACTAATTTTGGGGGGGAGGAGTGGTCCCGCTTTCTAATGGTAGAAATTGTTTTGGTATTTTGAAATTCCCATAAAGTTTCGTCAGTTTTTCTAGCTTAGAATCCAAGACAAAATAAAGTAGTATCATATATGTAGGTATTACACACAACGGTATCTTTGAAATTAATTTTATGCCTGTTGACATAAGTACAGTAAAACAAGTAGTTTTCTCATTCGTGTGGACAAAGAGCATACATAACAAGAGGCGTCAATTCGTATGTTTGATGTCAAACACTCGCTACAAGAGATTGAAGTTTCTGACAGTTGCTTCCCACTTTTCATTTTAATTTTCGCCGCATGTCAAAACACTAGAGCAGTGTTGCCAGAACTTCTTTGCAGAAAAAAGGCTATATGGACAAAAATTAAAGGCTAATAAAAGCGAAATAAACTTTTTTAAAGCTAAAAGTTAAAGGCAACTTTTTAAGAGTTTTACAAATTTTTTTTATAAAAACCATAACAGCTCTGCAAAAAATGCGATTAATCTGGGTAGAATGTTTTAAAGATTAGTTGAGGTTGGTGTATTCAACGATTGCATATGCCCAACAAAAGGAAGCAGTCAAACTAACTAGCATTTTTCTTTTGATTGTAGTGTATGAACGCAGTGAAAATATTTGTCGTTTAGTGAAAAGCAAAATAGTAAAGGAAACGGTTCCTCAAAATGCAAAAATTCAAATTTTGGGTTTATTTTATACTGTTCCTCCTATGATGAATTTCATATCAAATCCAATATGCGTTGAACCCGACCCCCTCAGAATTTGATGAAATTTTGCATGGGGTTACATCTTACCCATCAAACACAATCTCATTTTTAGAAATTGCATTTTCGAAAAATTGAGGGGGTGGCAAGGTATCGAAATATCCGAAAATATTAGAAAAATGACGATAATAGGTACTTTTAAAGTGTGATTACTACGGAATGGCTTTACCGATTTCAAAAATCTTCATACCATTAGAAAGGTATTGAAATAAGCTTTAAAAAAATACACTGTAAAAATTTTTAGTACACTGAAAAAAAAATCTTTTTTAAATAAAATTTAAAACTGAAAAAACACTTCAAAGACCAAGCGATTACAAAAAAAAAAATTTTTTTAGAAAGGTAGATTTAATATATATAACATATCTGAAAACTAGAAGGGTGTTTTTTTTTTCTTTTTTCTTTTTAATTTATTTAAGTAAATGCATCTCTTGGTTACTTTCTGATATTTTGATATTACGCGTAAACTAATCAACCGATTTCAAAATTTTTTATACCGTTAGAAAGGTATTAAAATCACCTTTGAAAAAATACACTGTAAAAAAATTTTATTCCAGTGGGGTGCACCCCAGCTAACATACAAAACAACGGCTCGAATACTTCACGTACAAGGAAAAGGCCGGCGGCTCAATGTACTTGAGAACATGGAGATATACAAGTTAAAAACATTTGACGGCAGGATAATAAACGAACAAACCAACACTATCTCTGACGAAATATTTGAATCCTTAAAACTAGTTTACAAAAAACAGCACAAGCCAGAAGGTACAGCAACCAAACACATAACAATGAACAAGCAAAAACGAAAAATTTACCAAACGGCAAAAATCACCGATTTCTACCTACCTCAACCTACCGCTTAGCTAACAAGCGGTATGTCTAGATACCCACAAAAACAACCCTTGGAAAAGGTAACAATTCGCACCCATGGACTATAAAACAACACAACGGATAGACACAGACCAGAACGAAACTAGGCATTGATATGGAATCAACTAATAAATACAGATGTGTGCAGCTATCAAGAAAATGTTCCTCTCAACTTCGAAACATTAGCTTAAACGAAGCAGCGCTGATATCTGAGCATTTTCGTTGCCGTATTTGCGAAAGTTGTCGCTTTAAACTTAAGGATGATATCAAGATTGCTGATAATCAGCGTTCTACTGAAGCGGAAAGTGAAGAGGCACAAGAAATCTTGACTAGCGGTAAATTGTATCAAGAATATAAGGAAGTTCCAACATGCAGCAGCTATACTAAATCACTCGAACGCAACGAACTCGTCGACAATATAGATAAGCATGTTATTCCTCATCTTGGAAGCCATCCATCGCCAATGAAGCGAAAATATTTAGAAAGGGATTCATACTGCAAAAAAAAAAAAACACAGCGAATTGCGCAAAGTATTTCGGATTCACTTGGAGGTGGTTCACTGTCAACTTTATCAGAAGATCAAAGCTTACTACGAACAAATTTTGGAGAACATGAAATATCAAATCGAAAACAGCTCAAATAATTTGGATAAGCAAAAAATATTATCTCTATTACCAAACACCATGACATCTAAGGAAATTAAAGACATTTTTGGGCATGATTTATCTTACGAATTGATAAAAATTAGCAAAGATATACAAAAAAATAAAACAAAGTTTTCGGACGTCAAACGCTCTAGCATGGACAGGCGTAGTTTACCTGAACAAACTAGTAAGTAAGCAAATATTCCGAAAGTCAGCGGTATGAGCTGCGCAAAGTTGTATATTAAATCTAAATAAATAAAAATAAAAAATTAACTTTATCAAGTGTCTGTCTATTTATTGTGCGTGTCTGAAAAATTTGATAATACGATTCTTGTTCGAATCTATTAGAATACTTAGTCATAGTACTGTATCTGTATAATTTCCAAAGTATAGCTAGGTACCATTTTTGTCACACAATAATAGCAAAATAAAAAAAAGTTAACAAGAGATGGTTTTACTTATAAATTTTTTTAAAAGAAAAAAAAAACACCATTCTAGTTTTTATATTAAATCGACCTTTATAAAATTTTTTTTTAGATCGCTTGGTCTTTGAAGTGTTTTCCCAGTTTGAAAAAAAAATTTAGAAAAAATTAAAAATTTTTTTTTCTTTCAGTGTAATATAGACTCTTTACAGCATATGTTTTAAAGGTGATTTTAATACCTTTCTAACGGTATAAAAATTTTTGAAATCGGTTGATTAGTTTACGCGTGATATCAAAATATCAGAAAGTAACCAAGAGATGCATTTACTTAAATAAATTAAAAAAAAAAGAAAAAAAACAACCTTCTAGTTTTCAGATATGTTATATATATTAAATCTACCTTTCTAAAAAAAATTTTTTTTTTAATCGCTTGGTCTTTGAAGTGTTTTCCCAGTTTGAAAAAAAATTTAGAAAAAATTAAAATTTTTTTTTTCTTTCAGTGTAATATAGAATCTTTACAGTATATGTTTTAAAAGGTCATTTTAATATCTTTCTAACGGTATAAAATTTTTTCAAATTGGTTGATTAATTTACGCGTGATATCCAAATATGAGAAAGTAACCAAGAGATGCATTTACTTAAAAAAATTAAAAAAAAAACCACATTTTAGTTTTCAGATATGTTATATATATTAAATAGACCTTTCTAAAATAAAATTTTATTTTTCAAAATCGCTTGATCTTTGAAGTGTTTTTTCAGTTTTAAATTTTGTTTAAAAATAAATTTTTTTTCAGTGTACTAAGAATTTTTACAGTGTATTTTTTTGAAAGCTTATTTCAATACCTTTCTAATGGTATGAATATCTTTGAAATCGGTAAAGCCATTCCGTAGTAATCACACTTTAAAAGTACCTATTATCGTAATTTTTCTAATATTTTCGGATATTTCGATACCTTGCCACGCCCACAATTTTTCGAAAATGCAATTTCTAAAAATGAGGTTGTGTTTGGGAGGGTAAGATGTAACCCCATGCAAAATTTCATCAAATTCTGAGGGGGTCGGGTTCAAAATGTACGTTTTTTTCAGCCCTTGATATGAAATTCATCCTATATTTCCGTCAATTTAACCTACATTTGTGCATCGTTGCAAGCACAAAAATTTACTCATTTCAACGACGTAAAAATACATGAAAGAATAAACAGATGGAAAGTTATATGACAGTAGATGTCTCCGCTTATTAAAAGGGGTTTTGAACCCCAACTCTGGATTTTGAGGGCGTATATGATCCAAGTATGCAGATTTTGTATATTAGACTAGACCTAAGCTTGAGGTATGTCTCGAAAAGAAGAAATTTTCAATGTCATATAGTGTGTTTAATTGAGTTAACATTGTCGCGCTCGTTAATCTACGAGCATCAGCCTCTCGCCGAGGAAATGTAAAATTTTGCCTAAACTTCGCGAAGATTCTCATAAAATGCATGAAAATATCGTGTCAGGAACCCAGACTTGCCCATATACATAAATAAGTCTCAAAATATTTCAATACCACAGTGCTATTCATCATCTGATGTATGAGAAAGAATGAGATCATTTCTTATAACAAAGTCGTGGCAGCATCCAAAGCGAGGCATAACAAAATCGGGGCAATATTTCGTACAGAAAAAGAAAAGGGGTACAAACTCAGCCATTTTTTCAGAGTGGCAGGTTACCTAGTTTAAGTCAATTCGCCTGAATGCACTAAATGTAAAATTTTGTTTTCAATTAATTTTTTCGCTGGCCATCTTATTGGCTCCATCAATGGCAAGATTTATAAAATTACCAAGAGGCAAACTTGATTTTGAAATAAATTTTTAATTCAGTGTTGCATCACTTTTATTAGGCTCAACTAGTGAATAAAATCTATGACGAAATTTGTTTGTTAATCGATCGAAATATCTAACCACCAAAACTAGACCTCTCGTTCTCATAAGTCCGTTGTTTCATCAACTATCTACAAAATTTGTTTTTTGGAAAATCCGATATTACTCCTTTATGTACCGGAATTGCTTTTGTTCTGTTACAATTAAATGATTGAACGATTTTTGAATTTGTGCAGTGGTGAAAAATACAAAAATATCAAAATCGTGGCTACTTGCTTAAAAAGCACCAACATTTACGAAAAGGTACCAGCGCACCAAACAGAGTCCGAAGTGGCAACCGTGGTTTTCGCCGTTCTTTTGCGAACAGTCATAAAAAGAAATGTCAGTAACCCCAGTCCAAATCAGCGAGTAGTTTGGGTTCGAAGCAAACATGTTAATATGTCTCTTATTGATTTATCCTCTTTGGTGTGGATGCGATTTGCAAGGGGTCGATAGCAGATGAAACAACCAATCCAATCGAGTGGCAAACACACGTTACGAAAATGATATTAGCATTGTGGATAAGATAAGTGTGATAACTTCTGCATAAACGTCAAAATTACAAATAGAATGGATGACCTGATTTTTTGTTGACTATCGCTGTCTCAATCTGTATCTCTTTCTATCACTCGCTGAAGATAGCCGGCCCTATGCGCCGCCATATTGAACACGCTGAACAAATCTAAGTAAAATTTACATTTTGATTAAATTAATTAGTCAAATATTGTAACGCATTTAACTCGCAGTGAAAACCATATATTCTTTTAAAATTTCAGTAAATCGGATCTATGATATAATAGTTAACATCATTTAATGGATAGGGCTTATCCTACAGGTTCTGTGATCAAAATGGACTGGTTGCATCGGGACTTCCTATTTACAAAACCTGTTTTTAGTAATAACTTTTGAATGGGAAATAATATTTACCCTCCGCCTTCGAACTAATAATATTTACACTAAAACAAGTATTTTTATCCTTTTTCCAATAATTTTTGAACGCTATTCTACAGTTGTAGGTCTAACTAAAGTTTACCGAAATTTTTGGTCCGTTTTTCGTTTTAGTTGGCACATTTTTTGTTCTGGCACCCGCTTCAGCTGGCGCGAGGGATTTATCTGTCATTGTTGCCAACACAAATTTGAGATAAATCCCTCGCGAGAGCGCAAAAAATGAGAGAGTTTTGTATCAAGTCATCTTTGTCCACAATGGATATTAGGTTGATGTTGCCTTCATAGATGAATGAATTTAGGACTCTTTGTTTCGAGAGAGCGCTGTCAAAATGCATATTTTTGTCAATGATGCCACTTCAAACAATAATGAATAGATCTGAAAATGGGGAATTGCGACATACACAGTCGACAAATGATAGTCGAAAAATATTCATTTTTTAAACTTATTTCACAATAATGCGACTAGTTAGAGTTAAATATAAACAAATCTAAGTAAAATTAACATTTTGAGTAATTTAATTAGTCAAATATTGTAACGCATTTAGCACACAGTAAAAATCAAATATTCTTTTGCAATTGGAGTAAATCGAACCTAGGATATAATAGTTAACATCATTTAGTGGATAGGGCTTGTCTTACATGTCTGAAGTTCCAAGTTATGTGTTCAAAATGGACTGGTTGCATCGGGACTTCATATTTACAAAACCTGTTTTTAGTGATAACCTTTGAATGGGAAACAATATTTACCATCCGCCTTCGAACTAATAATATCTACACTAAAGCAAGTATTTTTATCTTTTTTCCCATAATGTTTGAACGCATTTTTACAGTTGTAGGTCAAACTAAAGTTTACCGAAATTTTTGGCCCGTTTTTCGTTTTAGCTGGCACATTTTTTGTTCCGGCACCCGCTTCAGCTGGTGCGAGGGATTTATCTGTGATTGTTGCCAGCACAAATTTGAGATAAATCCCTCGTGACAGCGTAAACAAATGTTTCGTATTAAGTCATCTTTGGTTGCCTTAATAAAGTTACTACGCCTCGATTTGTGCCTACCATAATGCCATCATTATATGTTCGTTAGCCCCTTAAATTTTCAATACCTAGCCCAAATTCTTCCAATGTTCTTAAAATTGAATCTACGCCAAACTGTTTATCGAGATTTCCTAAAATTTTGAAAAAAGCTAAAAAGAGCTAAACCATTTTTAAAAAAAGCTGAAAGAAAGCTTAAAGGTAAATCGGAACTTTTCAAGCTAAACGGAGAAAAAAAGCTAAATATAGCTTGAAAATAGCTAAAATGGTAACACGGATAGGCACATGTCAAAATATACATATGTATGTAGAAAAAAATGAATTTCAACACATACTACCATAGTACAGGCCTACAAGTAGGATATGTAGCAGCACGCACATACACAGGCACACTCACCTGATATAATGCTTGTTCGTGTTCCTTTTTTTTGTGGATGCTATTTGGCACTGTTTTACTTCTTAGGTCCAAGAAAGGTGTAGTAGCTGCTAACGAAAACTGGTTAAAATTTTTATCGTAAAATTACAAAGAAATATCCTTAATTACTTTCAAACGAGCACTTAATTACACCTTTCTTTAAGATCCATATGTTTTGGACAATTTTAGTTAACAAATTGTGATACTTTATTACCGGGGACGATTGCTAAAACACGACCAAAGCCGTCGGGGGAGGTATTAATTTGCCTCGCTTCCAATAATTCGAACACTTTTTCGCCTTTGCACTATTGATAACAGGACAAAACGGGTCTTTTAATTTCTCTTTCCACTTTTTTGGACGGGTTATTGCAGGCGACCTCGGTTTCAACCGTTTTTCGCGGAGAACTTTTGAACGGAATGACTACGCGTGCCTGTACTATGCATACTACAATTGGATGCAAAAAAAACAAAACCAAAGAATGGTTTAGGACTGTTGTTTAGCATCTACGTGAATAAAGAACCTGATATGATTTTTTATAAATTTTAGGTTTTTTGGGTGGTTTCCCTTCTAGGGTTGGTTTTAAAAGTACTCTCCCTTAGGTACTCCAAGGAGTAATGCTTTGAGAGCAGTTTCTCAAGTAATCTCCTGTAGGTACCCCATTAAGCAATCCATCGAGGGTGGTTTGACGAATACTCCTTTGCTGGTACTCCAAGAAGTAAGGTTTTGAGACTAATCTCCTGTCGGTACCCCATAGAGTAATGTTTCAGGAGCTTTTAAGAGAGTACTGTACCGCAGATACTCCATAGAGTGGTTTTTCTGGCGTACTTTGCCATATTATATTTTGTGGGCGCTCCATGGGTATTTGAGAAAGTACACTCATATAGGTATTCCGTAGAGTACTCACAAACAAAGCGAGCGCAGGAGTAGATGATCTTCTGCCAGGACATCGCAATGTTAGTTGGACCGCATTTTTTGTATGAGTTTTGGAACACTCCTATACTCCTTAAGGACTATACCTTACACTATGTTCATACGTTTTCTGCAGGAGCAGCAACACAATTAGCCTCTAAGAAATGTGGCAGGGCTTCCACTGATAGAGCCATTACGCTGGCTGTCGAGTTAAAATTTGAATTCAAAGTAAATCATTTGATATCTATGACACCAGTAGTAGAGACAATGGTAACCTAGCAAACCATTGTGCTACTTTTTTCTCAAGCATAAACCAATATGGCTGCCATCCATAATGCACTCATTGTTTCAACAACAGAACCAAGCGAGCTAGCAACGATACTAATGCTTATGGGAACCAGGAACAGGTGACCACCGGAAATCAGCTGATTAGCTCTTTCACTTCCTTTGCAGTATGATTTTGATATTAGTCCATCAACTTACTAAAACAAAGTACATGGAATTTTTATTTATGTTTGTATGTATGTCACCGTTCTGCCTGCTTGAAAAAGGGGCGACAGAGGCAGTTAGAACGTATCTGTTATAGCGTTCGTATGAACGACAAGCAGTGATATGTGAAAAATAGGTTATAACTAATCCACATAGAGCACGGAGCCGCAGTAGCGACCTTATTCACGACCAGTGGTGATGACTGGTAAAATGGTTTTAACTAACAATTGTTTTTGTTTTTATCGGCCTATTGATAAATCATTCAAGGTTCGAATCGAGCTCAAGGCCAGAACAATAATTTTTTTCTAATGATAATTATTGTTATTTTTTAATTTTTCTAAATTTGAAAAATTGTATTTTGTTTTTGGAATAGTAAGTAGAAAAATTTTCAGACAACCTGCCATAGGTGCGCAGATAGATCCATTTCGAAGGGTACTAAGCCTTCATCATCAGTACGCTTTAGGCATGCTGCGCTAACCATTAACTATACAGCGGTGGTTTGTTTGACTGGCAAATTTGCTACTTCTATTCCTTTTTACCAACTACATTTATTCAGTGTACTTGCCATTCAATAGAGTGTTATATTTGTCAAACAAAAGTACTTGGCGTTGGAAGATCAAGAAGAGTAACCTATGCCAGCGTACCTACAGTGACATTACCAGTACTACATTCAACGGCAGTTGCGGATCCAGTTCCATTGTCAACAGTAATATCTGAGTGCGGGGAATCAAGTTGTACTGAATTTCGCATGGGAAACGAGAGAAACGTTCTGTCACAAGCACAACTTAATGATTGGATAAGAAATTTGGAACTATCCAAGGAAAAGGCCGAGATCCACACTTCTCGTATGCAACAATTTAAATTTGTGTCATCCGATGTTAAGGTGATATATTGTAGAACTCGTCACGAACCATTTTCCGAACACTATACCAAGAAAGACAGTATATGCTACTGCAACGACATTCCTGGTTTATTCAAAGAGTTTGGTCAAATATATGATTCAAAAGAGTGGCGATTGTTCATAGACAGCAATAAACTGAGTTTGAAGGCTGTATTATTGCATATTGGTAACAAAAAGCCTTCTATCCCGATCGCACATGCAGTAAATACAAAGGAATCCTACGAGGAAATGCAAAAATTACTCAAATTTATCAAATATGAAGATCATGATTGGAAAATATGTTCTAATCTCAAAGTCGTTGCAATGCTATGCGGTCTACAAAGTGGCTACACCAACCACTGCTGCTTCCTCTGCAAGTGGGATAGCCGAGCTCGTAAGGACCACTACGTCAGAAAGGATTGGCCGGAAAGAGTCGAGTTTACCGTTGGTGTGGATAACATCAAATACACCCCTCTTGTCAAGAAAGAGAAAATCATACTTCCACCCTTACACATCAAGCTTGGTCTCATTAAAAACTTTGTTAAGGCTTTGGACAAAGAAGGCGACGCATTCGACTATTTGAAAACAATTTTTCCAGATATTTCTCAAGCCAATATAAAGGAAGGTATTTTTGTCGAACCACAAATAAAAAAGTTGATCAACAATAATCAATTCAAAGGACTACTCTCATCAGTTGAGGCAGCAGCGTGGGAATCCTTTGAAAAGGTCGTTGCTTCTTTTCTCGGTAGACACAAAAGCCCTAACTACAAGCAGATAGTGAATGACTTAATCAATAATTATGCGAAAATGGGTAAATATTAAAGGCCTATTAAAATTAATTTCCCAAAATTCTATAACTTGTTTACCTAACTAATATTTCCTTTCCAGGCGTAAATACGTCTTTAAAAATCCACTTTCTGCACTCACATTTGAGCTTTTTTCCGGCAAATCTTGGCGATGAAAGTGTCGAACATGGCGAAAGGTTTCATCAGCAAATGAAATTAATTGAAAATCGATATCAAGGATTCTGGGACGTCGCAATGATGGATGATTACTGCTGGTTTCTCATAAGAGAAACCGATCCTAAACTGAATAAGCGTCAAAGTCGAACACATAATTATTTCGACTACATAGTAAAATAAAATTAAGATAAAGATTGTTAGAATATAGTACAAACAGAAATAAATTAAAAAAAAAAGTTAAAAATATGGGTAATTTCATTCATAAATTGAACTTTTAACTAAATAGAAACAGAGCATAGCTAAATATTTCACTCTTCTTTATACCATACATACGTTTTGAGGTATACGTTGAAAAACTTACGCAGTTTTGCATCGATTTTCTTCGATGATAGCTTATCTTTTTTCTAATTAAACAGAGCTTTACGTGAATAAAAAATATTTGGAAAAAAAGTAGTGGTTTTGGAATGCTGCCCTCGCAAATAGTAATTTTTTTCATATTTTTTCATAAAAAAACAAAGATATGAAATGATAAGCTAATATCTCGAAAACTATCTGGTTGAGCAAAAAACAATGTATGATGCATTTATAGCAAATTTTATCGTCTTTCCGATTCTGTGTTTCGTTTTGAAATTGCTTAAAACCTTCGTGAGATATACGTAATTAAAGGGAGCCATCTTTTTGGGTTTTTCGAATAACGGTAAATTGCAAATATCTCAAAAACGGTACCATAGAATCAGAAATGAACTCGATTTTCGAAATCAGGGGGTGGTTTTACATACGAATTTCATAACGGCGTTTCTGGTAAAGAGAAAAAGTTGAAATTCGTGGTCCAGTGTTATCATTAGAAAAAAATTATTGTTCTGGCCTTGAGCTCGATTCGAACCTTGAATGGTTTTAACTAATATTTGAGACAGTGACGGCAGTTTGTGGGAAATTACCCTTTTGAGGGATATTTCACTATAAAATTTATTAAACAGGATAAAAGCGAATTTTGTTTTTATTCTATATAAAAAAAGGATTTTCTTGTATCAAAGCCACCTATGTATATATGAAAAGCTGATCATAATATAACTAAAAACCAACAAGGCCCGATTTACGTATTCCGTGACCTGAACAATCCTCTCTTAAAAGTGCGTGTTTTGGTAATTTGTGATACGTGAACGTATAGCTGCTATCGTAATTATACACAGCTGAGCAGAGCTCACAGAGTATATTAATTTTGTTCGCATAACGGTACCACGTAGCGGCATAAACTAATCGAGATAGATATGGACTTCTATATATCAAAATGATCTGGGCGAAAAAAGAATTTCATGTAGCTATGCCCGTCCGCCCGTCTGTCCGTAAACAAGATAACGTGAGTAAATTTAAAATGAACGAGATCGGACTATAACCACGCCCAATTTTTCGATATCGAAAATTTCGAAAAACCGAAAAAGTGCGATAGTTCATTACCAAAGACGGATAAAGCGATGAAACTTGGTAGGTGGGTTGACCTTATGACGCAGAATAGAAAATTAGTATAATTTTGGACAATGGACGTGGCACCGCCCCCTTTTAAAAGAAGGTAATTTAAAAGTTTTGCAAGCTGTGATTTGGCAGCAGAGTATGTAATGTTCGGTTACACCCGAACTTAGCCTTCCTTTACTTCCTCGCGAAGGACAGACATCTTGCCGCGATGCGAGGGCTTAGTCGCTGACCACGGGACTATGCAACCCGGTAATATGCAGGTTCGTATGGATCTCCATGACTGTGGTGACCTTGTTCCAGGGTGAACGATGACCAGGCGCCCTAACGGCAACCATTTTTACCACGGCTGTGGCAGAGGTCTCGCGACCTGCTCACACCAAGCGAAGGGAAAAGGTGTTCGCAAAAAACATTTCTACCGGAGGAACGACTGCATTAGAAACGAAGAGTCGGCTCCCCATGGACAACAAGAGGGAAACCTCGTTAAACGCGGCTTTTGGTGATTTGACGGGGGCAAGCACCAGTATGGCGGCGAAGGTAGTTGCGCTGGCAATGGCGAACACCGACACGCCTGCTGGGCGCCCGTTTGACGCCGGTACGGCGACTGGTCTCCCCACGGATGTGACAGGGGTCCCACGATCTGGTAACACTGAGCCAAAGGAGAAAGGAGCCATAAGCAAGCCATTATCCGGGGTTCGGCCGCGAGGGTAACTACGGGTCAAACCCCTTCTCAAGAAGGGTCCCACAGGGGATCGTTCTATAGGAACAAAAGAAGGGCTGAAAAAGTACTCTCAAGATATGACGGCGTTCCGCTGGAAAAGCTGTCAGAGAACGCCAAGAATTCTGTGGTAAGGGCGCGAGCTCTGCTTCCGAATTTTCGGGGTTCTCTGGCAACAAGCACAGAAAACGCAACCCCTTATAAGCGCCAAAGGTCCGAGGGGACATCAAACCCCCGCCGAAAAGGCATCAAAATCACCCCGCGGTGGCCAAACCCAGCTTTGCCGAGGTAGCCAAGGGCCGGATTCTCATAGGAATCATGGACCGTGGGAATGACCGTCGTGCAATCCCTAAAGACCCTTGGCCGTACGTCCGGAACGAAATCGGTAACGCCGTTCTCGACGTCCTGATGGAGTTTTCGGGTAGTCCGCCGCAAGGTTCTGACGCAGGATGGGGTCAGGGCCAGATCAAGGTACTCGCTTGCGAGGACGCACAGGCGCTGTATAAGGCAGCAGCCGCAAAGCTAGGTCAGGTCTCTCCCGGGGCGATTATTGAGGTCGTCGACTGGAAGGACATTCCGGCACGGCCAAGGGCTAGGGCATGGGTTCCAGCAGTTCCAGAACAACTTGAGAGAATTATCAGGATGCTGCAACTAATGAACCCGGCTCTCCCGGCGCATGATTGGAGTGTCATCCAGGTCGAGGACGCTGTCGGACCTAGGAGGCAGGTTGTTTTAGCCGTGAATAAGGAAGCTCTCAAGCCCCTTAAACAGCGCAAAGGGTAAGAGTTTTACGGCCTCGGCAAGGTCGTAATTCACATATACCGTGGCGACTCACAGCGCGCATTTCGGTGGCCTCTTTGGACACGGACATCGAGGCACCCCAAGTGGAAGCGGAGCTATCCGACGCTGAAAGCCTGGTTTCCGCCACGTCAAATTGCGCAGGGGCTCTGTGTAACTTGACGATGGAGGATGTTCTGCTGGATAGCGACGGAGAAGATCACGACGTCACGGTGATAGAGGCAGGGGAGTCTGAGCAAGCTCATGCTGAGGTTGCTCCAAATAAATCTGCACAAATGTAAGGCTCCCTTTCTAAAGGCGACGTCGACGTGGTCCCTATCGAAGAACCCTGGGTGGATAACTCACGGATTTCCGGATTGGGGGCCACTGGGTTTAAGCTCATCCGAGCTGCAGATGAAGGTAAAGTTAGAACCCGTATTTTGGTAAAATCCGAGCTAAACATCTTTGTTTAACCTAACTATAGCAATGGCGATGTTACAGCGGCCAGCTTGGCAAAGGGAGGTACATAACTAACACTAGCGTCCGTTTATATGCCGTACGATTCAGAGGAACCTCCTCCCCAAAAGACGGTAAAGGATTTAGTGGCCGACCTAATTAAGGGCAATCTGCTTATCGGGATGGACGCAAACCCCCAACACGTCCAGTGGGGCAGCTCCGATATGAACTCTCGTGGTGAGTCTCTTTTCGATTACCTTTTAACAACTAACCAACTGAGCCAACTTTTATTACTAAAAACCGTAAAGAGGTCATTGACCTCACTATTTGTAGCCGATGCGTTTATGGGCGGGTCAATTAATGGCGTGTTCTTGAGGAACATTCCTTCTCAGACCACCGGTATATTGAAATAATGTTAGAATTTTTCGTTGATCAGCCCATTGAGAGACGTAACCCACGTTATACAAACTGGGACCTACATAATGAGCTGTTAGCAAGAGAACTACCAGCTTACTTCGTAAATCCTGTAGAGAACAATTCAACAAACCCAAATGCCTCGATAATAGGCCACAACGGCTAGAATACAAGGGCAAACTAAGGACCTACAAAAAAGTCCTGAGACAAGCGAAGAGAACTTGGTGGAGAAATTTTTGCACTGGAGTCGAAAGTGTCTCTGACACATCAAGGCTGCGGTGCGTGTTTTCAAAGACGCAAACAGCTATTAGCTTTCTGCGGAGACCAAATGGTACCTGGACCAGCACAGAAGGGGGAACCCTAGAGCTGCTCCTGGACACACACTTCCCGGGAAACATGCCCAACGCTCCTGAAGTACCGGCAAGAAACCAAGCTGTAGATATACGCATCACTGAGGAAAGGGTTAGGTGGGCAGTTAAAAGTTTTAAACCTTTTAAGGCCGCTGAACCAGACGAGATTGTCCCCGCTGTACTTATCTACTCTTTGGAGTTATTAGCCAATTGGTGCGGTACAAAATACCGCTTGCTTGGCTCCAACCTACGTCACGTGTGCATGGAGGAGCGCCATGGTCATATTCATTCCTAAGGCAGGCAAAGCCTCTCACTATGAGCCAAAGGACTACATACCTATCAGTCTTTCATACTTCGTACATAAGGCTCTAGAGAGGATAATTAGCGATTATCTCACTACCAACATTGATAGGTGCCTCATTTCTGGCTATCAACACGCTTACACGAAAGGGAAATCTGCGGAGACTGCGCTGCACAGCCCTTGTAGTACTATCAAAACATCCTTGTTCGAAAAGGATTAGATATCGATGGATCATTCAACAATATTAGTAAGAGATACTAGTTGGGGGAGCGGGAAGATTGTGCCATATGCTGATGATCTAGCGATTGCTTACAGAGGCAAGTTCCCTCAAATTTTATGTGACTTGATGCAGGTAGCATTGCGAGAGGTTTCCCTATGGGCTCCCGATATGGACTCAGCGTCAATTCCGACAAAGTTGAGCTTGTCTTATATACCAAACGATACAAAATACCATCGTTAAACCTACCAGAACTAAATGGTGCGCGCCTGAGCCTGGCAGTTAAGGCACAATTTCTAGGTGGATTTTTGGACAAAAAGCTGAAATGGAAAGATACTCGACCACTGCAGTGTATTCTAGGCAGAAGTTTCAGCCATCATGGAAGCCGCAGCTAGGATAGGGACGTACAATGTCGGCAAAGAAATCTTTATTTTCAGCGACAGCCAGGCTGCCATAAAACCTCTTGGCCCCTACTCGTTCCATTCTGAACTAGCACTAAACTGTCGCCGATCTCTTCAAGAAAATGGCCCAACAGAACCGTGTACACCTCACATGGGTCCCTGGACATAGGGACATCGAGAGAAACTGCATTGCAGATCAATTCGCTAGGCTGGGTAAAATCAGGCAGATTCTTCCTGATCAAAAATGCTTAGGTATGCCCCTGGGCACATGCAAGCTAATGCTAAAAGAACACATGCACCGTTAAGCAGACGAAAGATGGCTACAAACACCGGGGTGTCGAATTTCGAAGGAAACCTGGTCAAAATGGGATCCTAAAAGATCCCGTCACTTGTACAACCTAAGTAGGGATACATTTCCACACTTGTGGGGTACTAGGTTAGGTTAGAGTGGCCACCGGTGCGAGCACCAGTGCACTTAGGCCATTAAAAGTCCCGTTGTGATACCATGTGGATCTCTCCCCTACTCAAACCAACAGGTCAATTTAGCAAACGTCAGGAATTCCTTAGGTGTCAAGTTAACCAGATCACAAAGATCGTCAAAGAAAGCAGATCCCACAGATTTCTTCCTCTTGTGCCAAAGCGCCGGACAAATGCACAGAAAATGCTTGACTGTTTTTATCTCCTCTTCGTCTTTGCAGCTTCTGCAGTAATCATTATAGGGAGCACTCAGCCGTTGTGCATGCCTCCCGATTGCTATGTGGCCAGTTATAAGTCCAACCACCAGAGATATGTCCCCCCTTCCAAGAAGAAGGATACGTCTCGTGCGCATCGCTTCCCATTCAGGCCACACGAGCTTAGTGTGGTAACAGGATTTAAGATTTCTCCATCTCACACCCGCTTCCCTAATGAAAATCCCTTTCAAAGTGAGCTTACAGGTAGCGATCGGCATGCTCAATCCCTTCCAAGACGACGAAAGCGGAACGGATGTGCCTCCTCTTGCAAGTTCGTCAGCCATCTCATTTCCCGGTACATCCGAGTGTCCAGGCACCCATTCCAGACTAAGGGAAGTTTGCTCTGCGATCTCGTTGAGAGATTTGCTGCACTTCTCTACTGTCCTGGACTTACATGAGACCGATCCAAGCGCTTTTAGTGCAGCCTGGCTATTAGAGGAAATACAAATTTGGTTATAGCCGTGAACAGCATTTCTCAGGTGCTCGACGGCCTCGTTAATAGCAGCCACCTCCGCCTGAAAGACGCTGCAATGATCGGGTAGGTTAAATTATATATTCCACCCTAGTTGAGGTGCAAAGACACCGCTACCCACCTTATTATCCAGTTTGTAGCCGTCAGTATATATCTGCAGCCTATCGCTCAGGTCCGGCGGCTCCCTTAACCAGTAATCCCTGTCCGGTATAACAACCTCGTACTTCATATCGAAAAACACAGTCGGAGCGCAATAGTCCGACGAAGGCGAATCCAGATTCTTAAGGATGGCTGCATGGCCATCCACATTGTCTCTCCAGCCGGATAACTCTCGCAGCCGCAGAGCAGAAAAGGCTGCACATTGCTTGGCCATTAAATCTATTGGCAACACATTAAAAAGAGTGTCCAGCGCCTCCGCAGGGGGGTGCGCAGTATACCCCCCACGCAGACTAGAGCACTTCTTTGTACCTTCTTGAGTGCCCGTAGGTTTGATTTAGTATAAAAGGATTGGTCTAACCACAGCAGTGTAGAGCTGTACAGTGCCACCGTTGCTTTTTCACACGCTCCTGAGCGTTTTACCTCCAGGATAGTTTTCTATCCAAAATAACTCCTAGGTATTTGGCAGAGTCCCTCAGCGTCAGAGTAGTACCTGCTAGCACCGGCAGGTGCAACGCAGGTATCTTATATTTCCTAGTGAACAGAACCAGTTCAGTTTTGGCTGAATTGACCGATAGACCTTTACTCCTGGTCCAGTTCTCCACCAGTCTAAGTTTAGTTTGCATTAGATCGCATAGGGTCTGCGGAAACTTCCCGCTAACTAACAGCGCGAGGTCATCTGCATATGCGATTACCTTGCCGCAACCTTCCTTCTCAAGAGGAACCAAGAGCTCATTAAGTGTGGCAACCCATAGAAGTGGAGAAAGTACTCCACCCTATGGGGTGCCTCTCCGTATGTGTTTGACCACCGTTGAGCCTGCGAGGTCGGCATGCACCTTTATTCGCAGCAGTAACTACTGAACGAGTTTCACTAGCCCCAAATCGGCCCCAAGCCGATTAGTGCATCAGTTATCGCAGAGGGCGTAACATTGTTGAAAGCTCACTCAATGTCGAGAAAAGCTATGAGTGTGAACTCCTTATGCGCTAAAGATTTCTCCATCTGGGAGACGACCGCATGCAAGGCCATTTCTGTGGACTTCCCTTTCATGTACGCATGCTGGGATGTCGATAACTTTCCCTCCAAGGACTCCCATTAATCCATTAATCTATCGAGTGTCTTCAGCTGGAAGGATGTCAGACAAAGCGGTCTGAAGTCTTTAGGGGTCACGTGATAAGATATGGGTGCCAGGGCAACGAAACATACATGTAAACGAGATGGCGGATAAGCTGGCCCGGCGTGGAGTGGGTCTTGATGTCTCAGGAGAGAAGGAGATCCTTGCACCCCTGGGACTCATCAAGGATAGCATCTCCCAGCACTGGTTGAGTGAGGCCAACATTAGGTCGAATCGGCTACGGACCTGTAGAGTTTCGAAGAGCATGTGACCATTTTATAACGAAAAACGATCGGCAGCTGTCCTTAAGATGAACGGAAAGGATATATCCAGAGTAGTTGCGGTGCTAACGGGGAATTGGACAATTGGGGTACATGCGGCACGGAAGGGACTGGAACACAATACCTGCAGTCGCAGCTGCAAGCATCCGGAGGCGGAGGAAACGGTGACCCTTGAACCGTTGCAACCCTGTGGAATATGGTTAAGAGCACAAACTCCTTTGAAAATGTTATACAACCACAAAGAACTCAGCGCGATTGTTTGCTGTATTGTACCGGGGCTAACCCATCGGGCCATGGTGCTTTGAAAGGCTTGAACGACATTATAGCCCATTTAATTTTACCCATAGTAATGAATGAGTATGAGTCTCCCTCCAGTTCATTACTTGATCACTAGCACCCGCAAAGTGCGTACTCAGGAGCAGGCGAAAGGTGCTCTCCTCCGAATCCATCCATGTCCTATCAGATCCTTGCAGGAATCCCGGGACACTTTTTGGAGCACCAGAGAGCATCTTTCTGAGCCTAGATCCCTCAGACACCGTCTCCATTTCTCTATAAAACTTGCACCAAGACGTCCTCTTCGACGACCTTAGCAGTTTCTTATAATCCCCGAGAATAATTTTGTATGAGTCCCATTTTTCAGCCTTGGAGGTTTTAGCAGGATTGAATGCTTTCCGACAAGCCTTGCGTAGTTTATCTAGGTCCGCGTTCCACCATGGTGGTTTGCTCTTACCCCTAGACTTCTTTCTTGGACAGGCCTTATCAAGAGCCTCCCCGCATGCCTTCGTATACGGGTGAACCATATTATCCAGCTCTGCAGAGATTTGGGGAATACGAACACTAAATCCTGAGAGTCTCTTTTGAAGTTCCTCACTTTAGATACGCCATTTGGCATTTTTAAGGTTCCTATGCCAGACAGTTTTGACCGCCACCCCGCCAAGGTCGAAGTGGACAAATCTATGATCCGAAAAAGAGTGGTTGTTGTTGTTGTTGTAGCGATTAGGTTACTCCCCGAAGGCTTTGGGGAGTGTTATCGATGTGATGGTCCTTTGTCGGATACAGATCCGATACGCTCCGGTAACACAGCACCATTAAGGTGCTGGCCAGACCATCTCGGGAACGATTTATATGGCCACATTGAACCTTCAGGCCATCCGTCCCTCCCCACCCCCAAGTTCCATGAGGAGCTTGGGGTCGCCATAGCCTCGTCTGTTAGTGAAACGGGATTCGCCGCTCGAAGGTGAGGTTGACAATTGGGTTGGAGAAGCTATATGTTGCGCTACACAACCCCTTGAATCCCAAAAAAAAAAAAAAAAAAGAGTGGTCATCAAGCACCAGCCATTTTTTTATCATAATTTCCCCGCTGGCCGAGATCAGGGGGACGTCCAGAATCTCCTGTCTGCTCTTAGTAAAAACGTGGGTGCCGAACCCCTATTGTAGCATTATACGTCACACCCACTGTATTGTATCATTATACGTCACACTCACTGTAACATATTCGCGGCATTACGCATGACAAACTCCAAATATATTTTAGTAATAATCATATTACAATATTTTCCAACATAAATTGTTGAACTAACCCAGACGGCTAACCAACATCAATGGAATGCCGAATATGAGACCCATATCCATTCACAGCTCATAAACTATACATACAAACATACAACCCATGGTGGGAAAATATTAAAACACTCAAATTGATCTGCTGACGCTGCTAAATGTACAAAACTACATGTATGGAGTTATGCATACAAAACTACATGTATACAAAGACTGTATACAAACGTACATGTATGCATAACCCATTTCCTATGTACTTATTTTAGTTATTAGTATTAAGATATTTATGAATGTATAGGTTAAGTAAATTACTATAAAAGACAAGAATTTATTTAATAAAACAAGATTTAATGTTGGAACATTGAACGCTAAACATCTTTTCCTTTTTAACATTTCATGGCGATCCTGCCAGCCTAGGTCAATAACTAGCACAACTGCTAAAAGACCTAGCTGGCCAGAAGAGCCTTTCAGTTCGGAAAAATAAAGAAAAAATAAAACCCAGGATTCACCTTATAGAATCAAATCAACACTCACCCAATGTTGACGAAAACACCAGGAAATGCAAATCAAATTCTACCACCACTATTTCAAACACATCAACCATAACCATTTGGATCTACCCACTATACACCTAACAACAAGTGGACAGGAAGATACACGGATACATATACATATATTCGCATAAGAAGTGGAATAAACCAGACAGAAGTTACATGGCTAAAATCATCGCATAAGAAGTGGAATAAACCAGGACAGGAGAAACATAGCTACATCGAGAGACGATACATTAACATTCAACGGAGCATCGGTTATATGAACAAAAACTGGCAGCTTATATTATAAATAGGTATAAAATTTAGAAAACAAATTGGGCGGCCTTTATGGACGCTAAACAATGAGCAAAAACGAAAGTTTTTGCTTAGGATTTTTTTTTGTCTCTCTAAGTAGGAAACAAAATAAATAATATGAAAGAAAATTAGTTGAAAGAAATTTTTTTTTTTAACGTTGAGCAAAATTTTTGACAACAAAACCGAAAATAGATTACAATTAAAAGACAAGATTAGGGAATTGAGAAATAAAAAATAAAAATAATTTTGAGTAAATTGGAATGGCATCTAATCACAGGGAACACCCCATTACATGGGAAGATAAAGATATTAGAAATAAAACGGAGGTAGATTATGAAAAACAGCTCCTATGGTTAAAACCATTTTGGAAGAAAATAGGCATGAAAAGGGAACCTACAGTAGAAGATGTAAAAAACCCTACAACAACAGAGGAAGAAATAGCTAGGATGATAAGAACGGTCTTCCCAAATGAAAAAAAATTTTTTGGAATTAAAATCTAATACTAAATTATATACTGGTTGGCAAATAAATGAATAAATAAATAAATACAAATTTTCTTAGTAAAATTTTTTTTTAAAAAAATGGCATGGTGGAAAACTATACTAATAGGTATCGCAGGATACGAAGTTGGTAAGGAAAATACAGAAAAATAGCATAAAAAATTATTTTTAAAATATCGTGTAAAATGAAAAAAAAAATATTTACATTAAAATGCTAAAATTAAACAAATTTTTCCAACGAAATCTTTCTTAAACTTTTATGTCAACTAAATAAGGAAAAATAATAAAAGTAAAATGGAATGCATAGGATACAAGAATAAAATCGAAAAATTTTATTAAAAATTAAAATTTAGTTCATTACTCATAGAAGCAGGAAAATAGCCAAAATGTCTTGGTGGACAAAAATAGCCCAAGGCATTATGATAGCCATAGCTGGCTATGAATTCGGCAAAGAAACCTCTGAAGAGGAAATAGTTGACAATAAATTGGTAAAATATGAGCCACAAGCCCAAGTGGACACAAAAACTACAGACATTTGGCTAGGTGCTTTAATATGCACGATAGGGCTATTAATAATAGCGATAGCCGCTATTCTTAAAAACTACATGAAAATCAAATATAGGCAAACTAATAACGTGCAACAACGCGTATACATTTTTTTTTCTTCCCCTTCTACCCAAATTTCCAAACTCAAAGCTGAGAAGAGCAACAAATAAGTGAAGTAAAATCTCAAATAGTAAGTCTCAAAATGTCACAATCGACAGTAAAGGTAGCTCTGCCTAATGCGAACAGCAAATCCAAAATTCGCATAATTCCTTCGATTGCCCCTGACAAAGATGGCCAGGAAGCAATAGGAAATTCTAGGACAGTGGAAGTAAGCAAGACCTAAAGAAAAAAAAAAATATATACTAATATTTTACAACCAGCTCATAACAACAAGCATGAAGAAAAAGTCACAACGAGAACCTATATATATATAGATAAATATTAAAGCGCTATATAAATTTGCAAGAAAAGACTAGTCGCGCTCGTTTTCATCTTAGGATAGAAAAATGGTAGCGTAGAAAAAATTTTCAAGCAACCAGATTGTTGAGGAAGTTATTGACTTAGGACAATATTCGACCAGGCATAAAAGAAATGCCGGCAATCCAGGACTTGAAATTTATAAGGAAAACACAGTTGTCCTGAGGGACAAAGTGGTGAAAATAATTGAATATTTACTGCAGTAGGCGAATTTATAAAATAATAATTGGTACCCAAGTTCTCTAAGATCAAATAATTGCACTAACCAAAGAGGTTGTGCCTGTGACAATCCCGGTATAAAAATAAAAATAATTCTTCATAAAAGTCGTGACGATTCTGTCTTGGTGGCCGCCGCTGAAATCGCATGACTCATAAGATCAAAGATGTTGCTGGAAAATAGGGAAATTATCGAAAATATAAAAATAACATTTAAAAGATACGAAATATTCTTCTTTGCACCCACTGTACCTTCCACTTATCCATAACAGAACTACTATCAATACATAGCTACCCCGCTCTTCCCTCAGCAACCACTCTATTGTATACAGTTTATTACAGATTTACCTTATTATGAATGAAAAAAGAAAAAAATTCCAAGCGAAAAAAAAAAATCTTTTTCCTTGAATAATAAACAGAATTAGTTTAATAAAATAAAATAAATACAATCATTTATTGCCTAGGTCTAAGGTCATATTTTTACATATTAGGAAAATAATTCACTTTAACCCCAATAGATAGAATAGGAAAATAGTTTGCATAATTTACTACATAATGATAGGAACAATAAGGATATGGAATTAATAATCCATAAGAATAGGCTTAAACGCATATGGAATAAGCATTTCACGTTACTCATTGCACATTAAATATCAAAAAAAAAAATCGAAAAAAAGAATTTTTTTTCTTTCTCAATTCCACATTTACATAAATTATTATAAATATATAAACATTAGGGAATATATACCGACAAGCGGATTTTAATTGGGTGCACACATTTAAAATCCGACTATAAAAATGTATACAATAAATAAAATAAATAAAATAAGAATAATAATCATTAAACAAAAAAAAAAAAAACTTTTTCTTTTTAAGATAATAATAATGTAAACAATAAATATAGAAGTAATAAATATATCAAGGTCAGCAAATCAAAAACAAAAAGCAAAATATCAAAATATTAACAATACGACAAAGAGTCTTATACAATTTGTTCACACAACAAATGTATAACACTCTTTTTCTAAGCTGGATGGTGTAGCATTATACGTCACACCCACTGTATTGTATCATTATACGTCACACTCACTGTAACATATTCGCGGCATTACGCATAACAAACTCCAAATATATTTTAGTAATAATCATATTACAATATTTTCCAACATAAATTATTGAACTAACCCAGACGGCTAACCAACATCAATGGAATGCCGAATATGAGACCCATATCCATTCACAGCTCATAAACTATACATACAAACATACAACCCATGGTAGGAAAATATTAAAACACTCAAATTGATCTGCTGACGCTGCTAAATGTACAAAACTACATGTATGGAGTTATGCATACAAAACTACATGTATACAAAGACTGTATACAAACGTACATGTATGCATAACCCATTTCCTATGTACTTATTTTTAGTTATTAGTATTAAGATATTTATGAATGTATAGGTTAAGTAAATTACTATAAAAGACAAGAATTTATTTAATAAAACAAGATTTAATGTTGGAACATTGAACGCTAAACATCTTTTCCTTTTTAACATTTCACTATTACAAATGTTAAAGTTATTATAAATAACAAAATCAAAGAGTGACTCACCCCCTTCGTTCGTTTCTCCACTGCCCCACGCTTTGTGGTGCGCATTGGCATCTCCCGGTAGTAGCAGTGGCCCCTTCGCATCCAGAGCTATCTTGCTGACTAGCTCAGTCGGAGCCGACTCCTCGTGAGGAAAGTAAAAGGACGTCAGTGTAACGTCAGTACCACTGAACCTCAACGTCATAGCTGTAGCATCCTCGTCTCTAAACTGGGGTAGAAAATGAAAATTTAGTTCAGATTTTACCAAGATGCAAGCTCTCGGTTTCCCGTGTGTGGTACCACTCACCAACGCTTTCAGCCCGCATATCTTATGCCCTACTACCCAAGGCTTTTGGATAAGGGCTATATCAGCCGCCCCAATGGAAAACTGGAGCAGCAGCGCAGCAGATGCTGCTTTACAATGGTGGAGGTTGATTTGAAGGACCCGCACTAGGTTGAGCGCCGACCACCTCCACCACTGCCAATTCGCCGTCTGCATCAGCCATTGGCTCCTCTCCAGTGTAACCACTAAGCCTGTCCGGCGTTAGCGTGGAGATCGAAGACGCGTTCCCACCCAACGTGTCAATCGTCGGATTGATCGTGTTTGGTTCTGCGTCCTCCTCCTCCTCTCTCTCCGCTTTTTCTGGCTCTATTTCCAGCGCCGGATCGTAGGCCGCCTTCAGGTCGTTCGAGTAAACCTTAATCTTCTTCACGGTGTCGGACCCGAATTTAATTGCGCCATCCGCGCGCTCCAAAAAAGGCAGTGACTCCTTGTTGAGTAGGAGTATCGCCTAACACGTCGCCCTGGTGCTTGCTCCAGCTTCAGGACTCCCCAACTAGAGCAAGGTAGCCCTGGGTTGAAGGTCCTTATGACCGCAAGAATTCTCTCCGCATCATCCGGCTTAGATGGAATCCAGACCCTAACTCGCGGCCTAGATGGGATGTCCTTGAAGTCGATAGCCCTGAGCATCGCACCAGGGTAGAACTCCCCCAACCTAGCCACCGCCTTTTTGTACAAGTCCACTGACCTCTGGTCATCGCAGGCCACCAACCTGACTTGCCCCTGTAACCAACCCACCTCTTTGCAAGCAGGTGGAGGTCCAGGGTTCTCCCTTACCAGGGAGACTGAAAAACGGGCCATTTCGGTCCTTATCCAGTCCCATTTCTCTTTGAAGGTCTGCTCCTTCTCAGGATTAGATTCAAAGACCCCCACAAGGATGCTACTTTTTGCAACCTCTGCGAAGGAGGGACCTATGACTCTAAGCCTCTTAGGAGCATTTTGCGCAATCTCTATAGAACCATTGCACTTACCGGAAGTCTGTTCCTTCACCGGACAGACTTCTTAAAATCAGCGACGATGGTTTTCGCCCACTAAATTTCTGCCCGTAACTCCTCAACGTCCTCAGGCAACGCCATGGAGAACAGGTTGGCGGCGTTTGCCAACATTTTCAGGATGCGTATAGCTGCCTGCCTATGCCTACTGCGCACCTGTGAGGAAGGTGGCCTATCCTTCCCTTGGGTGTACGCCGTCAGCATAGCCGGAGGCAAGCGGCGGTCTGCTCCCCCATGCTAGCAGCTCCCCCGGTAGCAAGCTGCCTACCGAGAGGCAGCAGATCCAGTCGTCGCCCCCAGAGCTCCCTAGAGGAAGTAATGGCGTCGCCTGAAGCCTTTGCGCACCACCCGCAATAGCCGCGCTGCGGCTGGTAGAGGAGAACAGCATCGCACGAGCTCCTAGATTGATGGGTGTCACCCCTTCCGGCTTTTTGCGAGTTCCGGCCTCGTTAAAATTATTCTTACTTTTGTTTTTAAAAACATCCATTACACTGCTCTACAAAATTAAACTTTTTGCACTACCCTGGATCACCACTATTTTTTTTTTATTTGCTATAATCAACTAGTTATAAAAATGGTCGAAATTTAAAATTCTATGAATACATTTTTGTTTTTTTTTTGTTTTCTAAAATTTGCCTTTTCTGAAAAGGGAGATCCATTGATTTTATCATATCTCTGGAACGGATTGTCCGATTATGTTGAAGAAAACAGCATATAATAGCAAATGAAATTACCTTAAAATTGTTTAAATACCATTTTTTTAAATACTTTTTGGTTTCAGAGTTATTTGCATCGCATTATCAAAAAATTGATTTTTTCTATTAAAAATTTCCATTTTTTTTTTCTTTAATTCGTAAAAAATCGAAAGAGACAAAAACTTACAACTTTTATTAGATGATCGTCAAACTGTGAACATTCCAATTAAGGCAAGCTTTATTTCGTGAAAATCCATAGATAAACGGTAATATTATTAACAATTAAGTGAATGAAGGGAAAATACATAGTGAAATAGTGAAATTTCTCCGCCCTTTTGCTGTAGTGTAAAGACCACATACATAACCAAATATATTCGGGTCATTTTTGCAGACAAATTTTCTACTGTTATTATTAATTTTTTTAAAATTCACTAACCAATTAATAGTTTTTTGCTGTTGTTGACAACTTGACTTTTCGCGATCAGGAATGGTAGTTAATTAACATTGAATGAACTAAATGAATTACTTTAAATAGTCGAAGGCCACTTCGATTTTCAAAAGTATGTATCTTTTTTTTTCGTTAAGTTTGTCACAATCGGCGACAATATACCATACGGGCAGGCATCTAATGAGTCTGTAAATTTTTTAACCACTACCTGCGAAAGGGTTTGGAAAAAAGGGATTTTCAAAAAAACTTCATATGCTATGGGAAATGGCCTGTGCAGGCTGGGATTTTCAGTAGGTAGGTATAACAGTTTCTATGACGGAGTGATAACTTGATTTTTTTGTTTTTATGTTTTAGCATTCTAAGAACATCGCAAGAAATGCTCAAGGAAAAAGTTGTATATATTTGATAACAAATATATATGACCATACTTCTTTCTTACGAAAACCTGCGTTGGCAACTTAAATTTTCCATACAGTATGAAGAATTTTTTCTTATGATCTGCGTTTTGCCTTAAGAAAAATTTCTTGAGTGTCATTATGGAGTTTTCTCATTTCTGGCGATGCCCGTAGTAAGGTTTAAAAAGACAAAGTTGCGCAAAATGTCATACCTAAATAATTTGTTTGTCAAAAACGATAATAGGCTTGATATGCAAACTTTTCGCTAAATTGGGTATTTTCACTTTATTGTCAATAAAAACAACATTTATTCATGTATTTTCACGAAATAAGGTTTCAATTATTTATAATATTTAGTTTCAAGACCGTGAAATAAAATTTTTTTATGAATTTTTGAAAAATAAAAAAATATTCGAATTTGCAAAAAAAAAAATTGTTTTTTATATTTTTATGTGAATAACTCCACAACAGTCGATCATAAAAAAAATTTTCTTATCAAGACGAAGAAAAATTTGGGGTGAATCCACTGGTGTTTCTCTCAACGAATTTAGATAAGTAATTTCCAAGATATGATAAAATAAATGGAAAGACCTCTGTGTAAGTTCGTGATTTTAGCAAAAGAAAAAAAAAAAAAAAATCGTACCCACAGAATTTTAAATTTTGGGTGTTTTTGTACTTAGGGGGCCAAAATACATCGAAATTATATAGTTAGACTTGTAACGTAGCGTTACAATAACGTAACCACCCCCTGTATTTCCTTATTCACTTAAACCTGAACCTCCTTGTACTTATGCTTGTATAGCATAGTCAACAGCCACTAATAGCAAACCAATGAAAAAGCACAATAATGGTGCGTTGACTTCTCAACCAGTTCCTATAGCATAGCCAAAAACCACTTGTATAGCATAGTGAACAACCACTGATAGCAAACCAATGAAAGGCACAATAATGGTGCGTTGACTTCTCAACCAATTTGCGGCACCACCCATATAAACATCGAATTTGCATTTTTGCTATTCAGTCCTCACAGGTGAGCCAGCGGGAGTGGTTGTCTTGTTAAAGAGAAAATAACCACCCCGGCTAGCTAGCTGAGTGGAAGAGGCGCTGTTATGGCGCGGGTCACCCTCCACCAGGGCTGGACAACGAGAGCGATGTCTTCGGACTATTTTTCCCTCCGTCGCCCACCTTGGTGCTTGAGCGGCCCGCTGCCTCAATGACCTCATACCCCCTTTCCCCTCAGCTCGGGTTGCGTGGCGGGGGGCGCCGTCATGGCGCGGGTCACCCTCAACCAGGGCTGGACGACGAGAGCGGTGTCTTCGGACTATTTTTCCCTCCGTCGCCCACCCTGGTGTTTGACCGGCCCGCTGCCTCAATGACCACATGCCCCCTTCCCCCTCAGCTCGGGTTGCGTGGCAGGGGCGCCGTCCTGGCGCGGGTCACCCTACACCAGGGCTGGACGACGAGAGCGGTGTCCACGGACTACTTTTCCCTTCGTCGCCCACCCTGGTGTTGAGCGGCCCGCTGCCTCAATGACCCAAAGCACCCCTCCCCCCAGCTCTGGTTTAATAGGCTGGCCGGAGCGGTGGGACCACTACCACTAGTTAGCTAGGGAGAAGAGGGTGCGGCGCGTGAGTCAACCATTGCTGCACCAGGACGACGAGAGTGGTGTCTTCGGGCTAATTTTCCCTCCGTCGCCATGGTATGGTAAGCAATGACCCGCTGCCAGAACGACCGCACGACCCCCCTCCATAGCTCTGGCTTCAGCCGTGAGCCGATGCGTGCGCACAGGGGCTATCGCTGTGCCGTTAAGGTGCACTTACCCTCCGCGCACGGATCGACCCACGGTGTCTCCGCTGGTATAGCCCCGCCCCCCTAACGCACCTTCTATTAGCGTGCAAGTAGGGAGGCGGGGGTGTCCAGCGGTGACCGAGTCCTCGCAGTTTCTACCGCAGGTGACGGATCCCGCCGATTACCGAGCCTGCCGAAGACGTTCGATCAGCCCGATCCTGTCGAAGCCGACCGACCAACACAAGCCCGCTGGTACGCCCCTCATATCCCGCCCGGAACACGCAGCCGCTGTCCAGGTAAACCCCGTCGCCAGTCTATCTCCCCTCTCACTCCGGCCCTGGTACGCGCTCCGTAGCCCACCGCCGTTGCATCCGTCACGCCGCTGCTACGACGACCGTTGGCCTTCTGCCATCCTACCGCCGTTAAGCCGCTGCATCCGTCCCGCCGCCGCTACGACGACCGTTGGCCGTTCGCCACCCTACCGCCGTTAAGCTGCTGCATCCGTCCCGCCGCTGCTACGACGACTGTTGGCCGTTCGCCATCCTACCGCCGTTAAGCTGCTACATCCGTCACGCCGCCGCCACGACGACCGTTGGCCGCTTACCATCCTACCGCCGTTAAGCCGCTGCTTCCGTACCGCCGTACCAGTCCGTCCGTTATCCGACCGTTTAACCGCCCTACCGAACCTCCTCTACTCCAACGACCGTTAGCCGCCGCTCCGCCCCCTCGCTATCTTGCGACGGAAAGCTGCTGGCCGCCTAATATCTCCAGCCGTGTGTGCGTGTGTTCGTAACACATAAATATCGTGTATTTATTCAGTAGGGGTTTGTGGGACCTTTACTTGACTCTGGATTGACTGAGCGTTACCCCAGCCTTAGACAAAACCGACCTCATAAATGACGCCCGAGCAGGGACCCTCCTCCGCATGACCGTGGAAAAACAACTACAACCACCACCAACACTGTCGGGGTTCAACGAACACACCGCTAGAAACAACACACACACAGGCTCCGGAAGGCACGCTGCTGAACACCGACTCGCTCAACTGGATCTACCTACTTAGGAGGGAGAGGCTGATCGAGGAGTGTAAGGAACACCGAATCGACGTGGAAGGCCAAACCGTAGCCGAGCTGCGTCGCGCACTGAGTACTTACGTGCGAGCGAAGCGCGCCAGAAAATCCAGTGAAGACCTGCTGAAAGAGCTGGAACAAGAAGTGAACTAGGAAGAGGGGAAGTCCGCTATGCTACCTCAGCCAACAACAAAGCCGACCCCTTCAATCCAGATCCACAGCCCACAGCCGCACGGAGGAAAGAGAGAGAACGCATCACCGAAACGAGACGAAATGAGCGGCGGTGAACTTATGAATACCGTTCGTCGCTGGGATTTGCACTTTTCGGGAGAGGAGTGACTGCACGAATTTCTTGAGAGGGTAGAGAGCTCGCCGAATGCTACAGCATCCCCGTCGACCGGCTCCTCCCAACGCTGCCGGAGCTTCTACGCGGGAAAGCATTGCAATGGTACCGCGTCCGTAAGCAACACATACACCGCTGGAGCGATCTGCGGAGGGAGGTGAAACACTTTTTTCTACCTAAGCGACACATACGACATTTGGAAGAGGCCATCCGACAACGCAAACAGCAAGGCCGTGAGAAGGCCAAGGACTACATCCTCGCACTGGAAACACTGATCAGCCAACACCCGACGATGTGCGAAGAGAATCACCTCGAACGGATCTACGATGGTCTACGCGTTGAATACCGCCTTTTCGGCAAGCGCAGCGAGTTTAGGACGATCGAGCAGCTCCTGGAGCTAACGGAAGAGTATGAGCTGTTAAGAGGCGAGGAAGCAAAACAGGGAAAATGGTGGTTCATAGCCTATACCACCTACCCATGGAATACGACAGCAAGGAGTGCTGTTAGCGCTGCAAGGAACGCGGACATCACCGCTTCCAATGCAAGGGCCCCTGGAGAAAGTTCTGCTCCCGGTGTGGCCAAGACAACATCCTCTCCAGGGACTGGCCATGCCCTCCGACTAGCCCAATTACCGAAAACGCATCCCGGACGCCGCCCAACGCTATTAAAGGAAGCCGCCAGGCACCGTACGTCGGACCAGAGAAGCCGAAGGAACCACCCGCCGGCAAATCAACCGCAAAAACGCAAGTAGATGGCCGATTCTATATACCAGTGGTCATCGAGGGCATGAGCGTGCGCGCACTAGTGGACACCGGCGCCACCCTATCCTACGTAGATGACACCGTACGGAAACACCTAGGAAAGAACAACATTAAGGCGCGCCCCACAAGCGAAGCATCCAGCTGGCAGACCAAACGTGTGTCTTTACCCCGAACTTCTACCCGGCAAGGATTGTGTATCAAGGACGAGCCACAGACGCGATGCTGTCCGTCATCACAAACTTGGCCGAACAGGTAATCCTCGGAATGGACTTCCTAAGAAAAAGGGAAATCATCCTCACGCAGGATGGTCAGCCGTTGGAGGCCACCGTGACCAAGAGAGTACCCGAACTGGATACGCTATGTGCATTGACGAGCCGAGAACACTTCAGCAACGACCAAAACACGGAACTGGGAAACTTCCTGGCACATCACGAAAAGCGGTTTGGCGAAATCATCGGACCAAGCACTGCAGCCGAGCATACGATTCGTCTCAAACACAACCGACCGCTGAAGCAACGATACTACCCCCGCAACCCGGCCATGCAACAAGTCATCAACGAAGAGGTAGACGAGTTATTAGCAGGAGGAAGAATAGAGCCATCGCGAAGCGCGTACAGCTCGCCAATCGTGCTAGTCCGCAAAAAACAGGGCACTTGGAGGATGTGCATAGATTACCGTCAGCTCAACGCCGCCAGCGAACTAGACGCTTACCCGTTGCCGCAACTTGGAGCCATTCTCGACCAGCTGAAAGAAGCGAAGTTCATCTCTACCATTGACTTGAAGAACGGCTACTGGCAGATCCCGCTAGCCAGAGCATCTCGACAATACACCGCATTTACAGTTCCTGGCAGGGGATTGTTCCAGAGGAAAGTCATGCCATTTGGCCTACACTCTGCTCCGGCTACCTTTCAACGCGCTCTGGATTCGATACTTGGGCCCAACCTACAACCAAAAGTTTTCGCCTACCTGGACGATATCATCGTATTTGGAGATACCTTCGCAGAGCACTTGGCGATCTTGAGGGAAGTGTTCGAGCGCCTACAAAGACACAAGATGCAAGTAAACTTCGAAAAGTGCAGCTTCGTCCAGCAACAACTCCATTACCTAGGACAAATCATCAGTTCGAAAGGAATTCACACCGATCCAGCAAAAGTATCCGCTGTACAGGAGATGCCCGCACCGAAAACGCTCAAAGAGCTCCGCCGTTTTCTTGGACTCGCGTATTGGTACCGCCGTTTCCTGGCAGACTTCTCTACGCTCGCCGCGCCGCTTAACCAGCTGCTGAAAAAGGGACAAGTCTGGAAATGGGAGGCGCAACAAAATCACGGTTTTAAAGCACTCAAGGAGAAGCTTTCCAGCGCGCCAATACTTTGTTGTCCAGGCTTCTCTAGACCTTTTTTTCTCCAGACCGACGCGAGCGGATAGGGCCTGGGCGTCGTGCTCTATCAACGCCATTCCGACCACGAGAATGTAGTAGCTTACCCCAGCCGAAGCCTAACCCAGCTGGAAAAGCGATACTCGGCCACCGAAAAAGAATGCCTCGCCGTGCTATGGGGCATCCGTAAGATGAGACCGTATCTGGAGGGGTATAACTTCACCGTCATCACCGACCACCACTCACTAAAATGGCTGCACTCGCTCCAAAACCCCTCTGGACGTCTGGCAAGATGGGCACTGGAATTACAACAATATAACTTCGAAATAGAATACAGGAAAGGGGCAAAAAACGTGGTAGCCGACGCGCTCTCCCGCTGCCCGCTACAACTCGCGGAAGACGATGTTTTGTACACCATAACCAACAAAACAAACGACTGGCACGAGAGGAAAGCAAGGCAAATGCAGGAACAACCGCAGGCACATCCAGATTACCAGATCGTCGATAACCGACTCTTTCGCCACATTTCCCCGAGGAATCAACTCTCGCGGGCACCGCAATGGAAGCTGTGCGTCCCAGCCGACCGACGAAACGAAGTACTGCAGGAAATCCATGATGCCGCCGCAGCTGGACATCTCGGAGTGAAGAGAACGCACTCCAAGAAAGAGTCATATATCGATTTGGCTGCCCGAAAACCTTCCTCACCGACAATGGCAAACAATTCGTCGGGAAGGCATTAGCAACTTTTTTGAACGACCACCGCATCGATCACAAGTTTACGGCAGCCTACGCACCGCACGAAAACCTCACCGAGCGAACCAACCGAATCGTGAAAACCATTATAGCTCAGCGATGCAAGGACGACCACCGCACCTGGGACCAGGAGATTCCGCAAATAGCATTCGCGATAAACACGGCTAGCCACGAATCTACAACAGCATCGGCAGCAGAAATCAATTTCGGTAGACATCTTACGGCACCGCAGCAAGTCCGCACGGAGGGAGCAGTACCAGCAGAGCCACCAACCGTACCACCGTCCATCACCAAGTTATGGGACACCTAGCCAAAGCTTCAAAGCGACAGAAAAAACACTACGACTTACGCAGACGGCAGTGGAAACCACGTATAGGCGAGCAGGTGATGAAAAGGGATCACCCACTCTCATCCGCGGCAGACAAATTCGCCCAGAAGTTAGCACCAAAGTTTTCCGGCCCATACTTGGTGATGGAATATGTTTCCACGAACACGGTGAAACTAAGCCACCCGGAGCGACCAAAGCGTCACCACGCGCACTCACATTTGCAAGACCTGAAGCCGTACGAATCCTAAACAACCCGTTTACTTATTCATTCCAGAAACCAAACCGCCCGACATGAGTCACAAACACCGGCAACCCACACCACCGGAATCACCAAAACCTATCCGCCCATGGCGCCCACCATTTGAGGCAACATTATGGCCAGCGAATAAGCCAAAAATTCAAAAAATAAAAGAGTTTCTCTGATGGGAATTAACCAGATAGTACCAATCGAATAAGACATCGACACAGGAGGCCAAACAAATCCATTTTTATATACAATTACAAGAATGCTTGTTAGATTTAAGACAAAAACAAAAATGAAGTATGAATTATTTTTCAAATTCCAAAAAAAAAAAAAAAACAACAAAAAACAACCATATAACATTAAAAAGGGAACAAGAGAAGTACGAAAACGGACACAGTTTAGTACGCCTCCACCCCCGACAGAAAAAAATAATAAAAAAATAATAATTTTTTTCTATTTAAGTCGAATAATATTTTTTTTTTTTAAATTAAACCTGAAATGTTAATATTAACTCTATTATAACTTAAGTGGAATGACTGTATATTTTTGGAAAATGATACATTTGAATGCAACACTGATAAATATATCTAAATGCAGCACTGAATTTGACGTTTGCTTTTGGGGATACGCTTGTCCGTCGGTGGCCGATTTTTGCCTGCGCGCTATAATTTACCTTTGACTCATAAATTACATAAAATCAAATAGTTATCAACTTTGTATTTTAAGTTTCTAATAATAAATGAATTCGAAATTATAACAATTTTCTGGCGACGAGAAAAAGAGGAAAAAAAAAACTTCCGAGCAGTTAAAGTTAATTTATTAACAAGCGCGGCATCGTAATGGAAGTAGCAATTGAGAAGCTGCTAAAGCAACAGCAGGACTTCTTAGTGGATGTGTTGAGTACAAATAGGTCGTGGATGGTCGCACAATTGGAAGAACAAAAAACAAATCTAGCGAAGTTGCAGGAAAATGCACGTGCGCCGACCATATCCTCAACACCTAACATAGTAGTACCAGCATTTCCACCTTTCGTACATACAAAGCAAAGTTTTGAGTCATATATAGCGCAATTAACGCAGCATTTTGAAGCTTATGCGGTCATAAAGCCAGAGCAAAAACGAGCATTTTTACTCTCGTGGATTGGAGCGGAATGCTACGAACTTCTAACAAAGTTGTTTGGGACAGAAGACATTCAAAAGCAGACTTTTGAATGCATCGTAACAAAGTTGTCTACGCATTATAAAGAAAATGTTCATGTACTGGCTGCAAGATTCGAATTTTTGTCGTCGAAAATGAAGCCAAACCAAAAATATGCAGAATGGGTTGCAGAACTACGAGGAGTAGCGCGGAACTGTAGATTCGTGTGTAGCAATGATAATTGCAAAACAGTCTTTGTAGACGACCTTCTTCGAGATATTCTAGTCTTGAATTCGCCACATGAACCTGTACGTACTGCTGCACTGCAAAAGCCTAATCCGTCACTTGCAGATGTTTTAGCTATTGCTGAAAGCTATGAGACAACTCAGTCTATGAAAAAGCGCCTGTCAACCGATAAAGCAGATCGTAGCGAAGTGTTTTTGATAGTCACGTCAGACTGAAAAAAATCGAATAAAAGCGATACAAAAAAGCAAAACACATACAGTGATAACCTTCTACAGTCGTGCTAGGGTTGTGGAAAACATCATCCAAGAAGCCAATGTAAATTTCGTAATGCAAAGTGCCGCAAATGCAATCGTTTTGGTCATATTGCGCCAGTGTGTAAATCACAAGCGGCGTCTAGCAATGACAGCAAAAAGAAAGAAAGTCAGTCACAAGCAAACAGCAACAATAATATCCAGCAAAAAGTTTCCACTGTTGAGTTTATTGCTTCTATTACCAGCACCGGGCCAAATAAGGTAGGAAATAAATATTTGGTTAATATTTTGGTAAATGATGTGCCAGTTAAATTTCAAATGGATACGGGTGCGACTTGCTCTTAATTGGCGCAGATGTATACAAAAATATCGGGAAGCCGGGTCTGACTCCATATTCAGCTGGCAAGCTAATCGCTTATGGAGGCAGCTCCGTAAGGACATTAGGAACTGTCGACGTCACTATTAGTCACGGACGCATCAAACGATTATGTAAACTTGTTGTAGCTGATTTGCAAAATAATAGTGAAATTCTTGGAACTGATTTGTTGGAACAATTAGGCTTATGTACATGCCAAGCGGGTCTTGTGAATATGGTATCGCCAAGTAATAATGAAAACATTGAAAGTATGTTGCAGAAATTCGCACCAGTGTTTGAAAATACATTGGGCTACTGCATTACTGCAAAAGCTGCGCTACATTTAAAACCAAATGCATCACCAAAATATTTTAAGTCAAGGCCTATACCCTTCGCACAAATGAGGGAGTTTAAATTAGAAGCACAGCGTCTAACGGACCAGGGCATATGGAAGCCAATTACATTCAGCAACTGGGCTGCACCTATAGTGGTAGTCCCAAAAAAGGACGGTCGGCTAAGAATATGTGGTGATTTTAAAGCTGTTAATGCACAACTTGAGGTAGATCAATACCCGATAGCGCGCATTGAAAAAATGTGCCACAAATTACGAGGGGGAACAGTATTTGCAAAAATTGATCTCTCAGATGCATACTTGCAAATTGGGCTGACCGAAGAGGCTAAACAATTAATGGTTGTCAATACACCATTAGGGTTGTTCCAATATCAACGACTACCGATGGGCGTAGCAAGCGCTCCCGCTCTTTTTCAGAAGCTATTGGAACAGATTATAGTAGGCATCCCAATGTGTATTAATTACTTAGACGATATATTAGTATCGGGAAAGTCAGACCAAGATTTATTGAACAATTTACAAGCTGTTTTCGAAAGACTACAAAAATCAGGATTTAAATGCCGCCGGTCCAAGTGTTCGTTTATGCAGCGCCGGGTGGAGTACCTTGGTTTTGTTTTGGATGCAGCAGGATGTACCCCTGCCCCAAGTAAGGTTGTAGCAATAAATGAAATGCCACGGCCCAACAATTTGAAAGATCTGCAAGCATTCTTAGGTAAAATTAATTACTACAATAAATTTATACTCAATTTTGCAGATAAAGCAGAGCCACTTAACAGACTTCGCCGACAGAATGTACCATTTCAGTGGGGAGAGGAGCAGGAAAAGGCTTTTGTAGCTCTTAAGCGCCAGCTCAGCACAGCACCGTTGCTAACGCACTTCGATGACCAGTTGCCTATTATTCTGGCAACTGATGCCTCTGCACACGGAATAGGAGTCGTTATATCACACCGCATGCCTGACGGCTCAGAGAAGCCTATTGCCTCGCATCGAAAACGCTTGACCGGCACCAAAAACGTTACAGCCAAATAGAAAAGGAAGCGCTTTCAATTATATTTGGTGTGAAGAAGTTCCATCAGTTCCTATTTGGCCGCAAGTTCACGCTAATCACTGACCACAAGCCCCTGGTGTCGATATCCAGTCCGGATAAGCAACTACCGGCGATGTTGATACAACGCCTACAGCGCTGGGCATTGCTTCTGATGTCTTATAATTACGAAATACGATACAGACCAACAGATCAGCATGGTAACGCAGATGCGCTCTCACGCCTTCCCATGGGACCCGACGAAGAGTTTGATCGGAGCGATGCATGCATGCAAGTAGAAGTACAAGCCGAGCTCACTGCATCTCCGCTTAACGTAAAACATATAGCCAGGTTGACAGCGAAGGACCCCGTTCTCAACCAAGTGTGTCGTTTTATATCAAATGGTTGGCCTGAAAGGCTTTCGGCAAAACATCGTGACCTTCAGCCACATTTTTCGCGCCGACATGCACTTAGTTTGGAAATGGGGGTCATAATACTGGCGACAGAGTATACTCGGGTCATATTACCAGCGTCAGCACGATACGCCGTCATTGAACTGTTACATGAAGGGCACTGGGGCATGTCACGAATGAAACAGATGGCGCGCCAATACTGCTGGTGGCCCTCAATGGATAAGCATGTTGAAGAGCGTGTTTCACACTGCGATGTATGCCAACAACAAAGTACATCGTCACCAACTCGCGAATATACAAATTGGCCTACGCCCGAACGCCCTTGGCAGCGTATACACTTGGACTTTGCAGATCCGTTCCAAAATGCTACTTGGCTCATTTGCATCGACGCTTATTCCAAATATCCATTTGTAACGAAAATGCCAAACATTACCGCTCAATCGACAATCGATGCATTGAAAGCAATATTTTCCATAGAAGGTCTACCTGATACTATTGTCTCAGATAACGGGCGTCAATTCACAGCGACACAATTTAAGACTTTCTGCAAAAGTAATGGCATTACTCATCTTACAACGGCACCGTTCCATCCGGCATCGAACGGTGAGGCAGAACGATTTGTTCGTACTTTTAAGCAGGCGTTCAAGAAAGCAATAGCAGATGGTAAAAATCAGTTAGACTCCTTATTGACTATTCTCAGTACTTACAGAACTTGTCCCAGCGGCAGTAACAACAAGTCGCCGGCAGAGCTGCTACATGGGCGTCAACCAAAGACATTACTGGCTCGGATCGTACCCGGCTCCAATCCAATGGCTACTGCTCGTTCCAAAGCAATATATCCAGTTTCGGCGACCGTTTATGCTAAAAATTATGCACGTGGTCCACCTTGGATTCCCGGTATTATACAGAGTAGACACGGTAACATGATGTATCGCGTGAAAACGGATCAAGGTATACTTCGTCGTCACTGTAACCAGTTGAAGAAGCGCAGTTCAAACCGCACGCCACATAGTGATGGAGAACCAGATGAGACAACAGCTCCGATGACTAGGTCTGGCCGTCTATCCGGACCCACAGCGCTTTCTGAATAAGCGCGGAGGAATTGTTACATTTGAATGCAACACTGGTAAATATATCTAAATGCAGCACTGAATTTGACGTTTGCTTTTGAGGATACGCTTGTCCGTCGGTGGCCGATTTTTGCCTGCGCGCTATAATTTAACTTTGACTCATAAAAAAAAAAAAAAAAAATGTAAGGCGCGATAACCTCCGAAGGGATCTAAGGCCGAGCTTCTCTTCCAATTTGCGTCGTGCTCCTCTTGATTTTCCCTACAAATTGGCCGGACGGGACCTACATGATTTTATGCCGACTCCGAACGGCATCTGCAAGGCAGATGAGTTTTCACTGAGAGCTTTTCATGGCAGAAATACAACCGGAGCGCTTGCCAAACACTGCCGAGGGGCGACCCCGCTTAGAAAAATTTTCTTCTAATGGAAAAACCTTATTTCTAAAATTTTTGATGTTGCTTTGCCCGGGGTTTGAACCCAGGGCATCCGGTGTGGTAGGCGGAGCACGCTACCATCACACCACGGTGGCCGCCAACTTTGACTCATAAATTACATAAAATCAAATAGTTATCAACTTTGTATTTTAAGTTTCTAATAATAAATGAATTCGAAATTATAACAGAAAAAAATACTCTTTTAAATAAAGTGCTTCGCCCCACACACAACCACTAATAGCAAACCAATGAAAAAGCACAATAATGGTGCGTTGACTTCTCTACCAGTTTCTATAGCATAGCCAAAAACCACTTGTGTAGCATAGTCAACAACCTATCAAACCAATGAAAAGCACAATAATGGTGCGTTGACTTCTCAACCAGTTTGCGGCACCACCCATATAAACGTCGAATTTGCATTTTTGCAACTCAGTCCTCGCAGCTGAGCCAGCGGGGGTGCTTGTCTTGTTAAAGACAAAATAACCACTCCGGCTAGCTAGCTGAGTGGAAGGGGCGCTGTCATGGGTCACCCTCCACCAGGGCTGGACGACGAGAGCGGTGTCTTCGGACTATTTTTCCCTCCGTCGCCCACCTTGGTGCTTGAGTGGCCCGCTGCCTCAATGACCACATACCCTCTTCCCCCTCAGCTCGGGTTGCGTGGCAGGGGCGCCGTCATGGTGCGGGTCACCCCCCACCAGGGCTGGACGACGAGAGCGGTGTCTTCGGACTATTTTTCCCTCCGTCACCCACCCTGGTGCTTGAGCGGCCCGCTGCCACAATGACCACATGCCCCCTTCTCCTCAGCTCGGGTTGCGTGGCAAGGGCGCCGTCATGGCGCGGGTCACCCTCCACCATCGTCCCGGTCTGGTAAGCAATGACCCGCTGCCAGAACGACGGCACGACCCCTCTCCATAGCTCTGGTTTCAGCCGTGAGCCGATGCGTGCGCACAGGGGCTATCGCTGTGCCGTTAAGGTGCACTTCCCCTCCGCGCACGGATCGACCCACGGTGTCTCGGCTGGTACAGCCCCGCCCCCTTACGCACCTTCTATTAGCGTGCAAGTAAGGAGGCGGGGGTGTCCAGCGGTGAAACCAGCACTAACCGAGTCCTCGCAGTTTCTCTCGCAGGTGACTGACCCCGCCGATTACCGAGCCTGCCGAAGACGTTCGATCAGCCCGATCCTGCCGAAGCGGACCGACCAACACAAGCCCGCTGGTACGCCCCTCCTATCCCGCCCGGAACACGCAGCCGCTGTCCAGGTAAACCCCGTCGCCAGCCTATCTCCCCTCTCACCCGGCCCTGGTAAGCGCTCCGTAGCCCACCGCCGTTGCATCCGTCACGCTGCTGCTACGACGACCGTTGGCCGTCTGCCATCCTACCGCCGTTAAGCCGCTGCATCCGTCCCGCCGCTGCTCCGACGACCGTTGGCCGTTCGCCACCCTACCGCCGTTAAGCCGCTGCTTCTATCCCGCCGCTGCTTCCGTACCGCCGTACCAGTCCGTCCGTTACCCGACCGTTCAACCGCCCTACCGAACCTCCTCTACTCCAACGACCGTTAGCCGCCGCTCCGCCCCCTCGCCATCTTGCGACGGAAAACTGCTGCCCGCCTAATATCTGCAGCCATGTGTGCGCGTGTTCGTAACACATAAATATCGTATATTTATTCAGTAGGGGTTTGTGGGACCTTTACCTGACTGAGCGTTACCCCAGCCTTAGACAAAACCCACCTCATAGACTTCAAAGTAATTTCTCTTGTTGACTAGTGTTATTTATACCCACGATTTGCGGAGAACGAGTTCGTCCACCCCAGGCAGATATCCGCCATACCTGAGGTAAGGCCAAAATTACAACTGGGTGTAGCCTGGTTCCCATAGGGCTCCGTTAGCGAGTGTGCTATTTGAGAGCGCACCCAGCCTGGCTGACCATCGGCACGACAACGCATAACACCACTGGTCCGGCCCCCACCTTGAGACCACGTTCAAGAGTCACTTCCATATGCCAGAGCTATTAAGGAGCTAAGGCAGTAATGGCACTGATTCCTGAACTTAGCTAGCACTCCCTTAACGGAGTTTCTGTAGTGACTATTACCAGCCGGCGCCCTCTAGGAGGGTTCAGTTCAAGGATTTTCGCCAGCCACCAGGTACTAACTGGTCATTGCCTTATAGGTAAGCATGCAGAAAGATTAGGAGCACCTTATCGTCGATTCTGCAGGAGTTGTAAGGAGGATGAGGAGGATCCAAATGGTTCACATTATTGTTGCATTTGCATGTTAAATCTCTATCCGTATCTGGTTCATGTGTCATTGGAACACGAGGATAGAAGGTGACATTTGCGGCCATATTATGTATAACGCAACGCGACGGGAGGGTTCACTTTCGCCCAAGTGAAACCAAATTCGTATCATATAAGAGTATTCACTCACTTCAGTGACTCTCGGTGACTGTAAGGGATTGTTATAGGGTTTATAATTATACTTTACTTGTTTCAACTTTGTTAAAATTGGAAAATTCAGATTTACGTTCTATTTGAATTATTGCATCAAAAAGAAAATTTTTGATTATCATTTAATGTAATATCATTTTTTATATTGAAATAAAAATATTAAAATAATTAAAATTTAAAAAATATAATTCATTAAAAATATTTCCCTACAATTTCGTATTACAGTATTTCCTGGATATAAGCACCGTAGAAAATGCACGAAAATCCGTGCTTATAAGCGGGGAGTGCTTATATAGAAAGCGCGCTTATAAGCACTCACTGTGCTTATATCCAAAACCCGCTTATAAGCACTAAATGTGCTTATATTGAAATCACCACTTACCAGAGCCTCTAACACAAACAATTTAAAAAGGAACAACTGAGAATTCATTTGTTTTAAGGGAGCAAAAAACTTTAAAACTGGATTTCCCAACATTTAATTTTGACACATTCATGCTTCTGGCAAGCGGGCGACGATATGAAAATCAGCCTTCAAACAATGACAAAACTAAGGTCTATTTTTTCGCATATTTTTTACCGATATCTGCTAAAGCCACTATGACTTAAGCTTCATAGTACACCTACTTCAGTAGAATATATGCGCTGACGAAATTTCAGCTTTTATAAAATGACGAAAGTCTGGCAGTGACGGGGCTATTGTTGTTGTTGTAGCAGTGCTTCGTTCTATCCAATAGGTGCGACCACTCACAAATGGTCATTAATATCCTCTAACGGGAGTCCTAGGAAACTTTCTGTTTCAAATGGGGTGAACCATAGTGAGAGGGGTGTTGGAGGCGTTGGTACCACATTGTAATTAAAGAGATGGTTGGTGTTATGTGGGGACACATTGCAGGCAGGACGTACATTTTGTATGTCGAGGTTGATTCTGGATAGGTAAGAGTTTAACCTGGTGCAGTATCCAGATCGAAGTTCAGCTAGAGTGACGCGTCTCCCTAGATTGCTTTCCTCTTCTGCGAGTTAGGGGTATTTATCTTTAAGAACGGTGTTCGCCGGGCATAGAGGTCCGATGCCTGTTGTGGATATCGCTGGGGACTTGTTTATGTGTTTCTTCTACATACGGCTGAGTTCTCAAGTGCCATCTTTCCCCTTCTTTTGAATCGATTAATATAATAAGGCTTTTTTAAATTTGAAACTATCGGAAGAGGTGTCTAAATACCCCTTTTGGATCCAGCAGCTCCAATAAAAAATCGGAAGTCAAAAATGTTTCATCTGTGAACGGATATGTGCGCAAGAAATTTAAAATTTGTATGTGGCTGTTGTAATTTAATTAACAACACATATACAGAATTCAATTACTGCAATTGCTATTACTTTGAATATACCCGAGCTGTCCCAAACGATAGTACAATTTTATTTTATTCTTTATACCGCAGATACCGATACTTGTGTTTCTTTTTCATGATTTTGAACATAACAAACAAAAATTCACCCAAGTGAATACTTCAAACGCAACCCAAAAGCAAGTGAATATTTTGACAGCTGAAATGAGTGTTCGTGATAGATTGCGTTGCTATATAGTATTTCCCGCTTATATGCGCCCCGGTTATAAGCACTACAAAAATTGTAAAACAAAGTTCCCCTATTTCAATGTACACAAAAAATCACGATATAAGCACCCCGCTTATAAGCACCGATTTGTTTTACTTGTAATTTCCCCGCTTATAAAAATTCTATTTTAAATCTTCTCATACAGGAATTTATTTGGCTTCTAACTAAATTTACTGTATTAACCATGTTACTTTTCATTTATCGATTCTATGCATTCCTTCCTGCTACGGAGAATCTACTGATGATTATATAATCGCGGAAGCCTTCCCAGGAGAAAGTTCAGTAATGGAAGAATTGTCCGATGATGAACCTCCTAATAATGTTGCAGATAGTATTTCAAGCCATAAGGAAGTCATTGATTCTATTGATACTATCCGTAGGGCACTTGTGCCTTCAAAAAAACTTATGCTCGTGATCAATAAAATTGAGCAATACTATTTCAAACTCGCTGAATTGAACATTTAGTCGAAAATTACAGACTTTTTTAAAAATAATTAACGAATTCGTACATGCCTCATAGGCAGTACTTATATGTAAGTACATATATAGAACACAATGAATGATACAAAATTCACTATAACTGTTAATAATTTGATATTTGTACACTTGAAATTATATGTTTAAAATTAGATGTATTAGTTTTTAGTGTAAAAATGTATCAATAAATTATACTCACAATATGCTCTTTCAACTGTTTTGCCCGCATTCCTTTTATTCTCGAAGATTTAGCACATTCATTTTCCTGGCACAACAAAAGTTTTAAAAACTGATCTAAATTTTTGTTAACACAGCTATACAAAACAAGTAAGGAAGGCTAAGTTCGGGTGTAACCGAACATTACATACTCAGCTGAAAGCTTTGCAGACAAAATAAGGGAAAATCACCATTTAGCAAAATGAACCAAAATGAACCCTGGAATGTGTTTGTATGACATCGGTTTCAAATGGAAGGTATTAAAGAGTATTTTAAAAGGGAGTGCACCATAGTTCTATAGGTGGACGCCATTTCGGGATATCGCCATAAAAGTGGACCAGGGGTGACACTGGAATATGTTTGTACGATATGGGTATCAAATGAAAGGTGTTAATGAGTATTTTAAAAGGGAGTGGGCCTTAGTTCTGTGGGTGGACGCCTTTTCGAGATATCGCCACAAAGGTGGACCAGGGGTGACTCTAGAATGTGTCTGTACGATATGGGTATCAAATTAAAGGTATTAATGAGGGTTTTAAAAGGGAGTGGCCCTTAGTTGTATATGTGAAGGCGTTTTTGAGATATCGACCAAAATGTGGATCAGGGTGACCCAGAACATCATCTGTCGGGTACCGCCAAATTATTTATATATGTCATACCACGAACAGTCATGCAGAACTTTTTCGTTTTCTTCTACTTAATATGGTAGCTGTCACACCCATTTTACAAAGTTTTTTCTAAAGTTATATTTTGCGTCAATAAACCTATCAAATTACCATGTTTCATCTCCTTTTTCATATTTGGTACAGAATTAGGGCATTTTTTTTCATTTTTCGTAATTTTCGATATCGAAAAATGGGCGTGGTCAGAGTCGGATTTCCGCTATTTTTTATACCAAGATAAAGTGAGTTCAGGTAAGTACGTGAACTAAGTTTAGTAAAGATATATCGATTTTTGCTTAAGTTATCGTGTTAACGGCCGAGCGGAAGAACAGACGGCCGACTGTGTATGAAAACTGGGCGTGGCTTCAACCGGTTTCGCTCATTTTCACCGAAAACAGTTATCGTCATAAAGTCTATACACCTACCAAATTGTTCGACTTATGGCCTTAAAAGTATTCTAGACGAATTAAATGAAAAAGGGCGGAGCCACGCCCATTTTGAAATTTTCTTTTATTTGTGTATTTTGTTGCACCATATCATTACTGGAGTTGAATGTTGACATAATATACTTATATACTGTAAAGATATTCAATTTTTTGTTAAAATTTGACTTAAACATTTTTTTTTAATGGGCGTGTTCTTCATCCGATTTTGCTAATTTTTATTTAGCAAACATACAGTAATATGAGTAACGTGCCTGCCAAATTTCATTATGATATCTTCAACGACTGCGAAATTACAGCTTGCAAAACTTTTAAATTACCTTCTTTAAAACGTGGGCGGTGCCACGCCCATTGTCCAAAATTTTACTAATTTTCTATTTTGCGTCATAAGGTCAACGCACCTACCAAGTTTCATCGCTTTATCCGCCTTTGGTAATGAATTATCGCACTTTTTCGGTTTTTCGAAATTTTCGATATTGAAAAAGTGGGCGTGGTTGTAGTCCGATTTCGTTCATTTTAAATAGCGATCTGAGATGAGTGCCCAGGAACCTACGTAGCAAATTTCATCAAGATACCTCAAAATTTACTCAAGTTATCGTGTGTACGGACGGATGGACAGACGGACGGACGGACATGGCTAAATCAATTTCTTTTTTCGCCCAGATCATTTTTATATATAGAAGTCTATATCTATCTCGATTAGTTTATGCCGTTACGGATTACCATTATGCGAACAAAGTTAATATACTCTGTGAGCTCTGCTCAGCTGAGTATAAAAATTCAAAGTAGTTGGATCACGTAATGCGGCTCATGTTTTCTGTGCCTTTTTATGCGCTGAGTCCGAATACGCTATAAGAATTGACCCAACTGGTCATGGTATGGCCTTAACTTCAAAAGACGTAAACAAATTCCTGCAGGCCAATTCCGTTGGCGGATTCGGGTGCAGAGTATCACAATACTTGGGAAAACATCCGTGGCTGTGACTCATAGAATGTATGTAAATGAAAGAAGTTACGCATTAGATTATATTTCATATACACTAATGTGTTTTTATCTAAGATATTATTACAAACTTAGAACTAGTTCTCATTTTCGGAATCAGAATCTTCTGAAAAGTTGGGTTCGGGTAAAACGTCACGAACCTCTTTTTATAAAAAGAATGACATTCTTTTAGTATAACCAGTTTTTCGCACATTTTTCTCAAGTTTTATAGTTTTGCCTCGGCGATAGTCAACGGCTTCGAATAAACCGGTTGCCTTCAGTTAACGACGACCTTTTTTTAAACGGTTTTATTTAGCTTGACTTGACAGGCTGACACGAATTTTGTAATTGAAATTTAAGTAACTTCCCGATAAGCTACAAGCTAGAAGTTTGGAATATAGTTCAGAACCCGATGACAATGCAATAATAAGAAAAAAATTCCGATAGGTGGGGCATGGATCGAAATATTTCAAAAAATCGTATTTGTGGTCCGATTTTTTTCATATTTGGTACACATAATACATATATGAATAGAAAGCGACCTATGAAAAAAAATCGTCGCTAGGTGGCGCAAGGATCGAGATATTCAAAAAAAATTTATTTGAGGTCCGATTTGGCTCATATTTGGAACACATAATACATACGTGAATAGAAAGCGACCTATAAAAAAAATCGCCTAGCGCAAGGATCGAGATATTCAAAAAAATCGTATTTGTGGTCCGATTTGGCTCATATTTGGAACACATAATGCATACATGAATAGAAAACGGCCTGTGAAAAAAATCACCGCTAGGTGGTGCAAGGATCGAGATATTAAAAAAAATCGTGTATTTGGAACACATAATACATAAATTAATAGAAAGCGACTTATAATGTCCGATTTGGCTCATATTTGGAACAAATATTACATACAGTCCGGTAGAAGTGACATCAAAATATTTTGTAGTTCAAGGAGGGACAATCATACATGGCGCAGAGTCGAGTAAAGTCTTTGGAAGGATTATGTATTGAGGACTTAGATTGTAACAAATTGTCAGGAAAGAGTCCATGTAATAATGAGTCACTAATTGAACTAAATAGAATGAAAAATAATAGGCAATTAAATAAAGACTAAAAATTTGAAAGTAAAATAATAAAAAAATTTTTTTTAATTTAAACGGTTTTATTGAAAGCAATACTTACATGAAGCAATAATAATACTAAAATCTAGAAAACAATTAGGTAGGTCCTAGGTACTAGTCATCACACTCCTCATCAATCTAGGGCGTTGATCAGACAATTAAATAAAAGCTTGGACGCGTAAAATTTCTATTGATATTGATAAGTAAGACCAACTGAACCTTAATAAGGATATGCTACGCCTCACATTTTTGGAAATTTCACGCGCCTAACGCTTTTATTTAATTGTCTGATCAATGCCCTAGATTGATGAGGAGTGTGATGACTAGTACCTAGGACCTACCTAATTATTTTCTAGCTTTTAGTGTTATTATTACTTCATGTAAGTATTGTTTTCAATAAAACCGTTTAACTTAAAATTTTTTTCAATAATATTATTTTAACTATTATAGAAATAGAAATAATTAAAATTATTAGTAAATATGAGTACGAATGCGTGCTATTCTTACATCTTTCCAAAAATTCTTGAGCGATATCAACGAATATGTCATACAAACAGGAACAGCATTACTTTGTTGCCAGCCAGAAACATGAATGTGCCACATTCATTTTTCTGGCCTAACTTTATGTGATTGAATTAGTGGATTGTGGATCGTACACAATGTATACATTCATGAAAACGGCGTTGCAAATTATTGGGGTTTCCATGTTAGGTAGGATTTAAGTAGAATCTAAAGAGTAATCCTACGAAGCTTCTAACACAAAATCGGAAAATTTGCACATTCATGCTTCTGGCTAGCGAGCGACGGTATATTATCTTCGTAACGATACACTAGACACTTTCCATGGTGGCTTTGTCCGGCCAGACACTTTTAATCCATCTAAACTTGAAAGAACATTAACGCAATTTTATAATGAAATTCGAATACAAAGTTTTGAAAGAAAAATTTAGAAATTTTGGCATAAAAAAGTTTCAGCTTTTATGTTATGAAAAAGAACAGTTAAACGTTACAAAAAGTGTCTGGCTGGACAAAGCTACTACACTGAAAGAAAAATACTGGTAAAATCAAACGAAATACGGGTCAATTCAACCGAAATTTCTGTAAATTTTTATCCATTGCAACAAGATGCTGAATCACAGCGCACAAATCGTTGGTTCGTAATTAACTGTTTTAGTAGTCAAATAAGCAAAAAAGTTGTCTCATTATACTTTACCCATAGTTCTGTTAAATTAACAATTATTATTGTCGCTCTAAGAATACCAATCAAATCTGTAAATATGAAAAGGATTTCTGTTCTTTTGAAATTACCAGTGCAAACTGTTAAATTAACAGATTTACTGTTAAGATGAAACTAACACGAAAGCCGTAGAAATGACAGAGATTTTTGTTCATTCGAAATAACCAGCGTAAACTGTTAAATTAACAGAGTTTATTATCGAAATGACACTACCAGAGAAATCTATTGAAATAACAGATATTTCTGTTTTTTTTTTTTAGATTAATACCGTAAACTTTTACATCAACAGATTTTTCTGTTCATATGACATTCAGGGGCGGATTTACCTCTAGAAGCGCCCTGGGCAAACAAATCAAGCCGCGCCCCAATATTTCCAAAAAAAACCGTACTTGCCTTCGTGTGGTGGCATTTCATTACTGATATATTTTACGGATTGAAAAAATTTGATTCGAGTTTTCTTAGAAAGAATATCTATTTCATTTTTATTTATATAATGAAGCGTATCACAAAATATTTTTAGTTTCAAGAAACTTATAGATTGTCAGAAAACTAATAACGCAGACATATGGAAAAGATTATTCAAAAACACTTGCGTCTTACTTTTTGGGAGGCAAAATCTGTAATCAAATGTTCAAAATTCAAAGAGAGAAGAATATCAGATTCAATACAAAGCAGTGCTAAACTGTTGAGTCGATCTTCAGTCATTTTGGAGCGAAGGTAATTTTTTACCCTTTTCAAACAAGAAAAAGACCTTTCGACGCTGCAATTAGCCACTGCCATAGTAGCAATCATGCGATATGCGATGTCAACGTTCGGGAAAATTGTGTTCAAATCATCGGACCAAATAAGCTTCATAACATTCAGTGGAGATTTCGTCTTAACATTATTTTCTTTGCAATAAGCAAAAAAAACGTATACGAATTCGTCATCAGTTGTCGGTTTCAAATCAGACGAGAACGTAGATATCAGAGCATTCGATTCCATTCTGATTTCTTCGTTAGAAGACAGTTCGCTCGCCTTGAGGATAATCATAAACTTTTTGTTGATTTTATCGTATGCCTTGCGTCTCTCTTCTAATTCCACAGTCAAATTATCTAGAATAACATTGAAGATATTTACTCTGAAATTTTCTCTTCCGCACAGTGTCACTTCTCCACGAACCGATTCATCTGTTCTCAATTTACGTTTCCGTTTTCGTGTCTTACTGGTATGATACTCTGGATCTTCTGATAACTCGAAGGCTCGTTTCTCGTATTCATCAAATTCATCCCGACAGTCAGAGACAATCTTTTGCAGTCCCTTGTAATGTTCAATGATTTCGACAATACTGCATTCAACAGCTTGTAATTTTTGACTCACTGCATTGAATCTTGCAAGCAGGAAGTGCCACAAAATAGCCAGAAATGAAGTTTTAAGCTTCTCCAATTGAATTCGAATGCCCTTCGCTTCTTGCCGACAAATTGCTTTTTCTGTCAAATTTTCTTCAATCGCTATCAAAACTTCAATAATTTTGACATAATTATCATTCAGGATTTTAACAGCGTCGTATCGAGCTGACCATTTAGTTGTAGATAAAGATTTCAAAGTGATGGGTTTGGAGGCAGCTGATTGCAGATGCTCCCAACGTTTCGTTGATGCAGTAAAAAAGTTGTACAAGCTTTGAATTGTAAAAAAAAATGCCGCTGCTTCCGGACAATTCTCCACTGCATGTATACCCACTAAATTCAGCGAATGAGCAGCGCAAGTTACGTATTCTGCTGCAGGATTTGATGCTTTTATCCGAGCTTGAAGACCATTATAAACTCCAGACATGTTTTTCGCGTTATCGTATGATTGACCGCGACAGTCAGCAATGTCTAGTCCGAGGTCAGTCAGAGTTTTTAAAATAGCATCAGCTAATTCTATCGCCTTGTGCCCGTGTTCTCCATGAATTTTAGAAATCGTTCAACGTGGGATATATCAGGGGTCGAATCTACTACGATAGAAAAATATTTTGCTGCTTTTATCTCCTCTAAAATGGTAGATATCACTTTTTTCGCCATCAAACTTATGAACTCCTCCCAAATCGTTTCGGATAAATAACTTGTGCTGCCACTTCCTTTGTTGCCAAATTGAATAACGAGCGTTTTATCAATCCTTGATTCCTGATGACTCCTTTGTTTCAGTTTCAATACGTTGCTTTTGTGGCTTGGAGAATTTTCATGCTCTTTTACCCGTTGAGTCGAATGTTTCCAATCATTGAATCCCATTTTGCAGTTGAAATAAGAAGCAGGATCGAACGAAAGATATGGTACACAAAACACACTTCCTTTGCTAGCAGAATAAATAAGCCAAGTGCGAAGACTTGTCTCTCCATTTTGAGGATTTCTATGAAAAAGATTTTTTGATAGGTATCTTACGCTTCCATCAAGATAAACTCGTTTGGATGAACTGAAATCAGCTTCAGAATTCTGTTTGCATCCATGTATTGCTATATCATCACGAATTGCATCATTAATTGTCCATTTGGCGGGATCATCGCTCAAAATCAATTGATCCAGTCCACTAGGGTCTTGTGGGGAATTCAAATCTTTATTTTCCTGAATAGGTATGTCACATGTAGGAGGATTTGATGTGACTTCTCCACTTTAGAGACTTTGACTTATAATGTATAAAACATATAATTAAAACTCTTATATAGGTACCACATTTTTTTCCATATTCTAACCTTCAAAATGATCTGATCTTAAACCCTCATTATTAGGTGGTACAGATTTCGCAATGTCATTAAATTGCAGTTCATCATTCGAATCTGAAATACAATTTTATAGTGAAAATGTTTCGTACTGAAACTAAACTCACAATTTTTGACAGTAGGGTGCCTCCCCGGTACCGAAATCTGGCTTTCTGGCCCAGAATCTACCTGGGCTAACCTAGCTGTCGATCAATTGCCTTATGAATTTTTACCTTTTTGGTTATGATCAACAACGGAGTCATTTTCTTTTCGAGGAGTTTGAAAAAAACAATCAAGTTTAGGGATTTTCGACAGTAAATCTTTGTCTTTCTGCCCTCGGTTGCACGTTTTTTGTTTGCTGTGCCGCTTAGCTTTTTCGTATTTGGACTCATTCTTCAATTCTTAATTCACTGACACTTTTTTGATATTTTTAACTCGGAACGACTTTTAAGATTACATAAAATGTACGCAGCGCATTTTATATAGGCGCGAACTATTCAAATTACCCAGAAACAGAAAATATTCAGATCTTAGTTTCCTTTGAAAAAGTGAGCTCGCGCATTTCCCCGAAAAAATACTTCAATGCCTACTTGATTTTTAAATTTGAAATTTCAATTAAATTTGAATCTTTTAGGGAAAACAGATTCAAGACGACAACGACGGTGCGGCATCTGTCAAGTTATTTTTACACATGTTCTTATGGGGAGGAATTTTTTGGGCACGACACAACAAAGCGGAAATCAATCATGAATGCCGCTGTCGCTAGATTAGATCTATTTCTATTTTGACAGGCGATGGTCGTGGCGTCCTTTTTTCTTTTTGTGAATAAAAATCAAAAATAAATGCAAATAGACTTAAATTTGTGTTGAAATTTATTAGTTATAAATTTTTTTAACACATGCAATACCTTTTTCTAAATTTTTTGTTATTGTTTGAGCTAATACAGAACTGTCGTTGTCGCTTTCATTATAATCAGTCGTCGGTGCTTGGCGGCAAATATCGTCAAGCTTCAGTTTTTCGCCGTTGTCGCTCGCATTCGTCGTTTTGAATATGGGCCGGGCTTTTCACGTCATTTACTGCACACAAGCTGCTAAAACTTAGTGTTTACATATCGCTCTTTTGCTGCAAGACCGGCATAAATCAAAAAACGTGATTTTTGAGTTAATGCTGCAGAATGGTTAGTTACATCATACTTCATGTTGAGTAAAAAATTCTTTATGATTTGTTGAAAACTAAGCGCTTCAGATACAAACCAAATGTTGCATTTACTTGCGCACCATATGGCGGTTGAATCTCAAAATTATCCTTCCTGAAAAGTTGTGTATTTTGAAAAGTGCAAAAGCAGCAAATGAGCGATATGTAAGTCCCACTGGGGCGAAGTTAAGAACTGTACCAATGTTCTGAAATGTACTTTGATTCATTTTTTCTCTGAAAAAAATTGAAAAAATCTTTCATTCTTGTTGTAATATTCAAAAAAATTTTTTTTTTTGATAAATAAACAAATTTTGTTTCCTTGTCTTAGTTTTGGCGCCGCTATTGAAACGGCGCCCTGGGCAGCTGCCCATGTTGCCCCTATGTAAATCCGCTCCTGATGACATTAATACCTGTGGAAAAAATAAAAGCCGGATAAATATATATATTTTTTTATTTGTATAAATTACACATAATTACAAATTAGACAAGCTGGCAGGACGACGAGAGGGTAACCAAAACCAAAACACTCACCAGTTTCATGACAAGTTCGTTAACCTCACAACAGTGGCCATTACCAAGGAAGAGGCACAACTTCTCGAAAAGGGCCTGAACCACAATATCATGGACCAGAATACAGTAAGAAAAACGGAGCAAGCGATTGTAGATGCGGATTGCAATATCATTGATACCACAGGAAGAACAGGAGCACGCAAGACACATGTGCAGGGAAATCATAAAAAAGGAGGCGAAAGCACAGGAAGGACAAAAATCGAATACAGAGGAGAAAACAATAAAGAATCTACGGCATAAACTAAGGAAAAACAATATTGTCACAACGAAAGCGGACAAAGGAAACACCACTGTGCTAATCGAAAAAGAGCAATATATATCCAAAACCGAGGATCTCATAGAGGAAATGAAATGTCGTAGAATTAGAGAGGATCCCACAGATGAATACCAAAAACAAATCAAAGTTGCTATAAAAAATGCAACCAATATAGTAGATTCTAACATGGCACATAGATTGGTCCAAATGAACCCTTCGGCTCCTCCACTGGTTGCGCTACCAAAAATCCACAAGCCGGACACGCCAATGAGGCCCATCATTAATTTTAAATCGGCACCATGTTACAAACTGTCCAAATATTTAAAAACGATATTGATAGATACTCTGGAGCTAAGGAACGAATATGCAATAGCTAACACAACAGAACTAATAGAGAGACTCGAGACCGTAGAGCTAACAAGAAACAGCAAATTGGTATCTTTTGACATAAAAGATGTATACCCATCTATACCACTATCGGAGACTTTGGATAGGGTTAGCTCAACAATAGTTCATAACACAAAAAACAAAGTGAAAAGTATGCAAATCACAAATACGCTAAGAACCACTTTACGTCAAAACTATTTTCGATTCAACAATAAAATATATAGACAAACAAACGGTCTTGGAATGGGAAGCCCCACATCAGCAATTCCTATGGAAGTGTTCATGCAAAATCTGGAAGAAAAGTGCATACAGGAGCTGAAGTCCAAATTAGGCGTGTCATTTTATGCTAGACACGTGGATGACATAATATGCGTTTTAACTACTAATAACGAAGAGCTTGTACTGGAGTACCTCAACAAGCAGCACGGAAATATAAAATTTACAATGGAAACCGAAAAGGACGGAGGAATCAACTATCTAGACCTCAAGATAAATATTGATAATGAAGCCAAAAGATTTAACTATGACATATATAGAAAGTCAACGGCCACCGACACAATAATACACAATACCTCAAATCACCCTCAACAGCATAAAAATGCAGCATTAACGCACTTGGTACATAGACTTGAAAGAACACCGCTTACACAAGAGGCATATAAGAGAGAACTTGAGGTCATATATAATATCGCTGCAAACAACGGATATAAAAAAGCACTAGTAGATAAGCTCAGAAGGACAAATGGAGAACCAAAAAGAAATAATTAAAAGGAAAATAATAGCTAGACGACTATGACATATACTGGAAAAGCAACATATAAATTGGCAAACTTCTTTAAAAAATACAACATTAACACAGCATTCAAAACATCGAACAATCTAGGGCGAAAACTAAGAACTAACATTAACTCAGAGGATCCGTTTAGCAGCCACGGCGTATACAAGCTTACCTGCGGATGCCAGCATTGTTACATAGGACAAACAGGACGGCAAATAAGAACGAGGTTCAGAGAACATATTAGAGATTACAACAAAAAAATACGGAATCCAAACATTATACCCGAGTCTAACTTCGCGAATCACATGGTCGAGAATGAATGTTCCCCAACAAACATCAATAAAACAGTTAGGGTTCTTCACATACAGGAAAAAGGCCGACGTCTCAACGTACTCGAAAACATGGAAATCTACAAACAGAAAACATTCGACGGTAGAATAATAAACGAACAGATAAACACAATTTCTGACACAATATTCGAGCCTTTAAAACTTGTTTACAGGAAACAACTTAATCACGCAGGTACAACAGACAAACACACAACAACAAATAAACACAAAACAAGTAACACACCAAAACAAAAAACCGACAAAGAAGGTCAAACGACTAAAATCACAGATTTATACCTACCCCAGTCAGCCACACAAATCGATTAGTAAACCACCCTCGGTTCTGAATGAACACAAAGCACATACACATAACTAAATATACACAAGCATCAATTTGACAATACCTGCTCATATACTTACGAACTATAAATACAGGAGAAACGACAACAACAGATCAGAACGAAAATCGACACTGACGATGGCACAACGCCGAAACCGGTTTGTCTCAAAACCAAATTTGACAAGGGATGACGGAAAATCGTTCCAATATACATCATTTATCCACCCTGTCGGAAAATCAACCAAACAAGATAAGTCAGTTATTGCTTGTCAGGCTTTTAACTTGAACGCGAATGGACTACTAACAATTTACAAGCGACGCCTACTGAAAATATATAAAGCAAAGGCGAGCATTTGGTTCAACAAACAATGCCTGGAATTGAATGTTACTCCGAAATTCGCAAAAATAACAATAAAGGCAAATACCAAATCTAGCAGGAAAACAGTTAGAAAAGCGGAAAAGGATTTTTTAAAATATGAGTTGGAAAGCTTATACTCGAAGAAGGATGAGATAAATGCCGAGTTATTATCTATCCATTTAAGATTGGCAGAACAGCTACCTACGACTGCATTAATGGAATGTTTCGACCGCATTAAGACAGAGGTCGATCAGGAACTACAACAAAAATAAAGGTCGCTGAACCGAAAATTAGATAAGCTGGCAGGACGACGAGAGGGTAACCAAAACCAAAACACTCACCAGTTTCATTAAAAGTTCGTTAACCTCACAACAGTGGCCATTACCAAGGAAGAGGCACAACTTCTCGAAAAGGGCCTGAAGCACAATATCATGGACCAGAATACTGTAAGAAAAACGGAGCAAGCGATTGTAGATGCGGAGATCGCAATATCATTGATACCACAGGAAGAACAGGAGCACGCAAGACACATGTGCAGGGAAATCATAAAAAAGGATGTGAAAGCACAGGAAGGACAAAAATCGAATACAGAGGAGAAAACAATAAAGAATCTACGGCATAAACTAAGGAATAACAATATTGTCACAACGAAAGCGGACAAAGGAAACACCACTGTGCTAATCGAAAAAGAGCAATATATATACCGAGGATCTCATAGAGGAAATGAAATGTCGTAGAATGAGAGAGGATCCCACAGATGAATACCAAAAACAAATCAAAGTTGCTATAAAAAATGCAACCAATATAGTAGATTCTAACATGGCACATAGATTGCTCCAAATGAACCCTTCGGCTCCTCCACTGGTTGCGCTACCAAAAATCCACAAGCCGGACACGCCAATGAGGCCCATCATTAATTTTAAATCGGCACCATGTTACAAACTGTCCAAATATTTAAAAACGATATTGATAGATACTCTGGAGCTAAGGAACGAATATGCAATAGCTAACACAACAGAACTAATAGAGAGACTCGAGACCGTAGAGCTAACAAGAAACAGCAAATTGGTATCTTTTGACATAAAAGATTTATACCCATCTATACCACTATCGGAGACTTTGGATATAGTTAGCTCAACAATAGTTCATAACACAAAAAACAAAGTGAAAAGTATGCAAATCACAAATACGCTAAGAACCACTTTACGTCAAAACTATTTTCGATTCAACAATAAAATATATAGACAAACAAACGGTCTTGGAATGGGAAGCCCCACATCAGCAATTCTTATGGAAGTGTTCATGCAAAATCTGGAAGAAAAGTACATACAGGAGCTGAAGTCCAAATTAGGCGTGTCATTTTATGCTAGATACGTGGATGACATAATATGCGTTTTAACTACTAATAACGAAGAGCTTGTACTGGAGTACCTCAACAAGCAGCACGGAAATATAAAATTTACAATGGAAACCGAAAAAGACGGAGGAATCAACTATCTAAACCTCAAGATAAATATTGATAAAGAAGCCAAAAGATTTAACTATGACATATATAGAAAGTCAACGGCCACCGACACAATAATACACAATACCTCAAATCACCCTCAACAGCATAAAAATGCAGCATTAAGGCACTTGGTACATAGACTTGAAAGAACACCGCTTACACAAGAGGCATATAAGAGAGAACTTGAGGTCATATATAATATCGCTGCAAACAACGGATATAAAAAAGCACTAGTAGATAAGCTCAGAAGGACAAATGGAGAACCAAAAAGAAATAATGAAAAGGAAAATAATAGCTGGACGACTATGACATATACTGGAAAAGCAACATATAAATTGGCAAATTTCTTTAAAAAATACAACATTAACACAGCATTCAAAACATCGAACAATCTAGGGCGAAAACTAAGAATTAACATTAACTCAGAGGATCCGTTTAGCAGCCACGGCGTATACAAGCTTACCTGCGGATGCCAGCATTGTTACATAGGACAAACAGGACGGCAAATAAGAACGAGGTTCAGAGAACATATTAGAGATTACAACAAAAAAAATACGGAATCCAAACATTATACCCGAGTCTAACTTCGCGAATCACATGGTCGAGAATGAATGTTCCCCAGCACACATCAATAAAACAGTTAGGGTTCTTCACGTACAGGAAAAGGGCCGACGTCTCAACGTACTCGAAAACATGGAAATCTACAAACAGAAAACATTCGACGGTAGAATAATAAACGAACAGATAAACACAATTTCTGACACAATATTCGAGCCTTTAAAACTTGTTTACAGGAAACAACTTAATCACGCAGGTACAACAGACAAACACACAACAACAAATAAACACAAAACAAGTAACACACCAAAACAAAAAACCGACAAAGAAGGTCAAACGACTAAAATCACAGATTTCTACCTACCCCAGTCAGCCACACAAATCGATTAGTAAACCACCACCCCAGCGGGTTAGGGGGGGTCAGAATATACCCGCGGTAGGTATGCCTGTCGTAAGAGGCGACTAAAATACCAGATTCAAGGGGCTGTGTAGCGCAACCCTGCAGGTTGCCAGCGCAACATATAGCTTCTCTAAACCCAATTGTCAACCTCACCTATCCGCGGCGAATCCTGTTTCACTAACAGACGAGGCTCTGGCGACCCTAAGCTCCTTATGGAACTTGGGGTTGGGGAAGGAGGGGATGGCCTGAAGGTTTAATGTGGCCACATAAATCGTTCCCGAGATGGTCGGGCCAGCACCTTAATGGTGCTGTTGTACCGGAGCGTACCGGATATGTATCCGGCAAAGGACCATCACATCGATAACACTCCCCAAAGCCTTCGGGGAGCAACCTTATCGCTACAACAACAACAACAACATTAGTAAACCACCCTCGGTTCTGAATGAACACACAGCACATACACATAACTAAATATACACAAGCATCAATTTGACAATACCTGCTCATATACCTACGAACTATAAATACAGGACAAACGACAACAACAGATCAGAACGAAAATCGACACTGACGATGGCACAACGCCGAAACCGGTTTGTCTCAAAACCAAATTTGACAAGGGATGACGGAAAATCGTTCCAATATACATCACACATAATTACATTTTACAACTTGTTCCGAATTACCATCGACAGCTTTGTACGAAAGTATGTTGCCATATATTTATTTATTTATTTATTAAACATTTCTTAATGCATATTTTAAATAAATTACAATATTGAAAGAGCACATTCTATTACTCTATAGCATAAGAAAAGTACATGGCATTTTTTATATTAAATTTTTAAAATAGTATTAAATGCCAGTTCACATAGTAAAATTCTTTTTCAGTGTGGGGTGTATAGTTTTTAATAATATTATAGAATAAACTCATAATAATTCAGATAATTAGTTAAGATTACGATAGAGAAACAATTGATAATTCGTTAATTAGTTAAGGTTCCGATAGAGAAACAGTTGATATAGTTAAAAAAGTTAGATATGGCTTACAACAACGTCCTCAGCAAGGCTTCTAGATCGTAGTGGCTAAAACTAATCAGATACATTTTTATTTTATTTTGAAATAGGTTAAGATTTCTTATAACTTGTACAGAAGTAGGGAGAGTGTTGAACATTTTGCACGACGTGTATGTATAAAAACTTCTGAAGTGAGATGTCCTAGCATGCGGAATTCGTACCGATGGAAGCAGATTGCTCCTAAGGTTGTAGACTTCAGAAGGATAACTTTCTAAGTACCCCGATCTAATAAAGAACGTTTTTAGGACTTTAAATAAATATAGATGACGACATGGTAGTATATCTAGTCTCCTAAATGATATCATAGCGTGAGACCTGTAGTTTGCGCCACATATGCGTCTTATAATTCCCTTTTGGAGTGTTACAATGGGTGACAACTTACTAGCCGAGGCGCCACCCCAGCAGGTAATCCCATATTGAAGTTTCGATTGGACTAGACCATAGTAAACAGCTTTTAGAGTGGACATAGTGCAACACTTTTTGAGACGATAGAAGTGACGGGTAGTGTACAGAAAGTAATGTTTTAGTTTCTGAATGTGTGCAGACCAATTTAAATGATTATCGATTATAATGCCTAGGTATTTGAAATTTTCAACAACATCAATCCTGAAGCAGTTATCACTGCATTTAACGTTGGTTGCAAATGAACTTTTCGTGCCATTCAAAGCGCACGCCATATGATGCATGTTAAAACGTGCGCATCTTGCGGAGTGAAAAAAATGATCATAAGCCTCAAATTCATTGGGAGCAATGCTAAAATACATCAACTTCGTTTTATTACTAACTAGTAGCTTGTGTAAAGCAAACCAAGTCCTCAGCATATGTACATCGTGGCTAATATCACATATTAGTTCGAAGTAACTCGTTGTACTATACGCAATGGCAAGATCATCTGCAAAGGCAGTTGTTTTGCCCTTCAATGGAATTGAAAAAATTGAATTAATATAAATGAGGAACAGTACCGGGCCAAGGACAGAGCCTTGGGGTACGCCCAGATTAACTTCCTGCAGGCTACTGTAGTAACTACCCACTTTAACTTTTTGTATTCTATTAGAAAGATAAGATGTAAACCATTTGTACATAAAGCCACGAAAACCTGCACTATGTATTTTTTCCAGAAGTATATTCCTGTCTACCATATCAAAAGCTTTTGTTATGTCGACAAATAAATCAGCACATTACTTTTACTATCTAGAGCTTTGTACACCTTTGAGCAGAAATCTAGTAGAGCGTCCTCTGTTGAGAGTCTGGATCGAAATCCGAACTGCAAAATACGTAAATATGTGAATACAAGTTTAGGATTATTTTATTAAGAATTCCAAAAAACATTGATGACATTGCGTCCTTAGTTAGTTTTGTGTGAAATATTGTGCAACAAGAGTTGCATATCCGCTTTACCTGCATTTATTATAAGCTTTTATTTACTTTCACTTGGCTGTTGTATGTAATTAAATCTTGCAAGTTAAATTTGATACACTTCCCGGTGTCCGATTGAGCTGAAATTTGGCACACATGTATAACTCCGATGACAATGCAATATTACTTTGCGAGAATTCGATAAATTTATCGATAACAGAGTTATCGGTAAAGATTTGTATTCACGAGGGAATAACAGCCTAAGTCGTCAAGAACGCAGGTAACTTCGCTTTGTTTATGTATGCAACAAACGTAGAAGTTAGGCTGTTATTCCTGAATGTTGCATACTTTTTGTTGCATACTTTTCTGCGCACTTGATTTTGTTTTACAGAATTTTGGCGATCACGGTTGCCACTTTGGGTCCATTTGGACCAAAAATGTTCCTTCCAACCCCATTTGGTCCACTGGACCATTTGCTTCAATTTTGGTCCTTTTTAGGCAGTTGCCACGGTTTTGGTACTTTTCTTTCTTTTTCACTGAAGTAAAAATTCACAATATTGCCCAACAAATTTGCAGCACATTCGTTAACCCACATATAATTTTGAATTTACTTGAATGGATTTTTCACCACAAAAAATAGCTCAGTCAATAAAAATGTACGAGAAAAGTGACATTTCACATAGGAAATAATTTAGGTGAGGCATTAAAAAGAAAAGTGTTGGCAAACACACTGTGACTAGATATTTCCATCGGATATTAAACACTTAGTGAAAGATTTTTGTCACTAGTAGAGCTAAAAGTATGTATTTCAAATGCACTTGCGCCTCTAAGAAATTTGACAAGGCTTGCAACTGATGAAGCGTTGAGTTTAATGAATTGAAAACTAAGTAAAAGAATGAAACTAATTTATTTTGTATTAAGTGTACTTGCCACTTACTTAATTCAAGCCTACCGAGAGATATTGAGAGTTTGTGAAGGCACGTCGATATTTAAATCTTTTTCACCCAGGAAAAGAAATATTTTAACTGGAAGGCAGAAATACTTCTTGAAGGCGACAACTTTATAAATGTACAACAAATGCCATTAAAAAATTTTATTTCTATATTCAGCTTTTGAAGAAAATGAAAAAGAGATTTGATTTTGGAAGAAATATTTTGTGTAAAATTATCCCCGTAGGTGCTAGCATTAACCCCTGATGCCAGAGAGAAAAGGTAAGCATCTATAGAAATTGATCTAACAAAATTGTTTAGTTTCATATATGCTCTACTGAGTTTTCCACATAGTTCGACCAGAACTCAAATTTTTGAACCCTTCATTATTAAAACTTAACTGCGCTATACATTTTATTTCATTGCAACCAACAACATAATGCTGGAACTAAAAGCTTTGTGAGCAAATCTAGGTTCACAACGTTAGGTTGGTGAACGACATACACCTATTCTAGAAATGTGAAATTATAATACCATGAACTACATTTTATTTTTGTTTGTTCCTTGAATGTAAGCAAAGTATTTATTATGTCCAGTATAATTGTATATAGGAAACCATGGAAACATCCTAAAGTTTTGTATTTTGCAACGAATACGACCTCCTTATATACCAATAAAATAAAACAAAAATTTGGCCTTTTATTTGAGATTTGGTCATTTTTTTCCGTGAATTTTGGCCCCAAATGAAAACATGGTGTGGCAACCGAGTTGGCGATGGAACAGAGCAGAGATCTGCAATTAGTAAGTGTAAACTGAACGCGACATAGGCAGTCACAATAAAATATGATTTTAAGTTAGTTAACACTCGAATAAAAGAACTTGACTGTTCAAAGTTGACTTCGAAGGAACCATGTAATGTTAATGCATTAAAAGAGAAACGTTACAAATAACTAAGTAAAGAATACATAAATAATTTAAACAATATTTTACACTACTAAAAATAAAAAAAATTCATATTTAAATTAAATTTAACAAAAAAGCTTTTCTAAGAACAAGCTTCTATTACTTGTTAATAAAACGAACTAAAAAGTAAAAAATAAAATTAAAGAAAAAAATTTTTTTAAAACTAAGCCTTTCTTATTGGTTAATACAATTAACTAAAAAGTAAAAAAATAAATTGACTATAAGGAAATATAACACTTTATAAGTTCATTGTAACCTTTAACGATAATTAGGCTTTTTCGTCTGCGACAAAAAAAATCCATATTGTACATAATTATATATTTTTAACATTAAAACTTTACACCTAAATTATTAAATCTTACAGTTTATACCACTGTCCTAATTGTTCTAATAAAAGCGTGTTACATTGTGATAGCAAGAAAAGGAGCTCCTACATGTTCTTAATTATTCCATAAAAATTTAACACGCTTTTTATTAGAACAATTAGGACTGTATATAAACTGTAAGATTTAATAATTTAGGTGTAAAGTTTTAATTTAAAAATATATAATTCTGTACAATATGGAATTTTTTTGTCGCAGACGAAAAAGCTAAATTATCGTTAAAGGTTACAATGAACTTATAAAGTCTTATATTTCTTTACAGTAAATTTATTTTTTACTTTTTAGTTTTTTTTAACCAATAATAAAAGCTTATTTTAAAAATGTTTTTTCTCTTTAATTTTTATTGCTTACTCTTTATTTATTGTTGTAGCAATTGTTAACATATGCCATGTTAACACTTCCCTCTCAAAAACATTCGTCCCGAGCGTTGTCAAATGTAAGGTAAGTTATTAAAATTTATGTATGTGGGCTGCTCGTTTGAAATATCTTTGATCTCACCTAGAGTGCTGCTTGACGCAGGTATCTGGTTAATTTCAAGATTTGATGAAATTACTATCTTGTTTTTGGACTTCTTTCAGAATTTGCAAAAAATTATTATGATGATTAAAGTAGTCCCAACTGCTGCAAGTGAAAGTGAGCTGTTGGATATAGTTGCTACTTTAAGAAGATGTATTCTGCGTATATTCTCTATATCTAACTTTTTCCGAGCCTTGAGGGAAAGTAACTCAATTCGATTCTTTTCGATTGGTGCAGGTTTCAGGACTGCTGGGATAGCGGGAAATGGTACTATGTCATAGTTATTGTACGTTTGATTATTTATTTTCAGCGTTGAATTATGAAAGTTGACAAGTTGTGTTTCTGATATATTCTTAAGCTCGCTGTCTGTGAATATCTGTCCTTTAAAGCCATTAAGGAGTAATGTACCGGTTTTTATTTCTTCGATTTGGGGAATGTGGTGGCCGTTGCTTTTAGTGCAAGTTGAATTAAGACTACTTATTATCCTAGGCATACAATTTTTATTACTTATGTCAACTAAACGGTTCCGTCTACAAATTTCTATTTCCTTATAGCTTTCGCAAAGTTTTTTTTATTCCGTAAATTTCTTTTGTTACTCTTAATATTTTTTCAAATTCTATATCAATTATAGTGTTGTCTGCTTTTACAATAGATCTTAAAATTAATTTTTTGAAAATTTTCTTTAATAACTAGTGGTATTTTTACCAAGTAAAAAATCGTCATATTTTGACTAATAACATTTATATTGGCTATCTCTAGTGCCTCTTCCGCATTTTTAAAGGGGATTATCTCATCTTCGAGTTTTTCCATTGCAATTTCAATTTTATTTAACAATAGTGTATTCAATATGTCTTTTTTCGCCCACTGTATGGCGTATTTAATATTGGTCAATTCTTCCTTAATTAATCTTATTCTACTTTGCAAGTTGGTTATTGTTTCATTTTTTACATAAATATCTTTCCTTATGTTATTAAAGAGATTATTTACTATATTTGTAATATTATTAATTTTTTCATTAAAAAGTTCATTTATAATTACTTGTTTATTATTATTATTGTTAATTTCGTTAAGATTATTTGTTATTACTTCAAGATCTTAATTATCTGGGCTTCCGGCAGTGCATTTCCATGCCGTTCCTAAAATGTTTATAGATCTCTTTTGTTTGTTTTCAATTGGTTTGATCGTATCTAATATCTGGAGGGATTGGGTTAGCTCGTGTATTAAGGTGGGATACAGGATATTATCCTTAGGTATGTCCGATGAAATAAATTTGTACATGTCTGTAAAAAATTGTTCGTACTTGTTCATGTCAATTATATGTATAAGCCTAAAGGCACCGTTCTGTATTTTTACTAGTCCGCCATTAATCGCTAGTTGCGAGTTTGTATAGTCGTAAATGTCTACTGTCGCAGTGGCACAGTAAATTAACAGGAGTCTGAAAATGAAAGGGTAAATTTTTAATTTCTAATATTGATTTTATGGACTACTTTTCCTGTTTCTGTTAAAATGGTTGAGTTTCTGTCTTCCTTTACTACTTCTTTTCTGAACTTGTGGGACATTTTCGTACCTAACCTTTTATTGATTTTCACATATACGGTTTCTCCTGGGTGATAAACCTTTATGGGATGCCGGGTTTTATTATGAGAAGAAAGATCTTTAAGCTGTTTATTTCTTAACTCAGAGATGTTTTCTTCCCTCGCTCTTTCAAATTAGCTGGGGTCAGTGGAGACTCTTCTCCCGAAAAACACATCTATTGGTTTCTTTTTTAACACGCTTTTATTAGCTTGGCCTGTATGTAACGGAATCTTTGAGCTTAATTTTCACCGGTTTCTAGAAGTCTGATTAATTTGAAACTTTGCATACGTAACAAGGACCGATGACAATGCATTAATGTGATGGTGTGGTGACATAAGGTCAACGGCCATAAGGTCAATTGGCCTTATTACCACTTTGAATGGCCATAAGTTTGATTAAAACTCTGCACACGTATCACGGCTCGATGACAATGCATTATTGTGATGGTGTGGTGACATAAGGTCAGCGGCCATAAGGTCAATTGGCCTTATTACCACTTTGAATGGCCATAAGTTTGACTAAAACTTTGCACACGTATCAAGGCTCGACGACAATGCATAAATGTGATGGCGTGGTGACATAAGGTCAACGGCCATAAGGTCAATTGGCCTTATTACCACTTTGAATGGCCATAAGTTTGATTAAAACTCTGCACACGTATCACGGCTCGATGACAATGCATTATTGTGATGGTGTGGTGACATAAGGTCAGCGGCCATAAGGTCAATTGGCCTTATTACCACTTTGAATGGCCATAAGTTTGACTAAAACTTTGCACACGTATCAAGGCTCGACGACAATGCATAAATGTGATGGCGTGGTGACATAAGGTCAACGGCCATAAGGTCAATTGGCCTTATTACCACTTTGAATGGCCATAAGTTTCATTGAAACTTTGCACACGTATCAAGGCTCGATGACAATGCATTAATGTGATGGTGTGTTGACATAAGGTCAACGGCCATAAGGTCAATTGGCCTTATTACAACTTTGAATGGCCATAAGTTTGACTAAAACTTTGCACACGTATCAAGGCTCGACGACAATGCATAAATGTGATGGCGTGGTGACATAAGGTCAACGGCCATAAGGTCAATTGGCCTTATTACCACTTTGAATGGCCATAAGTTTGATTGAAACTTTGCACACGTATCAATGCTCGATGACAATGCAATTATGTGATCGTGGGGTCACATAAGGTTAACGGATATAAGGTCAATTGAACTTGTGACCACCCCAAATGGCCATAGATTTGAAACCTTGCACATAATGCGAAAAATGCATTCCTTCATTAATGAGAGAATGCATGGCACATCTACCAAAGAGCATACTGGAGCCCTTTTTAACACGCTTTTATTAGCTTGGCCTGTATCTATCTATGTATCTATGTATCCATGTATGTATGTAACGGCATCTGGAGTGGAGCCGAGAACCCCGGTAATGTAGAGCTCCGGACTCCCTTGCACCTTTTGAAGCATTTTAAGATAGGTACTTTTAGCTAGTGCAGGCCAGCAGACCAAGGCACCATAAAGAAGAATCGGGTGCACAATGGCTGTGTAAATACAGTAGGTCTCCTTAGGGGAGAATCCCCAGGAGGTGCCAATTGCCCTCTTGAAGGTGAACAGCTCTGCTGCTGCCTTCTTGGATCGCTCCACTATATGGTCACTCCATAATAGCTTCCTATCCAGAATGAATCCCAAATACTTGACTTGATCGCTAAACGCTAAGAACGTACCCCCAATTCTTGGCGGTGTAAAATTTGGTACTTTGTACCTCCTCGTGAAGAGAAATAGCTCGGTTTTATTCGGGTTGACTTCCAAACCTGTGGCGGGTTGTACTCCTGGATCAGCTCCAGGATGTCAGCTGGGTCCGTTGGCGTCACTGGAACCCAGGTTCTAGCCCTTGGTCGTGAGGGGATATCACGCGCCTCCACTACTTTGAGGCGCGCCCGGATATACCACCCCTATCAGCGTGACGGCGGCCCTATAGAGGTTGACCGATCTGGCGTCGTCGAAGGCAATTAGCTTGACATTGCCCTGGAACCACCCTGCATCGGTGTAAAATGGCGGTGGACCGGGGTTGTCTTTTTAACCTTAACGGCCACCGTAGCGAGCGCGGCCTCGATCCACTTCCGCTGTTGTTTCGGGATCCTGCCATCTTCGCTGCTCTCGTCTATAATGCCAATGATCTGCCGACCCTTGGCAATTTCGGCGAAAGACCGCGTCCAGCCTCCCTGCGTCTTGGTCCTTTTCGGTGCCGTGGGGTTGGATTCATCCATGGACCGCTGGCGTTTCGAGGTTTCATCACTCTCGACTAAAACTTTTAAAATTAATTGAACTAAAAAATTAAAAATAAATAATAGTTAAAAAAAAACTAGAAAAACACGCTTTTATAGTAAACCGAACTACAAAATAGAAAATAATTTTCAATTAAAAAGTGTTTATATAACAGTAGTAGAAGGTCAAACAATCGTTTATAGTTAATCACCTCAAAATAAAATTATAATAAAATTTAAGTTGTTAACAGAATAATTTAATTCAGAGTAAAAAGCGTGGGGTGCATTTGACTACAGACAGTTGCCAATAGAATGATTGTAAAATTCAGTATCAAGCACGCCACGCTTTTTACTGTGAATTAAATTATTCTGTTAATAACTTAAATTTTATTATAATTTTATTTTGAGGTGATTAACTATAAACGATTGTTTGGCCTTCTACTACTGTTATATAAACTCTTTTTAATTGAAAATTATTTTCTATTTTTTAGTTCGGTTTGCTATAAAAGCGTGTGAAGGTGCGTTCTGCTTTTAAGCAACGTATTATTTCTGAGAGGGTCGAGTGGAATCGTTCCACTTGACCGTTAACGGAACTGGTATAAGGCGGTGTTTTGAAAACTTGTATGTTTAAAGTGTCCTCCATTAAAAATCTTATGGAAGCTGAGTTCAGGGATGTTTCGTTATCTATTATGACGTATTCGGGTAAGCCAAATTGAAAAAGTATTTCACGGAGAGGTTCCTTAACGTGTTCTATTGCTCTGGATTTAAGTATTTTGGTTTGAGCGTATTTCGAAAATTTGTCTATTGCTGTCAGGACTATGTTTCGGTTGGTCATGTAAATGTCGATGTGCAAAATTGGTCCTGGGAATTGAGGTATGGGAGTTTTTCCTAATTTTGGTTTACTAGGATGTCTATCATATTTATTTTCTTTACAGGTTGAACATTGTTGAATTATTCTTTTAATTTTTGTAGTCATAGATGTGAAGTAGAAATTTTCGAGAATTTGAATTTTGTTTTCTCGACAATTTCTGTGAGCTCTTTTATGGGTTTTGATTATAATTTCTTCTTGTTCTTGTTCGTTTGTCACGTCCTGGACTTGAAGTTGTGTAAACCTGATCTTATAGTTGCTAAAGTGGATTGGGTATATTTCCTAAATTATTCCAATAATTCTTTCTTCTCCTTCTTAATGCAGTTAACTACGGAGGGGTTGAGGTATCTTTTAAGGCGGTCTATTATTATTTCCGGGCTATAGTCGGGTTCCTCTAAAATGTGCCTGTGGTATGTGGGAAATACTATTTTAAATTGGTATGTTGAAGTTTCAGCTACTTTCAGAAATAGATGATTTTTGAAAACATTTATTGGGATTTTGACGTGAGGAATTAAATTATCCGATGAACTCTCGTCACTATGTTCAGTTGAGAATAAGGAATTAATTGGTTCAGGTGGCATTCTTGAAAGGGCGTTAGCTACAACGTTAGTTGTGCCAGGTTTAAAGTGGAGTTCATGATTATATTCCTCTAAAATGGATATCCAGCGTTTCATTTTAGAGTTGTTGTTTTTATTGCTAAGAGCCTGAGTAGGGGGTTGATGATCTGTAAATATTTTTACTTTTGCTGAGCCATAAAAATAGTTCCTGAAATTTTTTAGGGCCCATATTATAGCTAAAAACTCTTTCTGGTTTGTAGCAGAGGCTTCTTCTGTTTTGTTGAGTGTTCTTGAAATGAATGCGATGGGTTTTTTATCCTGAGAAAAGACTGCACCAATCGCATAATTTGAGGCATCGGTTGTTAAACGGAAATCTTTGCTGAAGTCGGGATATGCGAGTGTAACATCGTCAGACATAAGGGATTTTTTTATTTTATTGAAAGCATCTTTTCCTTCTTCATTTAGTTCGATATTTATTTTAGCTGATTTGCTTTTGGATATATGCACTTCTTCCCCTCTTTAGGGTATCGTTAGGGGCTTAGCCAACATGGCGTAATCTTTAATGAAGCGGCGGTAGTAGCCGGAAAGGCCTAAGAATGAGCGAAGTTGCTTAACGGTTTTTGGGTAAGGTATTTTTGCTATTGCTTCAATCCTTGTGGGGTTTTTTGTAATTCCTCTTGAGGAAATAATGAATCCTAGGAACTCTACAGAGTTCTTAAAATATGGCATTTATCCAGTTGGATCTTCATGTTAGAGTCTTCTAGAGTTTCAAAAATTTCCTGTAAGTGGAGAGTGTGCTCTTTTTCAGAGTTGCTGAAGACGACTATATCATCGATATAGACGTAGCATAGTTTGCCGATGTGATGACGAAGAATGTCATCTAGGGCTCGCTGGAATATTTACGGGGCATTTTTGAGTCCGAATGGCAATCTCGTGAACTCGTATTTGCCATTATTGATTGAGAAAGCCGTTTTCGCAATATCGGATTCCTTGAGCGGGATTTGATGAAATCCGCTTTTAGGTCTAACACGGAAAAAAATTCATTTTTTCCGAGCTGAGACAATACTTCTTTTATCTGAGGTATTGCGTAGCCGTCTGCTACAGTGATCGCGTTAAGCTTGCGATAGTCAATAACGACTCGATACTGCTTGTTGCCTTGGGAGTCAGGCTTTTTCGCTACCACCCAAACGGGTTAGTTGTAAGGTGAACTTGATGGTCGAATGATGCCGTCGTCTAGCATTTTATTTATTTGGGATTCAACTTCGCTTTTAAGCGACATGGGGTAGTATCGTGTATAAACAGGGGCATCTTTATTGGTTCTGATTTGGCCTACGACTTTAGTGGTGTATGTAAGTTTATCGTTGGGTTCCGCGAAGAGACTAGATAATTTTTCTACTAGATTATTGATTTTACTTTGCTGACATGGTGACATGTTGTCTTTTTTAAGATCAATTTTGTTAATTGATCCCTAAGCTAACTGTTTTATCCTAATTCTTGTGTTTCCTTTTATTTCCATAAAGTTATCCTTGACGTGGATGATAGCTTCGAGTTCCTTGAGGTTGTCGTTTCCAAGGATACCATGGAAGGATCGTAATGTGGGGAGAGGGTAAAACTTCAGTTTGTTATCGGCGTTACAAAGATTGAAATAGGTGTGTTCTTTGATCTCGATGTCTCCCGCTATTGGTTTTGCAAAAAAAAAAAATGTTGTCGTTTCTGATTGGATTGGGAAAAATTGAGCGCTGTATATAGTTTTTTGTAGATCCTGTATCTATTAAAAATTTTACAGTTTCTCCAATCTTCAGTTTGCATTGGAAGTGAGGCAGCGAAGAGTGGTTCATCCTAAAAAATTTAGTTGTGTTGTGTCTAAGTAATTGTCCTTCTGTTGTTCTTCGCAGTTGTCAGGAGTGGTATAAGTTTCGTCGTTGTAATAATCTGTATTAATCTGATCGTCATTTGTCATGGTAGGGGAATATTCCTCAGGTTGGTCGCCAACTATATAGAAGTTCCTTTGGATTTTGTTTCGAGGGAACTGGTGCTGAGGGGTTTCCGGTAGGAGGTCTTTTGTTAGTTGGGTTACTAGGACGCGGCTTATTTATATAATTTATGTTGCGTGTTCTTAGCGACTGTTCTATATCCATGGGTTCTGAAAGGGCCTCGGTGGTGGATAGTTTGGTTGCTGACCATAGTGATTAGCTGGTTGTGGACGTTGGCCTTCACCACTCATCTGTGGTGGTTTGTATGGGTTGGTTGCGTACAACCTGTGAGGAATGCCTCTCGTGGCTTGCAACCGTGGGATTGTAAACAGATCTCAACAGGTAAGTAACTGTTTACTCGGACGAAACGACACTGGACGCAAACGACTCTACAATGGACGTTACGCTGACGAAGACGGAGATGGCGACGACGATAAGGACAACGACTATGTACATTATTTCGCACAGGGCCTCGTTGCCACATGCGACGGAGTCTGAAGAGGAGACGCTTCTCGCCTCCAGTCATCACCAGCGCTGGCGGTAGTACCATCCACAGTACACCAAAGGCTAAATCAGTACCAACAACAACAGTAAAAAAGGTCCAGATGTGTACCAACCACAGTACTTACAACCTTAAAGAGGCTGGTGGTACCAACCACAGTACACAGGCCTCCAAAGGAAAGAAGAGGAAAAAAAGTCAAGGACAGATTAGGCGTAACAGGTACCAGCGAGCGCTGTATACTGTACGGAGAATACAAAGTGGCGAGATCGCAAGCGGTTCTGTTGACGTCGCATCTCTCACATCGGTTGTGGAGGAGTACGAACACTTCCAAAGGGAGCATCCGACTCCTCAACAACCTAGACAACCAAGCTCGGCTGGGGACGTTTCTCAAAAGAGAAACAGATCCGGCCATGATAATAGCAGTGAGGCTGAAAAAGCACAAACGGGCGGACACGGAACAGACATGCAGGAGACACTTCAGTGAAGTCGCCAGAGACCACCTGCAAGCGGCCATAGTGGATGCTGACAGTCGATCGCCAGTAAGAATTCAGCAGAACTGGGTGGAGATCGAGGTCGGGCTGTCGAAACTTGCCATGCGGCACGTGCGCGACATCCCGACTGGACCTCTCCCAGTCTTTGACTCCTCCGAGACCCTGAGAGGATACAGGATAATCAGGTGTGCGGACCAGGTCTCGTTGGAATTTTTGACAAGGTGTGTAGCACAAATTAGCGGATAGGTAAACAACCTCCAGCTAAGGCTAATACCTGCCTCAGAAGTTCCGAAGAGAACTCGTGAGCGCATTTGGCTTCCCCCCTGGAGGACTCGGGAGAGGAGTTGCTGGATTGTATCAAGCTTTATAACAGCAACATTGCGGCCATTGCAGAATGGCAGCTAATAAAAGAAGAAACGCCGTCGAAAACCAGCAAACCAATCCTAGTGGCCATTTGCGAGGAGTCCCTAGAGGCTCTGGCCAAGGCGGACTACAAAATTGCCTTTGATTTTCGTATGGCCAAGGTAAATGTATTCCGCGGCGACACAATCCCTGCTGAAGACGACCCTGATGAAGTTGAAGGGGCAGGTAATCTGCTGCAGGGTGTCAATATCAGGGACGGGGACACAACAGAAGTCTAAGTGTATGCAGATTAATCTGCAGCACTGGCTCCACCTCCAGAGCTGGTACACTTTATAAATAATAGCGGCGGGTGCAGCATAATTATAGGCTGCGACGCCAATGCAAGAAACACGATATGGGGCAACTCCTCAACCAACGAGAGAGGTGAGTCCCTTCTACACTTTATTCATAATTCTAACCTCAGTATTTGCAACAGCGGCCACAAGCCCACTTTTATATTCCTTGGTTCAGACAGGTTTCAGGGCTGGGAGGAAGTCCTAGGTCTAATTTTGACAACCGACGAGGACCCGGCGCTAGTGGAAAACTGGAGAGTGTCAGACAAAGCCTCTCTCTCGGACCACCGCTGGATCTTCTTCGACATCAAATTTGGATCTGGGCAGACCGCTACAGAAACCCAAGAAGAACAAAGTGGGATAAATTTGTGAGGCTATCTACGCCAGCTTTAGAAATAAGCGAACCTAACATAAACTGCCCGCAAAAGCTCGATGAGCTAGTCGGCAAGATAGAGCTCGCGTTAACTACCTCTTACAACAAGTGCACCCCATTTAGTATTCGTAAAAAGAAGTCCCCACCCTGGTGGAGCGGGGACCTTAGGAAACTTAGAACCACAGTACGGAAGGCATTTAATGAGTGCCTCATAACCAAGGAGTGGCAGCCATATAGGGAGGCGCTCAAAGCACACAAAAAAGCTATAAGGGTAGCGAAGGCTGTGTCCTGGCAATCCTTCTGCTCCTCAATAGAGAACACTCGTGAGTTCTCCAGACTGAGTAAAATTCGTCCAAAGAACACCACAACAATCACCTCGTAAGAAGTGAGGCAGGCCTATGGACAAACTCAGCAGAGGACTCCCTGGGCACACTCATCAATAATCACTTCCCTGGATGCGATCTAGCACCAGTAAAAGAATCTCTCTGCAGGGAATATCAGCCCTCAGAAGGCTTACTGGACAGGATAATAGAGAGCGAAAAGATAAGGTTTGCCATAAATGGCTTCTCTCCATTCAAATTGCCCGGTCTTGATGGCATTATCCCGGTAATTCTACAAAAGCTAGGTGATCCAATGATTCTCTGGTTGGAAGTGGTATACAGAGCGAGTATCGCCCTGACCTATATCCCACAAAGCTGGAGAGAAACAAAAGTAATATTTCTGCCAAAAGCGGGCAGACGCACACACGAAAATGCCAAAGACTACAGACCAATAAGCCTCACATCCTTCATGCTCAAGGTCCTTGAGAGGCTTATGGATATATATATTAGATCAATAATAACATGACCAACCCCGTCAAAGTCACAGCACGCCTACATCAAGGGAAGATCTACGAAGACCGCCCCCCATGAGCTAACGGGCTCAAAACAATTCACACTAGCAGCTTTCCTAGATATAGAAGGCGCCTTCAATAACATCGAAACCGGCACAATTGTGAAAGCCCTGCAAAGGGCCGGAGTTGACGACCACATTTGTGGATGAACTCAATCAATGCTGGAAAACAGAACCATACAAGCGGATATGGGCTCAGTGACAATGACCCGCAAAGTTGGTAGAGGTACACCGGGTGGGTCCTCTCGCCACTACTCTGGGTCATTGCACTGAACGAGATACTACTCGAACTCGACAAGAATGGTGTTAAGGCAGTAGCATACGCAGACGACGTGGTCATTGCATTCTCGGGGGCTTTTCCCTCCACGCTAAGCGACATCCTTCAGGGTGCGCTAAGCAGGCTACATAACTGGGCGGCACCGTGCGGCCTAAACATCAACCCTAGCAAAACAGAACTGATACTGTTCAGTAACAGAACGAAAATACCAACATTTCGACTGCCCTCACTAGATGGTACGGAACTCTCGCTCTCAACTAGAGTTAAGTACCTAGACGTCGTAATAGACAACAAGTTAAATTGGAAAAGCAATATCAAAAAAAGGGTAGAGAAGGCGTATATCGCATACTACTCGTGCAAGAGAATAGTCAGCAAAATTGGGGGGTAAAGCCAAAACTCATTATGTGGCTCTATACGGCGGTCATAAGGCCTATCCTGACGTATGGAGCCATAGCGTGGAGGCTTGCCCTGAACAAGCAATACAACACTAAAAAACTAGACAAAATACAAAGGGCAGCATGCGCAGGGGTAACAGGTGCACTAAGATCGTGCCCGACGGACGCTCTAAATGTTATACTTAACCTGCTGCCACTGGCCCTTCACACCAGATATACAGCGATCAGCACAGCCATCAGGCTAAGGGAGTCTTGATGCTGGACAGGAAAACGATATGGCCACAGTGACATCCTAACAAGGCTCGCCGATGTGGATTCGACAACAGATTACCTCTCAAAAACACTGATCTTCGACAGAAATTACAAGGTGCAGATACCCTCTAGAACGGATTGGTCGGCCGACAAAGTTGGCAGGGAGGGGGTCACCTCACTCTACACTGACGGATCCAAAATGGACTGCGGCGTCGGCGCAGGTGTCTTCTCCAACCAACTAAACGTCACAATCCCCATCCGCCTTCCAAACACAGCCAGCATCTTCCAAGCAGAGCTGCAAGGAATAGAGAGGGCCTGCATTTTCCTGCTGCAGAACCGGATAGACGGTGAGGTAGTCATATACTCCGACAGTCAAGTGGCGCTAAAAGCGCTAGAATCACCGTACACATCCTCAAAAGCCGTCAACAACTGTAAGAGGGTGCTACGTGAAGCAGCTAACCAGGCAGCCATCACACTCAGCTGGGTCCCGGCCACAGAAACATTGACGGCAACGAAAAAGCGGATAAAATAGCAAAGGCGGGAGCATCGTTAGACATCACAGAAGCAGTCGCCTATCTTAGGAAAATAGCAATCTGTGATTGGTACTCTACGGACACCTGTAGAACCACCAAACTAATCTGGCCAGAGTACAACCAGAAAAGAACCGATGATCTACTAAATAGGTCTAGGCAGGAAATACACAGAATCACGGCCACTATTACAGGGCACTGGCCGTTTGGCCCGCACGCGAGTAGAATGGGTATCCCCTACAATGAGAGGTGTAGGAGCTGTAGACAAGAGGGTGCCGAGAATCGGTTACCCACTTCCTCTGCGAGTGCCCAGCCCTCGCGAACTTTCGGTCCCGAACTCTAGGCAACTATGTGCTTCCCGAATTAAACTGCCGCATGAAGGACATCAGTAAGTTTATAGTTTTAACCAAGTGGTTTAGGTAAAGCAACACGCACGGTACATCAGCCAACACATAATTGGTTCCAGGAGAAAGTGCATGAAAATGGCGCCTAGAGCGCTACTTGGGCCTGGCTCCATAGCCGGGCAGCACAGCAACCAACCAACCAGGGCTTTATCCCTATAAGTGCGGGTTAGTAGGTGCATGGCTTCTGTGCCGACTTCCATGCAGCCTAGTTTGTTTAATATTAAGGACAAGTGAGAGTATACCCGTTGGTAAAACTCTTGGATCGTAAGGTTACCCTGTACGAGTGAAGTCATTTGGTACTCGAGGGTACGAAGATCGTGCTTGTCCACGTAATGGAGTGTCAGGCATTTTGATATGGCCTGCCAGTCTAATGGCGTGTTGTACGACTTCAGTTTTTCACAAGAAGTGATAAATTTAGTTATTTAAATATTGGTAATTGATTCACTTTTATCATAAAAATATTCTCAGTGTTGTCACTAATTATTCACAAAGGGATAATTCATCACTCTTTTATTTTAGTTTTTATCAGTGCAGCTCTCAATGGAGGCTTGTTATTATTCCTAAAATTTTAATTCCAAGGCGAATCTTTTTCACAAATTTATATTTTCTTTCGCTTTGCCATTTTTCGGTTCTCTAATAAAATTTCTCAAATTAATTTTTCCTTCTACTTTAACTTCAAAATAAATTTTTCCCAACTTCACTTTTCAAACAATTTTCTTTGTTATCTAATATTTATTTACTTTTAAGATTTACAAATTTTTATATCACAAATTTCTTTCACTTTCTTATTTCTAAACTTAACTTACATTGCTAGCTTTTCCATTTTTTTGGGGAAGGTCCTTCGCGTACCGGCTGACGACTGGGCGTCTCCTTTTTCTCCTTGCTCGGTCTACTGGGGCCCGATATACGCTGCTCCTATTATCTGACCTCGATTGCTGCTTTCGTTTTTTCCTTTGCTTTAAGTATTCCACTTGAATATTGCACGCTTTTTTAATCGCGCGATTTTACACGTTTTTTTTCAGTGATTTCGGAACGGAATCTAAAGGATATTTACTACTATTTTTGCAGCCCGCGAACAACCGTAGACCCCATGTTGGGCGCCAGTTAAGGATTCTTTTATTAAGAATTCCAAAAAAATATATTTTTAGGGTCTTAACGACCTTACAAAAGTTATTAACTTACAACTAAACTTAATTAATTGGCCGACTCCGCTGGCACCGCTGCTGCTTTTTGCTATTCCCCGAATTAGCCAACTTTAGTTGCGCGTGTTGGGCTTCCTGTCTAAATGAATTGGAGCTTTAATTTGCTGACATCGCGTCTGGCAATTTTGTGGGAATATATTGAACTTCCGCTCTAAATAAATTTAAGCTAATTTTGCTGACATTGCGTCTTGAGCTTTTGTGTGAAATATTGTGCAACAAGAGTTGCATATCGGCTTTACCTGCATTTATTATTGCTTACTAATTATTTATTGTTGTAGCAATTGTTAACATATATCATGTTAACATACATAATTACGGTTTCTCCTGGGTGATAAATCTTTATGGAATGCCGGGTTTTATTATGATAAGAAATATCTTTAAGCTATTTATTTCTTAACTCAGAGATGCTTTCTTCCCTCACCCTTTCAAATTAGCTGGGGTCAGTGGAGACTCTTCTCCCGAAAAACACATCTATTGATTTCTTTTTTAACACGCTTTTATTAGCTTGGCCTGAATGTAACGGAATCTTTGAGCTTAATTTTCACCAGTTTCTAGAAGTCTGATTAATTTGAAACTTTGCATACCTATCAAGGACCGATAACAATGCATTAATGTGATGGTGTGGTGACATAAGGTCAACGGCCATAAGGTCAATTGGCCTTATTACCAGTTTGAATGGCCATAAGTTTGATTGAATCTTTGAATACGTATCACGGCTCGATGACAATGCGTTATTGTGATGGTGTGGTGACATAAGGTCAACGGCCATAAGATCAATTGGCCTTATTACCACTTTTAATGGCCATAAGTTTGATTAAAACTCTGCACACGTATCACGGCTCGATGACAATGCATTATTGTGATGGTGTGGTGGCATAAGGCCAACAGCCATAAGGTCAATTGGCCTTATTACCACTTTGAATGGCCATAAGTTTTATTGAAACTTTGCACACGTATAAAGGCTCGATGACAATGCAATAATGTGATGGTGAGGTCACATAAGGTCAACGGACATAAGGTCAATTGAACTTGCGACCACTCCAAATGGCCGTATATTTGAAACCTTGCACATAATGCGAAAAACGCATTCCTTTATTAATGAGAAAAGTGGATGCATGGCACATCTACGAAAGAGCATACTGGAGCCCTTTTTAACACGCTTTTATTAGCTTGGCCTGTATCTATCTATGTATCTATGTATCCATGTATGTATGTAACGGCATCTGGAGTGGAGCCGAGAACCCCGGTAATGCAGAGCTCCGGACTCCCTTGCACCTTTTGAAGCATTTTAAGATAGGTACTTTTAGCTAGTGCAGGCCACCAGCCCAAGGCACCATAAAGAAGAATCGGGCGCACAATGGCTGTGTAAATACAGTAGGTTTCCTTAGGGGAGAATCCGCAGGAGGTGCCAATTACCCTCTTGCAGGTGAACAGCTCTGCTGCTGCCTTCTTGGATCGCCCCACTATATGGTCACTCCATAATAGCTTCCTATCCAGAATGACTCCCAAATACTTGACTTGATCGCTTAACGCTAAGAACATACCCGCAATTCTTGGCGGTGTAAAATTTGGTACTTTGTACCTCCTCGTGAAGAGAACGAGCTCGGTTTTATTCGGGTTGACTTCCAAACCTGTGGCGGGTTGTACTCCTGGATCAGCTGGGTCCGTTGGCGTCACTGGAACCCAGGCTCTAGCCCTTGGTCGTGAGGGGATATCGCGCGCCTCTACTACCTTGAGGCGCGCCCGGATATACAACCCCTATCAGCGTGACGGCGGCCCTATAGAGGTTGACCGATCTGGCTTCTTCGAAGGCAATTAGCTTGACATTGCCCTGGAATCACCCTGCATCGGTGTAAAATGGCGGTGGACCGGGGTTGTCTTTTTAACCTTAACGGCCACCATAGCGAGTGTGGCCTCGATCCACTTCAACTGTTGTTTCGGGATCCTGCCATCTTCGCTGCTCTCGTCTATAATGCCAATGATCTGCCTACCCTTGGCAATTTCGGCGAAAGGCCGCGTCCAGCCTCCCTGCGTCTTGGCCCTTTTCGGTGCCGTGGGGATTCTTCCATGGACCGCTGGTGTTTCGAGGTTTCATCAATCTCGACTAAAACTTTTAAAATTACTTGAACTAAAAAATTAAAAATAAATAATAGTTAAAAAAACTAAAAAAACACGCTTTTATAGCAAACCAAACTAAAAGATAGAAAATAATTTTCAATTAAAAATTGTTTATATAACAGTAGTAGAAGGTCAAACAATCGTTTATAGTTAATCACCTCAAAATAAAATTATAATAAAATTTAAGTTATTAACAGAATAATTTAATTCAGAGTAAAAAGCGTGGGGTGCACTTGACTACATTTCATATCATTCCTCTCAGACAGTTGCCAAGAGAATGATTGTAACAGTCAATATCAAGTAACCCACGCTTTTTACTGTGAATTAAATTATTCTGTTAATAACTTAAATTTTATTATAATTTTATTTTGAGGTGATTAAATATAAACGATTTTTTGACCTTCTACTACTAGCTAAGCGTGGGCAGTTGAGGGCGAGCAGTTTAATGTGAGTTATAAGGGAGTAATTTGATGTCGTTGTAGGTGTATGAGTCGTGGCACAGTGGATGACGTACCCGACTCAAACGTTTGGGGTTGCGGGTTCAAAGCCCACTGCAACCAAGCATTTTTTTTTTTTTTTTTTTTTAGGTTACAAAGTTCAGTACTCAATTATGGTTTTATTGATACAGCCGATATAAAAGCGTGTATGTAAGTTACAAATTACAAATTTCACTCATAAATTATGATTTTACTGATAAAAGTATACAGGCGAATCCCGCATTATTTAGTTCAACGCACTACAAGGTTTCAATAAATTAGGTGCTCAAAGCAAAACTAGCTCCCTTTTTCACAAAAGATAAAAATTAGCAACTGCTATACTGTGCCAAAATTATAATAATCGAAATAACAAGATGCGAAATTTTTGGGCTTTTTTTTTCCTTTTTTTTTTTGACTGATACAAAAGGTGGTGGTTTTTTGACAGGTAAGGCAACGATCCTGCCGGATCGCTACTATGTAGTTGCGGCGAATTCCATCTGGTGGATTTCGCGGTGGAGGCTGCCACACGTCCATGAGGAGACCCAATAGGGAATTTAAAGGTAAATACAATGCATTGATTCTAGGGGATAATTCGATACAATACAATTCAATAATCGAATAATACAAGATACGGGTTACATATATAAATTCATAGATATACGTATGTACAAGGGGGAGATGGGACGGGTGGCAGCCTACGCCGCGTAAACATCCTGGCCCGCCTAGGCGTACTAAGCGCCTAACGTGTGCTGCAGCTCGGTCAGGGCCCGAACTGCTTCTTGAATCAGTATTTTCCCAACTTTATGTTTGTAAGTTGAAGTGCGCAGTCCGGTGGCGGTGCATCGTATAGTGCGGTTTTCGACATTTGATGGCCGTTGAGGTTGACGCGCATTCGAAGAACGATGGGTGACTGGTGGCTGGCGTTGTCGACGATGAGCTGCGGAAATGCGACGGTGCGACTCCGGGCGGCGTGATATCAGACTGGGTTCATACCCCATTTATAAAGGTTACAAATCCTTTTCTTTTTAATTTTTAATAATTCTGCAAAAATTATATTCTTTTTAATATTATTAATAAGAACAATAATTAAAATTTCATCAAATTCTTGATTAAGAGCTTGAATAGGTTTAGAAATTAATTTATTATCTTTTATCCCCCTAATAATAGATAATAACAATAATAATCTAATATATACAGAAGCTTTTTTAAAATATTTCTTAATTCAAACAATTGCATCAGCAATTCTATTATTTTGTGTTATTATTATATACATAAATACTTTATTAATAATACAAAACGATTATTTATTTAGTAAATGAATTTTAATTTTATTCTTTACTATTAAAAAGAGGTACAGCTCCTTTACATTTTTGATTTCCAACAGTTATAGAAGGATTATCATGAAATAATAATTTAATTTTAATGACATGACAAAATTGCCCCTATGATATTAATTTCTTATTTAAGTAATATTAATTTTATAAATGTTGTTATTATTATATCAATTATTATTGGTTCCTTAGGAGGATTAAATCAAACCACATTACGAAAATTAATAGCTTTTTCATCAATTACTCATTTAGGATGAATATTAGCAGCAATACAAATTAATGAGATATTATGAATTACATATTTCGGGTTTTATTCATTTTTATCATTTAGTCTAATTTTTCTATTCAAAAACTTTGAAATTTATTATATAAACCAATTATTCAATTCATTTTTTAATTTAAAAATTTTAAAATTTATTTTACTATTAAATTTACTATCTTTAGGAGGATTACCTCCATTTATTGGATTCTTACCAAAATGATTAGTAATTCAACATTTAATTGTAAATAATCAATATTTACTGGTAACAATTATAGTAACAATATCATTAATTATATTATTTTTCTATTAACGATTACGTTTTGCTTCATTCATACTAAATTATTATGAAAGTAATTGAATATTTTCAATAAAATCATATAATTTTTTCATTAAATGAATATTAATACTTTCCTTTATTTCGACATTTAGTTTAATTGCAATTTCTATAATTCACCCACTATTCTACTAATATTTTTGAAGGTTTTAAGTTAAAAAAAAACTAATAGCCTTCAAAGCTATAAATATTAGTAGAGCCTTTTAAGCCTTAGTAATTAATTACTCCTTTAGATTTGCAATCTAATGTCATTATTGACTATAAAACTTTAATTAAAAACAAATATTCTTATAAATAGATTTACAATCTACCGCCTAAAATTCAGCCATTTAATTATATCCTTTGAATTTTCCATAAATAAGTCGCATTTAATCGCGACAATGGATATTTTCAACAAATCATAAAGATATTGGAATATTATATTTTATTTTTGGAGCTTGAGCAGGAATAATTGGAACTTCATTAAGAATTATTATTCGAGCTGAATTAGGACATCCAGGAAATTTAATTGGAAATGATCAAATTTATAATGTAATTGTTACATCTCATCCTTTTGTAATAATTTTCTTTATAGTTATGCCAATTATAATTGGTGGATTTGGAAATTGACTAGTACCCCTTATACTAGGAGCCCCTGACATAGCATTTCCTCGAATAAATAATATAAGTTTTTGATTATTACCTCCATCCCTTACATTATTACTGATTAGCAGTATAGTAGAAACCGGAGCTGGAACAGGTTGAACAATTTACCCTCCTCTTTCATCTACTATTGCACATAGAGGAGCATCTGTTGATTTAGTTATTTTTTCTTTACATTTAGCTGGAATCTCTTCTATTTTAGGAGCAGTAAATTTTATTACTACTATTATTAATATACGATCAACAGGTATTACATTTGATCGGATACCCCTATTTGTATGAGCAGTAATATTAACTGCTCTTTTACTTCTTTTATCCTTACCAGTTCTAGCAAGAGCTACCACTATATTATTAACAGATCGAAATTTAAATACATCATTTTTTGATCCAGCAGGTGGTGGAGATCCTACTTTATATCAACATTTATTTTGATTTTTTGGTCATCCAGAAGTTTATATTTTAATTTTACCTGGATTTGGAATAATTTCTCATATTATTAGAAAAGAATCAAGAAAAAAAGAAACCTTTGGTTCTTTAGGAATAATTTATGCTATAATAGCAATTGGATTATTAGGTTTTATTGTATGAGCTCATCATATATGTAAGATTATGGATTTGTTCTTTTAGAAGCGAACAATTGTAATCTATTTTATTGTATATTGTTTAAATGAAATTGAGGTATTATAAAGTTAATTTAAATGAATTACATTGCAATTTAAGAAAAAGTATAAAATGTTCAATTCGGCTGATTAAATGCACTTCTGCCTCGTTCGGCTTTTGCAACACAAGTCTTCTCGTTTTCGTTCTTCTCTTCTCTTGCAGTGCCTTCAAATGGCGTTGCCACCTGCATTCCCACAACTCGGCCATTCTACTATGCATTCGTCTCGAATGCGTCGTCAGTATTTTGACCCTCACATGTAACTGAATCCTTAATTACGTCGTAGGTATTGTTTGGTTTTACTTTAACAACTCGATATGGACCCAAGTATTTTGGCTTTAATTTGAGACCACCACCTAGTTGCGTTCGCTTAATTGCAACAACGTCGCCCACTTTGTACATTGTTGCTGGTTTTCGGCTAAGGTTATATGTTCGTTTGTTTTCTGCTTGCATTTGTAAAATTTGTTGTTTCGCCTGTTTACGCATCTCGCTACGTTTTTCGTTGAATACTTCAACAATTTCGTCGTCTATCATCTCTTTTAATTTCACGTCAAACTCGGTACGCATCTTTATGCCAACTAACAATTCGAATGGAGTAGTTTTAATACTTCTGCAATGCGTAGAGTTTACAATTTGTTGTACTTTGCCAACCCATTTGAACCATGTGCTCGGATCGTCTACAGACAACTTAGACAAAACTGAAATAATTACGGCGTTAAGTCTTTCGATCTGTCCATTGGCCCTCGGAAGCCCTGTAGTTATTGGATGATGTAATATACTTTCATTATCGCAGTATCGCTTAAATTCTTCTGACATAAATGCTGAACCTCTATCGGAGATGATTCTTACTGGATTACCAAAAATTAAACTTTGTGCCTGAAGCCTCGTCGTTACTTCTCTCGCTGATGTTGTTTTTGTTGGGTACAACCAAAAAATTTCGTGAAACCGTCGATTATTGCAAGTATATGCTTATATTGTTTGTGTGTCGATTCAAGTGGTCCTAGAAAATCTATATGAAACGTTTGTAATGGTACTTCATCTTTCGCTATTGGTTGCAGTTCGCCTTCCTGCTTACCATGTTTGCGATTAGCTATTATGCATGGTATACAACAACTAATGTGCTGTTTTACTTTGTCGTCTAGGTTTGGAATATAGTAATCTTTTCCAACCACCTCTTTCGTCTTTTTACTGAAAAATTACCCTTCTCATGAGCCTGCCTTATTACTTCGCGCTGCAAACCTAATGGTACCACTAAAAGTTCAAAGTTGTTAACTAATTTGTATAGCAACCCATTCTTCGTAAAATAATTATTGTGCGTCGACTTCTCTGCTAATACATCTATACCCTGCAAAAATTGTTGGACCATGTGGTCCACTGGAGTACTTACCATTGTACTCCACTGTAATGCAGCAATGGACCAACTCATATTTCTACACGAACATATTTTAAGCCGATCATTGCTCGTTTTTAACAATTGTAATCACTACACGATGTTTATTGGACTGTGGGTACTCCATGGATTACTCTGATGTAATGCGGAGCTGGAGTATATAGTCCCGTCCTAGGACATCACAATGTTAATTGGACCATATTTTTTGTATGAATTGTGGTTAATTTTGGAGCACTCGGTTGGTCCATAGCGAGTACTCCATACATGCATGCATGGAGTACTCGCGATTTTTGCAGGGTAATAGCTTTCAATGTTTCGTCTCGTGCCTGTGCACACTTTAACTTGCTGTGCATGCTGTCGTCGTTAATCATCATCACGGGGTATCTACTAAGCGCATCCGCATGTCGAATTTTAGTACCCGCCCTATGTTCAACACTGTAGTTAAACTCTTGCAACAGCATTATCCAACGCGCCACTCTGGAACTAATATCTTTCTTTTCAACGGTTTTAGCAATAGCATTAGTCAGTAATTAATTTAAACTGTACTCCCAATAAATATACTCTGAATTTACGTAGTGCTTCTACAACTGCTAAAATTTCTAGTTCATAACTGGTGAACTTCTTTTCTGCTTCTGTCGTCTTCTTGCTCATGAAATAAACTGGATGCATAAGACCATCATCAGGTGACTTCTGTAATAAGACGGCATCAAAACCCTCTATTGAAGCATCAGTATGCAACTCTGTTTCATGCCCTTGATGAAATATTTTTAAAACTGGGTTTTCTGTTATTAGTTTTTTCAACGTATTAATTGCGGTTATTTCGTCGTTGCTTACTACAAATTTCGTATTTTTCTTTAAAAGATCAGTTAACGGTTTAGATATTATTGAGAATTTTGGAATAAACTTCCGAAAATATTCAACTAACCCCAAGAAACTCTGCAACTGCTTTTGATTACTGGGAATCGGAAATTTAGTTACGGCTTGTGTTTTCGCTTCAGAAATACGTATCGACTTGTTTTCAATGACATGACCCAAAAAGTCAATTTTCTTCTTCAAAAAACAGCATTTGTTGAAATTTATTACTAACCCATATGTTTCGCATTGCTTAAAAACTAATTGAATTGAAAACCGGAATGTCATCTTTTAGCACAATTCGTAGTTCTACATTTGTGGATTTAACACTTTTTGGCTTATATTCTTTAATCATTTTACACACCTTTTCTTTTGCTTGCTTGCTAGCTGTTATCTCAATGTCACTTTCCACATCGTTACAACTTACAATATCAATTTTCATCAATCTATTTAGTTCGTTATCGTTTGCTGATTTATTAATTACAATACCGTCGCGATTTATTTTAATTTCAGCTTGTTTGCAAAATTCCGCACCTAACAACACTTCAATGTCTAATAATTGTGAAGGTACAACAACAAAATTATCCTTAAACTGTGTTTCGTCAATTTTGAAATTTATTTCAAATGCACCCATCGGTTTTATTTTATTTTGATTTCCAAAACCGACTAAATAAAAATTACATTCTTCCAGACACGGTTTGTTTAAATTTACGTAAACGCTTTCATTTACAAGATTGTATTTGCTACCTGTATCTATCAATGCTACAAAACTTCGTTTATTTATTATTACATTTTTACACATAGATGTATGCTCTACTGCAATCTTGCATACGCTACTCGAATTTTAAGCACTTTCATTCTTATTCTTTTGGCAATCTTTGCTTATGTGGCCAAAATCATTGCATCTAAAACATTTTAAGCCTTTAGCTTTATTCTCACAGTTCACCGATAAATGTCCTTTAACGCCACAGTTAAAACATTTTAAATCTTTTTTGTCATTACTCGTTTTTTGATTTTTGTCACTCACAACATTTTTATTTCTGTTTTCCACGTATTTCGCATTAACCGACCGCTCGCTTATTTTCTCGTAGCACTTAAGTTTGTCCTTAAAATCTTTTAAATCTTTTGCGTTATAGAGCACTGATTTGTTAATACTCAAGTCATTAATACCGTCTTTGACGTATTGCATCAACGATTTGTCTTCTACCCCGCCGCGCAACGCTATTTCTTTCATTCGCAATAAATATTCTTGTACATTTTCCTTACTCTTCATTTTCGTTTCCGATATTAATTTGTGTATTTGCGCGCTATTTACCTCCGATTTAAATTCATCTAATAATGCATTCTTCAGAGCATTCCAACTTAAAATACCACATTCGCTTATAACAAACATTTTTGCACGCCCTTTCAAAGACCGTTTTGCAAATATAAAGTTCTGCAGTTCATCCCATGCCATCATGATGGACATTTCTTCAAATTCCCTGACCCATATTTCGATAGGAAATTCGTCATTCCCCGAAAATGGTCTAATGGAGTCTTCCAAATCTCTAAAACTGAACACAAATTTATGTGATAATGTACCCCTATCATTTCTTCCCATTGCTGACTCAACATTTTGTGCCACTACTGTTGAATGAGCACCCATTCTCTCGTTGTTTATCGTCGTTTCTATATCTGCCGTTTTGTACATATTATTTGCAGCAGAATCGTCGTTTACTTCCTTGCTGCGCATACTCTCGTTATTTGCGCTGACGTTGCCTTCGCTTGCGTCTTCGTCGTCTTGATCGCCATCGTCAAAAATTTTGGAATATAAAGATATTGCATGCGCGAACTTCGGTGGAAAGCAGCGGAGCGTAACAAAATTCTAGTAGGTCACTTTCACCACACCAAAAACTTTAACATAATTTAAGCACAGAAATACACTGATTGGAGTTTTAGTGAGTAAAAGTTAAAATTCTGAAGACATGAGCTGAATAAAAAGTGTACAAATAATTATTAAATAACAAATACAGACAGTGGTAGTTTAACAAATTCTGCTGTGGTAAGTGGTGAATGTGACCTACTAGAATTTTGTGAAGCTTGCCTCACACTATTTTTCGTCTATGCAATGTCTCTCTATTATATCGTTTCTGCCATCGTTTGCAAAAACAGCATCATCTAACAAATTACCCCTTCTTAAATTTGTAAATATGTGTGCAGCTAAATCGTCGTTGTTATGTTGCAAATTTAACATACTAGATATTATAACCAAATCATTGCTCGACAGATTTTCAGCTATGAATGTTATTTTTTTGTCATATTTTTCGTCATCTTTATCAAAACAAAATCCGTCGAATTCACGTAACCGCTTTCGGTTATTTCTATCGCTGTCGCTCTCGAGTATATATTTGTGTAGCAATACAATATTTTGCTTTTTTTCAATGCGCAACATTTCGCAAATTTTCTCAAACTCAACTAAGCGCGACATAGTTATTTTGTGCTGTATGTTTGTCTTTACATTTGTCTTTACGTTTGCCAATAAATGTGAGAAGCTTAGTAAAACTACACTTATTTAGTGAATATAATAAATTTATAAGCGCGAATATATGCGAAAATAAGCATAAATACATAAATACACACCTAAAAATACATACATACGACGCGTGAGAATAATTGTGAACTTATATGTTTCTTCGTTTTCTACTGCGCACGTACTACATATTGGCTCAGGTATACTTTGCATTTGCACTTCTTTATTTTCTCGTTCTTCGCTGCTGTTGTTGTTGCACTTATTGAAAGCATCGTGAACAAATACATCATCGCTTTCATGGTCGTCGCTATATATCTTTTCAAAAGAATTTTTAAAAAATAGCTCATCTCTTGATATTACAATTGACCTTTTACTAATATCGTACAGTCTATACCCTTTGGTTAAATTATCATAACCCACAAACTTCAATATAATTCCTTTTGGCTGAAATTTTCTACCCTTATGTGGACCCTTTTGTAATACTACAGCATCGCAGCCAAAAATTCGTAAGTGCGACAAAGATGTTCTCTTTTTAAACCATTTTTCATATGGTGTCTGCTCCTCCAATGATTTAGTTGGTCACCTATTACGTATGTACGTTGCTGTATTGACAGCATCGGCCCATAAATTTTGCTCCAAACCAGATGACTGCAAAAAACATCGCGCCATCTCCACCAATGTTCGATTTGCTCTCTCCAAAACACCATTCTGCTGTGGACAATAAGCAACGGACGTTTGATGAAGAATTCCATTCTGGGAAAAATATTCTTTGAATTGGGAATTTATATTTCCTTCCCATTATCACTTCGGAGCATTTTAAGTTTGCGGCCTGTCTGCTTCTCCGCCATCGCAGTAAAATTTCTAAATGCACTAAAGGCATCTGACTTCTGTTTTAAAAAATATGTATGAGTATACCGGGTATAGTCATCAATAAACGTCATAAAATATGACGCACCACCAACTGATTTAATGGACATATGCTTTACTTTTTATTTTGCAAGTAGCACAAGTGAAACAACTAATTTTGTTTTGCACATTTAAACTAAGTCCATGCACTATATTTTTGTTGGAAAGCTTCCTTAAATCGTCTGTGTTTAAATGGCCTAATGTTAACCGAAAACACGCCATATTCAAAGGACGCACAAAATATAGTTTTGTTTCTTTTATTCTTAACTACTGCTTTTCCTTTAGAAAATTCAACAGTGTTTCCAGCCTCCGTAATTTTTCCAATTGAAATAAAATTGGAATGCAAACTTGGAACATAGAGTTCATTTAATAGAGAGGCACTTCCAAATGGTGATTTAACATTCACAGTACCGACGGCTTCAGCAAACACGCATTCCCCCGACGCCAAAATGATCTTTTGTTTTTGTTGCTTGAGCGAATCAAACCAATCTGCTTTTGTACACATGTGGGAGGACGCACCACTATCTAAAATCCATTTCTCACTACCTGGCACAATATCTGCAGCGCCAAATGCATTTGCTGAGTCACTAACTTCTTTATTTGCTTTACATTGCGCTCTTATATGCCCTCTCTTACCACAACGATAGCAAGTAACGTTCTTCGAAAAAGTATTGTTGTTATAACTATTACTTCGCGAGCTACCATAGTCTTTGTTTTTGTGCTGTTCATTTCTCTTCCCACGATTTTGCGAATTTGCAGCAAAGACAGTTTGAATATTTGCTTGCACTCTTTGACCTTGACGTATTTCTTCTTCAAGGACTTTAGAGGTCAAAGAAGATAAAGTTGGCAAACTGTCCCGACTTTTCATTGCTACGACAAAGTTTTCAAGCTCATCGGGAAGGTTACTTAACAAAATTACTGTCAACAGCTCTTCTGGCAATATTACGTTGACCTCCTTTAGTTCATCAACTAAAGACGTGAATGCATTTAACTGCGTTGAATATTTTTCACTTGCTTTAAATTTGCGCTGAAGCAGTTTCTTAAATAATGTCACTTTCCTACAGGCACCGTTTCCCCTGTACACATTGCTTAACACAACCCATGCACCTTTTGCCGTGGTGCGATTTTTAACATGAATAAGTTCACTTGGTTTTATGCATAATATTAATGTGGCGAGAGCCTTTTGATCGGCCGTATTCCACGCCAATTTGGCAAGCGGTTCCTCGGGAACGTTATCCACGATCACATGCCAAAAGTCTAATGTAACCAATAAACATTTCACTTGGACAGCCCACGTCGCGTAGTTTTCAGCGTTTAGCTTTTCTATATTGTTTAGCGAGCTCGACATTGATTTTATATTTTCCTGAAAAACAAAATAAGCCGACACTTATAAATTTCAAGCGTGAATTCCAAATAGGCACTCTGGGTCCATAACCTTTGTTAGAGAACTTTCGAGGATCAAAATTAGAGCCGTAAGGAAAAACACGTGTGTTAAGCTTAAATGCACATAATCAACTTAGACTTTATTACATTGGGAAAAAGAACAAGGTATATTAGTATGGATATACAAAAAACATAGCGGTATATAATAATGGGCGAAAAGGTAATTGACAATATGTAATTGGGTTGTAGAGTTGCATTTTATTTTAGTATATTCCAACACAATATTCCAACACAAACATTACAAATTTGTATATTAACAGGAATATTATATAAAACATTCTGATTTTCTTACATTTTATTTTTGATTTTTTTAGGAGGAATATTAGTGTTATTTATTTATGTTACTTCACTAGCATCAAATGAAATATTTTCATTATCAATTAAAATAAGAATTTCGTGCATCACAATATTCATTGCTATAATAATAATTTAAATTTTCTTAGATAAACCTTTTATCCTCAATTATATAGAAAATAATGAAATAAAAACAATATATGATATAAAATCATTTATACAAGAAAATTCTATTATACTTAATAAATTATATAACTATCCAACAAATATAATAACTATCATATTAATAAACTATTTATTAATTACATTAATTGCCGTATTAAAAATTACTAATATATTATATGGACCATTACGAGTTATAAACTAATGAATAAACCTTTACGAAATCAACATCCTCTAATTAAAATTGCTAATAATGCTTTAATTGATTTACCAACACCTCTTAATATCTCAACTTGATGAAATTTTGGTTCATTATTAGGATTATGTTTAATTATTCAAATTATAACAGGATTATTTTTAACTATACATTACACCTCAAATATTAATTTAGCTTTTGACAGAATAAACCATATTTGTCGAGATGTAAACTACGGCTGATTATTACGAACATTACATGCTAATGGCGCATCTTTTTTTTTATTTGTATTTATTTACATATTGGACGAGGAATTTACTATATATCCTATTTATTTACACCTACATGATTAATTGGAGTTTTAATTCTATTCTTAGTAATAGCAACAGCTTTTATAGGATATGTGCTACCCTGAGGACAAATATCTTTTTGAGGTGCAACACTTACTACAAATTTATTATCAGCAATTCCTTATTTAGGAATAGATTTAGTTCAATGAGTATGAGGAGGATTCGCAGTTGATAATGCTACATTAACTCGATTCTTTACTTTCCATTTTATTTTACCTTTTATTGTACTAGCTATAACAATAATTCATTTATTATTCTTACATCAAACAGGATCAAATAATCCTATTGGATTAAATTCAAATATTGACAAAATTCCATTCCATCCTTATTTTTCATATAAAGATGTTATTGGATTCATTATTATAATTGCAATATTAATATTATTGACATTAATTAATCCATATCTACTAGGAGACCCAGATAATTTTATTCCAGCAAACCCATTAGTAACTCCTATTCATATTCAACCAGAATCATATTTTTTATTTGCTTATGAAATTTTACGATCAATCCCTAATAAATTAGGAGGAGTTATAGCACTAATTATATCAATTGCAATTTTAACAATTCTTCCATTTTATAACTTAAGAAATTTTCGAGGAATTCAATTTTATCCTATTAATAAAATTTTATTTTGAATTATAATTATTACAGTAATTTTATGACATGAATTGGAGCACGACCGGTAGAAACTCCTTATATTATTGTAGGTCAAATTTTAACAATTATTTCCTTTTTATATTATATTATAAATCCCATAATTAATAAATGATGAGATAATTTAATCAAATAGTTAATGAGCTTGAATAAACATATGTTTTGAAAACATAATATAGAAAAATACTTTCTATTAACTTTACTTAACAAAATTCATTAAATAAAATTTAATAACAACAACTTAAACCCAATAAAAAATAATAAATAATTCAAAGAAATTGGTAAAAACATTTTCAAGCTAAATATATTAATTTATCATAACGAAAACGAGGTAAAGTACCACGAACTCAAATAAATATAAAAGAAATAAATATTGTCACGGATATTAGCATCACTAAGCTATACCATCACTAACGCCATGCTAAGTAGTATTTACGTCAATAATCAAATCAAGTATACACATATATAAGGCAGCCCAGAGAGATGTCACACACAGATGCATTTACTTATACGCCTATGTGTACTCGAGAGACTGTAAACTACAAACATTCACATCAATAATTCAATCATTATGTATCTACATAAACGAATAAATAATTGCGTCTACACATATGTACGTATACGAGCAGTGGAGCGGCAATGCACAAACATATGCATATATCTTATCTGAGTTGTCACAAGAGAGGGCAATAATTTGTGCACGTAGTTGTGGCTGGCGATTTTGTAGCCGAAACTAACTAGTAAGTTCTGGAATGGAAAAGCCTAGAAGTATGCAATTAGAAATCAAAAAGTATAAAAGGCTCGACAGTAAAGGCGAGGAGTTTGATTTTGATTTGAGTTGTCAAGCAGTTACGACTAAGACGATATCTAGCGAGCAATAGCAGTATTATTTTAAATAGTGGTGTTTCATTTGAGCTATCAGTTTGGTTATTAAGCTATTCGTTGCACAGTTTGAGTGTTATTGTGAAGTATTTTAATAAAGGCCATATTTCCATTATTCAATATTGGAGTTATTTATTCAACAGTTTAGCGATACGAACCTAGCAAAAGGGCAAATAAGAGGAATTTGCAGCAAAATCGTTACAATATTAATTTTAAATAAAACACAAAATTAAATAAATCACAACCTAAAAAAAGAACTCTAAATAATATTCTTATAAATAAAATTCTAGAATATTCAGCTATAAAAATTAATGCAAATCCACCTCTTCTATATTCATCATTAAATCCAGAAACTAATTCAGATTCACCTTCAGCAAAATCAAAAGGTGTTCGATTAGTTTCAGCTAAACAAATACAAAATCAAATTAAACTAAGAGGTAAAAAAATTACTAAAACTCAAAAATATTTTTGATAATAAAAAAGTTGAAAAATATTATATCTTCCAATTAAAAAAACAAAAGACAATAAAATTAAAACTATTCTAACTTCATAAGAAATTGTTTGAGCAACTGCCCGTAACCCCCCTAATAAAGCATAATTAGAATTTGATGATCAACCAGCAAATATGATTCTATAAACACCTAATCTAGCACAACTTAAAAAAATAATAAACCTAAATTAAAAGAAAATAATTTTACAAACAAAGGCATACAAAATCAAACAACTAAAGAAATAAATAAAGAAAAAATTGGAGAAAAATAATAAGAAATATAATTCGATAATAAAGGATATGTTTGTTCTTTAGTAAATAATTTAATTGCATCACAAAATGGCTGAGGAATTCCTAATAAACCGACCTTATTTGGACCTTTTCGAATTTGAATATATCCTAATACCTTACGCTCCAAAAGTGTCAAAAATGCAACTCTCACTAAAATACAAATATTTAAAATTAATGAACCAAATAAAGTCAAAAATAATTCAAAAATTAACAAGTACTATTTGTAATTAAAAATTACATCTATAAATTCTAAATTTAATGCACTAATCTGCCAAAATAGTTAATCAAATTTTATTAATAAAATTGACATAAATATAATATAATTATTTTAATAACCGGTCCTTTCGTACTAAGATATTATAATATATTAAAGATAGAAACCAACCTGGCTCACGCCGGTTTGAACTCAGATCATGTAAGAATTTAAAAGTCGAACAGACTTATCATTTAAGCAATTACACCTAAAATTATATCTTAATCCAACATCGAGGTCGTAAACTTTTTTATCAATAAGAACTCTCCAAAAAAATTACGCTGTTATCCCTAAAGTAACTTGATCTTTTAATCATTAATAATGGATCAATAAATCATAAATAAATGATGAAAATTAATTAAATGTTAATTAAATTTTAATATCACCCCAATAAAATAATTTTAAAAATTAAAATAAAATAAATCTAAAAAATTGAAATTTGAAAATTGAAAGTTATAAAGAACAAAATTTTAGCTTTTTTACTAAACTATAAAATTCTATAATAAATTTATATGAAACAGATTATACTTCATCCAAACATTCATACAAGCCTTCAATTAAAAGACTAATGATTATGCTACCTTTGCACAGTTAAATTACTGCGGCCATTAAAAAATTCATTGGGCGGGTTAGACTTTAAAATTAACTCAAAAAGACATGTTTTTGTTAAACAGGCGAGTAATATATTTGCCGAGTTCTTTATATAAACTTTTCATTCAAAATTACTTTTATATATACACATATACTAATTTAATCATTATTTATTTTCAAATAAAATTATAAAAAATTTTTTTATAAAAAATTAAAATATAAATAAATAAAATTTAAATAAAATAATTTTTAACAAAATTAGTAATAATTGCTAATTCTAAGTATATATTCTTTAATTAATTTATTTCATTTATAATAATTTATTTTAAAGCTTATCCCTTAAAATATTATAATTTATAAATTTATTCATTAACAAAATAAATAAATAAATTAAAAATTACTAAATTAAATTTATTTCTAAAAAAACTAGTTATATTTATAAACGAATAACATTTCATTTCTAATAATCTATTCAAAATAATTTTAATACATTAAATTTAATAACTTATTAACTCTTATAAAATCGAGGTTAATATTTTTACTATTAATTATTTAATAAACCCTGATACACAAGGTATAAAAAATAAATTTTTCTTATAAAATAAAAATTTTTCAAATTATTTCAATAATCTTTCACAATACAAATAAACTATAATTAAATTTATTTTTTCATTAAAAATTACTAAATCACTAATTTTTATAATTACTTTTAATATAAATTAAATTAATAATATTAATATTAATAAATAAATCATAAATAAATAAATATTAAATTCAATTTATATTGATTTGCACAAAAATCTTTTCAATGTAAATGAAATACTTTACTTAATAAGCTTTAAATTGTCATTCTAGATACACCTTCCGATACACCTACTATGTTACGACTTATCTTATTTTAGAATAAGAACGACGGGCGATATGTGCATATTTTAGAGCTAAAGTCAAATTTTTTATCTTTAAAATTTTACTACCAAATCCAATTTCATTAAACAATTAAAATTTAAATTTATTTAAATAATGTTATTGTAACCCATTTCTACTTAAATATAAGCTACACCTTGATCTGATATTAATTCAAATACAAATTATAGAAAATTATTATTCTAATAAAATAATCTAATAACGACGGTATATAAACTGAAAACTAATTTAAGTGAGGTACATTGTGGACTATCAATTACAGAACAGGTTCCTCTGAATATACTAAAATACCGCCAAATTTTTTAAGTTTCAAGAACATAACTAATACTACCTTAATGAAAAATAACTACATTTTTTATAATAGGGTATCTAATCCTAGTTTAATAATAAAATTTCTAAGACTAAATAAAATTAAATTTAAAAACTATTATAAATTTAAAATTTCACTTAATAAATTTGTACATATTTTTAATTTATATCTTTCTTCGAAAAATTTTTATTTGTACTATTTGTATAACCGCGGATGCTGGCACAAATTTAACCAATACTAAGTAAAATTACTAATTCCAATTTTAATTGATTAATAAAACTAATTACTGAGAATAAAATTTAAAATATTAATTATTAAAATAAATAATAATACATACAAAAATTTACATATAAACTATATTTATAACAAAAAAATAAGCTAAAATAAAACTTTATATTAAAAAATAATATTTATAAAAAATACAAAAAAAAAATTATTAATAAATATTAAATACAAATAATAAAAATAAGTAATTTAAATTATAAAAATAAAAATTAATAAAAGAAAATCAATAATTATAAAATTTTTAATATTATAAAATTAATTAATTATTTTTAATTAAATAATTTAATATAGTAATATACTCCCCCAAAAATTTTTTTCCATAAATTAATTTAATAAAACATAAGTTATAAAAATAACAAATAATTACAAAATTTTGACTTTAACTAAATAATTAATTTCTAATTAAGCACATTCAATAAAACAAATAAAATAACAAAATAAATAAATAAATAATTAATTTAAAATCAAATAATACCTAATTAATAAAAATTAAGAAAATGATCAATAATTCTAAAATTTTTAATATTGTTAAAAAAATAATAATCAACCCCTAATTAATTATTAATTAATATTAAAAAAAATAAAATTAAAATGATCAATAATTCTAAAATTTTTAATAAAAATCAATTTCATAATAAAATATAAAAAGAAAATGATCAATAATTCAAATAAAAAAAAAAATTATTTTCTTGACAAAATAAAATACTTTTATTGTAAATTTTAAAAATTTATAAATACTTTTAATAAATAACTATATTTAATAATTAAAGTTAATTTTTTTTATTATTAACCATTTTCAAATAAATAATCTAGTACGCTTAACTTTCCACAAAAATTTTTTCATATATTAATTTAATAAAGTATAAATTATGAAAATAATAAATAATTACAAAATTTTGACTTTAACTAAATAATTAATTTCTAATTAATAACATTTAATAAAACAAATAAAATAACAAAATAAATAAATAAATTAAAAATAAATAAATAAATAAATTAAAAATAATAAATAATTAATTTAAAATCAAATAATACATAATTAATAAAAATTACGAAAATGATCAATAATTCTAAAATTTTTAATATTGTTAAAAAAAATAATAATCAACCCCTAATTAATTATTAATTAATTATTAAACAAAATAAAATAAAATTAAAAATGATCAATAATTCTAAAATTTTTAATAAAAATCAATTTCGTAATAAAATAAAAAAGAAAGATCAATAATTCAAATCAAAAAAAAATTATTTTCTTGACAAAATAAAATACTTTAATTGTAAATTTTAAAAATTTATAAATACTATTAATAAATAACTATATTTAATAATTAAAGTTACTTTTTTTTATTATTATTCATTTTCAAATAAATAATCAAATATACTTAACTTCCCACAAACATTTTTTATTTAATAATTATTTAATAATAAAAATTAGTATTTAATAATTAAAATTAAAAACAATTTTTTTTATTATTATTAATCATTTTCAAATAAATAGTCTAATATAGTACTTAGCTTCCCGCAAAAATTTTTTCCATAGATTCATTTAATAATAAAAATATGAATCATAAGAAAATAATTAATAATTCTAAAATTTTAATAGAATAAATAATTAATAATCAACCCCTAATTAATCATTAATTATTCAACAAAATAAAATTAAAATGATCAATAATTATAAAATTTTTAATAAAAATCAATTTCATAATAAAATATAAAACGAAAATGATCAATAATTCTAATACTCAAAAAAAAAAAATATTTTTTTAACAAAATAAAATAATTTAATTATAAATCTTAAATATATATATATGTATATATATAATATTAATAAATAACTATATTTAATATTAGTTGTAGCCGGTCAATAAATTATTGTAAATATTTTTGTGTTATGATAGGCTTTTCTTGACCATAATGTTGCTTTTAGTGCAAGTAAAACTCCACTATTACGTCCCAACGTTTCGCTAAGCACCTTAGCTTCCTCAGGGGCGAAACTGCATTTATTTAAATATTTTTTCAATTTACCAACGTAATTTGACATGAAATTATAAAAATAGTTGTTTAAAATTTCAACAATGTCCAAAAATTAAAACCAAACAAAAAACAATAAACGAAAATGGACTTACATACATATACATATATGTTAAATTTTCTATTATAAAAACATATCGCTAATACCATCTGTATGTGGTACAATTGTCAAACTAAACAACAGAATTTAAAGGCATAACAAATAAGCCGCGGAAATGCAATCCGTGTCTTCTTTTATGTTTACTGTTTTGTTCCTTTTCTCCATTATTCGTAAGCTTTCTATAGTGTATCTGATTTTTGTTCGTTTCTCTTTGTCTAATATTTTGACATTTTTCATATCAGCTGAGTGACCGCTTGATGTGGTGTGTTGCGATAGCGTACGCCTAAATGAGCATGAAGCAGACATAAGGAAAAAGAAAATCAACACAGCGCTATCGCTAATCTCTATTTGTTTTGTAAAATTTGATTATTATTATTACAATCTGGAGTGGAGCCGAGAACCCCGGCAATGCAGAGCTCCGGACTCCCTTGCCCCTTTTGAAGCATTTTAAGATAGGTACTTTTAGCTAGTGCAGGCCACCAGACCAAGGCACCATAAAGAAGAATCGGGCGCACAATGGCTTTGTAAATACAGTAGGTCTCCTTAGGGGAGAATCCCCAGGAGGTGCCAATTGCCCTCTTGCAGGTGAACAGCTCTGCTGCTGCCTTCTTGGATCGCCCCACTATATGGTTACTCCATATTAGCTTCCTATCCAGAATGACTCCCAAATAATTGACTTGATCGCTTAATGCTAAGAACGTACCCGCAATTCTTGGCGGTGTAAAATTTGGTACTTTGTACCTCCTCGTGAAGAGAAAGAGCTCGGGTTTATCCGGGTTGACTTCCAAACCTGTGGCGGGTTGTACTCCTGGATCAGCTCCAGGATGTCAGCTGGGTCCGTTGGCGTCACTGGAACCCAGGCTCTAGCCCTTGGTCGTGAGGGGATATCACGCGCCTCCACTACCTTGAGGCGCGCCCGGATATACCACCCCTATCAGCGTAACGGCGGTCCTATAGAGGTTGACCGATCTGGCTTCTTCGAAGGCAATTAGCTTGACATTGCCCTGGAACCACCCTGCATCGGTGTAAAATTGCGGTGGACCGGGGTTGTCTTTTTAACCTTAACGGCCACCGTAGCGAGCGCGGCCTCGAACCACTTCCACTGTTGTTTCGGGATCCATCTTCGCTGCTCTCGTCTATAATGCCAATGATCTGCCGACCCTTGGCAATTTCGGCGAAAGACCGCGTCCAGCATCCCTGCGTCTTGGCCCTTTTCGGTGCCGTGGGGTTGGATTCATCCATGCACATGTGTATCAAATGGAAGGTATTACTGAGCATTTTAAGAGGGAGTGGGCATTAGGTCTATAGGTGGACGCCTTTTCGAAATATCGCCATTAGGGTGGGCCAGGGGTGACTCTAGAATGTGTTTGTACGATATGGGTATCAAATGAAAGGTGGTAATGAGTATTTTAAAAGGGAGTAATGCTTAGTTATATAGGTGGAAGCCTTTTCGAGATATCGCCATAAAGGTGGGCCAAGGGTGACTCTAGAATGTTTGTACGATATGGGTATCAAACGAAAGGTGTTACTGAGCATTTTAAGAGGGAGTGGGCATTAGGTCTATAGGTGGACGCCTTTTCGAGATATCGCCATTAGGGTGGGCCAGGGGAGACTCTAGAATGTGTTTGTACGATATGGGTATCAAACGAAAGGTGTTACTGAGCATTTTAAGAGGGAGTGGGCATTAGGTCTATAGGTGGACACCTTTTCGAGATATCGCCATTAGGGTGGGCCAGGAGTGACTCTAAAATGTTTGTACGATATGGATATCAAACGAAAGGTGTTACTGATCATTTTAAGAGGGAGTGGGCATTAGGTCTATAGGTGGACACCTTTTCGAGATATCGCCATTAGGGTGGGCCAGGGTGACTCTAGGATGTGTTTGTACGATATGAGTATCAAATGAAAGGTGGTAATGAGTATTTTAAAAGGGAGTAATCCTTAGTTCTATAGGTGGACGCCTTTTCGATATATCGCCATAAAGGTGGACCAAGGGTGACTCTAGAATGTTTGTACGATATGGGTATCAAACGAAAGGTGTTACTGAGCATTTTAAGAGGGAGTGGGCATTAGGTCTATAGGTGGACGCCTTTTCGAGATATCGCCATTAGGGTGGGCCAGGGTGACTCTAGGATGTGTTTGTACGATATGAGTATCAAATGAAAGGTGGTAATGAGTATTTTAAAAGTTCTATAGGTGGACGCCTTTTCGAGATATCGCCATAAAGGTGGACCAAGGGTGACTCTAGAATGTTTGTACGATATGGGTATCAAACGAAAGGTGTTACTGAGCATTTTAAGAGGGAGTGGGCATTAGGTCTATAGGTGGACACCTTTTCGAGATATCGCCATTAGGGTGGGACAGGGGTGACTCTAGAATGTTTGTACGATATGGGTATCAAACGAAAGGTGTTACTGAGCATTTTAGGAGGGAGTGGGCATTAGGTCTATAGGTGGACGCCTTTTCGAGATATCGCCATTAGGGTGGGCCAGGGGTGACTCTAGAATGTTTGTACGATATGGGTAAATAACGAAAGGTGTTACTGAGCATTTTAAGAGGGAGTGGGCATTAGGTCTATAGGTGGACGCCTTTTCGAGATATCGCCATTAGGGTGGGCCAAGGGTGACTCTAGAATGTTTGTACGATATGGGTAAATAACGAAAGGTGTTACTGAGCATTTTAAGAGGGAGTGGGCATTAGGTCTATAGGTGGACACCTTTTCGAGATATCGCCATTAGGGTGGGCCAGGGGTGACTCTAGAATGTTTGTAAGATATGGATATCAAACGAAAGGTGTTACTGAGCATTTTAAGAGGGAGTGGGCATTAGGTCTATAGGTGGACGCCTTTTCGAGATATCGCCATTAGGGTGGGCAGGGGTGACTCTAGAATGTGTTTGTACGATATGGGTATCAAATGAAAGGTGGTAATGAGTATTTTAAAAGGGAGTAATCCTTAGTTCTATAGGTGGACGCCTTTTCGAGATATCGCCATAAAGGTGGACCAAGGGTGACTCTAGAATGTTTGTACGATATGGGTATCAAACGAAAGGTGTTACTGAGCATTTTAAGAGGGAGTGGGCATCAGGTCTATAGGTGGATGCCTTTTCGAGATATCGCCATTAGGGTGGGCCAGGGTGACTCTAGGATGTGTTTGTACGATATGAGTATCAAATGAAAGGTGGTAATGAGTATTTTAAAAGGGAGTAATCCCTAGTTCTATAGGTGGACGCCTTTTCGAGATATCGCCATAAAGGTGGACCAAGGGTGACTCTAGAATGTTTGTACGATATGGGTATCAAACGAAAGGTGTTACTGAGCATTTTAAGAGGGAGTGGGCATTAGGTCTATAGGTGGACGCCTTTTAGAGATATCGCCATTAGGGTGGGCCAGGGGTGACTGTAGAATGTGTTTGTACGATATGGATATCAAATTAAAGGTATTAATGAGGGTTTTAAAAGCGAGTGGCCCTTAGATGTATATGTGAAGGCGTTTTCTCGATATCGACCAAAATGTGGACCACGTGATCCAGAAAATCATCTGTCGGGTACTGCTAATTTATTTGTATATGTAATACCACGAACAGTATTACTGGTAGGTGTCACACCCATTTTACAAAGTTTTTTCCAAAGTTATATTTTGCGTCAATAAACCAATCCAATTACCATATTTCATCTCTTTTTTCGTATTTGGTATAGAATTATGGCATTTTTTTAATTTTTCGTCATTTTCGATATCGATAAAGTGGGCGTGGTTATGGTCGGATTTCGGCTATTTTTTATACCAAGATAAAGTGAGTTCAGGTAAGTACGTGGACTAAGGTCAAACAATCGTTTATAGTTAATCACCTCAAAATAAAATTATAATAAAATTTAAGTTATTAACAGAATAATTTAATTCAGAGTAAAAAGCGTGGGGTGCATTTGACTACATTTCATATCATTCCTCTCAGACAGTTGCCAATAGAATGATGGTAACATTCAATATCAAGCACCCCACGCTTTTTACTGTGAATTAAATTATTCTGTTAATAACTTAAATTTTATTATAATTTTATTTTGAGGTAATTAAATATAAACGATTGTATAACCTTCTACACTCAGAGAAAAACGCCGTTCTAAAATCCAGCACCACCGGACTCAACTCAAGCTTTTCATGTTCTTACTTTTTTGTTCTTGAAAAACGAACGACCTGTTCTTAAAACAACAACCTTGTTCTTGAACTGACACCATTTTCTTGAAAAACGAACGGCCAGTCTTAAAATATGAACAAATGTTCTATTAATGAGAACGATGTTCTTAAATTAAGCCCAAGAAAAAAAACGGTAAAATTCGTGTGTACTACAATGTTAAATACAACATTTGGCAGCAGCTATCAAGCAGTTGTAGTGGCCCAGCGGCTATGATGTTGCGCTTGCGATGGTGTTGCGCGAGTTCGATCACCACCAAACTCTGAATTTTTTAAAACAATTTTTTTTTGTTCTATTTTTTTAACTCTTATTTTTCGTTCAGTTCCATTCACATATCCACAGGTAATTCTCAAACTTGTTATGAAATGTTTTAAGTATATATGCAGATTACATCTTTAAATAAGAACAATTTCTCAATAAGAGAAATGTATGAGAAAATGCTTATTATGCATTTTTTCTTAAACTTTTGAATTTTAATAACAAATTTTTTGTTGTAAATATTCTTTATTTATGACACAAATATTATTATTAATAAAAATTAAATAAATATATTTAAAAAAATACTTTCTCTCCCACCGAAGATCAAGCACGAACCGTTCTTAAATTGAGACCGAAAAATGTTAAATCGGCCCCAAATCGTTCTCGAAGCGTGAGAACGAAAAATCCTAAATCAAGCCCAAGTAGTGCTTGAAATGAGCACAGAAGGTTCACATATCAATACCAAAGTGGTCATAAAATGCGAACGGTGTGCTTGGAAAAACTGTTCTTAAAACAAGCCCATCGGTCACAAGTTAAGAAAAAACGTACTTAACAGACTTTTGTCAACGAATGTTCTTAATTTTGAACTTGTTTCGTTCGTTTTAGAACGATTTTTTCTCTGAGTGTACTACTAGCTAAGCGTGGGCAGCTGAGGGCGAGCAGTTTGATGTGAGTTATAAGCGAGTAATTTGATGTGCTTGTAGGCGTATGAGTCAAGGCACAGTGGATGACGTACACGACTCAAACGTTTGGGGTTGCGTGTTCAAAGCTCACTGCAACCAAGCATTTTTTTGTTTTTTTTTTTTTTTTTGTTTTTTAGGTTACAAAGTTCACTATTAAATTATGGTTTTATTGATACAGCCGATATAAAAGCGTGTATTTAAGTTACAAATTTCACTCATAAATTATGATTCTACTGATAAAAGTATACAGGCGAATCCCGAGTTATTTAGTTCAACGCACTACAAGGTTTCAATAAATTAGGTGCTCAAAGCAAAACTAGCTCCCTTCTTCACAAAAGATAAAAATTAGCAACTGCTATACTGTGCCAAAATTATAATAATCGAAATCACAAGATGCGAAATTTTTGGGCTTTTGTTTTTAACAACGACAATTCCTTTTTTTTTGACTGATACAAAAGGTGGTGGTTTTTTGACAGGTAAGGTAACGATCCTGCGGGATCGCTACTGTGTAGTTGCGGCGAATTCCATCTGGTGAATTTGCGCGGTGGAGGCTGCCACGCGTGCATGATGAGACCCAATAGGGAATTTAAAGGTAAATACAATGCATTGATTCTAGGGGATAATTCGATACAATACAATTCAATAATCGAATAATACAAGATACGGGTTATATATATAAATTCATCGATATACGTATGTACAAGAGGGAGATGGGACGGGTGGCAGCCTACGCCGCCTAATCATCCTGGCCCGTCTAGGCGTACTAAGCGCCTAACGTGTGCTGCAGCTCGGTCAGGGCCCGAACTGCTTCTTGAATCAGTATTTGCCCAACTTTATGTTTGTAAGTTTGTAGTGCGCAGTCCGGTGGCGGTGCATCGTATAGTGCGGTTTTCGACATTTAGTGACCGTTGAGGTTGACGCGCATTCGAAGAACGATGGGTGACTGGTGGCTGGCGATGTCGACGATGAGCTGCGGAAATGCGACGGTGCGGCTCCGGGCGGCGTGATGTCGGACGAGCCTCCTGCTGTGGGTGAACGGCATATGACGGGTGGCGACCTCCGGTTTCCCGATGTAGTAGTGTATGGTGGGGATGCCCGCAGACCCGACAGCGTTCGGTGGAGGTGCACTCGCTGGTGCGATGGGACAGCACCAAGCAGTTGGTGCAATATTGATGTGCCCTAGAAATTAATGCGCGTTGTTGCGGCTGCATGGCCAAGAAGGCAGGGCACCTCAAGAGGGCGTAATGCCGCATACACAATCGGAATTTCCGGTAGTAGGTCATCGCGGTATTGGTGTGTCGTGGCGGGGTTGCGGGTACGACGACGCGTGATTCCAGCGAGCGGCGTGGTGCGGGAACCGTAGGGCGCTGACGATCCATCTGTGAAAGAGAATATGGATGCGTATTAGTGGTATGTCTGAGAGGAAACGCCAGGTTAGGGACTGCCTGTGAGAGATACGGGATGATTCAGTTATGCTCTGAGATGGTGTCGATAGGTAATCTTAGTGGACTGTAGTTGGTTCGGGAGATGATAGGGAACCATGCGGGGCTGAATCAAGTTCCGCTGGTGGCAGGAAGCATAATTTTGTGATAGGCCTGGTGAGAACACCGTTTTGCGTGTGTACGTCGACCACTCGTACGTGTCCGTCTCTGCCAGGATGAGTGCTCTTCACTCTACCTAGACGCCACTCGGTGGGGGGTAAATTGTCTTCCTTAAAGTCGACTAGATCGCCGATTTTAGGGGGAGGTTGAGAGGTTTGCCACCGATAACGCTTGTGTAACTCCACGAGATAGTCATTTTTCCAGCGCTTGCTGAATTGGTGATGTAAAACGTTCAACCGCTCCCAACTGTTGATCAAAGAGAGGTGTTCATAGTTCGGTTCGGGGATGGCGAGAAGGGGTGCGCCTCGGAGAAAGTGGCCAGGTGTGAGGGCGGTGAGATCCGCTGGGTCCTGGGAAAGCGGGGAGATAGGACGAGAATTGAGTACGGCCTCTATGCGAATTAATAACGTTGAGAATTCTTCAAAGCTGTGTGTTCCGGCGACCTTTTTAAAATGGTTTTTAAAGCTTTTGACGGCAGATTCCCATAATCCGCCCATGTGGAGTTCGCCGGGGGTATATATTTCCATTTGATGCCTTGTGGCGCGTACTTTTGGACAATATCTGTCGAGACTTCGTTGAGGAAGGTGACACTCTACTTCGGTAGCTCGCTTAGCACCAATGAAGGTTGTGCCGTTGTCGCTCATCATTTGTTTCGGGTACCCTCGACGCCCTACAAACCGGGCGAAGGCAGCGAGAAAAGCCTTACTAGTGAGATCCGAACACAATTCCAGATGGATCGCCTTGGTGGTGAAGCAAACGAAAACGGCCACATAACCTTTTACGAGGGTTGGAGATCGGAGCATCGAAGCTTTGATTTGAAACGGGCCGGCGAAGTCTACGCCAGTAGTAGTGAAGCGCAACGCGAATTGCGTTTGTCGCTTATGGATGGTGCAGACTTTACATTGGAAAATACATTTTTTCAGCTGAGGTTTGAGTCGGGTGGTATAGAATTCCTGCCTCATAGCTTGTTGCAGGAGGAGGAGGTCCGCATGGAGGAAGCTCTCGTGTAGAAACCTTATATAGAGGGAAGTAAATCGAGCCTTTTCAGGGAGAATGATGGGATGACACTCGTTGTAGGTCATGTCGGCGTTTACTAATCGTCCGTTGGCACGGAGAATCCCGTTTGTGTCCAGGAAGGGGTCAAGTGCCAGTAGGGGACTTCGCTTTTCGATGGGTTTTGAATTTTCGAGGGAAGCTCTTTCGGAAGCGAAGAATCTCGACTGAGTCCAGCTAAGCAGACGGATTTTCGCGCGCATGACGTCGGCGTAAGAGAGGGCGGGATCGTTAGGGGTACGATTGCCTCCTATAGCATTTCTAAGCCGAGTTACAAATTTCAACACGTACGCTGTTACGCGTAGGGCGCGGGGATAGGCGGAGAACCGTTCTAAGAAGTCTTCTGACTCTTCCGCTGCATGCAGTGCTTCGACTCGACGAAGTTCGGGGGGTACAATATTTCTGGCCGTTGGTGTTGGCCAGTCCTCGGGGGGTCGGGAAAGCCACTCTGGACCATTCCACCATAGCGATGAGTTAGCGAGATCGTCGGGCTGCATCCTCTGGTTCCAAGATCCGCGGGATTGTCTTTGCTTCGGACATGTCGCCAAGGGACATTTCCAACGAGGTCTATAATCTGCGCTGTTCGGTTGGAGACGTATGTTTTCCAAGAGTGGGGTGGCTTTTCCAGCCAGGCTAGCACGATTTCCGAATCGGACCACATGATTAATTTTTTTTGACTTAGGCCGAGATGGGGTTGGACTACTGCGACTAATTTTGCTAATAAGAGCGCTCCGCATAGCTCCAGGCGTGGCAAATTAATAGTTTTGAGAGGAGCCACTTTGCCCTTGGATACTATAAGGTGAGTGTGGACCTGAGTACCGACGGTACTTCTTTGGTACAGGGTTGCGGAATAAGCCTTTTCTGAGGCGTCGCAGAATCCGTGGACCTCAACATGTTGATCGGGCGTAAAATTCATCCATCGGGGTATATGGATGGTTGAGATAGAGGGAAGATTTTGAGAGAACTGCGCCCATTTGGCTAGACGGATGGGTGTGACCTTCTCGTCCCATTCGGTCCCGTCTAACCACAATTCTTGCATGAGCATCTTCGCTTGGATCATTATGGGCGTCAGCCACCCTGCGGGATCGAAAAGTTTCGCAATGGAGGAGAGGATTTGCCGCTTCGTGGCTGCAGTGGATGCCGGTTTTGAGTCGACGGTATACGAGAATGTATCCGTTAGGGCGTTCCACTGGATGCCCAGGGTCTTGGCGGTGCTAGTGTTTTCGAACTCGAGAAAGTTTGTTTCCAGCAGATCAGTTTTTGATATTTTTTGGAGGATGTCGGGATGGTTTGCCATGATCTTTTTTAGGGGAAAGCCGGCTGAATTGAGAGCGTCTATAGTCTCTGTTAGGGATTGCTCGGCTGATTGGATATCATGACTGCCAGATAAAATATCGTCAACATACGTCTCGGATTTTAGTATTGGGGCTGCGCGTGGATGGGAATCGGCTACATCCTTCGACAGCTCGTGTAGGGTGCGAATAGACAGGAAAGGCGCGCAATTAACCCCGAAGGTGACCGTTTTTAACTTGTAGTCTTTGATTGGACTGTGTTCGGGGGTTCGGAACACTATCCGTTGGTAGTCTCGGTCATCGGGGTGCAAGAGAATTTGGCGGTACATTTTCTCGACGTCGCCATTAAACACATATTTATATGTTCGCCATTTCAGCAACATAAGTCGGAGATCGGGTTGGAGGGTTGGTCCGGTACATAAAACATCGTTGAGAGAGTGACCGGAACCCGACTTTTTAGAGGCGTTGAATACAACTCTGACTTTTGTTGTCTTCTTGTGTGCCCTTACGACTGCATGGTGAGGGAGATAGAATGAGTATTTACCCAGGGATTCTATTTCATTGGGACTGCATTCTTCCATGTGGCCTAGGGACAGATATTCTTCGAGTACCTGATCGTATTGCTGCTTGAGATCGCCCTTTTTTGAGAGAGTACGTTCCATGCCATGGAACTGTCGTAGGGCTGTAGTACGGGATTGACCTAGGTCGATATCGTTCGGGAATGTTGATTTAAATTCTTCGCACATTTTATCTTCTGGGGTTTCCACTCGCGTTCTGGGTATTTCTTTCGATTTCCCAGAATTGCCGTAGCTGTTCATTCAGCTGGACACTCGTTACTTCCCACGCTTGAGAGGAGTGTGATCCGACCTTTTCGGGGGTTTGGCCACTTAGTATCCAGCCAAATATTGTGTTTTGGGCTAGCAGTGTGGGCGAGATCTTTTGCCATTTAGCATGATCTGAGAGATGAGATCGCTGCCTAACACCAGATCGATTTGGGAGGGGTTCTGAGAATTCTGGTCTGCTAGCTTGAGGTGTGACCATTTACGCATTTGGTCGTTATTTAGCCTGAGTGTTGGGAGTTGCCTAGTGAGCCGAGGTAGCACTATTGCCTGGGCCTTTATTTTTACCTTGTGGTCATTTGAGACTAGGGTCAGTGAGCATAACTTGTTGGAGGTTTGTACTACTCCGCCTCCCATGCCCGATATTTCAAATAGGGAGTGGGTATATGGGAGGCCTAGCTTGATTTGAGCCTTTGACGAGATGAAGCTACGTTCTGACCCTTGATCCACTAAGGCTCTGAGCCTGAAGCAGTCCCCTCGGTGTTCGATGGACACTATCGCTGTGGGGAGAATGATCTTGCTATCGTTTTCTGCATGCAAAGATTGCATGCGGGCAGCGTTTGAGGTGGTGGGAAGTTCCTCGTTGGGATCTGGGTTGGTAACGTCCTGACTAGTTGCTACTTGAGATGTTGTTTTCTGAGGGCCATTGGTTTTATGAGATACTCCGGCGTCGTGGAGGGTGGAGTTGTGGCGACCTTGGCAGTAGAGGCACGTTCTTGTGCTTGTGCAATCTTTTAAGAGGTGGGTTTGGGACAGGCAGTTTTCGCACATATTGTTTTCTCTCACGAATTATTTCCGTTCAGGGATTGCCAGCTTTTTGTAATGCAAGCAGCTTTGTAGCGTATGGGAGGCCTGCTTGCACATTCTGCAGGCGTAGATTTTTTGATGCTCGGCCACATGAGCATTTGTTCCATTTTGCGCGTAGTTGCTGTTCTGCTGGGGGTTGCGGCTTTGGTTTTGGGTCTGAGCCTGCCTGAACTGGGGATTGTTCTGACTTGGGGAAGGCCTTGAGAAGTTGGTGGAGGGTGGATTATATCGGGGTTTGGCTGGTCGCCATTGATCCACCCTTTCCACTATCTCGCAGCGAGTAGGCAGAAACTGATCCAGTTCGGTAGGTCTCGTCTGGAGCTTAAAGATTGCTCCCAAAGCGCAACAGTATTTTCTGGGAGCTTGGACGTTACTAAATAAATTAAAATGGGATCCCAAATCTCTGTCGAGACTTGTTGGGTTGCTAATATCTGGAGGCAGTTGTTTACAGAGGATTGCAATCTTTGGATTTCATCGCTGTTTTCCGATTGAATCGCTTTTAGATTCATGAGAATTCGGATTTGATTGTCGACCAGGACTCTTTTGTTTTCATAACAGGATTTCAGGGCTTCCCTCGCCAGAGCAAAGTTGTCATCACTAAGTTGGAATTGCTTTACTATCTGGCCGGCTTTTCCTTGGGTCTTGTACCTGAGGTGGTACAGTTTTTGGGCACTCGAGAGTTTGGGGTGGTTGATATAGACCGCCGTGAACATGTCACGGAAGGACGGCCATTGATCATAACTCCCGTAAAAGACTTCGGTGTAACAGGCGGATACTTTGAGATGCATCCCGGAACTTTCTTGGGGAGTGGTGGTTGTAGCGGGGACGGGATTGCTTAGTACCCTTAGCTGGAGCTGATCGCCTATTCTTGCCTTTGTGTCCTCATACGCTATACGGCAGGCGCGGTATTTACTGAAAGCTGAGGCCTTAAAGTCGTCGGGAAGGTTGTTGTCATCTGACTCTACGACGGCGTCATATGCGCTCTGTAGCCTTTCCCAGTACGCATCGATATTTTTGTCTTTTATTTTTAGGGATGCCTCGGTGTTATCTTGGATGTCGGTTGTACCGAACCGATAACTTAGAGGCTGGTACTCACCAATTTACCTTGGCTGGACTTGTTAGGGGAACGGCTTCTTTGTAGTAGTGTGGATGCAGTGGTTCAGCACGAAAATACTGGCTCCTGGTCGGTGACGATGGTGATGGGTTATGATGTGCTGACTGTCGCTGCTGCTCTCTCTTTGCACGGTGATACCTGCCGACAACTCTTGTCTTCTTTACTTAATATGGTTAGGTGCACGGGTTGATCGTCGAACACGGAATATGGATTTCACGATTTTCTCACCCAGCGGGCGAAAAGTATGCTCATGGGGAGGATTTTATTAGTATTTGTTGATAGCTATACTACCCCCAACGTTTGCACGAAAGCCGTTACTCCACTTTATCCAAATGATATAAAAACGTGTATTTAAGTTACAAATTTCACTCATAAATTATGATTCTACTGATAAAAGTATACAGGCGAATCCCGAATTATTTAGTTCAACGCACTACAAGGTTTCAATAAATTAGGTGCTCAAAGCAAAACTAGCTCCCTTCTTCACAAAAGATAAAAATTAGCAACTGCTATACTGTGCCAAAATTATAATAATCGAAATCACAAGATGCGAAATTTTTGGGCTTTTGTTTTTAACAACGACAATTCCTTTTTTTTTGACTGATACAAAAGGTGGTAGTTTTTTGACAGGTAAGGTAACGAACCTGCGGGATCGCTACTGTGTAGTTGCGGCGAATTCCATCTGGTGAATTTGCGCGGTGGAGGCTGCCACACGTCCATGAGGAGACCCAATAGGGAATTTAAAGGTAAATACAATGCATTGATTCTAGGGGATAATTCGATACAATACAATTCAATAATCGAATAATACAAGATACGGGTTATATATATAAATTCATCGATATACGTATGTATAAGGGGGTGATGTGACGGGTGGCAGCCTATGCCGCGTAAACAACTACGGTTATATAAACTATTTTTAGTTGAAAATTATTTTCTATTTTTTAGTTCGGTTTGCTATAAAAGCGTGTTTTTTTTTAACTATTATTTATTGTTGTTGAGTAGGTAGGTAGGTTGAACTGGCCGGTCCATGAGGACCTCACATAGACTGATTGAGTCCGTAGTGTTACCAGAAGTTTGTTTTAAGGACCAAACTGAAAAACCCTATCAAAAACAAGGACCTATGTTATAAAATAACTCCGTCCTCTTGGCAAATACCAGAAGCTTCCTAGGACTTAAGCCACTTGCTGCTTCTAGATCTGACAGTTGTATCACTCCTAATAGCTGGAGTCTTAGCCTGGCAAGTGCAGGGCACGAGCACAGAACGTGCTCGATCGTTTCCTCCTCCAACCCGCACTTCCTACATCTGCTATCACTGACCAAGCCTAGTTTAAAGGCTTGTGACGCCAGAAGGCAGTGTCCAGTCAGAATACCCGTCATTAGTCTACAGTCCTCTCTTTTTAATGATAGGAGCAACTATGTTAGTCTAAGGTTGTAAGACCTACACATAATCTTCGACACTTTACAGCCCAGCGCTTGAACTCACGCCTTTCCCGCTTGGTCGATCATGTGCACCTCTCGCCTTCGCTTAATCTCGCCCAATCTAATTGGGACATCTACGGAGCAAGCTTCAAGGGATGCGCCCTTTTTAGCTAGTTCATCCGCTTTTTCATTCCCATCTATTCTCATATGCCCTGGGACCCAATATAGATGTATGCTTCTCCCTGTCCCGATTCTCTCCAGAGACTGCTTACACTCTAACACGCATTTAGATGCTGTGCTATGCGAGATTATTGCCTTAATTGCTGCTTGACTGTTAATATAAAAGTTAATACGGTTGCAGCTTAAGCTATTCTCTTCCAGGGTTTCTACCGCTTTGGTTACGGCTAATATTTCCGCTTGGAAAACGCTACAGTAATCCGGCAGCCTGTAGGATCAGCTTTTTTCCGGATCAGCGCAGTATACCGTAGACCCTACTCCTTCCATTACTTTGGAACCATCGGTGTACACATGTATCGCCTCGTCCGCCATTTGCGCACTCTTGCACCAACCGTCCACCTCTATTGTGGCCTTAAGATCTCCCTCGAAGCGCAGATAGGGAATCATGTAGTCTGTTCGTCTTGTGATTGATGACGCTATACTACTATGGCCATATGGTCGGCGCTCAAGCTGCCCCGAAGCACCGAGCCTGGTTGCGGTCGTTAACGCTTTGTTCTTTGCTACCAGGTCTACAGGTGTGATGTGCAAAATGGCATACAGTGCAGCCGTCGGGGTTGTTTTCAGGGCTCCCGTAATGCTAAGCATCGATAGTCTGCATAACCCCTCTAATTTTTTGAGGTATGTTGTTTTTTGTGTGGCTTTCCACCAAAGAAGAACTCCATAGTATAGAATAGGGCTTACAATCGCTGTTAAAACCCAATGAGAAAGAGAGGGCGATAGGCCCCACGTACACCCCAGCATTCTTTTACATGCGTAGAGTGCCGTTGAGGCCTTCTTGACCCTCTCCTCCACGTTGAGCTTCCATGACAGCTTACTGTCTAGGATGATTCCTAAATATTTTGTGCAAGGTTTCTCCTGTAAGGTCACCCCTCCTAACTTAGGCCTGGTCCAATTTGGGACCTTGTACCTCTTTGTAAACAAGACCATATCCGTCTTCTCCGCATTGACTTTCAACTCGACATTAGATGCCCAGGTATGAATATCGCGAAGCGCCCGATACATCAAAGAACTAATCGTTGGAAGGCACTTTCCACTTATGACAATTGCAACGTCATCTGCGTAAGCCGTAAGTTGTACGGGTCCCTCATCGAATTGCCTGAGCAGTTGGTTGATAACCAGCGTCCACAGCAGAGGTGATAGCACCCCTCCCTGCGGCGTGCCCCTGTCCACTGATTTCGTGGCCTCGTACAATCCCCATTGTGATGTAATCTTTCTGCAATTTAACATGCAGCCGATCCATCTGATTAAGGCAGGATGTACTTTAATGTAATTAAGACTATCCATAATCGCCCATTTTGCAACATTATTGAAAGCCCCGGCAATGTCCAAGAAGACTCCTAGAGCATACTCCCTATATTCCAGGGATGTTGTTGAGTGAATTGTATAATTATATTCGTAGACAGAGTTGTCGAGAAGTTCGGCGAATGAAGTGAAGGTGCGTTCTGCTTTTAAGCAACGCATTATTTCTGAGAGGGTCGAGTGGAAGCGTTCCACTTGACCGTTAACGGAACTGGTATAAGGCGGTGTTTTGAAAACTTGTATGTTTAAAGTGTCCTCCATTAAAAATCTTATGGAAGCTGAGTTCAGGGATTTTCGTTATCTATTATGACGTATTCGGGTACGCCAAATTGAAAAAGTATTTCACGGAGAGGTTCCTTAACGTGTTCTATTGCTCTGGATTTGAGTATTTTGGTTTGAGCGTATTTCGAAAATTTGTCTATTGCTGTCAGGACTATGTTTCGGTTGGTCATGTAAATGTCGATGTGAAAAATTGGCCCTGGGAATTGAGGTATGGGAGTTTATCCTAATTTTGGTTTACTAGGATGTCTATCATATTTATTTTCTTTACAGGTTGAACATTGTTGAATTATTCTTTTAATTTTTGTAGTCATAGATGTGAAGTAGAAATTTTCGAGAATTTGAATTTTGTTTTCTCGACAATTTCTGTGAGCTCTTTTATGGGTTTTGATTATAATTTGGTCTTGTTCTTGTTCGTTTGTCACGTCCTGGACTTGAAGTTGTGTAAACCTGATCTTATAGTTGCTAAATTGGATTGGGTATATTTCCTAAATTATTCCAATAATTCTTCCTTCTGTCTTAATGCAGTTAACTACGGAAGGGTTGAGGTATATTTTAAGGCGGTCTATTATAATTTCTGGGCTATTGTCGGGTTCCTCTAAAATGTGCCTGTGGTATGTGGGAAATACTATTTTAAATTGGTACGTTGAAGTTTCAGCTACTTTCAGAAATAGCTGATTTTTGAAAACATTTATTGGGATTTCGACGTGAGGAATTAAATTATCCGATGAACTCTCGTCACTATGTTCAGTTGAGGATAAGGAATTAATTGGTTCAGGTGGCATTCTTGAAAGGGCGTCAGCTACAACGTTAGTTGTGCCAGGTTTAAAGTGGAGTTCATGATTATATTCCTCTAAAATGGATATCCAGGGTTTCATTTTAGAGTTGTTGTTTTTATTGCTAAGAGCCTGAGTAAGTGGTTGATGATCTGTAAATATTTTTACTTTTGCTGAGCCATAAAGATAGTAGGTTTAGGGCCCATATTATAGCTAAAAACTCTTTATCGTTTGTAGCAGAGGCTTCTTCTGTTTTCTTGAGTGTTCTTACAATGAATGCGATGGGTTTTTTATCCTGAGAAAATACTGCACCAATCGCATAATTTGAGGTATCGGTTGTTAAATGGAAATCTTTGCTGAAGTCGATATGCGAGTATAACATCGTCAGACATAAGGGATTTTTTTATTTTATTGAAAGCATCTTTTCCTTCTTCATTTAGTTCGATATTTATTTTAGCTGATTTGCTTTTGGATATATGCACTTCTTCCCCTCTTTAGGGTATCGTTAGGGGCTTAGCCAACATGGCGTAATCTTTAATGAAGCGACGGTAGTAGCCGGAAACGCCTAAGAATGAGCGAAGTTGCTTAACGGTTTTTGGGTAAGGTATTTTTGCTATTGCTTCAATCCTTGTGGGGTTTTTTGTAATTCCTCTTGAGGAAATAATGAATCCTAAGAACTCTACAGAGTTCTTAAAAAATGGCATTTATCCAGTTGGATCTTCATGTTAGAGTCTTCTAGAGTTTTAAAAATTTCCTGTAAGTGGAGATTGTGCTCTTTTTCAGAGTTGCTGAAGACGACTATATCATCGATATAGACGTAGCATAGTTTGCCGATGTGATGACGAAGAATGTCATCTAGGGCTCGCTGGAATATTGACGGGGCATTTTTGAGTCCGAATGGCAATCTCGTGAACTCGTATTTGCCATTATTGATTGAGAAAGCCGTTTTCGCAATATCGGATTCCTTGAGCGGGATTTGATGAAATCCGCTTTTAGGTCTAACACGGAAAAAAATTTATTTTTTCCGAGCTGAGACAATACTTCTTTTATCTGAGGTATTGGGTAGCGGTCTGCTACAGTGATCGCGTTAAGCTTGCGATAGTCAATAACGACTCGATACTGCTTGTTGCCTTGGGAGTCAGGCTTTTTCGCTACCACCCAAACGGGTTAGTTGTAAGGTGACCTTGATGGTCGAATGATGCCGTCGTCTAGCATTTTATTTATTTGGGATTCAACTTCGCTTTTAAGCGATATGGGGTAGTATCGTGTATAAACAGGGGCATCTTTATTGGTTCTGATTTGGCAACGACTTTAGTGGTGTATGTAAGTTTATCGTTGGGTTCCGCGAAGAGACTAGAAAATTCGTCTACTAGATTATTGATTTTACTTTGCTGACATGGTGACATGTTGTCTTCTTTAAGATCAATTTTGTTAATTGATCCCGAAGCTAACTGTTTTATCCTAATTCTTGTGTTTCCTTTTATTTCCATAAAGTTATCCTTGACGTGGATGACAGCTTCGAGTTCCTGGAGACTGTCGTTTCCAAGGATACCATGGAAGGATCGTAATGTGGGGAGAAGGTAAAACTTCAATTTGTTATCGGTGTTACAAAGATTGAGATAGGTGTGTTCTTTGATCTCGATGTCTCCCGCTATTGGTTTTGTAAAAAAAATGTTGTCGTTTATGATTGGATTGGGAACAATTGAGGTCTGTATATAGTTTTTTGTAGATCCTGTATCTATTAAAAATTTTACAGTTTCTCCACTCTTCAGTTTGCATTGGAAGTGAGGCAGTGAAGAGTGGTTCATCCTAAAAAATGTAGGTGTGTTGTGTCTAAGTAATTTTCCTTCTGTTGTTCTTCGCAGTTGTCAGGAGTGGTATATGTTTCGTCGTTGTAATAATCTGTATTAATCTGATCGTCATTTGTCATGGTAGGGGAATATTCCTCAGGTTGGTCGGCAACTATATGGAAGTTTCTTTGGATTTTCTTTTTGGGGAACTGGTGCTGAGGGGTTTTCGGTAGGAGGTCTTTTGTTAGTTGGGTCACTAGGACGCGGCTTATTCATGTAATTTATGTTGCGTGTTCTTAGCGACTGTTCTATATCCATGGGTTCTGGACGGGGCTGAGGCTTCTCAAAGGGCCTCGGTGGTGGATAGTTTGGTTGCTGACCATAGTGATTAGCTGGATGTGGACGTTGGCCTTGACCACTCTTCTGTGGTGGTTTGTATGGGTTGGTTGCGTACAACCTGGGTTGGGGCACGTATGCCAATTCTGGGTAGAATTCAATATTTAGCCTTCTAGGAGGCAAAGGTGGTCGAAATTTCTGCGGCTTTCTACCTTGGCCATTACTGCTTAGAGCATAATGTGACCTGAAATTCTGATTTTCTAGTTTAAGGCACAGGTGGAGTGCCTTAGGGAGGTCCGCCGGTTCTCTCATTACAAGGAGTCTGGGTAGGTCTCCTTTGAGGCCACGGACAAGTGTCTAGGGCTGTATCCCCCTCTCGTGCTGGTCGCCTTGTCGCTGGCGAGGGGGCTTAAACGACTGCCTGAGGAATATCTCTATTAGAGAACCTCAGACCGTAGTGAACTAAGAGGAATGCCTCTCGTGGCTTGCAACTGAGGGATTGTAACCAGATCTCAACAGGTCAGTTTACGTCTCCTGCGACTGTAAGCGATGGGAAGATTGTCGCACCAGCACCACTCCAATCCAAGGTGTTGAGGTACTCGTGCCTATGGATGAATGGTCAGCGGGTGGGTTAATACAATTGCTGATCCCGAACGGTACCCTCCGACGCCCGGGTAAGGTCGATTGTATAAGTGCCTTCTCAACGCGTACCGGCTCTGCGGACGAGTGACCAACCTTTTCCGGCTTACTCGTGGGACCAACATGAACCAAAACACAAATCACCAAACAAACAAAAAAAACAAAAACTCGGACGAAACGACACTGGACGCAAACGACTCTACAATGGACGTTACGCTGACGAAGACGGAGACGGCGACGACGATAAGGACAACGACTACGGACATTATTTCGCACAGGGCCCCTTTGCCACATGCGACGGAGTCTGAAGAGGAGACGCTTCTCGCCTCAAGTCAGGAGACGATTAACAGCGCTGGCGGTAGTACCATCCACAGTACACCAAAGGCCCAATCAGTACCAACAACAACAGTAAAAAAGGTCCAGATGGGTACCAACCACAGTACCCAGGTACCAACTTCCAATCCTAAAGAGGCTGGTGGTACCAACCACAGTACACAGACCTCTAAAGGAAAGAAGAGGAAAAAAAGTCAAGGACAGATTAGGCGTAACAGGTACCAGCGAGCGCTGTATACTGTACGGAGAATACAAAGTGGCGAGATCGCAAGCGGCTCTGTTGACGTCGCATCTCTCACATCGGTTGTGGAGGAGTACGAACGCTTCAAAAGGGAGCATCCGACTCCTCAACAACCTAGACAGCCAAGCTCGGCTGGGGACGTTTCTCAAAAGAGAAACAGATCCGGCCATGAAAATAGCAGTGAGGCTGTTTCGAAAAAGCCCAAACGGGCGGACACGGAACAGACATCCAGGAGACACTTCAGTGAAGTCGCCAGAGACCACCTGCAAGTGGCCATATTGGATGCTGACAGTCGATCGCCAGTAACAATTCAGCAGAACTGGGTGGAAATCGAGGTCGGACTGTCGAAACTTGCCATGCGGCACGTGCGCGACAACCCGACTGGACCTCTCCCAGCCTTTGACTCCTCCGAGACCCTGAGAGGATACAGGATAACCAGGTGTGCGGACCAGGTCTCGTTGGAATTTTTGACAAGGTGTGTAGCACAAATTAGCGGAGAGGTAAACAATCTCCAGCTAAGGCTAATACCTGCCTCAGAGGTTCCGAAGAGAACTCGTGTGCGCATTTGGCTTCCCCCCCTGGAGGACTCGGGAGAGGAGTTGCTGGATTGTATCAAGCTTTATAACAGCAACATTCCGGCCATTGCAGAATGGCAGCTAATAAAAGAAGAAACGCCGTCGAAAACCAGCAAACCAATCCTAGTGGCGATTTGCGAGGAGTCCCTGCCTTTGCTTCTCGTATGGCAAGGTAAATGTATTCCGCGATGACACAATCTCTGCTGAAGACGACTCTGATGAAGTTGAAGGGGCAGGTAATCTGCTGCAGGGTGTCAATAACATGGACGCGGACACAACACAGTCTAAGTCTATGCAGCTTAATCTGCAGCACTCTAAAAGTACTACAGATAATCTTAAAGTCCTTCTCGGTGAGGAGGACCTCCACATCACCTTAATCCAAGAGCCCTCGGTCCACAATCAAGGAGCTAAATATCAGCACACACAATCTGTTCTTCAAAACGGATGCAGGTAAGCCAAGAGCAGGCATTTTAATCAAAAAAGGTATAAATGCTTTCTTATGTTCAAATTACAGCACAGCAGACCTAACAGTGGTAAAGCTAGAGGGCGTGTCCAACCCGGCCATCTACGTGGTCTCGGCCTACATGGCCCATGAGAGGATGGCTCCATCTCCAGAGCTGGCACACTTTATAAATACTAGCGGCGGGCGCAGCATAATTATAGGCTGCAACGCCAATGCAAGAAACACGATATGGACCAGCTCCTCAACCAACGAGAGAGGTGAGTCCCTTCTACACTTTATTCTTAATTCTAACCTCAGTATTTGCAACAGCGGCCACAAGCCCACTTTTATATTCCTTGGTTCAGACAGGTTTCAGGGCTGGGAGGAAGTCCTAGATCTAACTTTGACAACCGAAGAGGATCCGGCGCTAGTGAAAAACTGTGTCAGACAAAGTCTCTCTCTCGGACCACCGCTGGATCTTCTTCGACATCAAATTAGGATCTGGCCAGACTCACCGCTACAGAAACCCAAGAAGAACAAAGTGGAATGAATTTGTAAGGCTATCTACGACAGCTTTAGAAATAAGCGAACCTAACATAAACTGCCCGCAAAAGCTCAATGAGCTAGTCGGCAAGGTAGAGCTCGCGTTAACTACCTCTTACAACAAGTGCACCCCATTTAGTATTCGTAAAAAGATGTCCCCACCCTGGTGGAGCGGGGACCTTAGGAAACTTAGAACCACAGTACGGAAGGCATTTAATGAGTGCCTCATAACCAAGGAGTGGCAGCCATATAGGGAGGCGCTCAAAGCATACAAAAAAGCTATAAGGGTAGCGAAGGCTGTGTCCTGCCAATCCTTCCGCTCCTCAATAGAGAACACTTGTGAGTCCTCCAGACTGAGTAAAATTCTGCCCAAAGAACAACACAACAATCACCTTGTAAGAAGTGAGGCAGGCCTATGGACAAACTCAGCAGAGGACTCCCTGGGTACACTCATCAATACTCACTTCCCTGGATGCAATCTAGCACCAGTAAAAGAATCTCTCTGCAGGGGCTCTCAGCCCTCAGAAGGCTTACTGGACAGGATAATAGACAGCGAAAAGATCAGGTTTGCCATAAGTGGCTTCTCTCCATTCAAATCGCCCGGTCTTGATGGCATTATCCCGGTTATGCTACAGAAGCTAGGTGAGCCAATGATTCTCTGGCTGGAAGTGGTATACAGAGCGAGTATCGCCCTGACCTATATCCCACAAAGCTGGAGAAAAACAAAAGTAATATTTCTGCCAACAGCGGGCAGACGCACATACTGTTCGGCCGGATTGCGTCTGATCCTTGCGAGAGGTGAGCGCACCGGGTCGATCTCAAAGAACGGGGGTGTTTGAAAATAAATAAGAGAAGACGAGATTTCTCGTTATAATAGCTGTGATTTTATTGGTAGATATTAAATAGACAGGAAATAATATTACCTTTGATAAACGGCAGAGATCGTTGGCGGCAGATGTGTACGCGTTGGCTGTTAGAATCCAAGAGGCCGGTTGTATTGAAAGCTACAACCGTTGACCCGCAAAATCCCCCGTTTTGGAGGGGAAAGGCACCCACACATCAACCCCGACATGCATATGCATGAGTGCTGACAAAAAGCACACATACACGTGCATGTACATGCATGCACATGCATGTGGCGGTGATGGTGTGGGTGGTTATAAATTAAGTCGAGTATCGAGTATCGATTTGAAAAGTTGCATTGGGGGGATCTCAATCAGATGCGGAAAGGTTAGGCATTCTGCCTAAACATGCCGGCCCCCCTTGCGATACGCAACATCGTTTTACCCCCACCGATCTCCGACCGCTGAAAAGCAACGAGAAAAATGTTTGCATTAAAACTAAACTTAACCTAAATCGCGTATTTCGCCAGCGTCGCGGGTGACCGGGAGTCCTGCCCGACTTGTGCAGCATGCTACCTAAGCTAGGATGAAAAATAAACATTAGAAGTGGAGGAAAGTGAATATTTCTTGCCTTTGGTTATACATAATTCTTAGACACATATAGAATCCATGAAGTGATATGACGTAGAAGGTCAATCGTGCTGGACGAAGAGGCCGAGGTCTCCGTTCCAGACTTGAAACAATTTTTTTTTTTTTTTTATTGGATGGAGAGGCCGCGGTCTCCGTTCCAGATTCGCATTATTTTGTTTGGTTGGACGAAGAGGCCGAAGTCTCCGTTCCAGACTCGCATTATTTTTGCTTAGGTTTTTTTGGGCTGGACGAAGAGGCCGAGGTCTCCGTTCCAGCGTCTAATGTATCGTGTCGCTCTCGGGGCGACTGCCTTTTTTGTTGGAGGAGGTGCGGCATCTTTTGAGGTGCCAGGGCGAGTGACCGTGAGGTTGGTTGGGTGAAGCGGAGGTGTTTTATTACAAAACGTATGTTAAAATAGATGAATTGAGTGCATATGCCAAGTATATTATTAAATACAATTCTTACCAAGCAGAGATGCGTTATTTACGTTCACCTGACATAAATTTGCAGATTGGCGATGCGTTCTCCGCGACGCGTTCTATCTGCGCGTACGTTTATGCTAAATGTACCATGCAACTCTGTCGTGTATTTCTTGGTTAGCTGACAGCTAAATAAATAAAAAATTTGCTTGCCCTTGAAAAAAAAACTAGGTCACTGGGGCAGTAGCACACTAGGCCGGTAGAAACAGTTGACTTTTTCCCATTTAGGGATTTTGTCGTGCCGGGATTCTTTTATTTCGGAACCCGGATTGTTTTTGTACCGAGCCCTTATAATGACTGTTTGTGATGTTTGTTGTTGAAAAACAACAAGTCGTGCCCCAGCCAGAAAACAGTGCCCAAAAAACGGAAAGGGTAAAAAAAAACAACAAAAAAAAATTTCTTTGTAAAAAAAAAATGAAATTTTTTGTGCAGGGAGAGGTTTGTTTTTGTTTTGTTTTCCTTTTTTTGGATTCCTTTGTTTTGTATGACTGGTTGGTGCTGCATTAAATGCCCACATGAGTAAAGAATAGAAAAACACGTCAGTCCCGATTGTGATGTTTTGCGTTTTTTTGTACTGATTTTGTCTATTGAGTGTTCGGTATTCGACCTTAGTTTGACAGCACTAATGAGGCTGCCGTTGTTATGTTGCGGGTTGCCATCCAGTTGTTTTCCCGTAACAGGAATTTTCCAGGATACATTCATGTAGGATTGTGGTGGATAAATTATCCCCACCACTTTGTTATTTGCAAAAGGATTTTCAGGCTGGTAAAACGTAAGTATGACAAATTCCTAACGGATTTTTATTAATTTTTTTTTTTTTTTTAAATTAGTTTTCTCTTTTTTTTCAGTTTCATAATGCAACAAATTCTGATCAATTTGGAGTGTGGGGATGCGCAGCCCATTCAGTTGATTGCGGATATCCGCTATATGGAGCGACGGAAGGGTTCCTACGAATGCCATGTGCCGGATGAGCCTTTGGCGCACGAGGTGAAAAGGGTGCTGCTGGCCATGGATCCGGAAGTGTTGCGGGCCCAGCGGAAGCCCATTGTTGTGCGGGTATGTGGGAGGGCTACAGCTTGGTACGCGCGCTTCTATCGTGGGTGTGAAGGTCAGCTGTGGATTCCTCGGACACCCCAGGATCCACCGTTTCAAAGGCCGTTTAAGTGCCGCGTGTGCCGGCGAGCACTAAGTTGCTTTACGGTTCTCGTTGCCCATTTAAATCGCCATCTGGGCTTTTCGCTTTATCGGTGCGGGGACTGTCGGAAGAGGTATGCGTCGTCGGTTGCGTTGTCCCTGCACCGAAAGCGGATGCATTAGCGGGGTGACGCCTATTCTGATTTTATTGAGATTTTAAGATAATGGGATGATTAAGTTGTGTTATTTGTAGAATAAATTTTAATGGTTCACCAATACGGTCGATTTTCTTATTTGGGTCGTGGTCTTCCTGGGTAAATGAAAAGTGAGTATCTGAACCCTGATAGAGGCCTTGTGAAATGGACCATTTGGAGGTCGCGTTAGGTAACATGGCAACTCTGCCGTTTCTGGTTTTCTTGGGTACATATGTTGGTTACAACTGCCAGCGGCGAAAGACAAAACAAATGAACATTCATACACACCCGTGTATAGAATGTAGAATTCCAATGAATTGAAAGAAGCGGTAAAGAAATGGAATGATTTTATTCCGTTCTTTAAATTCTTTTTACTACGGTGGAGTACGGCGCATGGACAATTGAGGAGGAGAAAATGGTAAGTTAGTTTCAATATTTATTCTTTTGTAAAAGAATTTTTATTGTAGATTATTAATTGATATTTCTTTTATTTTCAGGTACATGCGGTGGGGATCCAGGAGAGCTGATGGGAAAGTATGCCGGTATCGATCCTTTTTTAGTGTTTTGTACATTTTCTAACTTCTTTACTTTTGCCTTTTCTCGTTTCAGGTATTGGTGATGAAAAGTCGAAAAAATACCACCCATATTGTTCATTGTCATCTAAATAAAGTGCAAATTGCTGACCCTTACAATAAAATATCCTTGAGGTCGAAGAGATCTACACAGCAGCCTGAAAAAAACTCCCAAAAAACCCCGAGGCCAACAGCTGGCCAGTGGAGGTCTCGCACACTAGGCGCAGTAATGAGTAGTAGTAATTCTAATTCGAATAATGGCACAGCGGGATTAAATTAAAAAACAGGTCCAACAAATGTGGGCCGAGATAACGGCTGGCTATCGTACATAGTGCCCAGTATGCAAAGAAAGGTCACAAAATTAAAATATGATTTAATAGAAGAATGTAAACGTTGTAAGGATGACTCTGTGCTGTCCAAGTATACGTGATGATTTGGAAAGCTATTGCCGTGACATTCGTCGCGAAATTGTCAAAAAAAGTGCGAATTGGTTGCGCACCGCTTTTCATAGCCTGTGAACGTGGTTGCGTGCCTGTAGCAGGATATTTGGTAATCGTTTGTGAGGCTGATATTGAACCGCGTGGTTATGAAGTACCCGAAGATCATACCTTTCATTTTGTTACGCCACTCTGGTGTGCTGTGGTTTCAGGAAAATTGCCTATGGTCAAATGTTTGGTACGCATTGGCTGTGATATAAATGCCACCTCCGATTCTGGATCTACACCAGTGCGTTGTTTTATGACACATGTGGAAATTGTTCAACACCTAGTTGAAGGTGGTGCGGATATTAAAAAAAAACGAATATTAATGGTGGCATTTGTTTGATAAATTCAGTACAATCCACACACTTATGTTTATATTTGATTAATAAAGGCGCATATGTTACTGCCAAGGATATACGAGAAAAGACTGCGCTAACATTATGCGATACAGGAACATAGGCTAGAAACTACCAAGCTGTTATTAGAACATGGTGCCGCTCCATATGTTAGGAGTCGCTGCGGTGGTGATGCTCTTCGCACTGTTTGCATTAAAGGGGGCGAATCAAATTTCGATTATTTAAAAACACACCTCGAATACTCAGACGAACGCATTGCAGAAGCGTATGAATTGATTGGTTCTTTTGCGTGGTTTTGAGCCATCCAAGCCACGTACGCTATAAGGGGAATTCAATAAAGTTCGAGATGTTAGCAAGGTGAAAAGAAATGTTTCTTCAGGGGTTGCACGTGATATTTGGATACGTTACATACATGAATATCCTGAAAGAGCAAATTACTTGATGCGGACCAACTTACAAATCGAAACACAATGTGGGCAGCTGTATAATCTGTGATGTGCTGAATCATTAAAATTGACAATAAAGAATAATTTTCGTATGAAAAAGCTTTCAACATCATGGATATATCCACAGTTGATGTGCCTATGTGAAACGCTGATAACTAGTGCCGAGCATGCGTTGAAGAACTGAACACGATTAAGAATGCAGAAGGGGACGCGTATGTGAACATTTTCGAGATACCCGATCATTTGAATAAAGTATCCGCGTGCATATCAAATGAATTTTGTGCTTCTAATAAATACTCCAAATTCCTCTGCATGAGCTGTTATCAACACATTATTGCATTCTATGAGTTTCGCAGAATGTGTGTAGATTCCATTAGACGATTTGAAGAGCTCTTGCATACGGGCGATGTGGTGACTTTTGAAGATGATAAACCATTTTCACTTTCAAGCGAAAGAGACGTTAAGGAAGAATCTACGGATAATTTGCCAATAGAACAATATAATCACCTTCGTAAAGATTAAGAAGAAAAGGCACAATCCGAAATAGTTAATACCAGAAATTAAAAAAAATGTAAAGAACACCAACAAGAAGACAGCCAAGAGCCACAAGAAACGAACTATAAAGACGACTGAAAATGCACAAGAACTTGCTCATGATTTCAATTCATTTGCCAATACCGAAAACGAACATAAATCTATCTGATAATGCAAAGGAATCTGGGAATCCTCATGATTCTGAAGGTAACATGTCATCAGCTAGTTTCAAAGATTCTCAAGATGTTAAAAATGGGTATAAGCGCAGAAGCACAAGGAATAAACCAAAAACTGTCAAAACACCGGCCTCAAAAGCCATAAGAAGCAAAACGAATAGCCGGCAGTTGTATGGGAGGAGGATTGGGTGGCGTTCATTGAAAGCTAAGTCCTTTGACGCCCCGAGTCGCCCCCCTACCCGAATGATTCCATCTTGGTCTAAGTAGGGATTAAGTGAAAGTATTGCACTTTTCCCTGCAATTGGTGTTCCGGCCTTTAGATCATTATATTCGGAACAATAATGTTGTTTCTGGTAGATTTTAATTAAGAGTTGGGTTACTGATTTGATCGCATCAGGAGAGATTGAAGGTGACTCGACCTGAAATGATTTTTTTTGTTTTGGGGTGCGTTCTTCGGTAGAACCTCATAACGTATGAGAGCACCCGTAAAGCCCTAGGTAGGTCTGAAAAGCGTTGAAGAACATCGGTAGTATTTACTGTTGTTGTTGCGCAGGTCTTCGCCCTCTTTTCCTCTACGGAGGTGATGTAGGCACTTTCTTGTGCTGGCCATTGGGAAGTGTCTTCTTGCAGCCATGAAGGTCCCTGCCACCACAACAAATTGTTTACCAATTCAGACGCAGGTAATCCTCTGCTACCTAAATCTGCTGGGTTGGACTCTGAGTTCACGTGCAACCAGTCCTTATTTCCGACCATGTCGATGATCTTGGTGATCCGATGTGCGACGAAGGTTGACCAGGAACAAGGCGGTTTCCTTATCCATGCGAGAACGATCGTTGAATCCGTCCAAAGGGGAACTCTCACTGGTCCCAATTTAAGGTTTCTGAAAATGGATTCGGTGATTTCCGCTAACAGCACGGCTCGGCAAAGCTCCAACCGTGGAAGAGAAAGGGTTTTCACTGGGGCTACTCGGATTTTGGCTAGAAGCAGGGTTGTGCAGACGTTATCATCCGTTTTGTCGCGCATGTAAACGGCTGCTGCATAAGCCTTCTCGGATGAGTCACAAAATCCATGGATCTCGATGTCGGTTCCTGGAGAAAAGTTGACCCATCTAGGTATCCTTATTTTATCGATCTCATGGTATTGGTCGGTGAAGGTTTTCCGTCGTTCCAGCGTACTGGTAGATACTGGTTCGTACCAAGCGGTGCCTTCTAACCAAATACTCTGCATGAGTATTTTTGCCACAATGACCATTGGTGCCAGCCACCCTAATGGATCGAAAAGTTTGGCGATTGCAGATAGTATCGCTCCCTTTGTAATGTTTTCCAGGTTGTCCAGCGTCCCTGCTTTAGAATAAAATAAATCGGAGAGGGCATTCCATCGAATTCCTAATGCTTTAACTGAACTGGTATCTTCGAAGGCCAGGAAGTTTTCACTGAGCAGGTCTGCTTTGGGGATGTCCCTTAGAATGTCCTCTGAATTGGATGTCCATTTGCGAAGTGGAAAGCCCGCGGAGTGTAGGACTTGACGAATTTCATCTCTGGCTTTAATGGTCGATGTGATCGTATGTCCACTCGCTAACACGTCATCTACATACATGTATTCTCGCAGTATTCTAGCCGCTGTAGGGTGTGAATATGAGACGTCGTCTGATAGTTGGAGAAGCGTTCTTATCGCGAGGTATGGAGCGCAATTCACTCCGAAGGTAACCGTCTTTAATTCGTAGAGACTAATAGGGTCATTCGGGGAAGTGCGAAATACAATGCGTTGAAATTTGGTGTGATTTTCGTTCACCCAAATTTGACGATACATCTTTTCGATGTCGCTATTAAAGACAAAACGGTATAGTCTCCATCGTAATATAAGGATGGGTAGATCGGCTTGTAGAACTGGGCCTGGGAGGAGAATATCGTTTAAGCTATTACCGTTGGCCGTAGGGCTCGAGGCGTTAAATACTACGCGTACCTTGGTGGTTGTACTTTCTGCTTTTACAACGGCGTGGTGGGGCAGGAAGTAATGATCCGAATTGTCGGATGGGATATTCTTTTTCAATTTTCTCATATGTCCGAGTGTTTCATATTCTGACAACACTCGAACATATTCTTTACCTAAATCTGGATTGAGAGCACGGACGCTTCAGGGATGGTCCTAAGTTAATATTGTTAGGGTAATCCTGCCAGAATGGTAGTGACACGGTGTACCTTCCATTCTCACTTCGCTGCGTTGTTTCTTTAAATAGTTGTTCGCAGTACCTTTCATCCTCATTTAATATTTTATTTTTTGATATATTTTCTACCTCCCAGAACGCTTTGAGTTGGTTCTCTAACGCAACTTCGTCGTAGAAAGACATGATGCTCTTAGTTGGATTCGGTGATTCGGTACGACCGGTTAGTATCCAACCGAACACTATCTCTTGGGCTAAGAGTGTGTTTAGCACATTCTTTTTTATACCGCTCATTATAATTTGGGGATATATGTCTCCGCCAAGTATGAGGTCTACGTCTTCATTGACGTAGAACCTCTTGTCTGCCAAAACCAAGTCTGGGAATGCCTGCATAGTCATTGCGTTGATATGGCAGGATGGAAGATTCCCAGTGAGTTTCGCTAGAACTAGTACGGGTGCAGTCAGGCTGAAGCAGGGATCCACTGGTGGACGTAATTCGATGTTGGATGCTTCTTTCACCTGAGCTGACACCGCATTTGTGATGCCTGAAACATGGGCATGCATTTTCCTCGCTGGCAAATTGACTCTGCGTTTCAGTCTTTCAGTTATAAAGGAACATTCAGACCCAGAATCAATTAATGCCCGCGCAGAGAAGTCGGTACCATTATGGTGAATGTGTACGCCAGCAGTTCCTAATAGCACACCTGTGCTGGAATTGGCATGGCAGGATTTGACATTCTGGTTCGTAGAGGAAGGTGGTTGTCCCGATTCCTGTCTTTTCCGTGCCTGTACCGAAGTTGATGGGGTATTATCCGCATCTTTAAAAGGGTTGCGGCACCGCCGGTTGCTGAAGTGTGTCCGCATGCAGGAGCGTGTGGTGACGAGAGTGGCATTTGGAACAGTTGTACGAACTGGTGCACCTCGTCACTGTGTGTCCTGGTGATAAACAGTTCAGGCAGCCATTTGTGGATTTGACGAATTTAATCCTTTCTACCGGGTTTAAATCGCGAAAACGTGAACAGTTGCGTAATCTGTGCTCCGTAGATTTGCACATTTTACATATTGATTTTGTTGTTTGCTTGGTTACTTTTGTTTGAAAAGCACCAAGTCTTTTTGTAGGGGTCTCCGTCGACTGGCGCGACGTGTTTGACTTTTGTACTCTAGCAGTGGCATTCCCTGTAAAACCAGACACGGTTTCAAGTGTCTGAAAACGATTTGACAAGAATTTGGCTATATCCTCCCACTTGGATATGTCCGTTTTGTGGTCAATGCTCTGCTCCCATAGAGCCAACGTATTCTCAGGTAATTTTGTCGAACATAAATAAGTAATAATCGCATCCCAATTTGAAACGTCAATCTGATGTGTTTTTAAGGATGCTAAACAATTATTTATGTCGCGCTGTAAGGTTTTGATAGAGCTGCCGCACTCGCTATCTATCTTTTTTATATTAAACAAAATTTGTAGTTGTGAGTTTACGAGAATCCGCTTATTCTCGTATCTCTCACATAGGTTTTTCCATGCTGTTTCGAAGCCCTCATTTGTCAAAGGACATTTCGTGACAATGTCCTTTGCCTCACCTTGGGGTTTTTGGTTAAGGTGGAAAAACTTTTCTACCGGGCTTAGGCGACTGTTGTTTTTGTAGATGGCCGTGAACAGGTCACGGAACGTTGGCCAAGATAGGTAGTCGCCCTTGAATACCTCAGTATCGCAGGCTGGCAGGCGGATACTGTGTTCGCGCGCGCGTTCTCCCTCAGGTTTGACTGCCCTATCTTTTTCCTCCTTCAATTTAGTTTGAATTTCAGCCATGTTCGACATGCATATCAGGAACACGGCATATGCCGCTTTATGCTTGATCTTGACCGCTGCAATTTTCTTTGCGTCGAGCGTGTCAGAGCCAAGCAATTCCTCTAGGGCGTTCTCTGCTTTTTCCCACTTAGCTTGCAACTCTTTTTGCTGTATTGCAAGAGTGTGTACAGTGTGCAGAGCAGCATTGATATCATTAAAATCGGCCTCGAATTCGATTATTCGATCGACCATGTTCATGGTTGAAAAGTGGAGAGCAAATTAACCAAGGGATATAACTTTGAAAACCTGAGCGAATCACCCAACCAACAACTATTAAAATTACGCAAAATTGATTTATTACTCTTAATTTGTTTATTTTTGTCTGACTTTGCAGATTTTTTGTGCCTTAAAAAACAGGGAGCAGGGGGAATCAACACCAATGTGTATTGTGCGAAGTAAAGGGGGCCACTAGCCACTTCAACCTTCAATTTTATTATAAATTAAGTGCGCGCGTTGATATAAACTCGACGAAAAGTGTGAAACCGTGAAATAAATTTTATGCAACAAAGAACAAAACTGTGTAACAAGATTAATTAGAGAAATTAGTGAAAATAATGTGATGCAAAAAGACAATTTAAATCGAATGGCGTGAAATTTTGTGTGAAAGTGAGGTTATGTGTACCTCTTCCTTGTGCTGTGTCAGGAGAGCCTTACCGCTGGTGGGGGGACAGGCCAGATAGTCACAAGGAATCTTAACAACGTTAATGATCCGCGTTTGCACTTATATTCTTTTTGGCACTAGACAGTTTTTTCACACTTTTCGCGGTCAATTACAATCACGTATGGCACTTCAAATGGATTTTTCGCACTTTTTATTTATTATTTTTAACCAAAAAAAAAAATGTGGCAAGAAATATTGCACTTACTTTGAACTTTTTGGTGATTTGTATTCCGGTGTGGCAAGTAGCTTGTGGTGTTGCAGCGGCTTCAGCTGGCTGTCGCTTGCTCAGTGGTTTTTTTCTCGGTTTTGTATTCTGTGACGATATGGCGCTGATTTGAATGTCATAAGCTTTCTCACTTTTGCTTTTTGGTGGTATCGCTGTTGATTGTGGCAAATAACTTTCGTCGGATAACCTTTTTGGTGCGGTCAGCTTTGATATATTGTGATGTGGACTGTATATAGGCGCTTTAATTCCTTTCTCGGGGAGATAGGACCAAATGTTCGGCCGGGGTGCGTCTGATCCTTGCGAGAGGTGAGCGCACCGGGTCGATCTCAAAGAACGGGGGTGTTTGAAAATAAATAAGAGAAGACGAGATTTCTCGTTATAATAGCTGAGATTTTATTGGTAGATATTAAATAGACAGGAAATAATATTACCTTTGATAAACGGCAGAGATCGTTGACGGCAGATGTGTACGCGTTGGCTGTTAGAATTCAAGATGCCGGTTGTATTGAAAGCTACAACCGTTGACCAGCAAAATGCTCCGTTTTGGAGGGGAAAGGCACCCACACATCAACCCCGACATGCATATGCATGAGTGCTGACAAAAAACACACATACACGTGCATGTACATGCATGCACATGCATGTGGCGGTGATGGTGTGGGGGGTTATAAATTAAGTCGAGTATCGAGTATCGATTTGAAGAGTTGCATTGGGGGGATCGCAATCCGATGCGGAAAGGTTAGGCATCCTGCCTAAACTCATACGAAAATGCCATAGACTACAGACTAATAAGCACCACATCCTTCATGCTCAAGGTCCTTGATAGGCTTCTGGATATATATATTAGATCAATAATAACAGGACAAAACCAGCCAAAGGCACAGCACGCCTACATGAAGGGAAGATCTACGGAGACCGCCCTCCATGAGCTAACGTGCTTTGTGGAAAGATCACTACACTACAAACAATTCACACTAGCAGCTTTCCTAGATATAGAAGGCGCCTTCAACAACATCGAAACCGGCACAATTGTGAAAGCCCTGCAAAGGGCCGGAGTTGACGACCAAACTAGACAAAATACAAAGGGCAGCATGCGCAGGGGTAACAGGTGCACTTAGATCGTGCCCGACGGACACACTAAATGTTATACTTAACCTGCTGCCACTGGCCCTTCACACCAGATATACAGCGATCAGCACAGCCATCAGGCTAAGGGAGTGTGGATGCTGGACAGGAAAACAATATGGCCACAGTGACATCCTAACAAGGCTCACCGATGTGGATTCGACAACAGATTACCTCTCAAAAACACTGATCTTCGACAGAAATTACAAGGTGCAGATACCCTCTAGAACGGATTGGTCGGCCGAAAAAGTTGGCAGGGAGGGGGTCACCTCACTCTACACTGACGGATCCAAAATGGACTGCGGCGTCGGCGCAGGTCTTCTCCAACCAACTAAATGTCGCAATCCCCATCCGCCTTCCAAACACAGCCAGCATCTTCCAAGCAGAGCTGCAAGGAATAGAGGGGGCCTGCATCTTCCTGCTGCAGAACCGGATAGACGGCGAGGTAGTCATATACTCCGACAGTCAAGCGGCGCTAAAAGCACTAGAATCACCGTACACATCCTCAAAAGCCGTCGACAACTGTAAGAGGGTGCTACGTGAAGCAGCTAACCAGGCAGCCATCACACTCAGCTGGGTACCCGGCCACAGGAACATTGACGGCAACGAAAAGGCGGATGAAATAGCAAAGGCGGGAGCATCGTTAGACATCACAGAAGCAGTCGCGGTGCATCGACCACTCACATCACCTATCTTAGAAAATAGCAATCCGTGATTGGTACTCTACGGACACCTGTAGAACCACCAAACTAATCTGGCCAGAGTACAACCAGAAATGAACCGATGATCTACTAAATAGGTCTAGGCAGGAAATACACAGAATCACGGCCACTATTACAGGGCACTGGCCGTTTGGCCCGCACGCGAGTAGAATGGGTATACCCTACAATGAGAGGTGTAGGAGCTGTAGACAGGAGGGTGCCAAGGAATCGGTTACCCACTTCCTCTGCGAGTGCCCAGCCCTCGCGAACTTTCGGTCCCGAACTCTAGGCAACTATGTGTTTCCCGACTTAAGGGCGGTGTCAAACTGCCGCATCAAGGACATCAGTAAGTTTATAGTTTTAACCAAGTGGTTTGAGTAAAGCAACACGCACGGTATATCAGCCAACACATAATTGGTTCCAGGAGAAAGTGCATCAAAATGGCGCCTAGAGCGCTACTTGGGTCCGGCTCCATAGCCGGGCAGCACAGCAGCCAACCAACCAGGGCTTTATTCTTATAAGTGCGGGTTAGTAGGTGCATGGCTTCTGTGCCGACTTTCATGCAGCCTAGTTTGTTTAATATTAAGGACAAGTGAGAGTATACCCGTTGGTAAAACTCTTGAATCGTAAGGTTACCCTGTACGAGTGAAGTCATTTGGTACTCGAGGGTACGAAGGTCGCGCTTGTCCGCGTAATGGAGTGTCAGGCATTTTGATATGGCCTGCCAGTCTAATGGCGTGTTGTACGACTTCAATTTTTCACAAGAAGTGATAAATTTAGTTATTTAAATTTTGGTAATTGATTCACCTTTATCATAAAAATTTTCTCAGTGTTGTCACTAATTATTCACAAAGGGGTAATTCATCACTCTTTTATTTTACTTTTTATCAGTGTAGCTCTCAAGGAAGGCTTGTTATTATTCCTAAAATTTTAATTCTAAGGCGAATCTTTTTCACAAATTTATATTTTCTTTCGCTTTGCAATTTTTCGTTTATCTAATAAAATTTCTCAAATTAATTTTTCCTTCTACTTTAAATTCAAAATAATTTTTTTCCCAACTTCACTTTTCAAACAATTTCCTTTGTTATCTAATATTTATTTACTTTTAAGATTTACAAATTTTTATATCACAAATTTCTTTCACTTTCTTATTTCTAAACTTAACTTACATTGCTAGCTTCTCCATTTTTTTGGGGAAGGTCCTTCGCGTACCGGCTGACGACTGGGCGTCTCCTTTTTGTCCTTGCTCGGTCTACTGGGGCCCGATATACGTTGCTCCTATTCTCTGGCCTCGATTGCTGCTTTCGTTGCTTCTTTCGTTTTTTCCTTTGCTTTAAGTATTCCACTTGAATATTGCACGCTTTTTTAATCGCGCGATTTTACACGTTCTTTTTCAGTGTTTTCGGAACGGACTCTAAAGGATATTTACTACTATTTTTGAAATACGCGAACAACCGTAGGCCCCACGTTGGGCGCCAGTTAAGGATTCTTTTATTAAGAATTCCAAAAAAATATATTTTTAGGGTCTTAACGACCTTACAAAAGTTATTAACTTACAACTAAACTTAATTAATTGGCCGACTCCGCTGGGGCCGCTACTGCTTTTTGCTATTCCCCGAATTAGCCAACTTAATTGCGCGTGTTGGGCTTCCTGTCTAAATGAATTGGAGCTTTAATTTGCTGGCATCGCGTCTGTCAATTTTGTGGGAATATATTGAACTTCCGCTCTAAATAAATTTAAGCTAATTTTGCTGACATTGCGTCTTGAGCTTTTGTGTGAAATATTGTGCAACAAGAGTTGCATATCCGCTTTACCTGCATTTATTATCGCTTACTAATTATTTATTGTTGTAGCAATTGTTAACATATATCATGTTAACATACATAATTACGCATGCTTGCTACATACATATTCAGACACGCGTAAGTACATGCTCTAGCGAACCACATTGGCATCGGTTTCAAGAATTTTTTTTTAACTTTTTCTTAGAAAATTGTCACCACATTGTTATACTATAATTATATTTATATTTGTGTAAGCACATTTGATATAAAATGTTTAGATTTTCTTTGAATTTAAAATAAAAATCGGACAAATAAGGAAAAGTAAAAACACAATTATTTAAAAATTTATTATGCAATTCTACCAGCTTATCTTGCTATTAAAGCATCGACTTTGTGCGCAAACAAAAACTGTTTTATAATGAGGTGTTTGTAAATTACGAAAAAGCGAAAGAGGTTCAAGAAAAAGTAGCGCAGAAGTATGGGACTTTGTGACTTTTATGAATTTCGTCTTTTAGGCTACAAGAATTTAAGTAGAAAAATAACTGCAAGATTTGTTGCAAAAATCATTCAAACTCTGGAATTTAGAGCATCCTGGCTCTAGACAGATTCTCTACACTTATTGCTCTGGACTCATACACAAATGGTGAGTTTTCTAAATTATTTAGGGTTATTGCAACTAAAACAAATATACATTTTTTCCAGTATCGCATCATTTCACTACAGTCTGCTAATAGCTGCACTGATAGCTCCACAATACCGAAAGCGACCTTACAATTATGCAAACATCATTATGAACGTGCCGCTGATATTTTAGATAGCTTACGCGAACCCAGCGATTATTTGGTAGTTCAGCTGGAACGTATTTCATTGCAAGAATTCCTAAACGAAAGTATGTACATATAAGCGTCCCAAATTATTAACTTTCCTAAATACTAAATACTATTTTCAGTTTCATCAACAACTATGCACAAGTATTTGCAAACCGCCTTCAGTTTATCACTAAAATCAAAAGTAATTTTCGAAAATGCCTTTAATCTAAATAATGCCACAGAAAGTAATTCACCAAATGGTGAGCTCTGCAAGCATATGGTGCTATTTGAAAGTAGTTTACAAAATACTTTAAAAATTTTGATAAAACTATTGCTTAATGGCAAGGATCCGAAAAAATTAGTGGACTTATATAAAAAGATGTACATACATGACAACTTTAAAAAGTAGATGTTCAGAAACAATTAGCACAACATTTTTCGGAATTGTTGCAACGCTTAAATGAGTAGGATAAATCCCATAAATCCAATGCAAACGAGAAGCTATAACTCAACTTCTTCTTCAATTCGTACTAAATTCAAAATTGTCCCGAAATTATCACCTTTAAATTTTTACGCTTAGTGCTTTTTTATTTTTAAATTAAGTTTAAGATATTTGAGTATTTTTAGGAGAACGGTTCCATTTATTAATTTTTCTATACTTTTGTTGACTTGAAAAATGCCCTAAAGAAAACACCCTGCAACTTTGGTAGTTCAAACAATTTATGAAATAAGACGTTTTTTGTTTTAATTTTCTGATACAATGTTTACACGACAATAGCGACCGACGTATTAGAACACGTTTTGAGTTTGAACCAATACAGAAAACATTTCGAGATGGTTTGAAAATTTGTGTATTAATTAGTTAATAAACTATTCGAAACCAGGTAGAGCGCCTTATGTGGTCATGTAAACATTTTCATTACTTCCACTACTTCAACAGTGTGCTACAGTCCAATTTAGATTACTTTAACTTACATATCTGTATACTTTACTTGCGAGCCAAACATTTGTTTAGTTATTAGAGTAATATCGATAAAGTTTTTTGGACTTTGTGGAATTTGTTGGACTGAATTCCTTTTTCTTAAGCTTAGTTTTACTTTCAAAAAAGTTGAATCAAATTTTTAATACTTGCGATAATCATAAACCTGTGAAGACAAAAATAGCAGTGTCAATTTTCATCAAATTTCGTCAATTAAATACTTCTTTTTTTATTTCCGATATTTCGAGAAAAAGCTTCTAAGAACTTCGCAAACGTCTCAAAACGTTTTCAAAAATTTTAGAAAATTTTACCTAAATTTCCACTTTTTATTTGGGGTTCTTAGAACTTTTTTGAGTATGCAGTTTTGAAGAGCAATCAATTTTAGTATAATAAAGTACAACTTTTATTTTTATTTCGCATTGATTTTTGAGTATTTTAGATTTTCTTTCATAAAAAAAAAGTTTTCACAATTTGTATAAACGAAAGTCTCAAACACCCTTCAAAAAACCTCAAAAATCAACGAGAATTTTGAGAGACCTATAGCATGTCCTTTGTTATACTAAAATTGATTTTGCTACAAAATTGTATACTCCAAACATGCATAGAACCATAAATAAGAAGTTCGAAATTGCGGTAAATTTTTGCGTTTTTCGAAAACGCTTTCAATGTTGTTTTTCATAGCTTCAGTTAAAAAAAATCATGGAAGTTTTTTCGTGAATTATCGGAAATAAAAAAGCATTTAATTGACGAAATTTATTAAAAATTGACACTGCTATTTTTCTGTTCGCAGATGTAAGTTCATTATTAAAATGTTTGATGTTTATTAATCTTAAAAAAGAGTGCATAACACACTACCTTTTATTTAAATTGATTTATATATTAGGAAATTGAAGTACAAACGTTTAAACGGTTGTTTTTTATGAAATTGGTGGCTTTAAAAAAATTTAAAACAGATGGCATCTGTAAATTGCCTTATATTTTATGAAATTAAAGAACGAATTAATTTAAAAAAATACTAAATGTATGAAATGTTTTTACTGTTATGTTATGGTGTTATGAAAGAAAGTGAGTAAAACGATTGAAAAGTTGCCTCAAACTTTTAGCTTTTTTGTTTGTTAAAACACATTTTTTTGCTATTGATTTAGCTACAAAACTGCATACTTAAAAAAATTTTAAGAGGCCCATATAAAAAATCCTAGCAAGTTAACAAGAATATATTAGCAATAAAAGCTTACAAATGGAATTAGTAACGAATTTGAAACATTTTCTAAAATGCAAAAAAAGTATTGGCCTGATACAGAACTGCAAAGACGTGCATCCATTTGGGGTGCGGAATTGAGTGCATTAAACGTGTGCATGCCACAAGCTGCCTATGGTAGTTGTACACACACTATAATACTGATAAATGAACATAATAAACTTTATTTTTATGAAGAAACAATGACTGGGCTCGACCCGGAAGGCGAATGGAGACCAACGCATATTGAAACAAATTTTTTTGAGAACAAAAATGCAAACTTATAAATGCAATTAATTTATTTGTTTGATTTAAAAGAACTCATTCATACCCAGGTGAAACAATATTAAAGTATTTTTAATAATAGCGCATAATCATACAAGTGAGCCTTTTCTTTGTAGAGTATATTTTTGTGTGCATCGAATGGTTTAATTTCTCGTTTCATTGAGATATAAGGTCATATGGCTTTATTGCCTATGTCTTTATAACACTGCACCAAATCGAACTTGTAAAAGATTACCCCATATTTATAGTGTTACTATTCGACTTATTCTGAGTTGGGAATAAACTTTAAAAAATAATACATACATACATACAAATCTCAAATATGAATGTATTCTCGAAACAGTCCTCAAATGATCCTAAAAAACTTACTGAAATGATCGCGCTATAGTCCGAAAGTCATCCTTAAAACAATTCTTAAATGGGCCCGAAATTAGCCTGAATGGCCAAAGCAGTTTGAAATAGCCTGGAAATGATCCCGAAAATCTTCCCCAAACGACCCGAACACCATCCCGCAAATGGTAGCAAAACCGAAATTATCCGGAAGTGATCCGTTCCTAGCTTGGAAAGATTCACGAAATAGCCTAGAAAAGATCTCTGAACTATCCCGAAATGGTTCCAAACATAAGTCTGAAAAATTCTCTATGTCATTTCTACAAAATATTAAACTGAGATTGCTCCGAAATTATACGGAATTGAGTCCGGAAGCAATATTGAAATTGGGCGCAAATTATCGGATACAAGTCCAAAAATGATACCGAAAAGTTCGAACTGATCCCGCAATAGTCCCCAGAATGGTCCCGAATACACTTCCGAAATTTTACCGAATAGTTCTAAACTATCCGAGAAAAAAAATAACGAAATGTTCCATATAAAAAAGTAAAAATTGCTCCAAAACAATCTCGAAATATTACGAAGAGGATCCGAATGGTGCTGAAAATAGAAGTTACAGTTCCAAAATTATACCGATATGTGCCCAAAAAACCGCGAATTGGTCTCAAAAGAATAGATCGGAAATAAAACAATTAAGAAATGATTCCAAGAGCTGCGCAAAGATCTCAATACAGTCAGGTGATTCCAAGAAGATTCCGGAAATAATCCCTGCATAGCAACGAAACTGCACGACCCATTTCACTGTGTAACCCCATTTAATTTCGTTGTAGTTGTTGTTGTTGTAGCAGTGCTTCGCCCCATCCAATAGGTGCGACCAATCACAAATTGTCATCAATGTCCTCTAACGGAAGTCCAATAATACTTGCTGTTTCAACAGGTGTGGACCATAATGAAAGGCGTTGGTTCCACAATACAATTGAAGAGATGGTTGTTGTCATGTGGGGACACATTACAAGCAGGACGTATGTTTTGATTCTGAATGGGTGAAAGTTTAACCTATTACAGTACCCAGATCGAAGTTGAGCTAGAGTGACGCGCGTTTCCCTAGAGAGAGGGCGTTCCTCCTCTGCTAGTGACCCACTTCGTTATAGCGATTTCTTTCAATAGGAGAATTCAATCTTTTATTTAAAATTCGTTAGCCACTGATTTGGCTTTGCAGCAGATAGTATATCTTACCTTTTATTTAGCGTATGTCGACTGAGCGGTATATATGCACACGGATCGAGCTTGCATTTTTCTTAATATCGCATTTAGCTTTCTTTGTTCTATATTCACTACCCGCATATGCACTACCTGTTGTAGATTTTCGCGATTTGGCCGACTTTGCTGAGTAGCCAGACTTCATAGATATTGCATCATTGCTAGCACAACCTACACACACAACCTACCCTTGCCACCGGCTATATATTTTAAAGTATTCGTTTTACCCGAGCGCATACTTATGGCATCTGTTGCTTTACGTTTGCGACTTGCAGTGGGGTGTTCCTCTTTTGCAAGAGTTACCAAATTGTTATATTATTAAAAAAAAAAACAGTAATGTTTTATAAAATCATAGTACCATACCATCACTGGAGTCAGCATCCATGCCACGTTTAGGGGCTTTCTTAATTGTAGTACCAGCCTCACCATCATCATCGGTATCGTCGCTTGTGCTGCCGCTGACAGCGCCATAAGTACAGCTTTATAACTTATAATCAGTCTTCCATCTTCTTCGGGTAAATCAGAATCTGAATCTGCTAGTATGTCATCAATGCTGCAAGCAGATTCAGAATCTTCATCATCGTTCTTATCCTTCTCTTTCAACTGTTTTCTATTTTCACGTCGCATTTGCTTCCGTATTTTCTTGAGACGTCGAATTGTTACTTTAACATCTTACTTACTTACTTACTTAATTGGCGCTTAACCGTCTAAAAGGTTATGGCCGTCCAACAAGGCGCGCCAGTCGCTCCTTCGCTCCGCCAACCGGCGCCAATTGGTCACAGCAAGGGAGTTTAAATCGTTTTCCACCTGGTCCTTCCAACGGAGTGGGGGCTGCCCTCTACCTCTGCTTCCATAGGCGGGTTCCGATAGGAACACTTTCTTGGCCGGAGCATCATCTTTCATTCGCATAACATGGCCTAGCCAGCGCAGCCGCTGCGTTTTAATTCGCTGGACTTTGTTGATGTCTGCGTATAGCTCGTACAGCTCATCATTAAATCTTCTTCGGTACTCGCCACCGCCAACGCGTAGAGGTCCATAAATCTTTCGAAGAACTTTTCTCTCGAACACTCCCAAAGCCGCTTCATCTGCTGTTGTCATGGTCCATGCTTCTGCCCCATATAGCAGGACGGGTACGATAAGTGACTTGTAGAGTATGATTTTCGTTCGCCGAGAGAGGACTTTACTTTTCAATTGCCTACCTAGTCCAAAGTAGCATTTATTGGCAATATTGATTCTTCGCCTGGTACAAATTCAATTAATTCTTCAGCAGTAAAGGGTAGGTTAGGTGAACTGGCCGGTCCATGGGGACCTCACATAGAGTCCGTAGTGTTACCAGAAGTTTGTTTTAACGACCAAAATGAAAACCCCTAAACTAATTAAAAACCCAAACCCTTGCCCTTGCTTATTATTATTTTACAATTGGCACCCAACAAAGTGGCAAACCTCTTGAGGAATTCAAAAATCCCTATTCGCCGAAGCGAACGTTCAATAGCTATTTCTAACCCATCTCCAAAAATGCCTACGCTCACTGAAGAACAATTTGCGAAATTTATGCAATCCGTAGCTCAGGTTAATGAAAGGCCTGGCTCATTTTCTCCCTGCACCGCTCGCTATAAAGGTGAACGTAGCTCCGAAAAAGTTGAGGAATTCATTGCTGCTATTCTGACTTATAAAACAGAGTAAAAGTGCGCGATGAAGACGCAATAAGCGGTATGCTAATGGTCCTCGAGAACGACGCTGCAGAATGGTGGTTTTCTGGCATCATACGTATGCTGCGTGAAGCCTTCTCCCCTCCAAAACCATAATGGCGTATTTATGTATCGATTTTCGAATTGAAACAGCAGAAAAATGAACCAACTGATACCTTCATCCGTAAGAAACGTAAAACGCAATTGACCAAGGAGCCAGCCGAAGCTGACCAATTAGATCTATTGTTCGGATTGCTGCACATGCACATAAGGTAAAACGTCACAAAGTTAATGGCTATAACGAACTATTAAAAGAAGGACGTGAAGTCGAACTATGCCTACAGGAAAGAAAAATTTCTTCTGCGAACACTGAGGAATCCGAAAAGCCAGTCGGTGGTCCAGTACGTTGCGGATTTTGTCGCAAAAACCGCGAATTGGTCTCAAAAGAATAGGTCGGAAATAAAACAATTAAGGAATAATTCCAAGGGCTGCGCAATGATTTCAATACAGTCAGACGATTCCAAGAAGATTCCGGAAATAATCCCTGCATAGCAACGAAACTGCACGACCCATTTCGCTGTGTAACCCCATTTAATTTCGTTGTCGTTGTTGTTGTTGTAGCAGTGCTTCGCTCCATCCAATAGGTGCGACCAATCACAAATTGTCATCAATGTACTCTAACGGAAGTCCAAAAATACTTGCTGTTTCAACAGGTGTGGACCATAATTAAAGGGGTGTTAGAGGCGTTGGTCCAAAATACAATTGAAGAGATGGTTGTTGTAATGTGGGGACACATTACAAGCAGGACGTATGTTTTGTGTGTCCAGGTTGATTCTGAATGGGTGAGAGTTTAACCTATTACAGTACCCAGATCGAAGTTGAGCTAGAGTGACGCGCGTTTCCCTAGAGAGAGTGCGTTCCTCCTCTGCTAGTAACCCACTTCGCCATAGCGATTTCTTTCAATAGGAGAATTCAATCTTTTATTTCAAATTCATTAGCCCCTGATTTGGCTTTGCAGTAGATAGTGAATCTTACCTTTAATTTAGCGTATTTCGACTGAGCGGTATATATGCAAACGGACCGAGCTTGGCTTTTTCTTCATATCGTCTTTAGCTTTCCTTGTTGTATATTCACTATCCGCATATGCACTACCTGTTGTACATTTTCGCGATTTGGCCGACTTTGCTGAGTAGCCAGACTTCATAGATATTGCATCATTGCTAGCACAACCTAATGGACGATGTATACCCTTGCCACCGGCTATATATTTTAAAGTATTCGTTTTACCCGAGCGCATACTTATGGCATCTGTTGCTTTACGTTTGCGGCTTGTAGTGGGGTGTTCCTCTTTTGCAAGAGTTACCAAATTGTTATATTATTAAAAAAAAGCAGTAATATTTTATAAAATCATAGTACCATACCATCACTGGAGTCAGCATCCATGCCACGTTTAGGGGCTTTCTTAATTGTAGTACCAGCCTCACCATCATCATCGGTATCGTCGCTTGTGCTGCCACTGACAGCGCCATAAGTACAGCCTTATAACTTATAACCAGTCTTCCATCCTCTTCGGGTAAATCAGAATCTGAATCCGCTAGTATGTTATCAATGCTGCAAACAGATTCAGAATCTTCATCATCGTTCTTATCTTTCTCATTCAACTATTTTCTATATTCATGTCGCATTTGCTTCCGTATTTCCTTGAGACGTCGAATTGTTACTTTAACATCGCCTGGTACAAATTTAATTAATTCTTCAGCATTGAAGGTTAAGTTAGGTTGAACTGGCTGGTCTATGAGGACCTCACATAGACTGAATAAGTCCGTAGTGTTACCAGAAGTTTGTTTTAACGACCAAACTGAAAAACCCTAAACTAATTAAAAACCCAAACCCTTACCCTTGCCTATTATTATTTTACAATTGGCACCCAACATAGTGGCAAAGCTCTTGAGGAATTCAAAAATCCCTATTCGCAGAAGCGAACATTTAAGAGCTATTTCTATGCTATGCCTACGCTCACTGAAGAACAATTTGCGAAATTTATGCAATCTGTTGCTCAGGTTAATGAAAGGCCTGGCTCGTTTTCTCGCTGCGCCGCTCGGTATAAAAGTGAACGTAGCTCCGCAAAAGTTGAGGAATTCATTGCTGCTATTCTGACTTATAAAACAGAGTAAAAGTGCGCGATGAAGACGCAATAAGCGGTATGCTAATGGTCCTCGAGAACGACGCTGCAGAATGGTGGTTTTCTGGCATCATACGTATGCTGCGTGAAGCCTTCTCCCCTCCAAAACGATCATGGCATATTTATGTATCGATTTTCGAATTGAAACAGCAGAAAAATGAACCAACTGATACCTTCATCCGTAAGAAACGTAAAACGCAATTGACCAAGGAGCCAGCCGAAGCTGACCAATTAGGTCTATTGTTCGGATTGCTGCACATTCACGTAAGGTAAAACGTCATAAAGTTAATGGCCATAACGAACTTTTAAAAGAAGCTCGTGAAGACGAACTATGCCTACAGGAAAGAAAAATTCCTGCTGCGAACCCTGAGCAATCTGAGAGGCCAGTCGGTGGTCAAGTACGTTGCAGATTTTGTCGCAAAAAAGGGCATAGTACCGAAGAATTTCTCAAAAAGAAAAATGCAAAAGCACAAGGAACGCATACTCAAAAGCTAGCTGAAGCACAATCGTTAAAACCCAAGTACGCGTGCTACGAATGCAACGCACCAGGTGTAACTCGTGCAAATTGCCCTAACTGTGTTAAGTCCGAGGTGGTAACGAAACGAAATCGGTAAGCTTTAAATGACACAATTGGCCGAGATATCCCAGTTGTGAATATAGAAATGTTTGGTGTACCAGGACAAGCATACTTTCACTCGGGGGCAAGAAAAAGCGTTGCTAGTGTTAACTTTAAACGGGTTATGGACTACAATTTAATTTAATTTAATTTAATTTATTTATTTACTACGATATTGAAGAATATATACGTAATTTAATAAGGTACAAAGTACTTTTAATGTTTACATATTTGTTTCAATTCATTGAATTTCTTTGACTTCAATTATATAATAATCTATAAAATTATTTCCTAAAAAAATTTTAACTACTTGATAGGTAGCGCTTTACAGTAGCTGTAAATAATTTTTCTTCCTTCGTAGTATATACTTTTTGTATCGAATTCGGATCTCACTACCGGCAAGTAAAAGTTGTTATTGTGTCTTGTTTGATAGCTATGGACCTCTCTATTTAGTCTGACACGTTCACTTAGGTAATTCGGCAGTTTTCCCAACTTTATGTTGTGGATAAACTTCAATGTGTAGTAAGTGATGTTCTGTTTTACACTAAGCCAGTTTAAGCTGTCTAGTAGATATTTAATTGGGATATCATACCGTTTTCTTAATATGAAACGCATAATTTTGTTTTGCTTAATTTGTAGCCCGGATATTTGCGAATCAGCTAATGCGAATAGGATTGTAGTACAGTAAGTGAAATGCGGCTCGATAATGGATCCATAGACCAGTATTTTGTATTGCATACTAATATGCTTGCATGATTGAAACATGAGCCCTATTTTTTTGGAAATTATCCCTTCGATATATTTTAGATGTTCATCAAATTTTAATTTGTCATCTAAAATTATTCCCAGGTATTTATTCGGGTTACTCTTTCTATAGGGGTGTTTGCTATTTTTAGCGACACATTATCATCTTGAGTCACTCTAGACCCCATTATCATCCATTTTGTCTTTTATATGTTTATTTTAAACATATTTTGGCACAACCACTTATATATTGCCTGTAGGTCCGACTGTATTTTTGAGGCTGCCTCATCAATCGTGTTACAGCTTATAGTCAAAAGTGCATCATCAGCGAATAATCTTCTTTTGCAGTATTTGATACAGTTTTAATATCATTTATGTAAATTATAAAAATAATTGCTACAAGCACCGATCCCTGTGGCAATCCTATTTCAATGTCCACTTCGGGGGAAATCTTACTTCTTATTACAGTTTTCTGTTTTCTTCCACTAAGGTAACTTTTAACCAGTTAAGCGCTATGTTTCTAATGGCAATATTATACAGTTTTTTATAAGAATATCTCTGTCTAGTGTTTCGAATGCTCTTTTTAGGTCGAGGAAAACTGAAACTGTAGATTGTTTCTTCGTTCTACTTTCTTTCCATTCTGCAATTACAAGGTTAAGTGCAGTTTCACACGAGTGTTTTGATCTAAACCCTGACTGCTCATTTATAATAATTTCGTATTTATTTAAGTAATCCACACATGTGTAGGAATAGCATAAGTACTCCAAGCTGTCTTTTAATACACCTTCCGTTACTAATTTTTTTCCTCCGTGCTTGTTTTTTAATTTCGTTGTAACTCTTATAAGTTCTTCAACATCTATTTCCTTCATTTGAAACAAGCTTCTGTTTATCTCCATTTGATTTCCATCTTCGAAGATTTCAATGCTATCTCTGATTCTGATTATGCTCTCATTAAAGTAACGGTTTAATTCAGTTGCTATTTCATACTCATCTTCAATAAGAGCACCATTACAGAAATTTTTTGAATTTGTGCTACCTCACTACTTAGATTTATGGCGTCTTTTAGGCATTTCCACATTAACTTTTGGTTATTAGTATTTCTTGAGATTTTGTTTTCCATAAATGTTTTGTTTTTTATTTTAGCTGCTTCTTTGTAATATCGTTTTATTGTAATATAGTTATCCCAATTATTGATTCTCTCTGCTATTTCCTTTTTTATATGATAAAGTGGCCATTACGTCATTAAGGATACTGTTTATTCCTTGGACCTTTAGGCTTACTTCGCAGTTGTTTAGTTCAGCTAAATTGTAAGTTCTAAAGAGATTTACTAAGTGGTCTCTTGTGTATAGTTATTCCAACACACGCGGTTTTCATAAATTATCATTTGGAACTTCTTTTGAATTAGTAGTTTGAATGAAATAGTTTCATGATCCGATATTTTATGCGAAGTCAAAATCGATACTTCAACTTCAGTTTTGTTACTAAAGAGTAGATCTATTCTCGTTTACGTTGGTTCTGTTATTCTTGTATTAAAATTAATTAATTGATACATTTCTAGTGATTCGAACGTCCTAATTAGCTGTCTTGAGTATGTTGTGTGTGTATTGACATTTATATTAAATATTGTTGCTGCTTTCAGAAAAGCAATCTTCCATCACCTCATTAATATGTCTTATGAATTCGGCATCACTGGTGTTTGGTGAGTGATATAACGCACAAACCCTCCACTTAGTTATACATCGTATTTTTTCAAACACAACACACCATATATTATTACCTATGCTCCTATTGAATATAACTTTGAAATCAATTTGCTTATGAATAAAGGTTAAGACACCACCGGTGTGACGACTATGCGAGTCGCATCTAATATGATTGAACCCAGCAATCTCCAGTTCCGAGTCATATACATCCTCCGTAGTATGTGCTTCTGCACAAAGTACAATATCTGGATTTTCTTCCTCGATAATTATTTCAACTTCATTTTTGTTAGCTGTGATACTATTTGTGTTAAGATATTGTAACGAATTCATTTGCAAGTCCTCTTATTTGCCCTTTTGCTAAGTTCGTATCACTAAACTGTTGAATAAATAATTCCAATATTGAATAATGGAAAAATGGCCTTTATTAAAGTACTTCACAATAACACTTATACTTTGCAACTAGCTGGCTTAATAACCAAACTGATAGCTTAAATGAAACTGACTTTCAAAATAATACTGCTATGCCTCGCTAGATAGCGTCTTAATCGAAACTGCTTGATAGCTCAAATCAAACTGAATTCCAGCGCATCTACATTTTCTGCCTTTTATGCTCTCAGATTTCAACGTATGCATCTTCTAGGCGCTTCCAGAATCTACTAGTTGCCATCAGCTCTCAAACTTCTCAGCTGTAACTACAATTGCACGATTTTATAGCTTCTCTCATTGCATACTTTCAGGAGTATCTCAGATATATGCATGTGTTTGTGCATTGATTCTCTGCTGCTCGTATACGTACATGGTACATATGTGTAGACGCAATTATTGTTTCGTTTATGTAGATACATAATGACTGATCTATGGATGTGCATGATATCACTGTTTATCATCGGCTTAGAGACAGCAGCACCCCTTAGTTTTGCTAATATTCGTAACAATATATATATTTTAGTTTATTTTTAGGTTTCTTGAATTTGTCTTTATATATTTTTTGTGTGTTTTCTGCATCTTCATTTAGTTGCTAATCTCTAGTTTGTTATTGTAGCATTTACAGTGCCTGTCAAATGTATCATGATTTATGTCTAAAGGTAGGATTAAGTTTGTGTTCGCTTTTATGCAATTTAGACACTTGTTAATTGGATTTTCTTCACATGTTTTATCGTTGTGTTTTCCGTGGCATTTGTGGCAGGCTTCTTCGTTTTTACAGTTGGCTGATTTATGATTAAATCCTTTGCATTTGTAGCGCATTAGTACATAAATAGCATTGAAGACTTTACATCTATCTCACCCGATATTTGTTCGCTCAGCGGCAAGAACCTTTGTAAAATCCTCTTTATCTATTTCGATGATTGCATTATACACCTTTATGTTGCCTCGATTTCTTTCAAACTGCTTCAATAATTTTAATTAGCCTTGGATCAGGTTATTATTTTGCTTCTTTATTGATTCTATTAAATCGCTGTTTTCGTATTTAAAATTCATTCCTGCAATTAAGAAGCTTGGACGAAGCTTGGCACTTTTATTTTATATCGCTTGCCAATGTTTTTTTCAATGGCATCTTTGATTTTTTCGTGTTCATCATTACTTTGACTATGAATCACCATTACACCATTATTTTTTGATGCAATTTTCGAAATATTCAAATTTTTGGGATCAACTTTGCTGTTCAGATCTATTTTCGTTTTTTCAACCAATTGCTTTACTTTGGGTTTCACAATTATTGCAACACCGTTTTTTAACTCTGGCAATGCCTTTTTCTTTATATTGTTTTTAATAGTTTCTGCCAGTGGCGGATCCCCGGGGGGGTTTCCGGTCCGGACCCCCCCCCCCCGCCCCCCCCCCCCCCATTAGGAAAATAAGAGATTTTTTTTTAATTTTTATCGGCTCCTAAATTCCAAATTTTGTTAGGGAACGAAAAAATATCACATGAGCAAGACAAAAAAATAAAACAGAATAAATATTTTTGCTTTAAAATTGAAGAACTTTATTAATTATTATTACATTCCATTTAAAAGTAAAGAGGCTACATTCAAACATTAGTAAGTTTTCGAGGTTGTTTGAAAAATTCTGCTAGAATTTCGTCCTCGGTGAGTTTAATATAGGTATGGATATTTAAAGAAGCAAGAACATTCAGTCGTTCCTGTCCCATCGTATTTCTCAGCTAATTTTTGATCCTCCTTAAAGTCGAAAATGATCGTTCTGGAGTTGCTGTAGTTACAGGTAGTACTGTCAAGATTCGCAAAATTTTATCGACATTCTTGAATGACTTGCTATTGATGACCTGAAAAATATCGTCAGATTGGTGTTTGCACAATTTTGACTTGATCCGAGAAAAGGGACCTACTAGGCATCAAAAACTCGATTGTTGGATCATGATTGATTACGCAAGTTCTTTTACTGAATAATAAAGAGGCGCAATCATACATAAATACATAGAAAAGATTCTTTACATGGGTTTGAATGGTACATCAACACTTTCCAGACCGTGCCGTGTAAGATTTCACTTTTGCCTAGTAGGTGCCTCTCTCGGATCGCGTCATATATAAACTTTTTTACATGTAGATTTTTGATCGAAAAACACTCACCAGTACAGCATCAAGCGCATTTTGGATGTTTTGGCCATGGATTCGGTGTCTCCACATCTTGACTTCAGATAAAAAATTTCCTTTTGAACAATCCAAGACATCTTCATAAAATGTGTAGAGGTCAGCGCATTTCTTTTCGTTGAATTCTTGTTTGAGAAACAGTTGCCCGAAACTTTGGAAAATTGATTTGTGATCCGAGAACCGACTTTTGAGCTGGGAAATGAACGTATCAAGAAACGGATTGAAAAAAGAAATTCAGTAGTAGTCTTCAACACTTTGTGCTTGAACGTTGCAACGATTTTTTTGTTGATTGCAACGGCGTGGCAATTTCATTGTTATTTCGTATTCAGAACAAATTCTAGCAACATTTTCATAAATAAAGTGGAAAGTAGAATCTGCGTCTTCTCGTTTGTACGTGAAATCATTCAAAGCGTCATCTGCTAGCTTAGTTGCCTCACCCAGGTCTTGGCTTTTAGATTGTAATTCTCGACTCAAAGGCAAAACAATCGAATTAACTGACTCCATAATGTGACAGGCGATTTGGAATTCAACCGTGGAAATCGCAGTCAAAAGTTGCAATGCTTTTTGCGAAGTATCTTGATCTTTCCACGTTTTGATTTCTTCCAAAGATTCAATAACAGCAGGTTGCAATTCTATGTACGTTCCAGCTGCTTCGTGAGACTGAGCCCATCTGGTAGGGCAAACCGACTTCAACTTTTGTTTCTTTTTCTCACTTTTGTTTGTAATTTTTGAAATTTCTTGGTGTAGAACGTCTTGTCTTTTAGGCCAGTGAAAAAATGCTTCAACCGCTCCGATAGTTCCTAACGCGTTTTTAATTCCTGATACTTCGCATGCTGCATTCACTGCCAAACTGAAGCTATGTGCAGCGCAATGTACATAAATTGTCAGGGAGAAATAAGATCTCAGATGAGCCTGCGTACCATTGAATTGGCCACTCATTGCCGGAGCTCCATCGTATCCTTGACCATACATATATGAGCAATCGACGCCAACATCATGCAAATAATTCCTGATTGAATCTGCTAAGCCTCATCCAGACACGTTGGTAACTGGCACAAATCCAAGAAAATCTTCACAGATATTCGATTTTGAGTCCAAGTATCGGATGCAAATGGAAAATTGTTCTATGCTTGATATATCAGTCGATTCATCTGCTAAAACCGAGAATCCTTTGGATCTATTAACTTTATTAACAATTTTTCCTCTTATCAATTTGTGACAGATTTCAATTATTTCGTTTTGAGTAGTTTTGCTCAAATATGTTGCATTTTTTGGCATCGACAAAAGATTTTCCTTAAAAATTTCATCACTCTCAGCTCGATATTTCAGAACAGCCCGAAAATTTCCTTCGTGAAAGTTTTCTCTTTCATCAGCTTCATTATTAGCTTTGGCCATTCTTGAAACAAAGGTCCGTCGTCTCTATGACCTCGAAGAGCAATTCCTTGTCGCCCACACAAAACAATAGTTTTAACTATAGGTTTCAATCTCTCATAATTTTCTTTTCTCGCTTTTTCTTTCTGCTGGTCAAGTTGCAGATCAATAGCTTTGCGTTTTCCAAGCTCAACATCGCGTAAATTTTCAATTCCCAAAATTGATTTTCTATGATACTCATTTTTCTCGTGATTTCGGAAGGTTTCTTTTGCGTGCTTCCAAAATTGAAAGGCTTGTTAACTAGCTTCGCATCAACAACTCCAGTACTTTTCACACCAAAAGCTATGCAGTATTTACAATATCCACCATCATTCTTGGCAGAATATGATAGCCAGCTGAACTCTTCTAACCATTTTGTTTGGAAAGACAAATTTTTCACCCCTGATTTTGGAAATTTTAATGTGGCCGTTGGTAACCATGTTTCATCGATCACTTTAAGTATTTCAATTGCGTTTTTTGGGCTTCGATGTGTATCAGCAATGACTCCAATATCATTCTTAGGAAAAAGCAGAATATCGTCTTGAAGAATAGTCGATGAGTTTTTCAAGATCTGATGATTATCGGGAACCATTGCACCATTGGAAGTAGAAACGGAATCTGAGACCAACTTTTCCGGTGTCAAATCCTCCATCTGAATCAAAGAAATATTTAAGAATTAAACTATGTTTAAACATAAGATAAGAAATTCATGCTGGCTCTTGATAATTGTACAGCTTTCAAATCAGCTTGAAATTTTTGGACTCACCGATTGTTCTTTCCTTTTTTTCTCTGGTTCAGTCGATTCAGACGCTGGATCAAGGTGAGTAAAATATGAAAAAATAGTCCTCTTCATGTTATAGGTTCAAAATAAAATGCTTTTTTTAGGCTGGGTGCGAGTTGATCTAATTTTTAGGTACCTAAAGTAATATTCCACTGGTAATATTCCACTTCCAGCACTGCAACAATTTAGGAAAAAACTGTCAAAACTATGCGAGTTCATTTGGCAACTAATTGTTGTTTGTCAAACAATACAATTATGCCTTTTGTAACTAATTGTTGTTTGTCAAACAATACAGTCATGTCTTTTGTTTGTTGTTGTTTATACAAACAATACCACAATGCCTCAAATAACTAATTTGACATTTCAATTTAGGTTGAAAAATATGCTCAAAAAAATTCTAAATTTGCTTAATTGCACTGCCTTGCCGACAGTTTCCCGTGATTTAGGTTTTTTGTGTATTTAGGTAGCAATTTGGGTCAACTCGCACACGACCTTAATTTTCAAATTGCAATTTTTCTCAATGACACTTTAAAGAAAATTGACACTTGTCAGGCTTATCGAAGAAAAGTTCGAGAAATTTCTGACAGTGCTGCCATTGGATCCTTTTTGGCGCAGTATCTGAAAAATTAGACTTGTTACATTTGTGATGAGTATTGTGTATGCCGGCAACGATTTGAATATACTATGTATGAGTAGAATATGCTGTTGATTAGGTTAAATCAACTCGATTTGATTTAAAAGAAGTAAAGTTTCGAACCTAGTATACCTCCTGGCTAAACCTTCAAATTTTGTTCATGTCAATCTCTTTAACCTTTTTTTTTGGATCTTGGCTAGTTGTTTCTATACCGTTGCTCATAATTTTCTGTTATATATATATATATATATTTTGAGTTATAAATAATAAATACGGACAGTGGTAGTTTAACAAATTCTGCTGTGGTAAGTGTTGAATGTGACCTACTAGAATTTTGTGAAGCTTGCCTCACACGATTTTTCGTCTATGCAATGTCTCTGTATTATGTCGTTTCTGCTTTATCTCATTTTGACTTTTTTTCATAGTTTCTTCGAATTCGCTCTTGTATTCGTTTAATATAGAGTTATTATTTTTACACTCATCTGCATATCTTGTAGTACCAGGTTGACGTTTTGTATGTATGTTATACATTCGTCACACATAAATCGTATCATGTTGTTTTTCTCACCAATAATTTTTGCGCTATATTTATCTACTCCTGAGCATTGTAGGCTCTCATGGTACACTTTACCACACACTCCTTCACATGCTATACCACTTTCCCCTCTTATTGTGGAATTGCAATTTTCACACATTCCCCTTATTGCCGTTTATTTATCCGTGTATATGATCTATGTTTATATTTTGTATAAATGTGAAAAATTTATTTTCAATATAGAATAGTTAAGTTTGGAGTTTTGTTCACTTTATTTGTTATTATTAGAACATAAATTCGCTTATTGAGTCTCTATCTCGCAAATTTAACGATTTTTAACACTAACAAGAGGAAAAATACCAAAATATAACACAGCACTTGTGCCTACAGCCAACAACGCACAAGAAAAAGTATACAAAGGGTATATTTTCAAGAGAGTGAGGTGTGAAATTACACTAGCTGACTGCAGATCCTCGTTTGAAGAATGCTTAGCAACCATTTGTAGGATAAAGATTGGTGGAAAATGCCTCGATATCCAGTTTATAGTATTACCCAATACAACAAGAGCCCTGCTAGACGCAGACTTTGTAACGAAGCTTTTCCTTGCCCCGGTGCTTCTTCAATAACTGCTGGGGTATACTCGCCGTGTGCCCAAGGTTCGCTTACAATAAATTTGTATTTCGGGGCACCTTGCAAATCGTTTTCATATAAACTTTATTGCTTTAACTCCTTAAACTATAATATAAAATGTAATAAAAAAAAGATGTGTATGAATTCTTCAGTTCGTTTATGCTTGCTCTATGATTAGAGGTGGGCTAACGGTCCCTCGTGTCCCGTTAGGAGCGTTCCGTTAGGACGCCTTACTGGTCGCCGCCTGGGTATGTGTAAGTGTATCTCAGTGACGCCTTGCGTCGAAGTGTTTCTACTACGGTAAGCGACTGCGCTGTCTCTGCTGCGGCTTATGTCGGTGCGTCTGCGTAAGTGTAACTCTGGTATGGTTGACGTCGTATGTTTGCGTAACTCTGCTGCGGTTAACGCCGTATGTTCGCGTAACTCTGCTGCGGCCAACGTCGTATGCTTGCGTGACTCTGCTGTGGCCAACGTCGTATGCTCTTGTAACTCTGCTGCGGCCAACGTCGTATGTGTGCGTAGGCTATTTCTACCGTGGCCAACGTCGTATGCTTGCGTAACTCTGCTGAGGCCAACGTCGTATGTTTGCGCAGCTCTGCTGCGCCCAATGTCGAATATTGCGGGGGCTATTTCTGCCGTGGCCAACGTCGTATGCTTGCGTAACTCTGCTGCGGCCAACGTCGTATGTTTGCGTGATTCTGCTGCGGCCAGCGTCGTATGCTTGCGTGACTCTGCTGTGGACAACGTCGTAGGCTATTTCTGCCGAGGCTTACGGCGGTGATACGCTGATTCGTGACGCTGTGGGTCTTCGTTGAGCTGGGAGTGAGCGTGGTCTAGAGCGTTGTAGAGCGGTTAAAATCAGCTCACCCACAATCCTCAGCCCACGGCTCTCTCCTATGAAACGCACTCTCTGGCGATGGTTAAAACCGATACGCCTCTCAGATGCCCTTCAATTGCTGCTCAGCTGACGATCGCACTTCGCGTCCCGCTAGGTGAGATCCGTTAGCCTCGGTACAGACACGTTTGACGTTTCACTTCTACTCCGGATGCCGATGTACTTATGCCACGGTTGGCGTTTGGCTGAGCGCGGGATCACGATGCGGTGGACGACGTTTGCTTACGACGGAGCGAGCGTGGTCTTAAGCATTGTAGAGCGGTTGAAACCAGCTTACCCACAATTCTCAGCCCACGACTTTCTCCTATGAATCGCACTGGCTTGCAATGGTTAAAACCGATATGCCTTCCAGAACGCTTCAGTAGTAGCTCCGGCCGTAACAACAACCGCGTGCTGACTGACTGCTGTCTTGTTGTGTTGCTCTTTTCATAGCCCATGATCTTGTTGTTGCTAGCACAGTTCGTTGCGTTGCCATGGTTACGGTGTTACTGTGGAGTGCAGCGGCAACTTCTTGCGCTAGTGATGTTTCAGAGACTTGTTTGTGTTTCTTGTTGTGTTGATTATGTTGCTGATCGTGTTCTTATGTAGAGTTTTTATTTGTGTTGCGTTGTCTGTGTTACTGATCCTGTGTTGTGGGGCGGTGGTTCTGTGTGGCCTAAATTAATGTTTTATATTTGGTCCTCACAACTTTATGGAACAAGCAGAGATTGTCTTGAGCATGGCCGAACAATACTGGTACATTTGGAGCGATCCTACAAAACATTTCGATTTTGCAGATCCATTGCTGCTTGAGTTAAATCTTGTATTGACAATGAAAGTAAGCGGTCCTATTGGCAAACTGTAACGACAGCCTTTGAGGATTTCTCTGACGACACGCAAGCGGGTATATGAACAGATGTGTAAGCAGCCGCTAACCAAATCTCCTTCTCCGCTTTACGATATTAACAAAGCGGATGTTTTATTGTGTGAGTGGGTTGAACTGTTGCTTGCACATATGTGTATATACGTGCCGCTTAAGGGGCGAAGGCGGATTGGTTCAACCAAAGCAGAAAGGCGATTCGTGACTTACGGTGTCCTAAATGCCGCAAGGCTTAGTGGGTATGTAAGGGGGTCCCGCTGATCAACCGCATTCAAAATCGAAAAGTTGCGGTTTTAACTAGTGCCAAAAGTGAAGTGAAAAGTTTTATATTCAAAGTTCGTTTTGTTCACCTTAAAGTGTGGGTGCGCGAGTGACAAAATATTTTTTTAAGTGCGGTTTCACGCGAAAAGTAAACGCGAGCGAAAAAAAGAGTGAACCTTGATACCAGGGAATCCTCCCTAGGTGCACCGCAGAGCAAGGAGTATCGCCACCACTGGGCGTGGAAAAATCCCCTCAAGAAAGCAGCAAAGTCACCGGTAAGTCACAGTGTGAGATTTGAAAATTCAGACGGGGAATATTTTATATAAATAATTTGTTTGTAATATTTTTTTTATGTATATACACATATGCAATCATTTAAAGTAATTCCATGTGCTAGTCAAAGAAAATGTGCCTGATATGTTTTGAAACAGGAAGTTATGCTTAAGTTATGTTTATAAGTTTTTATATAAAAAAAATTTAATGAATTAACCAAAAAATTTCTGGCCCTTTTTTAGCTTCTTTTTTTTTCTAAATTTAGCCATTTCTAACCTTTTGAAATTTCCCCCACTGGCGCTCTCATCATCTCACCTGCCCACCACTCCGATAAGTCATTAGGGCGCACCGGGAAAATTTAAGTATTTAATCACACAAAAATATTATGCATTTTTTCTTCTAAGTAATCACATTTGCGTTTTTGTTTGTTTTAATTTTTCATATTTTTGTAAAACTTGTATAAGAATCGAAGCTGTAAGATAGAATTTTTTTTTATTTTTGCAAAATTTATTTGCTTTTGAATTTTATTCCACTGATTGCGTTTTCTTTTTAATTAGTTTACATAAGCAGTCACTTGTGTGCAAAAGGTCATAAGTAGGCTTCACTTAGATATTCTCTTTGGGATTTTTCTTCTCCTTTGTTTACAATAAGAATTTTTAGACTTTTGTAGTAGAATTTTTTTTTTAATTACATTAATTGAGTTAGTCACTTCTAATGAAACTTACTCATTCCACTTTTGCACACAAATTTCTTTTAATTTTGTAAACATTTTTTTTTTAATTTGTCAAAGTTATGAATTTTAATTTGTTTCTTTTGATCATCAACGATTAACAATATTATGGAGATTTTTTTTTTTTTTTTGCATTATTCACTCCATCTGTTCACGGTCATGAACTTTAAATTCAATTAATAGTTTCTTTTTTTCACTTTTTGTGATTGCGCTTAACCTTTTTATTTTTCACTTAATGTACTCGCGCGATTATTTTTTCTTAAATTTTTTTTATTTCACAAAAATTCATATTTTTTACGTCCGCGCAACTGAAGTAAAAATCGAAACTAAAAGAAAACTTAAACATCAAAAAGACCAAGAACTAAAACTGTCCTTGATCTTGGTGATTCGGACAATGCCCTAGTAACTGAGTACCCTACATGTATTGTTGTTTTTACATTTTTCTTCACTTTCAGCTTAATACGCCGTCTTTGGTACCAAACCCGGTTGACAAAAGCGAGGTGAGTTCACGCTAATATAATAACATATATACACCACAGGTACATATATTTATTTTTTTTAATAACTAAACGTACACATATGTATGTACATATTTAAAAGAAATTGAATTTGCATACATAGGCTTTGTGCAAGGAATATTAAGGAAGATCAGAATTTTTGAAAGTTAATTTATAGGACTTAGTTGAATAATGATAAATTATAATTTTTTTTGCTTTTGAAATAAAATAATTAGAAATAACTTTTGTTGGGGTAAGCTGTCAATTGATGATCGTTAGAAGAATTGAATTTCGTCTCTTGGGTTAAACCATTAGGATAGGATAGGTTAGGTGGTAGCTGCCCTGATAAGGATAGCTCACTTGGACAACACAAAGGCCCGTTGTGATACCACATACACCAAAAAAAACGGTGACTTAGATCTAGTTACTTAGAGAATCGTTGGGTAGCAACGATAAAGCTCCGAATGATATCGATCCCAACTTTGGATATATCCTCGGGAGATCCAAGTGAGTCGCGACCGAAGTACTTTGGCCTAGTTCTGGCAAAAGCTGGACAATCAAGCATAAAGTGATTTGGTGATTCCACCTCATCATCCTCCATACAGCTGCAGCAGGATGGAGTTTCCAGTATATTGAGACGTACCGCATGGATACCCATGGGACAGTGCCCTGACAAAATCCCAATGACCATTGACAGGTGAGCCTTAGTGAACCCAATTATTTCAGCAGACCTCCTGCCACCCGCTTTTGGCCAGAAAATCTTGCTACCCTGCAAGACGTGGTATCCGCCCAACGTTTGCTGAGCTGATTCGAGGCCCAGCTATGGAGGAGCAATCCACAGGTGGCCAGCGGGATCCCGAAATCCGTACAGTCATCTTCATCCGGTTCAGTTGTACCGATGCTGGCTAAGAGATCCGCTTGACAGTTACCCGGGATATCACTATGGCCCGGGACCCAGATAATCTTAATTTTAAAATAATTCGATGCAATCGCAAGCGAGGTCAGGCACTCCTAGACCACATTCGATCGCACTGTAGTTGAGCTCAAGGCCTTGATAGCCGCTTGGCTATCAGAGTAGATGTTAAATTCCCTAACCGTGGTAGCACTGGATAGCATTCCATCCACCGCATCCTTAATCGCAGCAATTTCCGCTTGGAATACACTGCAGTTATCAGCCAACTTAAACTTGCGGCTTAAATATAGCTCTTGACAAAAGACCCCCCCCCACCAACCTTTCCATCCAGCTTTGACCCATCCGTGAACAAGTTAACCGGTCCCATGCCCCAGATAATTCCTCTTCCCCAATCCTCTCTCTCTGGAATAACTGGGGTGAAGGTTGTATAGGGAGCAGTTATCGGCATACAGTAGTCCGTTCTGTCCGGGATGAAGTCGAAACTGGTAAGAAGGCTAGAGTGTCCGCGGTCAGAAAGTCTATATCCCAATATCTACTGGGTATATGTTCAGCATGACGTTCAGTGCCAAGGTAGGTGTTGTTCTGAGAGCGCCACTGATACTGATCAGCGCCGTCCGTTGCACTGACACTTACATTTTGGAGGTGCTCTCCGTGTCCAGTGCTTTCCACCAGACCAGCACCCCATATAGCAGAATCGGTTTGACCACCATCTCATAATGCCAGTGTACTATTCTAGGCGAGAGTCCCCATCTCTTTCCGATAGCCCCTCTGCAGCAGTACAAGGCAATGGCGGCCTTCCTGGCCCGATCTTCCACATTGGGTCGCCAGGACAGTTTCTTGTCCAAAACAATCCCCAAATATTTAACCCTATCAGAAAGTACCAACGGTACCCCTCCAATCGAGGGAGTTCTGAAATCGGGCATCTTATATCTCCTTGTGAAAAGGACCAATTCCGTTTTTCCCGGGTTGACCGCCAATCCACATGATTCAGCCCACCTAGCCACAGTATCCAGGTAGCCCTGCAGAAAATCGCGCAGGGTGCCCAGAAATTTGCCCCTGACTAGGATAGCGAGGTCATCTGCATAGGCAACCACCCGACAACCATTGGCTTCCAGCTCCACAAGAAGCTCGTTGACAACCACAACCCAGAGGAGAGGAGATAGGACACCCCCTTATGGCGTGCCCCTGCACACCTTCCTCTTAATTATGGCCCCTCCCCACTCCGCTGCGACAATTCTGCCGCATGGAAGTTTGCTAATAAATTCAACCAGAGCCGCCTCGACTCCTAAACCCATCAGAGCTCTTTCGATTGTCCCCGGTAAGACATTGTTAAAAGCTCCCTCGATGTCTAGAAAGGCACCCAGAGCATACTCTTTGTGTTCTAGGGACCCCTCTATTTGCTTTACAATCGAACGGAGAGCCGTTTCCGTCGATCTGCCCTTGCAGTACGCATGCTGTGAAGCCGACAGTAACCCCGAGGTATCCTTTCCCGTAGGTACACCTCAATCAACCGCTCAAACGTCTTAAGAAGAAACGACGAGAGACTGATTGGCCTGAAATCCTTAGGTGACACATGCGAGCTTCTGCCGGCCTTCGAAATGAACCTTCGGGTTAAACCATTAAGTTAGGAAGATTTATTTTTGGATATCTAAATTTTTACGTGAGTTGTATACTAATAAAGAATTTGGTATAATTTTATGAAATTATCCAGATACGTTATTATTATTTGTGTTGAGGATTATTATTTTTCATACATAGGTAATTTCAGCTACAACATGTCTGGCTAAAGGCAGTTTCTTTGTTGGTGTAGGTGTTGCCCTTGCGGCAACTGATGGTAAGTTGGGGTAGTTGAGGGGAAGGATGGACATTAGTCAGGTTTAAGGGGACTCTGCTCGGGAAGCGGAGCCACAGTAGAGTCCAAAGGCTGTTCATATCTCGTGAACAGGAGGGTTGGAAGGCTCCACCTGACTCGGACAGGTCTTCTCCCTCTTTCCTATATTTATTTTTCTTTAGTTTGTTTAGATACTTTCCCTCAGGCATGAACTCAATTTTGCTATGTAACTGTTGGGGAAGGAGAAGTGGCAAGAACCGCGCCTTAAAGCCGACGAGCCTCAGCCAGGCTACTACCATTCCACTCCGCTACTCCTCCTCTCCCGCACCAGGCAGTTACGTAACAATGGCGCCCAAAGATATAGCCCACTAGTAATTTCCAATTTTTCCCGTATTTCGTTTCTTTTACTTTCCAATTTTTCTTTTCGTTCACCTCAACTTGCTTTTCAGTATACTAGTTTCAGCTTTTCACTACCTTATCTATTTTCCTAATTTTCCTTCTCGCGGACAGATTTAGGGTCACGAGGGCAACATCGCTTGTTGTCAGCAACGAGAGATATGTGCCCAAATGACAAACCAGTGGGGGGAGTGCTGGCGGTGTTTTCCGAGTTCCTTTTAAGAACTCCAACGTTTTTGAAAAGTGGTATCAGAAGTCATCGGCAGTACTTTAAGACAATAATTTTTTTGTTTTTGTTTTGTTGCAAGCTACATCAGCTGCCATGCGTATGGTCCAGTACCGTACGAAGGTGAGGTTTTTGTACGTTTGTAGGGGGTAGATATTTTGACAGGGTAAAGGGGGAATCGTGGCAAACACGTCTTGTGCTAATTCTTAAGACGCTGTAGTGCCAGATTTCACAATTAAGAGGGGATTAGTTGGACAGAATACTTCATTACTTTACTCAACTACCCACAGAGCCCATCAGGCGAGGACAAATCAAATGCACCAACAGTACCACACTATATTTCAGAAAGTTTAAAATTTCATTTGGAAACTTAATTTAAAATACTTAATCATACTGAGATTTTTACATTTTTCTTATAGTTTTTTTATCATTTATACTTTGAAATTTTTTTTGTAAACAGACAGGTTTATTATTATTATTTTTTAACAATTGTTTGAAGTTTTATTACTTTTTTTATAAAATTTTTTTCACAATTTAATATTATTGCTTTTTAAGTTATTTTGAAACACAAACGTATTCCGGGAAACAGTTTTCTGAATTTTTATATATTTCCCTAGTTTTATTGCTACTGTTTGAGGTTTGGTCTACAACAATTGTCTTTTATAGTTTCTCTAGCGTTTTGAAGAAGTCATTGAAAAATTTAATATTATTATGTTATTTTTTTTTTATATGTACATATATTTTTAAGAATTTTCTTGAATTCGTTTTTTTCTTTTTGTTTGCATTTTTGCTGTCATTCTGCGCAACAGTATTGTTAAACCCAAAACAATTATTTAAATACAGCTTTTCTGTTTTTAGTTTTTTTTGATTAATATCAGACAAGTGTTTTATATATATATCGGTACACCGTCAAAGGTTTTTGATCGAGGCTATTTATTTTGCATTTGTTTGCTTCTTTGAATGTTACCCATTTAAATACATATACATACATATACTTTAAGAATTGTCCATTTTTGAATTTTGCACATATATATTTTTTTACACATACGTATATTTCTTTCATACCATTTTTACCATTTGAATTGCGACTGTTTATTTCAAATTTTTTTTAACTCTGATTTAAGAAATAAATCCATAGGTGAAATAACCGTTGAATTAAAAATGTTTGTTTTTGCTGTACAAAAACGTTTCGGTTATATTTTTTTTAGTGTCCTTTGTCCAACTTTGGAGTTTGTCGCTTTTTTTTCATTACGTTTCGGTAATCAGGTTGCGGACTTCCTTTTGATACCAGTCCCTTAGTTTATGGACAAGTCCAAGGACCAGGGGGCGATTCCAAAGGGGGTTTAGGACTGTTAGGAAGCAACAGGCGAATTACACGTAGCGCAGCAAGGGGTTTGGAGAACGAGGTGGTAGGGTCCTTATTCAATCAAATCGACACAGGCATCGAGTTACCCGCCGATTTCGTCCCAATAGACCTCTGGAATCTTTGCACTACTAGGGTATTTGGGCAAGCAGAGGTTTCGGTTACTGATAGGGTTGTCATATACACGTCAGATCGCTCGCTGAATTTTTCACAGAAATTGGAAAGATTGTTGGAAATGTCGGACACAGAGGAGGGAGCTGTTGGAGGTGAAGGGATACAAGACCCCAGGGCAGGTGCAGCGGGGACTGACAGAGACAGGCGTACGCAGACATCGGTAGAAGAGCGCATCTACCAGCTAGGACGTATGATGGAGGTGATGATGCAGCAGAACGCTGAGATGAATCATCACATTGGCGGAGTGCGAAAGGTAAGGGAGGATATATCCACTCTTAGCAATCGTGTCGCTCATGTGGAGACCTCTATGCGCGCTCCTGCTGCATCAGCTCCTCCACCGAACACGTCCACGCCAGGACAAGATAGGGATGCCACCACGAACCAGCACAGAACCGCGAACCACACAGATGCAGGCAACGGCCACTCCAACTATTCTGAGCGAAAAAAAGTAGATTTAGACAAATGGCACCTTAAGTTCGACGGGTCAGCAAAGGGGATGACGGTGGAAAGTTTTGTTTTCAGGTTGGAACGAACAATACCACACGTATACAATACCAGTTGTCCTATCAACAGTTGTTTTCCGATTTCCACTGTCTGGTTTCAGGGCCCGCTCTCAATTGGTATTGGCAGGTGCTGGAAGATAACGCCGATGATGAGTCGTTTGACTATTTTGGGTTGAAGAGGGAAATTTTATCTCAATTTAAGTAGGCAGAATCAGACTACGAGGTAATACGCGAGATCATGGAGCGGAAGCAGCAGCCCCAAGGGAGCTTCGACGAATACTATGCTGACGTCCACGACCTAACGTTCCGACTGAGGCAAAGAATCCCGGAGAACGAGCTGGTCAAAATTATTAAGGGCAACCTAAAGTCATATCGGGCCAACCTGACATTCGCGGCAAAGACAGAGACATTGGCGGAGTTGAAGGCCGAATGCAAAAGGGCGGAAAAGGTAATTAAGGAAAACAGGTCCAGGGCGAAGCCAGTCAGCGAGTTAGGGACAAACAACGTAGATTGGTCAAAAGGTCAGGAGAGTGAGTTTAACATAGAGGCGTTCAACAAAGACAATAGGAATTTAGGAGTTAGTAAAAATATGTCTCGTGCCCCTGTCACACAAAACCATCCTAAACCCAACATCCCAACCAATTTTCCCAGTCCTGTCGCAAGTTCTTCGCCAATGCTCATAGTCAAAATGTTAGTCCTGTCCAAAACCAATTGTTTTGTCCCTCCCCGTTTCACCTTATGTTGTGTTATGCTTGTGGCATGCCGGTGGATTTCTATTTGAAGAACCCGGCAGAAGCAGCAAAAGACACAAAGTGCAAGTCGAATTTCCACTTTATGAAATGCTTTGCGTGTGGAGGTGATTCGTCCTTTTGTGTCTTTAAACCAGAGGCGGGAAACCGGGCGTTGGCAGAGATGTCCGGGAGCTCTGCCTCAAACCAGGATCGCCCGGGAATTAATTGGAGATCGGCAGATAGAAATTTTAAAAAGAGATAGAGAGAACGAGGTAAAGGAAAAAGTAGAGGGAAAGAAGAAAATTGAGCCAGTTAGAGATAGTTTACATGTTAGGAAGTTGAGGTATGAGGAAGCAAGGAGAAGAATATTCTGCGAAGAGATCAAGGCTAAAAAGAAGAAGAAAAATTTCGAAAAAATACGGAAGATGCGGGAAAAACACAAGATTTTCAAGAGGATTAGAAAAAAAATTATTTCCACCATAGTCACTGTGCAGGGTGATAATAGGTTGTTCGCCAAAACGGAGATCGGTGGACGCGAGGTGCTCGCGCTGTTAGATTCCGGGCCGGGGCTAGCTGCTTGGGGAAAAACGCCCATAAATTAATCGAAGGGAAGGAAAGCCTGATTCTGCCGATTCAGGGTCAACATGTGAAAACAGCCAATGGGGGTGAAACCGCGGTTGTTGGTGTAGTGACTCTTCCAGTACTCTGGGACGGTACCACTCGGGAGCTGGAATTTCTGATAGTGCCTGGGCTTCAACAAGAGGTCTATCTGGGGATCGATTTCTGGAAAGCCTTCCAGCTTAATGTAGTCAGCAGGGGGCCCCAAATCCAATCAAAGGTTTATGTCGTATCAGAGCTTACTCCTGCTGATGGTGACTTATCATTCGATGCGGTGCAACATGATTTGAGTCCCGAAGAAACTGTAGCTTTGGACCGTGTAAAAGCACAGTTTCCTTCCTTCGCAAAATTTGGGTTGGGTAAGACCGATGTAGAGGAGCACATATTCGAGGTGACGGATGAGCACCTTCCTGTGAAGCAGCGCCACTACCCTATTTCTCCGGCAATTCAAAAATTAATATTCGCAGAACTGGACAGGATGTTGGACAGGGGCGTTATTGAAGAGAGCAACAGTTGCTGGAATTCCCCCGTCTCACTCGTCATCAAAGGAACTAAGAATCGCCTATATTTGGACGCCCGCAGATTAAATGATCGCACCATTAAAGACGCCTACCCACTCCCACATATAGACGGTATTCTAAGTCGGCTTCAGAATACGAGGTACATATCTGCCATTGATTCAAAAGACGCGTTTTGGCAGATACCTTTAGAGCGAAAGTCCGGGGAGAAAACTGCTTTCACTGTACCTAGTAGACCGTTGTACCATTTCACAGTCATGCCTTTTGGACTGTGCAACGCGGCACAGCGAATGTGTCGTTTAATGGACAAGGTCATCCCCGCTTATCTTCGTGAATCTGTGTTTGTTTACCTAGATGATTTACTGGTTTGTTCCGAGAATTTTTCGTCCCATTTCGATATGTTGTCCCGTGTTGCAAAATGTCTTCGTGATGCGAAATTGACGATAAACGTTGAAAAGAGTAAGTTTTGTTTTAAAGAAGTAAGATATCTGGGTTATGTCGTAGGAGACGGATGTATCCGTACGGATCTAAATAAGGTGGCAGCGATGCGAGACTTCCCCGAACCCCGAACACCGAAGCAACTCAGACGGTTCCTAGGGATGACAGGCTGGTACCGCAGATTCATACAAGATTACGCGACAATTGCAGCACCGCTGCACGACTGCCTCACTAAAGACAAAATAAAATCTTTTAAAATGACGTTCGAAGCGATGCAAGCATTTGATTGCTTAAAGCAAAAATTAATATCTGCGCCGGTGTTAGTACATCCGGATTTTGAAATGCACTTTTACGTGCAATGTGACGCATCCAGGGACGGAGTCGGAAGGGTACTCTTCCAACTAGACGAGGACGGAAACGAACGACTGATTGCCTACGTATCTGCGAAACTAAATAAGGTACAAATAAATTGCAGTATCACGGAACTAGAGTGTTATGCAGCGGTCCTGAGTATAAAGAGGTTCCCGCCCTATATCGAGGGATTGCCCTTTACGGTAATAACTGACCATGCCAGCTTGAAGTGGTTGATGGGTCAGAAGGACTTGTATGGCCGGCTGGCAAGGTGAAGTTTAAAATTACAAGGCTTCAATTTCGACATCCAGCACCGTAGGGGCACCCAAAATGTAGTGCCGGATGCTTTATCCAGGGTCGACATGAGTGAAATTTTAGTAAACGACAGAATACTGGACATCGACGTAAATTCACCTTAATTTAAAACGACTGAGTACTACGAACTCATAGACACGGTTACATCGAACAAGGACAAATTACCGGAACTGTGCGTATCTGATCTGACGCAATTTGACAAGGGGAAGGGATTCAAGGAGACCATGTCTGGAAACTCTGGGTACCGACTGAACTTCGTTCTGGGTTGGTGGAGGCATCGCACTGCTCGCCTTCGGCAGGTCATGGAGGTATACACAAGACCCTTGCGCGCATCCGTGAAAGATACTACTGGTCAGGACTTGTGGCACATGTACAAAATTATATTAAAAGTTGCGATACCTGTAAAGGCAACAAAACCCAAAATGCTTTCCACAAACCGTTGATGGGAAAACAACATGCTACTGAACGCCGTTTTCAATGTTTATTTATAGATTTTATGGGTCCCACGTACATGTGATGGTAATGTTTATGTGTTTGTGTGTCTAGATCACTTTTCGAAATTTGTGTTTTTGAAACTCAGCTGAAGTTGTAAAATTTTTAGAACAGGATGTTTTTCATGTGTTTGGTGTACCGGAGTATGTACACTCTGACAATGCAAAACAGTTCGTTTCAGAAATGTTTACATCATTTTTACCAAGATACGGTACGACGCATGTAAGAACGGCGTTCTACTCGCCACAAGGCAACGCGGCAGAAAGGGTCAATCGATCAATATTGCAAATAGTGAGGTCATATGTAGGCGAAAACCAGAAAAATTGGGACAAACACATTAGTGATGCGGCCTTTGCATTACGAAGCGTCATCCATTCAGCGATTAACACATCACCGTATTATGCGTTGTTTGGTATGCCCATGGCGCAACATGGTGCATCGTACGAATTGTATCGAAAATTAGTCACAGTCAAGGATGTGGACTGCGAGCTAGAGTTAACATCAGATAAAGTTCAGGCGATTAGAAATAATATTATGAAAGAGCTGAGGTTAGCCCACGAACGTAGCAAGAAGGTATATAACACTCGAAGTAGGGATGTGACGTTTAAGATTGGACAAGTGGTATACCGCCGAAATTTTAAACAGAGTTCACAAATCGACAACTATAAACCCAAACTTGCCCCAAAACAAGTAAAATGCATAGTACTTAAAGTAATAGGTAACTCGATGTATGAACTCGGTGATGTTAGTGGAAACAGAATCGGGGTATACCATGCTAAAGACATATTTGTGGCATGATGTTAGTTAATGTTCAATGTTGCATGTTATTTATTACTCACCTTTGTACCGGAGAAACTTGACCCTTAGAAAGTTAACATCCATTTTTATATTTTTTTTGTAATTATTTATTCAATTATTTTAGGTTTTATTTACCTGTTAATGTAAGTATACCGTTTTGACCATTCCCAACTTGACATATTAATCCATTTATACATTTGCAACTAGACTAATTTTCTTCAATCTATGATATAGTTTTAGTTCAAACTGTGTTATAGGATTAAGATGCCCATCTGTAATACTGTAGGTTAGTTTTTGCTTGAGAACCCAGTGATGTTAGGTTTAGATTTTTGATAATTTATTTAATTTTTTTGTAGTGTAGTAAATACATGTTGTTGTAGTATATGTTTTAGTGAAAAGTTAGGTAAGAAGCGAACTAGAAGCCCGGCATTAGGTCGTGGGTCGAGGCCACACGTTAGCCCTGTACTTATAAACCAACCCAAGGCTGTGTTATGAATTTCTTTACGCACACGCTCCATGATGCAGGCACCATCGGCGGATGCGAGCCTGTAACGACAGCCTTTGAGGATTTCTCTGACGACACGCAAGCGGGTATATGAACGGATGTGTAAGCAGCCGCTAACCAAATCTCCTTCTCCGCTTTACGATATTAACAATGCGGATGTTTTATTGTGTGAGTGGGTTGAACTGTTGCTTGCACATATGTGTATATACGTGCCGCTTAAGGGGCGAACGCGGATTGGTTCAACCAAAGCAGAAAGGCGATTCGTGACTTACGGTGTCCTAAATTTTGCAAGGCTTAGTGGGTATATAAGGGGGTCCCGCTGATCAACCGCATTCAAAATCAAAAAGTTGCGGTCTTAACTAGTGCCAAAAGTGAAGTGAAAAGTTTTATATTCAAAGTGCGTTTTGTTCACCTTAAAGTGTGGGTGCGCGAGTGACAAAATATTTTTTAAAGTGCGGTTTCACGCGAAAAGTAAACGCGAGCGAAAAAAAAAGAGTGAACCTTGATACCAGGGAATCCTCCCTAGGTGCACCGCAGAGCAAGGAGTATCGCCACCACTGGGCGTAGAAAAATCCCCTCAAGAAAGCAGCAAAGTCACCGGTAAGTCAAAGTCTGGGATTTGAAATTTTTTTTTTTGAAAAACCTTTGTTTTTTTCCCGTAAATTTTTTTAAACCTTTTCCTGTTATTAGAACATTTTTGTTGAATCTTGGTTTAAATAATTTTGTTTGAAACTAAACTTTTTTTTTCGTAAATTTTGTGAAACCAGAGAGTTGTTAGTAAACCCTTTTATTTTCGGAATTTTATACAAGAATATATTGAGTAAAAATAGTTTTGAATCGCTAAATCGGCGCAACCTAAAGTTCACTTCGCGAAAGTAGAGTTTTTCATAAATATTTCTTTGGCACTTTTTATCCAAAAATCATTCCTCTATTATCAAGCTAAACATTTTTGACCCAAAATTCCCTTTCAAATTTTGACCGTTTTTCGGTGTAAATACTTGCATTCCCGTCGAAATATTTGTTGTGAATTTTTCTTTTATTTGACTTTTATTCGATCGAATTTGATTTTAATTTAAAATTCATAAATATTAAAATATGCATAGGTGCACTTACATGTACATATATATATACATATATATGTACACGAGCACATATGCAAACAAAAGGTAGATTGAAATAAGAAGAAGAAGAGAGGAGATAATTGAAATATTTTTTTTTGTTAAGTCATTTTAAATTTAAAAGAAGAGAAACGAAATAACTAAATTTTTTTCAAATCCTGAAACAATTTTAAACAAAAATTCTTTAAAATAAAAATATTTGAAAATATATATGCGTTCTCTTTTTGCAGCGCACGAAGCCAGCCGAAGGCCGCGACATTCTTTTCACATAAAATTTACACAAAATCACACGCAAAAACATACAAAACGATACAAGTTATTTGATCGAAGAAAACACGCAAAACAACAACAAATACCAACCACACATACAAAAGGGGTCAATTGTCCAATTAAGGGATTGGGTTCTGGCCAAAAGGGCAGCCAACGAGGCTATATTGGCCAAAAGCATCCGAACGAATTAGCGCCAGAATTTCGCAAACACATACACAAACACGCACACACAATATAGTCAAAAAGTCACCCACATCACACCGACAAGGAAATAAGACCAAACCCGAAAATCAATGGCAAGACACGCAACTTCACACTATACACATCAAACCACCACACAAAAAGGTAACACAACCTATTTTACGCCGACTTCGCAACCGAGGTCAGCCCGATATAGACAGCAGCAGAAACATCATTGCACGAATAAAGGGTATAACAACAGCTACAACAACCAACGTACGAGAAATTCAAGGATCAGGATCCAAGAGACAAGTATCCACACAAGGATTTACAAAATTGGTTTGGCACAAAATTGGAGGTAGTAATACATACGTGATACACAACAACACACAACTATAATCAACGGAGCAAAACACAAGGAATATTTCACTAATACACGCAAACGCATACACAAGGTAAAATCCATGAACACGACACAGCACATTATCTACTAACACACATGAACACAAAATCCCGCAACATAACTACGGCAACATACTGGTAAGTGGCCCAGCAACATTCTGCACGGTAGCTGGCAACAAGTTAAGTAACATTATGAATACACCACCACAAAAATATCAATACATGTAACACGCAACATCACTCACCAGCAACAACGGAGCAGAACATCAGCAACATCACTGATTGAGCGCTCTCATCATCTCACCTGCCCACCACTCCGATAAGTCATTAGGGCGCACCGGGAAAATTTAAGTATTTAATCACACAAAAATATTATGCATTTTTTCTTCTAAGTAATCACATTTGCGTTTTTTTTTTTTTTTTGTTTTAATTTTTCATATTTTTGTAAAACTTGTATAAGAATCGAAGCTGTAAGATAGAATTTTTTTTTATTTTGCAAAATTTATTTGCTTTTGAATTTTTTTCCACTGATTGCGTTTTCTTTTTAATTAGTTTACATAAGCAGTCACTTGTGTGCAAAAGGTCATAAGTAGGCTTCACTTAGATATTCTCTTTGGGATTTATCTTCTGCTTTGTTTACAATAAGAATTTTTAGATTTTTGTAGTAGAATTTTTTTTTTTTTAATTACATTAACTAAGTTAGTCACTTCTAATGAAACTTACTCATTCCACTTTTGTACACAAATTTCTTTTAATTTTGTAAACATTTTTTTTTTTAATTTGTCAAAGTTATGAATTTTAATTTGTTTCTTTTGATCATCAACGATTAACAATATTATGGAAATTTTTTTTTTTTTTTTTTGCATTATTCACTCCATCTGTTCACGGTCATGAACTTTAAATTCAATTAATATTTTCTTTTTTTTTCACTTTTTGTGATTGCGCTTAACCTTTTTATTTTTCACTTAATGTACTCGCGCGATTATTTTTTCTTAAATTTTTTTTATTTCACAAAAATTCATATTTTTTACGTCCGCGCAACTGAAGTAAAAATCGAAACTAAAAGAAAACTTAAACATCAAAAAGACCAAGAACTAAAACTGTCCTTGATCTTGGTGATTCGGTCAATGCCCTAGTAACTGAGTACCCTACATGTATTGTTGTTTTTATATTTTTCTTCACTTTCAGCTTAATACGCCGTCTTTGGTACCAAACCCGGTTGACAAATGCGAGGTGAGTTCACGCTAATATAAATACATATATACACCACAGGCACATATATATTTTTTTTTAATAACTAAACATACACATATGTATGTATGTACATATTTAAAAGAAATAGAATTTGCGTACATAGGCTTTGTGCAAGGAATATTAAGGAAGATCAGAATTTTTGAAAGTTAATTTATAGGACTTAGTTGAATAATGATAAATTATAATTTTTTTTGCTTTTGAAATAAAATAATTAGAAATAACTTTTGTTGGGGTAAGCTGTCAATTGATGATCGTTAGAAGAATTGAATTTCGTTTCTTGGGTTAAACCATTAAGTTAGGAAGATTTATTTTTGGATATCTAAATTTTTACGTGAGTTGTACACTAATAAAGAATTTGGTATAATTTTATGAAATTATCCAGATACGTTATTATTATATGGGTTGAGGATTATTATTTTTCATACATAGGTAATTTCAGCTACAACATGTCTGGCTAAAGGCAGTTTCTTTGTTAGTGTAGGTGTTGCCCTTGCGGCAACTGATGGTAAGTTGGGGTAGTTGAGGGGAAGGATGGAATATACTTAGGTACCTAAAGGCGGACATTAGTCAGGTTTAAGGGGACTCTACTCGGGAAGCGGAGCCACAGTAGAGTCCAAAGGCTGTTCACATCTCGTGGACAGGAGGGGTGGGAAGGCTCCACCTGACTCGGACAGGTCTTCTCCCGCTTTACTATATTTATTTTTCTTTAGTTTGTTTAGATACTTTCCCTCAGGCATGAACTCAATTTTGCTATTTAACTGTTGGGGAAGGAGAAGTGGCAAGAACCGCACCTCAAAGCCGACGAGCCTCAGCCGGGCTACTACCATGCCACTCCGCCACTCCTCCTCTCCCGCACCAGGCAGTTGCGTAACAATGGCGCCCAAAGATATAGCCCACTAGTAATTTCCAATTTTTCCCGTATTTCGTTTCTTTTACTTTCCAATTTTTCTTTTCGTTCACCTCAACTTGCTTTTCAGTTTACTAGTTTCAGCTTTTGACTACCTTATCTATTTCCCAATTTTCCTTCTCGCGGACAGATTTAGGGTCACGAGGGCAACATCGCTTTTTGTCAGCAACGAGAGATTTGTGCCCAAGTGACAAACCAGTGGGGGGGGGGGGGGTGCTGGGGGTGTTTTCTGAGTTCCTTTTAAGAACTCCAACGTTTTTGAAAAGTGGTATAAGAAGTCATCGGCAGTACTTTAAGACGATAATTTTTTTGTTTTTGTTTTGTTGCAAGCTACATCAGCTGCCATACGTATGGTCCAGTACCGTACGAAGGTGAGGTTTTTGTACGTTTGCAGGGGGTAGATATTTTGACAGGGTAAAGGGGGAATCGTGGCAACCACGTCTTGTGCTAGTTCTCAACACGCTGTAGTGCCACATTTCACAATTAAGAGGGGATTAGTTGACTCTGACTTTGGACAGAATACTTCATTACTTTACTCAACTACCCACAGAGCCCATCAGGCGAGGAAAACACCAAATGCACCAGCAGTACCACACTATATTTCAGAAAGTTTAAAATTTCATTTGGAAACTTAATTTAAAATACTTAATCATACTAAGATTTTTACATTTTTCTTATAGTTTTTTTTATCATTTATACTTTGAAATTTTTTTATGTAAACAGACAGGTTTATTATTATTTTTTGAACACTTGTTTGAAGTTTTATTACTTTTTTTTATAATATTTTTTTCACAATTTAATATTATTGCTTTTTAAGTTATTTTGAAACACAAACGTATTCCAGGAAACAGTTTTCTGAATTTTTATATATTTCCCTGGTTTTATTGCTACTCTTTGAGGTTTGGTCTACAACAATTGTCTTTTATAGTTTCCCTAGCGTTTTGAAGAAGTCATTGAAAAATTTAATATTATTATGTTGGCATTTTTTTTTATATGTATATTTTTAAGAATTTTTCTTGAATTCGTTTTTTTTTTCTTTTTGTTTGCATTTTTGCTGTCATTCTGCGCAACAGTATTGATAAACCCAAAACAATTATTGAAATACAGCTTTTCTGTTTTTAGTTTTTTGATTAATATCAGACAAGCGTTTTATATATATATATACCGGTACACCGTCAAAGGTTTTTGATCGAGGCTATTTATTTTGCATTTGTTTGTTTCTTTGAATGTTACCCATTTAAATACATATACATATACTTTAAGAATTGTCCATTTTTGAATTTTGCACATATATATTTTTTTTACCCTTTATACACATAAGTATCTTTTTATACACTTTTTATATATATATACACACATACGTATATTTCTTTCATACCATTTTTACCATTTGAATTGCGACTGTTTATTTCAAATTTTGTTTAACTCCGATTTAAGAAATAAATCCATAGGTGAAATAACCGTTGAATTAAAATTTTTTTTTTTTTTGCTGTACAAAAACGTTTCGGTTTTATTTTTTTTAGTGTCCTTTGTCCAACTTTGGAGTTTGTCGTTTTTTTTTTCCTTACGTTTCGGTAATCAGGTTGCGGACTCCCTTTTGATACCAGTCCCTTAGTTTATGGACAAGTCCAAGGACCAGGGGCGATTCCAAAGAGGGTTTTAGGACTGTTAGGAAGCAACAGGCGAATTACACGTATCGTAGCAAGGGGTTTGGAGAACGAGGTGGTAGAGTCCTTATTCAATCAAATCGGCACAGGCTTCGAGTTACCCGCGGATTTCGTCCCAATAGACCTCTGGAATCTTTGCACTACTAGGGTATTTGGGCAAGCAGAGGTTTCGGTTACTGATAGGGTTGTCATAAACACGTCAGATCGCTCGCTGAATTTTTCACAGAAATTGGAAAGATTGTTGGAAATGTCGGACATAGAGGAGGGAGCTGTTGGAGGTGAAGGGATACAAGACCCCAGGGCAGGTGCAGCGGGGACTGGCAGAGACAGGCGTACGCAGGCATCGGTAGAAGAGCGCTTCGACCAGCTAGGACGTATGATGGAGGTGATGATGCAGCAGAACGCTGAGATGAATCATCACATTGGCGGAGTGCGAAAGGTAAGGGAGGATATATCCACTCTTAGCAATCGTGTCGCTCATGTGGAGACCTCTATGCGCGCTCCTGCTGCATCAGCTCCTCCACCGAACACGTCCACGCCAGGACAAGATAGGGATGCCACCACGAACCAGCACAGAACCGCGAACCACACAGATGCAGGCAACGGCCACTCCAACTATTCTGAGCGAAAAAAAGTAGATTTAGACAAATGGCACCTTAAGTTCGACGGGTCAGCAAAGGGGATGACGGTGGAAAGTTTTGTTTTCAGGTTGGAACGAACAATACCACACGTATACAATACCAGTTGTCCTATCAACAGTTGTTTTCCGATTTCCACTGTCTGGTTTCAGGGCCCGCTCTCAATTGGTATTGGCAGGTGCTGGAAGATAACGCCGATGATGAGTCGTTTGACTATTTTGGGTTGAAGAGGGAAATTTTATCTCAATTTAAGTAGGCAGAATCAGACTACGAGGTAATACGCGAGATCATGGAGCGGAAGCAGCAGCCCCAAGGGAGCTTCGACGAATACTATGCTGACGTCCACGACCTAACGTTCCGACTGAGGCAAAGAATCCCGGAGAACGAGCTGGTCAAAATTATTAAGGGCAACCTAAAGTCATATCGGGCCAACCTGACATTCGCGGCAAAGACAGAGACATTGGCGGAGTTGAAGGCCGAATGCAAAAGGGCGGAAAAGGTAATTAAGGAAAACAGGTCCAGGGCGAAGCCAGTCAGCGAGTTAGGGACAAACAACGTAGATTGGTCAAAAGGTCAGGAGAGTGAGTTTAACATAGAGGCGTTCAACAAAGACAATAGGAATTTAGGAGTTAGTAAAAATATGTCTCGTGCCCCTGTTGCGCAAAACCATCCTAAGCCCAACATCCCAACCAATTTTCCCAGTCCTGTCGCAAGTTCGTCGTCCAATGCCCATAGTCAAAATGTTAGTCCTGTCCAAAACCAATTGTTTTGTCCCTCCCCGTTTCACCTTATGTTGTGTTATGCTTGTGGCATGCCGGTGGATTTCTATTTGAAGAACCCGGCAGAAGCAGCAAAAGACACAAAGTGCAAGTCGAATTTCCACTTTATGAAATGCTTTGAGGTGATTCGTCCTTTTGTGTCTTTAAACCAGAGGCGGGAAACCGGGCGTTGGCAGAGATGTCCGGGAGCTCTGCCTCAAACCAGGATCGCCCGGGGAATTAATTGGAGATAGGCAGATAGAAATTTTAAAAAGAGATAGGGAGAACGAGGTAAAGGAAAAAGTAGAGGAAAAGAAGAAAGTTGAGCCAGTGAGAGATAGTTTACATGTTAGGAAGTTGAGGTATGAGGATGCAAGGAGAAGAATATTCTGCGAAGAGATCAAGGCTAAAAAGAAAAAGAAAAATTTCGAAAAAATACGGAAGATGCGGGAAAAACACAAGACTTTCAAGAGGATTAGAAAAAAAATTATTTCCACCATAGTCACTGTGCAGGGTGATTATAGGTTGTTCGCCAAAACGGAGATCGGTGAACGCGAGGTGCTCGCGCACTTAGATTCCGGGGCCGGGGATAGCTGCTTGGGGAAAAATTCCCATAAATTACTAGAAGGGAAGGAAAGCCTGATTCTGCCGATTCAGGGTCAACATGTGAAGACAGCCAATGGGGGTGAAACTGCGGTTGTTGGTGTAGTGGCTCTTCCAGTACTCTGGGACGGTATCACTCGGGAGCTGGAATTTTTGTCTTATCATTCGATGCGGGGCAACATGATTTGAGTCCCGAAGAAACTGTAGCTTCACAGAAACAGTTTCCTTCCTTCACAATATTTGGGTTGGGTAAGACCGATGTAGAGGAGCACGTCATCGAGGTGACGGATGAGCACCTTCCTGTGAAGCAGCGCCACTACCCTATTTCTCCGGCAATTCAAAAATTAATATTCGCTGAACTGGACAGTATATTGGACATGGGCGTTATTGAAGAGAGCAACAGTTGCTGGAATTCCCCCGTCTCACTCGTCATCAAAGGAACTAAAAATAGCCTATGATGCCCAAATTAAATGATCGCATCATAAAAGACGCCTACCCACTCCCACATATAGACGGTATTCTAAGTCGGCTTCAGAATACCAGGTACATATCTGCCATTTGTTTAAAAGACGCGTTTTGGCAGATACCTTTATAGCGAAAGTCCAGGGAGAAAACTGCTTTCACTGTACCTGGTAGACCGTTGGACCATTTCACAGTCATGCTTTTTGGACTGTGCAACGCGGCACAGCGAATGTGTCATTTAATGGACAAGGTCATCCCCGCTTATCTTCGTGAATCTGTCTTTGTTTACCTAGATGATTTACTGGTTTGTTCCGAAAATTTTTCGCCCATTCAGATATGTTTTCCCGTGTTGCGAAATGTCTTCGTGATGCAAAATTGACGATAAACGTTGAAAAGAGTAAGTTTTGTTTTAAAGAAGTAAGATATCTGGGTTATTTCGTAGGAGACGGATGTATCCGTACGGATCTAAATAAGGTGGCAGCGATGCGAGACTTCCCCGAACCCCGAACACCGAAGCAACTCAGACGGTTCCTAGGGATGACAGGCTGGTACCGCAGATTCATACAAGATTACGCGACAATTGCGGCACCGCTGCACGACTGCCTCACTAAAGACAAAATAAAATCTTTTAAAATGACGTTCGAAGCGATGCAAGCATTTGATTGCTTAAAGCAAAAATTAATATCTGCGCCGGTGTTAGTACATCCGGATTTTGAAAAGAACTTTTACGTGCAATGTGACGCATCCAGGGACGGAGTCGGAGGGGTACTCTTCCAACTAGACGAGGACGGAAACGAACGACCGATTGCCTACGTATCGGCGAAACTAAATAAGGCACAAAGAAATTACAGTATCACGGAACTAGAGTGTTATGCAGCGGTCCTGAGTATAAAGAGGTTCCGGCCCTATATCGAGGGATTGCCATTTACGGTAATAACTGACCATGCCAGCTTGAAGTGGTTGCTGGGTCAGAAGGACTTGTCTGGCCGGCTGGCAAGGTGGAGTTTAAAATTAAAAGTCTTCAATTTCGACATCCAGCACCCTAGGGGCACCCAAAATGTAGTGCCGGATGCTTTATCCAGGGTCGACATGAGTGAAATTTTAGTAAACGACAGAATACTGGACATCGACGTAAATTCACCTTACTTTAAACCGACTTAGTACTACGAATTCATAGACACGGTTACATAGAACAAGGACAGATTTCCGGAACTGTGCGTATCTGATGGATACGTTTATAGACGGGCGCAATTTGACAAGGGGAAGGGCTTCAAGGAGACCATGCCTGGAAACTCTGGGTACCGACTGATCTTCGCTCTGGGTTGGTGGAGGCATCGCACTGCTCGCCTTCGGCAGGTCATGGAGGTATACACAAGACCCTTGCGCGCATCCGTGAAAGATACTACTGGTCAGGACTTGTGGCATATGTACAAAATTATATTAAAAGTTGCGATACCTGTAAAGGCAACAAAACCCAAAATGTTTTCCACAAACCGTTGATGGGAAAACAACATGCTACTGAACGCCCTTTTCAACGTTTATTTATAGATTTTATGGGTCCATGCCACGTACATGTGATGGTAATGTTTATGTGTTTGTGTGTCTAGATCACTTTTCGAAATTTGTGTTTTTGAAACCCATGCGTAGGGCAACCTCAGCTGAAGTTGTAAAATTTTTAGAACAGGATGTTTTTCATGTGTTTGGTGTACCGGAGTATGTACACTCTGACAATGGCAAACAGTTCGTTTCAGAAATGTTTACATCATTTTTACCAAGATACGGTACGACGCATGTAAGAACGGCGTTCTACTCGCCACAAGGCAACCCGGCAGAAAGGGTCAATCGATGAATATTGCAAATAGTGAGGTCATATGTAGCCGAAAACCAGAAAAATTGGGACAAACACATTAGTGATGCGGCCTTTCCATTACGAAGCGTCATCCATTCGGCGATTAACACGTCACCGTATTATGCGTTGTTTGGTATGCCCATGGTGCAACATGGTGCATCGTACGAATTGTATCGAAAATTAGGCGCAGTCAAGGATGTGGACTGCGAGCTAGAGTTAACATCAGATAAGCTCCAGGCGATTAGAAATAATATTATGAAAGAGCTGAGGTTAGCCCACGAACGTAGCAAGAGGGTATAAAACACTCGAAGTAGGGATGTGACGTTTAAGATTGGACAAGTGGCATACCGCCGAAATTTTAAACAGAGTTCACAAATCGACAACTATAATCCCAAACTTGCCCCAAAACAAGTAAAATGCATAGTACTTAAAGTAATAGCTAACTCGATGTATGAACTCGGTGATGTTAGTGGAAACAGAATCGGGGTATACCATGCTAAAGAAATATTTGTGGCATGAAGTTAGTTAATGTTCAATGTTGCATGTTATTTATTACTCACCTTTGTACCGGAGAAACTTGACCCTTAGAAAGTTAACATCCATTTTTTTATTTTTTTTGTAATTATTTATTCAATTATTTTAGGTTTTATTGACCTGTTAATGTAAGTATACCGTTTTGACTTAACTTTTATTTAATTATACATTCCCAACTTGACATATTAATCCATTTATACATTTGCAACTAGACTAATTTTCTTCAATCTGTGATATAGTTTTAGTTCAAACTGTGATATAGGATTAAGATGCCCATCTGTGATACTGTAGGTTAGTTTTTGCTTGAGAACCCAGTGATGTTAGGTTTAGATTTTTGATAATTTATTTAATTTTTTTGCAGTGTAGTAAATACATGTTGTTGTAGTATATGTTTTAGTGAAAAGTTAGGTAAGAAGCGAACTAGAAGCCCGGCATTAGGTGGTGGGTCGAGGCCACACGTTAGCCCTGTACTTATAAACCAACCCAAGGCTACCTTATGAATTTCTTTACGCACACGCTCCATGATGCAGGCACCATCGGTGGAGGCGAGCCTGTAACGACAGCCTTTGAGGATTTCTCTGACGACACGCAAGCGGGTATATGAACAGATGTGTAAGCAGCCGCTAACCAAATCTTCTTCTCCGCTTTACGATATTAACAAAGCGGATGTTTTATTGTGTGAGTGGGTTGAACTGTTGCTTGCACATATGTGTATATACGTGCCGCTTAAGGGGCGAACGCGGATTGGTTCAACCAAAGCAGAAAGACGATTCGTGACTTACGGTGTCCTAAATGCCGCAAGGCTTAGTGGGTATATAAGGGGGTCCCGCTGATCAACCGCATTAAAAATCGAAAAGTTGCAGTTTTAACTAGTGCCAAAAGTGAAGTGAAAAGTTTTATATTCAAAGTTCGTTTTGTTCACCTTAAAGTGTGGGTGCGCGATTGACAAAATATTTTTTAAATTGCGGTTTCACGCGAAAAGTAAACGCGAGCGAAAAAAAAAGAGTGAACCTTGATACCAGGGAATCCTCCCTAGGTGCACGGCAGAGCAAGGAGTATCGCCACCACTGGGCGTGGAAAAATCCCCTTAAGAAAGCAGCAAAGTCACCGGTAAGTCAAAGTGTGAGATTTGAAAATTTTTTTTTTGAAAAGCCTTTGTTTTTTCCCGTAATTTTTTTTAAACCTTTTCCTGTTATTAGAACATTTTTGTTGAATCTTGGTTTAAATAATTTTGTTTGAAACTAAAAATTTTTTTTTTCGTAAATTTTGTGAAACCAGAGAGTTGTTAGTAAACCCTTTTATTTTCGGAATTTTATGCAAGAAAAAAAAAATGAATTAAAAATTGTTTTGAATCGCTAAAACGGCGCAACCTAAAGTCCACTTCGCGAAAGTAGAGTTTTTCATAAATGTTTCTTTGGCACTTTTTATCCAAAAATCATTCCTCTATTATCAAGTTAAACATTTTTGATCCAAAATTCCCTTTCAAATTTTGACCGTTTTTCGGTGTAAATACTTGCATTCCCGTCGAAATATTTGTTGTGAATTTTTATTTTATTTGACTTTTATTCGATCGAATTTGGTTTTAATTTAAAATTCATAAATTTTAAAATATGCATAGGTGCACTTACATGTACATATGTATATACATATATATGTACACGAGCACATATGCCAACAAATTGAAGATTAAAAGAAGGGGAAGAGAGGAGAAAATTGAAATATTTTTTTTGTTAAGTCATTTTAAATTTAAAAGAAGAGAAACGAAATAACTAAATTTTTTTCAAATCCAGAAACAATTTTAAACAAAAATTCTTTAAAATGAAAATATTTGAAAATATATATGCGTTCTCTTTTTGCAGCGCGCGAAGCCAGCCGAAGGCCTCGACATTCTTTTCACATAAAATTTACACAAAATCACACGCAAAAACATACAAAAAGATACAAGTTATTTGGTCGAAGAAAACACGCAAAACAACAACAAACACCAACCACACATACAAAAGGGGTCAGTTGTCCAATTAAGGGATTGGGTTCTGGCCAAAAGGGCAGCCAATGAGGATATATTGGCCAAAAGCATCCGAACGAATTAGCGCCAGAATTTCGCTAACACATACACAAACACGCACACACAACATAGTCAAAAAGTCACCAACATCACACCGACAAGGAAATAAGACCAAACCCGAACATCAAAGGCAAGACACGCAACTTCACACTATACGCATCAAACCACCACACAAAAAGGTAACACAACCTATTTTACGCCGACTTCGTAACCGAGGTCAGCCCGATATAGACAGCAGCAGAAACATCATTGCACGAATAAAGGGTATAACAACAGCTACAACAACCAATGTACGAGAAATTCAAGGATCAGGATCCAAGAGACAAGTATCCACACAAGGATTTACAAAATTGGTTGGGCACAAAATTGGAGGTAGTAATACATACGTGATACACAACAACACACAACTATAATCAACAGAGCAAAACACAAGGAATATTTCACTAATCCACGCAAACGCATACACAAGGTAAAATCCATGAACACGACACAACACATTATCTACTAGCACACATGAACACAAAATCCCGCAACATAACTACGGCAACATACTGGTAAGTGGCCCAGCAACATTCTGCACGGTGGCTGGCAACAAGTTAAGACAATACACAGCAACATTGGTAACATTATGAATCCACCACCACAAAAATATCAATACATGTAACACGCAACATCACTCACCAACAACAACGGAGCAGAACATCAGCAACATCACTGGTTGAGCGAACGGGAGAGCCGATGAAATTTCCCCCACTGGCGCTCTCATCATCTCACCTGCCCACCACTCCGATAAGTCATTAGGGCGCACCGGGAAAATTTAAGAATTTAATCACACAAAAATATTATGCATTTTTTCTTCTAAGTAATCACATTTGCGTTTTTTTTTGTTTTAATTTTTCATATTTTTGTAAAACTTGTATAAGAATCGAAGCTGTAAGATAGAATTTTTGTTTTTTTTGCAAAATTTATTTGCTTTTGAATTTTTTCCACTGATTGCGTTTTCTTTTTAATTAGTTTACATAAGCAGTCTCTTGTGTGCAAAAGGTCATAAGTAGGCTTCAGTTAGATATTCTCTTTGGGATTTTTCTTCTGCTTTGTTTACAATAAGAATTTTTAGACTTTTGTAGTAGAATTTTTTTTTTTTAATTACATTAATTGAGTTAGTCACTTCTAATGAAACTTACTCATTCCACTTTTGCACACAAATTTCTTTTAATTTTGTAAACATTTTTTTTTAATTTGTCAAAGTTATGAATTTTAATTTGTTTCTTTTGATCATCAACGATTAACAATATTATGGAGATTTTTTTTTTTTGCATTATTCACTCCATCTATTCACGGTAATGAACTTTAAATTCAATTAATATTTTCTTTTTTTCACTTTTTGTGATTGCGCTTAACCTTTTTATTTTTCACTTAATGTACTCGTGCGATTATTTTTTCTTAAATTTTTTTTATTTCACAAAAATTCATATTTTTTACGTCCGCGCAACTGAAGTAAAAATCGAAACTAAAAGAAAACTTAAACATCAAAAAGACCAAGAACTAAACTGTCCTTAATCTTGGTGATTCGGTCAATGCCCTAGTAACTGAGTACTCTACATGTATTGTTGTTGCATATTTTTCTTCACTTTCAGCTTAATACGCCGTCTTTGGTACCAAACCCGGTTGACAAAAGCGAGGTGAGTTCACGCTAATATAATAACATATATACACCACAGGTACATATATTTATTTTTTTTAATAACTAAACGTACACATATGTATGTATGTACATATTTAAAAGAAATTGAATTTGCATACATAGGCTTTGTGCAAGGAATATTAAGCAATATCAGAATTTTTGAAAGTTAATTTATAGGACTTATTTGAATAATGATAAATTATAATTTTTTTTTGCTTTTGAAATAAAATAATTAGAAATAACTTTTGTTGGGGAAGCCGTCAATTGATGATCGTTAGAAGAATTGAATTTCGTTTCTTGGGTTAAACCATTAAGTTAGGAAGATTTATTTTTGGATATCTAAATTTTTACGTAAGTTGTATACTAATAAAGAATTTGGTATAATTTTATGAAATTATCCAAATACGTTATTATTATATGGGTTGAGGATTATTATTTTTCATACATAGGTAATTTCAGCTACAACATGTCTGGCTAAAGGCAGTTTCTTTGTTGGTGTAGGTGTTGCCCTTGCGGCAACTGATGGTAAGTTGGGGTAGTTGAGGAGAAGGATGGAAGATACTTAGGTACCTAAAGGCGGACATTAGTCAGGTTTAAGGGGACTCTACTCGGGAAGCGGAGCCACAGTAGAGTCCAAAGGCTGTTCTCATCTCGTGAACAGGAGGGTGGGAAGGCTCCACCTGACTCGGACAAGTCTTCTCCCGCTTTCCTATATTTATTTTTCTTTCGTTTGTTCAGATACTTTCCCTCAGGCATGAACTCAATTTTGCTATGTAACTGTTGGGGAAGGAGAAGTGGCAAGAACCGCGCCTCAAAGCCGACGAGCCTCAGCCGGGCTACCACCATGCCACTCCGCCACTCCTCCTCTCCCGCACCAAGCAGTTACGTAACAAAACGTAAGTTGTATCGGTCAATAAAACAATTGATTTGATATTTAAAGATTTAATTTAATTTCCACTTGGCGTGTGTGCACAGCTAGATTGTTCTAAACGGAAGTCCATGTCTTACAATTGGTGTACTAAAGTTATCGAACTATCGAACTGCACACTAATAATACATTGGTAATATTATACAGATGCGTTCATCTTAAAGATGTAACATAATAGGAATATTTTATAGCATGTGGCTTACACCGAGTTCACACACTCAATACATGCTCTAGTTTTTTTTTTTTAATTTTTAATCATCATGAAAACCATACAGCTTGGGAGGAATAACTAGACGTCCACTTCGTGTTTGATAGTATGGCTGGGAACTGTTTGTGCCTGCATCCATGGCCTCATCTTTTTCAACAGTATTACTATTATTTTCAGGTAACGAGCAGGACGGCGCTAGTGATTCTCTCTCATCATTCCGCTCAAGCCGCGGTGTACATATTGGCAAATTTTCATTACACTGACTCATGCCTGCTTCAAATAACATTTCAGGATCACTTACACTATTCTTACTTTTTGCTATAAATCTTCGATTACGTCTGAAATAATTATTATCTTTTATTGCATACGCTCTTCCATTAATGTTTTGCACTATCTTGGCATAGTACCATTTTTTGTCAGTTTTCTTAAATATAATTCTATCGCCTAGTTGTAATTCCGGTAATGTCTTTGCATTGCGATCAAAATAATTTCTCTGCTTTTTCCTTTTTTTTTATTCCTTTCCCCTGCATCTCATGAGCCTACTCCATTTGCTCAGCATTATATAGATACGGGTGAACACGAACCCATCGCATTACCACCATACAGATTGTCCTTCGCTAAATTTCAGGAGTTGAAGAGCGAAATTCACAAAATGATTGAAAACGATATCATCGAAAAATGTGATTCAGCCTGGTCATCACCGGTTGTTATGGTACCGAAAAAGGAGGGAAGCATACGTGTTTGCATAGATTATAACAAATTAATCTATATAACAAAGCTCGACAGATACCTGTTACGTGGTTGACTGTTTGGGTGGTGAGGAGCGGCGGCAAGCTGGTATGCTTGCGGGCCCAGGCTAGCTCGTCGTCTTGGGCGGGGTATTGCACCACCGACCTCACCCGCAGCCACACGAACAAAATTGGGGTTCATACCTGCATGATGAAAAAAAAAAGGATGAAAGAAAAGCTGAAAAAGATATAAATAGACGTGAGGGGCAAAGTTATAGAGGGGAAGCATGAGGGGCAGAAAAAGGTGAAGGCCTGTCCTGTCAGGTGGAGTCTACCCTCCCTCTGCAGTGCAACCTGCACCGCACCATGGGCACTGTGCTGACTCCTATCTACTTACAGTGCCCCCAAACCTGACATGAGTCCGTCCGTCCTTCAACAAGTCATTTTCCCTATGTTCACCTTCACTTCCCCCTATCGCGCACAAGCGCAGCACCTACACCAAATATTGTCAACCTAGCCCTGCATAATGAATATATTAAAATTTCATCCAAACATACTAACAATTTTATTCATGAATTCAATTTCCTTAGTCTCTAAAAGAAAACTATGAGTTTAACCGATAGAGAAAAATCTTATATAAAGCTTAAATTAGCTTTCAACTAATAAAGCTGCCTCTTGGTTCTTAGACTACCCTAATAACAATGCATTATTGTACAATTCAATTAGTGAACCAGAAACTCTAACTTCAAATAAATTCAAACTAAGCTAGACTTATTCCGACCCTCCTTAATGCCCTCTCATTAACCAATTTCTTAACAAGTTAGCTTCCAATTCTAAAGGGTACAGAAAAAAATAACACAATCAAAAAAATTCACTATAGAGGTTCAAACCTCTGCCTTTTGTTACTGACCCCCCTAATATCTTAATACTTACAGTCAGTGAATTCAAATCCTACAGATACAGTTCCGAATTCATAAACGCGTAAACAATATAAGCTAAAAAACAAGGAAATGAAAAGACAAAACCCTAATCCCTGACCTACCGTAAATGGGCAAATAGAAGGAAGAAACAGGGAACTAAAAGCAAATGAGTTTGCAAGCAGATAAGTAAAATATGTATGTTTGTATAATTGTCGTAATTAAACTTTTTTTTCTTTCTTTCCTGATCTTCTGTTTTCTCAAGATCAGTGAATAGATCTCAATACGTGTTCATACATATGCACGCTGACACAAACATAAAAAAACAAATTCTTTAATTGCACTCACCGGTCTCTCGTTCTCCAACGGCGCCGGTGCAGTTGAGTAGATACCTGTGCTGAAAGGAACAAAAAAAAGGCTCAAACGTACATTTGTCACACAATTACTCAGCAAGATCACTCGATGGTGATCTTGGCGAATCGTTTAGTTGGTAGTATGAAATCTATGCCCGGGGTTTAACATGTGCTAATTTCCTTTTGATTGTTAGGACAGGGAAAAAATTTATATCTGTGTTCAGTGTCGAAAATTAGTGTTAATTACCAGAGGACCTATTTGCAAGTCGCAAACATCTCCGTGTGGCAACCAAAAAAAAAAAAAAAACGTAGGTATAAAAAAAACTAATTACGGAAAAACGAATTCAAAATTTTAGATTTTTGAGTTAGCCGCTTGGCAAACAAAAATAAAAAACCATGCGCTGAAGAATAAACGTGGGAAGAGTGTCCCGATAAGAAGAGTGATTATAAATTATCGTAATAATCTGTGGGGTAAGACAAAATAACAAGAAACCAAAAGAAACTTTGTAATAATGGATAGGTGGAAAGAAAAAAAACAAAATTAAACTGAAAGTGAAAGGAACTAAGTAATAGGCAAAAAGGGAGATTGAAATTAAAGTGAAACTAGGGGATATTTAAAGAATGATGTTTGAACCGAATTAGGAATGTTTCCTTATGCCCTCACCCTATCGTATTAAACTATTAATCTACGTATTAAAAAAGGTAATTTTTACAAATTATAAGACTATAAAAACTATCAAAAAGTGGCTCCAAATCTGAGGTTGCTGTGCCCGGGGTTGTTGAGATGTCGCTGAAATCTCCTCCTTGGTGGGATGCTTTGTATGTTGTAGTTGCTTCTGCTTGGCATCCAGCGGATCAGTATTGGCCGTCGTTAATGCCCTGCACTTACGTGGTAGCTGTGTGTTTCTGGATCCGTGTCAGATGTGTTGTTTTGATGTCTATGTTGCAAAAAACGTATAGTGTTGTCGACGTGTCGTCTTACCACCGTGTTTTTGTTGTGTTTGACGTATTGTTTGTATAAATTCCTCTATGTTGTTGTTGCCAAGTTGTGCCTTCGTACAACCAACGACAGTCTCCAGTGCGTTGCCGGTAGATCTTGTGAGTGTTGTTGTTGCCCTAACCAAAATTCGTTGTAATTGTTGCTAATGTTTGTTGGCAGTAAGAAGTGTTATTGGAGCGGTTTGCGTCAGTATAACATTGATGTACGCTGCCAAATCAAAGAGTCGTGGTTGTTGCTGTGGTGCGCTGAATAATATAAAAAAGTCGTTGTGGCGGTCGTTGGTTGTTCAGGCTGGGTGCCGCCAAATGGTACGGTTTGTAGTAGTTGTTGCGTGGCCGATATGCCGGAAGTGGCTGTGCCCAGCGGGTCCTACCAACTAGCAGGGTGACCTAGAATTGGGAGAAAAGAATAAAAAACCAAACTTTACTAAGTGAAATATATGTCGAGCTTTAAAAATTCATCAACCATATCTATGCATACATTGCTTGTTTGCATGCTCATGTACTCACCTTACATACATATTTTTGTACGTAGGCTTATGTATATGCTTGCAATTTTGATTTGGGCTTGCTTGAAAGGTTGGCTATATGGAAGCCACCTCCCCAGAGCGCATGCCGGATTGGCAAAAAAAGAAACCCAAAATGCACATGACGGAAAGGTTGATCTTACCTGGTGCTATGACTTCGATTCCAGTATCCAAATAAAATCTAGGGGCAGCTGTTTTCCACTTTGTTCGGCACGAATCGCGAGTACTTTGCGGCGCGCACAACACAATTTAAGGAAGCAATAGGTATATTTATCAGTCAACGGTTTAAACCACGCACTACAAACTTTAACCTTTTTTTTGAACTAATTGGCACTTCACCGTGTATCTTTATTTTCGCACCTCGCTGAGCACAGTTAAAAATCAAACTTTGGCCCGTTACCTAACGTTCTGCCCTTTTATATCTGCCGCCGTGGTAAGGAAAGTTACTTAAAACGGATAGTTTTAACACATACAAGGTTTTTACTTTCGGCTTTCCCGTACTTTCCTTTATGCGTTCACACAATCATACATTCACACATTTGTGCGTTCACACAAAATAACACCTACACAGATACATTTCGTTCGTGCCCTCACCGCAATGTTGCTATATTTGGCAACATTGCTGCAGCTAAAAACAACCTGATGCCGAACCGACTGGTCACTTCCGCTGCAACACTGTTGTCATAGCGTAGTGTCGATACGTTCTTCGCAACATTGCGGCTGAGGCACGAACCTTGACACACTACACACGGATACGGACACACGCTACCATTCACTCAAACCAGTATCTATGGTGAAAGGCTGTCGTTACAGGCTCGCAACCGCCGATGGTGCCTGCACTATGGAGCGTGTGCGTAAAAAGAGTCAGCCGCAGCCTGTTGTTTCCCGTCCAATGTGTGGCCTCGACCCACGACTCCTTGCCGGGCCTAATCTTATTGTCAGAGCCTCAAAGCTTGCCTCTCGGAATAATTTTGTTGCAACATCAGGAACTAAGAAACTGGGTCACGGCTAACGTTTACATCCTACTTAAACTATATCACAGATAAATTCTAAAAACTAAAAGGAAAATAAAATAAATAAAATATCACAGATAAGAAAAATACATAAATAAAAAAATAAAATAAAATATCACAGATGGCGGAAAATTATAAAAAAGATATAAAGGAATATCACAGATCGTGTAGTCAAGTAGGTAAAAAGAGGTAACATAAATAAATAAATAAAATAAAAAAAAATAAATAAGTGCAAAAATAATCAAATGAATAAAAAAAGTCAAGAGAAATAAAAATAATTTAATAAAATAATCACGTACGTCAATAAGTTAATAAATAGAAAACGTCAATAAATAAATAAACTACGTCGATAAATAACTAAATAACATAGAACAAAAGTACTAGAACTACAAAAAAAAAACATTGAACTATTTTGCAAAAATGTCTTTAGCGTGGTATACGCCGATCTTTTTCCCATTGCTATCGCCAAGCTCGTACATCGAATTCCCGATAGCTTTTAGGACTATACACTTTATCTGTTTGGGAGCTAGCTTGGCGTTGTAGTTATCGACTAGGAAACTCTGCTTAAAGTTTCGGCGATATACCACTTGTCCGATTTTAAACGTAACATCCTTACTCCTAGTGTCATATACTTTTTTACTTTTTTCATGGGCCAACTTCAGCTCTTGCATAATCTTATTTCTTATCATCTGCATTTTATCGCTTTGCGCTCCTATCTCGCACTCAACATCTTTCACTGCCGCCAGCTTTCGGTATAGCTCGTATGATGCAGCATGCTGTATCATAGGCATACCGAAAGTGGCAAAATATGGCGACATGTTGATTGCAGCATGTGTAACGCTGCGGAGCGCAAATGCAGCATCGCTGATGCATTTGTCCCAATTCTTTTGATTCTCCTTTATAAACGATCTAATGATCTGCAGAACCGATCTATTCACCCTCTCCGCAGCGTTACCCTGTGGCAAATAAAATGCCGTTTTTATGTGTTTGGTGCCATACTTTTCCAGAAAGTGGTTGAAAACTTCTGACACAAACTGCTTCCCATTGTCTGAGTGGACATACTCAGGCACACCAAACACATGGAAGACATCCCTCTCCAAGAACTTAACGACTTCCGCTGAAGTTGCTCTTCTCATCGGTTTTAAAAACACAAACTTCGAGAAATGATCTAAACACACAAAGACAAACACATTACCATCACTAGAACGTGGATAAGGACCCATAAAATCAATGAATAAACGTTGGAAAGGTCGTTCTGTGACTTCTTGTTTCCCCATTAACGGTTGTTTAAAAACGTTTTGTGTCTTATTTGCTTTGCAAGTTTCGCAGTCTTTAACGAATACACATACATCGCTTGCCATGCCTGGCCAGTAATATTTTTGACGCAGTCGGGATAATGTTTTGTGGATGCCACCATGGCCAGCGGATGGTGAGCTGTGGGACGACTCCACCAGCCCCGGTCTTAACTCCGACGGGACCCAGAGTTTCCAGGTCTGGTCCGCTAGAAGGTCATCCCCCTGTCGAATTGCGTCCGCTTGTAAACGTAACCGTCCGATATGCATAAGTCTGGCAACTTATATTTGTTCTCGGTCACCGTCTTTTTTAACTCCGTATACTCCTCCGACTCGAAGCACGGTGACTCGAGACACACGTCTATGGCTCTGTCGTTCGTCAGTATTTCGTCCATGTGCATTCGTGAGAGTGTGTCGGGAACCACGTTTTGCGCACCTTTTCGATGTTGGATATCGAAATCATAACCCTGGAGTTTCAAACTCCACCTTGCCAACCTCCCAGAAAGATCTTTCTGATTCATGAGCCATTTGAGGCTGGCATGATCAGTTATGATGGTGAACGGGGTTCCTTCCACATAAGGTCGGAATCTTTTAACACTCACGATTGCAGCATAGCATTCTAGTTCTGTTATGCTGTAGTTCTTCTGCGCTTTATTTAGTTTTGCCGAAAGTAGGCAATCGGTCTTTCGTTCTGGTCATCGTCCAACTGAAACAAAACCCCTCCCACTCCGTCCGTTGATGCATCACATTGAATATAAAAACGACGCCTAAAGTCAGGATGTGTCAGCAGCGGTGCAGAAACCAAACTCTGCTTCAAAATTTCAAATGATTTTATCGCTTCGTCCGTCATCGCAAACTTTTTGATTTTGTCTTTCTTGAGGCAGTCGTGCAGCGGAGCTGCAATAGTCCCATAGTCCTGTATAAAACGTCGGTACCAGCCCGACATACCCAGGAACCGTCGTAGTTGCTTCGGGGTTTTCGGAACTGGGAAGTCCCTCACAGCTACCACTTTGTTGGCGTCCGTCCTGATACATCCATCCCCGACTACGTACCCTAGATATCGAACTTCTTTGAAACAAAACTTGCTCTTTTCGACATTAATTGTTAACTTAGCCTCGCGAAGACACCGAGCGACCTTTTCCAATAAACACATATGGGACTCGAAATCTACAGAACAAACTAACAAATCGTCAAGATAAACAAAAACACATTCACGTAAAGCGGCCGGAATGACCTTGTCCATGAGACGACACATTCGTTGTGCTGCATTGCACAACCCGAAAGGCATGACGGTAAAGTGGTAAAGGGGTCGGCCAGGGACAGTAAAAGCAGTCTTTTCTCTTGACTTCTTCTCCAGAGGAATCTGCCAGAAAGCGTCCTTCAAATCTATCGCGGAAATAAATCGTGTATTTTGTAGTCGGCTGTGGATTCCATCAATGTGTGGTAATGGGTAGGCATCCTTAATTGTTCGTTCGTTGACTTTGCGAGCGTCAAGGCACAAGCGGTTTTTCGTCCCTTTTATTACCAGCGACACCGGCGAATTCCAGCTGCTGTTGGACTCCTCGATGACTCCCATGTCCAACATTCGATCTAACTCTGCGTATATGAGCTTTTGAATAGCTGGTGAAATCGGGTAATGGCGCTGCTTTACTGGCAGATTTTCGTCAACCACCTCGATGACGTGTTCCTCCTTATCTGTTAGGTTAGGCCAACCCTAATACCGCGAAGGACGGGAATTGGGCTTTTACACGCTCCAACCTATTATTTTGCTCCGGCGTTAAAACGTGCTGCACAGCATCGAAAGACAAGTCACCCTCGGCGGGCACGAGCTCCGCCACGCCGGCACCATTCACACTACCACTCACACCCTTACTCACAACACTCATACCGAAAGCCTGCCAAAAATCTATCCCAAAATATACTTCCTGTTGTAGATCAGGAACTATCAAGAATTCTAATTCCCTGGTCGTATTGTCCCACTCGACTGGTAACTTTATGACCCCTACCACGGCGGTTTCGTCCCCGTTCGCGGTTCGGATATGTTGGCCTGTGATTGGCACAATCAAGGCCCCTTTACCGCACAGGAGTGCCGCTGAGCCTTTCCCTAAACAGCTGACACTCGCCCCTGAGTCCAAGAGAGCTAAAACTTCCCTACCTCCTATCGCGGTTTTGGCGAAAAACCTGTTATCGCCTTTTACAGTCACAATTGTTGAAATTATTTTATTTCTTAAACGTTTGAAATATTTCCCCTTCTCCCTCATCTTTTCTATCTTTTTAAAATTTCTATTTCTCCTATTATTTAGTATTGTTTCACAAAAAATCCTACGTCTTGCCTCCTCGTAATCTAACTTCCTCTGGTGCAAACTTTTGACCTCCCGTTTTTCTGTTATCCTTTCCTCTACCTTAACTTTATTCTCTTTCATTTCCTTCTTCAAAATCTTTACTGCTGGGCTGCCGGGTTGTCTGTCCTCTGGCTGGAGTCCCCGGTCAACTCCGCCAGTCTCGGGTTTCCCTGCTGAGGTTTAAATACACAAAAGGACGAATCACTACCACAAGCAAAACAGACCATATTTTGAAACGAGGACGTACACTTATTCGGCTTTTGGGCTTCTGCCGGGTTTTTCACAAAGTGATCTACCGGCATACCGCACGAAAAACACAACATCAAGTGGAAGGGAGAAGCACAAAAGGAATTCACAGTCGACTTAGACGCAGGACTAACAGAAGGACGAACACTATTGGGGTTGGCTGGGGTTTGGTGTAGGGGTTGAGGTTGTGGTTGGTATTGGGGTGGGCGCTGAGGCTTCCTATCAAAAGCTTCTAACTTTCTCTCTCCCAGTATATCGGGCTGTTCGAACCCTATCTCATTAACTGGTTTGGCCCGGTTCTTATTTTCCTTGATGAGTTTTTCCGCTCTCTTACACTCAGCTTTGAGCTCCGCCAACGAGTCCATTTTAATGGCGAAGGTCAGGTTGGCTAGGTACGGTTTAAGATTTCCCCTAATTATGCCAACCAATTCCCTCTCAGGGATTCTCTTCCGCAAACGGAATGTCATGTTATGGACTTCGGCATAAAAGTCGTCGAAAGCTTCCGCGGGCAGCTGTTTCCTTTCCATGATTTCACGGATGATTTCATAGTCGGACTCGGCAGTCTTGTAGTAGCTCAGCAGCTCGGACTTTAGCTCAAAGTAGCCAAAGTTCGGCTCCTCCGCATGGTCTTCAAGGACTTGCCAATACCACTTCAAGGCACCGCCGGAAACCAGACAATGAAAGTCCGTGAAAAGCTGGAAGAAGGAAATATTATGCTGCTCGCGCATCCTTTCCACCCGAAAGATGAAGCTTTCGACGCTTATACCTTTACTTGCTCCATCGAATTTGATGTGCCATTTTTCCAAATCTAACTTTTTCCACCTTGGAGGGTCACTACCATCTCGCTCAGTAATCCGACTGCCACTCGGAATACCGTTGCGGGTAGCAGGCTCCCCCCTACGGTTCTGAGGCTCGGGCGTGGATGCCACAGCGGACCGATGTCCCACCGCGTGACTGGATGCCTCCATCTCTGCCACGCGACCACCAAGATGATCGACGTTGGTCTTGATGCTCCGAACTTCACCCGCCATTTGCACCACCAAATCTTGTTGTTGCGCCATCATCGCCATCATGCGGCTCAGCTGTTCAACATTGGTTGCGTGATCACTGGCGTCGGTGCGAGGAGCATTTAGGCCACCGTGAACTACTGCTGGTGCGTTTCGCGAAAGAAGATCGCCCCCCTGTGCACCCACGTTCTCGCTGTCGGACATTTGGCACACCAAATCGATTTTCTGCGAGAAATTTAAACTATTTTCCGAGTCGTTGAACGACACTCCGTTCGCGAAAGACACCCTCAGCGGACGTTCAGGGCCAAGCGATCCGAAAATCCGCGACGCGCACCTATTGAAATAGTCTGTGGGCACAAAGTCGACGGCCCTGGGAATACCAGTGTCGATTTGATTGAACACCGAACCAGCGATCTGGTTTTCTAGTGCGGCCCTCGTAACGCTCCTAGTGACTGGTCTAGCAGTGCTCAGTATACCTAATCCCCCTGCAACACGATTCTCGGCCTCCTCGTCCTTGTCAGACATTCACTGTTTGAAGGAAACCCAAAAACAAAAGTAAACCCAAGTGAAATTGGAAAAATAAAAAAGAATGGACTAAAAATTTTGCCCCGGACGCCCTAATGTATCCACGGGCACGATATCCCAAACTGCGTGTACCCACCGACGTTCAACTCAAATGGGAAAAGGAAGGAAAATTTAAAAATGTGACCCAAAGAATTAATTTCAATAAGCACAATCTGTGTATATTTGCAGATCGAAATAGGCTTAAGTAAATATAAAAGAACCAGGTAATGTGATTCAAAAAAATAATAAATAATATAAAGATACCAAAAAATTCAGTTTATATGTATAAAAGTAATATGTTAGTGTGTATGTGTATGTAATTCAATTAGTGTATATGTATAAAAGGATTAAATTTTATGCCTTATATGTCCGTTAGGCAGACCTATAAAAATTACCCCAAAGCCGAAAAAAACAAATAACCGGGGGTATATGTAGTTGAAACCAAAAAATATTCAAATTCAAGTTGGTAAACTACAATACAAAGGTATGAAGGAAACAAATAAAAAAAAATATAAATAGAGAAAATGCTTCCGAATTCAAGAACAAAAAAAAAAAAAAAAAACAAACAACGGTACTACTCTAACCCTTCTATGAACCCAAAATAGTAAAAATCTTAAAATTAAATAAAAATAAGAAAAAGTTTGTTATTATCCAGGCACTTTGTTAGTGGTTGTATTTGTAGTGGATTACTCCAAACCCAAACATTTTAAAACACAATTTCAAAAAAAATGTTTGGAACCAATCCTAATACGAAAATAATCCGTAAAAACATAAAAAACAAAAATAGTTTATAACTTCGAAACTTCAAAAATATTTAATTTTGACTTCGAACTAAAAAGTTAAGAAATGAAATTTAATGTATTTGTATTGGTGTCCGTGGTGCTGCCTTGGCGAAGGTTCGGCGAAAGTGGTTAGTCCGTCTCTATTTATTTGAAGTCTGGTCAATCGTGCTGTCCGTGGAAGTGTGGCACTTCACGTTCAAGGACTTGTTCCTAAGCGTGGATGCCACACCTCCTACTCCTAAATATCGTGGCGACGACTGTAAACCTCACTTACCGGCAGTGCTGGACTCCCGGTAAGGTAGCTTGAACAGCTCGCCACGATCTCCTACCTAAGTCCGTCTCTAGCTAAGTGCCATACCAGTTACCACTTTGTTGAGCTGTTGAAGTTCAACAAAGGAACCCTGACATGGACACTCAGCTAATCCCTATCCTCTGGTCATGATGACACTTGTCGATCAGGTGAACCCAATCGGCGTTGCCATTATGACTGTCTCTGTTCTGTCAAAAGAAGGAAATAAGGATTGGGTTTGAAAGGAACATAGGATAAAAAAACAGGAAATCTGAAATAAAAGTGGGAAAATTAAGGAATAGTGAAAAATAGAGTTAGTTGAAAAAGGTTGGAGATAAAAAGAGGATCGGGCTATTATCGTTGGAAATACAAGAGCTAAAAACTGGACGCAAACATTGGAAACAAAACAAAAATAAAAGCGGAACTGGGAGGATTAATGGAGAATGAAAAACTGCAAAGCAAACCACAAATTTAAAAATGATTTGCAAAAAAAAAAACAAAAAAATATGGAAAGACAAAAAACTAAAAAGGTGATCGGGCTATTGCCGTTGGGAGCCATTGTTACGTGGTTGACTGTTTGGGTGGTGAGGAGCGGCGGCAAGCAGGTATGCTTGCGGGCCCAGGCTAGCTCGTCGTCTTGGGCGGGGTATTGCACCACCGACCTCACCCGCAACCACATGAACAAAATTGGGGTTCATACCTGCATGATGAAAAAAAAAAGGATGAAAGAAAAGCTGAAAAAGATATAAATAGACGTGAGGGGCAAAGTTATAGAGGGGAAGCATGAGGGGCAGAAAAAGGTGAAGGCCTGTCCTGTCAGGTGGAGTCTACCCTCCCTCTGCAGTGCAACCTGCACCGCACCATGGGCACTGTGCTGACTCCTATCTACTTACAGTGCCCCCAAACCTGACATGAGTCCGTCCGTCCTTCAACAAGTAATTTTCCCTATGTTCACCTTCACTTCCCCCTATCGCGCACAAGCGCAGCACCTACACCAAATATTGTCAACCTAGCCCTGCATAATGAATATATTAAAATTTCATCCAAACATACTAACAATTTTATTCATGAATTCAATTTCCTTAGTCTCTAAAAGAAAACTATGAGTTTAACCGATAGAGAAAAATCTTATATAAAGCTTAAATTAGCTTTCAACTAATAAAGCTGCCGCTTGGTTCTTAGACTACCCTAATGACAATGCATTATTGTACAATTCAATTAGTGAACCAGAAACTCTAACTTCAAATAAATTCAAACTAAGCTAGACTTATTCCGACCCTCCTTAATGCCCTCTCATTAACCAATTTCTTAACAAGTTAGCTTCCAATTCTAAAGGGTACAGAAAAAAATAACAAAATCAAAAAAATTCACTATAGAGGTTCAAACCTCTGCCTTTTGTTACTGACCCCCCTAATATCTTAATACTTACAGTCAGTGAATTCAAATCCTACAGATACAGTTCCGAATTCATAAACGCGTAAACAATATAAGCTAAAAAACAAGGAAATGAAAAAGACAAAACCCTAATCCCTGACCTACCGTAAATGGGCAAATAGAAGGAAGAAACAGGGAACTAAAAGCAAATGAGTTTGCAAGCAGATAAGTAAAATATGTATGTTTGTATAATTGTCGTAATTATGTTTGGACACATATTCAAACTTTTTTTTTCTTTCTTTCCTGATCTTCTGTTTTCTCAAGATCAGTGAATAGATCTCAATACGTGTTCATACATATGCACGCTGACACAAACATAAAAAAAACAAATTCTTTAATTGCACTCACCGGTCTCTCGTTCTCCAACGGCGCCGCTGCAGTTGAGTAGATACCTGTGCTGAAAGGAACAAAAAAAAGGCTCAAACGTACATTTGTCACTCAATTACTCAGCAAGATCACTCGATGGTGATCTTGGCGAATCGTTTAGTTGGTAGTATGAAATCTATGCCCGGGGTTTAACATGTGCTAATTTCCTTTTGATTGTTAGGACAGGGAAAAAATTTATATCTGTGTTCAGTGTCGAAAATTAGTGTTAATTACCAGAGGACCTATTTGCAAGAAGGATTCTCGCAAACATCTCCGTGTGGCAACCAAAAAAAAAAAAAAAAAAACCTAGGTATAAAAAAAACTAATTACGGAAAGACGAATTCAAAATTTTAGATTTTTGAGTTAGCCGCTTGGCAAACAAAAATAAAAAACCATGCGCTGAAGAATAAACGTGGGAAGAGTGTCCCGATAAGAAGAGTGATTATAAATTATCGTAATAATCTGTGGGGTAAGACAAAATAACAAGAAACCAAAAGAAACTTTGTAATAATGGATAGGTGGAAAGAAAAAAAAAACAAAATTAAACTGAAAGTGAAAGGAACTAAGTAATAGGCAAAAAGGGAGATTGAAATTAAAGTGAAACTAGGGGATGTTTAAAGAATGATGTTTGAACCGAATTAGGAATGTTTCCTTATGCCCTCACCCTCTCGTATTAAACTATTAATCTACGTATTAAAAAAGGTAATTTTTACAAATTATAAGACTATAAAAACTATCAAAAAGTGGCTCCAAATCTGAGGTTGCTGTGCCCGGGGTTGTTGAGATGTCGCTGAAATCTCCTCCTTGGTGGGATGCTTTGTATGTTGTAGTTGCTTCTGCTTGGCATCCAGCGGATCAGTATTGGCCGTCGTTAATGTCTTGCACTTACGTGGTAGCTGTGTGTTTCTGGATCCGTGTCAGATGTGTTGTTTTGATGTCTATGTTGCAAAAAACGTATAGTGTTGTCGACGTGTCGTCTTACCACCGTGTTTTTGTTGTGTTTGACGTATTGTTTCTATAAATTCCTCTATGTTGTTGTTGCCAAGTTGTGCCTTCGTACAACCAACGACAGTCTCCAGTGCGTTGCCGGTAGATCTTGTGAGTGTTGTTGTTGCCCTAACCAAAATTCGTTGTAATTGTTGCTAATGTTTGTTGGCAGTAAGAAGTGTTTTTGGAGCGGTTTGCGTCAGTATAACATTGATGTACGCTGCCAAATCAAAGAGTCGTGGTTGTTGCTGTGGTGCGCTGAATAATATAAAAAAGTCGTTGTGGCGGTCGTTGGTTATTCAGGCTGGGTGCCGCCAAATGGTACGGTTTGTAGTAGTTGTTGCGTGGCCGATATGCCGGAAGTGGCTGTGCCCAGCGGGTCCTACCAACTAGCAGGGTGACCTAGAATTGGGAGAAAAGAATAAAAAACCAAACTTTACTAAGTGAAATATATGTCGAGCTTTAAAAATTCATCAACCATATCTATGCATACATTGCTTGTTTGCATGCTCATGTACTCACCTTACATACATATTTTTGTACGTAGGCTTATGTATATGCTTGCAATTTTGATTTGGGCTTGCTTGAAAGGTTGGCTATATGGAAGCCACCTCCCCAGAGCGCATGCCGGATTGGCAAAAAAAGAAACCCAAAACGCACATGACGGAAAGGTTGATCTTACCTGGTGCTATGACTTCGATTCCAGTATCCAAATAAAATCTAGGGGCAGCTGTTTTTCCACTTTGTTCGGCACGAATCGCGAGTACTTGGCGGCGCGCACAACACAATTTAAGGAAGCAATAGGTATATTTACCAGTCAACGGTTTAAACCACGCACTACAAACTTTAACCTTTTTTTTGAACTAATTGGCACTTCACCGTGTATCTTTATTTTCGCACCTCGCTGAGCACAGTTAAAAATCAAACTTTGGCCCGTTACCTAACGTTCTGCCCTTTTATATCTGCCGCCGTGGTAAGGAAAGTTACCCAAAACGGATAGTTTTAACACATACAAGGTTTTTACTTTCGGCTTTCCCGTACTTTCCTTTATGCGTTCACACAATCATACATTCACACATTTGTGCGTTCACACAAAATAACACCTACACAGATACATTTCGTTCGTGCCCTCACCGCAATGTTGCTATACCTTTGGCAACATTGCTGCAGCTAAAAACAACCTGATGCCGAACCGACTGGTCACTTGCGCTGCAACACTGTTGTCATAGCGTAGTGTCGATACGTTCTTCGCAACATTTCGGCTGAGGCACGAACCTAGACACACTACACACGGATACGGACACACGCTACCATTCACTCAAACCAGTATCTATGGATGTTTGGATGATTTCTTGCACCCCGCAAAAGGTACCATGTACGTGACAACTTTGGACTTGCAGTGTGGTAATTTTCAAATTTCTGTCGTAGAAAAAGATCGGGATAAGACATGCCTTATTACACCTTTTGGTACGTACAGGTTCAAACGTATGCCGTTCGGACTTCGTAATGCTCCTGCGACTTTTCAACGCCTGATTGATCGGTTTAAAACATCAATACCAAATGTACAGATATTGGACTATCTTGATGACATTATCATCTGTTCGCCTACATTTCACGTCCATTTAAAACATCTGCACGTAGTATGTCAGAAGCTGGAATAGTTCAAACTATGCGCTACCAACGCTAAATGTCGTTTTTGCTGTGCCAGTGTAAAGTATCTTGGTCACGTCCTCACAGCAGATGGTATAATAGTCGACCCAGAAAAAACAATGGCTATTGCAGAGCCTAAAGCGCCTCGCAATATAAAAGAGCTGGTATCCTTTATCCAAACGTGTTCTTGGTATCGCCGATTCATTGAACATTATGCGAAAATTGCTAAACCACTGACAGACCTCACAAAAAAGAATGCTGTTTGGCAGTGGACCGACCGGCAGATTGAAGCGTTTAAAAAACTAAAGCAGCTTCTAGTCAGCCCACCAAATTTAAAACAAGCCGAGGATAACGCATCCTGTTTGGTAAAAACCGATGCAAGCGCTTATCATTAGGAGCAATTTTACTGCAGGGGGAGAAAGAACAAGAGCACCCTATAGAGTATGCAAGTCGTTTACTCACTTCAGCCCAGCGTAACTACTCAACCACGGAACAGGAAGCACTTGCCATAGTATGGGCATGCGCCGAGTTTAGAGGCTATATTGAAAGTGCTGAAGTACACTTACATACCGATCACCAACCGCTTAAATGGTTACTAACCGTAAAGTCGGCATCTGGTCGCTTAGCTGGATGGGCACTGCAAATTCAACAATATAACTTCCGTATCGATTATACGCCTGGAAAGACCAACTCCCAAATGATCCCGAAATTGTCACCAAAATGTTCCCAAGTGACCCTGACAGAATCCCGGACGGATCCTCATATGATATCAGAAGGGTCCCCAAATGATCTTGAAATTGTCCAGAAAAATTCACGAAATGACCCCGACGGGATCCCGGACGGATTTCGAAAACCATATAGAAATGATCCCGGAAGGATCACCAAATTATCCCGAAATAATCGCGGACAGATCCCAGACCCCATCCATATATGATCCCCAAATGATAACGAAATGGCCCTGACGGGATTCCAAAGGATCCCGAAAACCATGTAAAACTGATGCCAGAAGGCTCCTTCAATAATCCAGAAAAAGTGGCGAAATGACCCCGACGGGATTCCGTTAACAATCCAGAAAAGATCCCTGAGGAGTCCCTAATGATCGCGGAAGAGTCCCGAAATGACCCTGACGGGATCACGAACGAATCCCGAAAACCATTAAGAAATGATGCCGAAAGGATCCCCAAGTGATCCCGGTCCAAAAATGTTTTGAAATGACCCTGGCGGGATCCCGTACGGATCCTGAAATGATCTCAGAAGGGTCTCCAAATGATCTTGAAATAGTCCAGAATAAGGCACGAAATAACCCCGACGGGATTCAAATGATCTTGAAATAGTCCAGAAAAAGTCACGAAATAACCACGACGAGATCCCGGAAGGATTTCAAAAACCATCCAGAAAAGATCCCTGAAGGGCCCCCAAATGATCCCGAAATAGTCCCGAAATAACCCTGACGGGATCCCGAAAACCATCCCGTCAGGGTTATTTCGGGATTATTTCGAGATCATTTGGGCACTCTTCCGGTATAATTTCTGGATGATTTTCGGGATCCGTCCATGTATTTTTTTAATTCGAAAAAACTGTATACTATTCACATAAGCGTGTATTTTAGGTTATCAGCTCATTTAGTTCTTTTTTTACTCTATTACAAAAATAAAATACATCAGACAAAAATAATTTTTAAACATATAACTTGATAAGCAGGCTAACGTGAATAGCCCATATATTTTATTCTCTCCTTACGGACGGGGTCGCGGGTAAAGGCTAGTCTAATCTAATCTAATATCTAATATCTAATATATTCTAATATATATTATAAATGGGAAAGTTTGGATGTTTGGATGTTTGAATGTTTGGATGTTTGTCCAGACGTTTGTCTTTGTGACTCAATCACGCAAGAACGGCTGGACCGATTTGGATGAAATTTTGCGCACATATAGAAGAAGGATCTACTAGCTATATATTTTTCAAAAGGGGCGTGGTCCCCGCCCCCTAGGAACAGTTATAATTTAATTATTATATTTTTTCGTCTTTGCGACTGAAACACGCCAGAATGGCTACACGGATTTTGATGAAATTTGGGACACAGACAGTAGTCTACTAGCGAAATTTTTTTCGAACATGGAAAGAGGGGTAGGGGTCCCACGACCTCTTCCAGCAATTACTTTTTAATAATTTTTACATATTATAACTTTACGTATACTGGCCTTCACCAATATCACAGACTCAAGGGGTCAAATAAGTCCAGGGCTTACAAAGTAAGCAGTGACACCCTCCGCCCGCCTCCCCCCCCTCCCCTTTATCTCCCTCTCTGGTGTAAAATATATAAATTGTTATAACTCAATATAAATTTTCTCCTAAATCAATAGTTTTTGGTATCTGTCACATACAGATCGAGATCTAGACAATTTTGGAGGAACGATCAGTGGTCCTCTCCTTTTACTCCCGCCATCCGCCCTCCTTCAATTGTTTTTATTAGCTTTACCTGTATGTTTCTATGTAACTTTTCATTCGCTCCAATGCGCCTGCTGCCTTATTAACATGGTTTTATAATTAGCTTCACCTCATATGGAGAACCTTTCGGCATCATTTCTGGATGGTTTTCGGGATCCGTCCCGGATCTCGTCGGGGTCATTTGGGGACTTTTTCAGGATCATTTGGGGGCTATTCCGGGATCATTTCTGGATGGTTTTCAGAATCCGTCCGGGATCCCGTCGGGGTCATTTCGGGACTTTTTCGCGACTAATACGGGATCATTTGGAAACCCTTTCGGCATCATTTCTGGATGGTTTTCGGAATCCGTCCGGGATCTTGTCGGGGTCATTTGGGGACTTTTTCGTGATCATTTAGGGGCTCTTCTGGCATCATTTCTGGATGGTTTTCGGGATCCGTCCGGGATGCCGTCGGGGTCATTTCGTCAGTTTTTCGCGACTTATACGGTGTCATTTGGGAACCCTTTCGGCATCATTTCTGGATGGTTTTCGGGATCCGTCTGGGATCCCGTCGGGGTCATTACGGGACTTTTTCGCGACTAATAGGGGATCATTTGGGAACCCTTTCGGCATCATTTCTGGATGGTTTTCGGGATACGTCCGGGATCCCATCAGGGTAATATCGGGACTATTAGGGGATCATTTGGGGACCTTTCCGGCATCATTTCTGGATGGCTTTCGGGATCCGTCCGGGATCCCGTCGGGGTCATTTCGGGACTTTTTCGCGACTAATACGGGATCATTTGGGAACCCTTTCGGCATCATTTCTGGATGGTTTTCGGGATCCGTCCGGGATCCCGTCGGGGTCATTTCGGGACTTTTTCGCGACTAATACGGGATCATTTGGGAACCCTTTCGGCATCATTTCTGGATAATTTTCGGGATCCGTCCGGGATGCCGATGAGGTCACATCGGGACTATTTCGGGATCATTTGGGATACCTTCCGGCATCATTTCTGGATGGTTTTCGGAATCCGTCCGGGATCTTGTCGGGGTAATTTGGGGACTTTTTCGCGACTAATACGGGATCATTTGTGGACCCTTTCGGCATCATTTCTGGATAGTTGTCGGTATCCGTTCGGGATCCCGTCACGGTCATTTCGGGACTATTAGGGGATCATTTGAGGACCTTTCCGGCATCATTTCTGGATAGTTTTCGGAATCCTTTCGGGATCCCGTCACGGTAATTTCGGGACTTATTCGGGATCATTTAAGGATGGCTTTCAGGATTCGTCCGGGAACCCGTCAGGTTAATTTGTGGACTTTTCCGAGATTATTTCGGGATCATTTTGGGACCTTCCCAAGATCATTTCTGGATGGATTTCGGGATCTGTCCGGGATGCCGTCAGGGTCATTTTGGGACTATTAGGTGATTATTTGAGGACCTTTCCGGCATTACTTCTGGATGGTTTTCGGTTTCCGTTCAGGATCCCGTTAGAATAATTGCGGGACTTTTCCGGGGTCATTTGGGGTCCCTTCCAGCATCATTTCTGTATGGTTTTTGGGATTCGTCCGGCATCCCGTCGGGGTAATTTCGGGACTCTTACTCAACTAATACGGGATAATTTGCGGGCCCTTTCTGTATCATTTCTGGATAGTTGTCGGGATCCGTTCGGGATCCCGTCAGGGTCTTTTCGGAACTATTAGGAGATCATTTGAGGACCTTTCCGGCATCATTTCTGGATAGTTTTCGGGATCCTTTCGGGGTCCCATCAGGGTCATTTCGGGACTTTTTCGGCAACATTTAAGATTGGCTTTCAGGATTCGTCCGGGATCCCGTCAGGGTAATTTCTGGACTTTTCCGAGACTATTTCGGGATCATTTTGGGACCCTCCCAAGATCATTTCTGGATGGATTTCGGTATCTGTCCGGGATGCCGTCAGGGTCATTTTGGAACTATTAGGTGATCATTTGAGGACCTTTCCGGCATCACTTCTGCATGTTTTTCGGTATCCGTTCAGGATCCCGTTAGAATAATTGCGGGACTTTTTCGAGATCATTTGGGGTCCCTTCCAGCATCATTTCTGTATGGTTTTTGGGATTCGTCCGGCATCCCGTCGGGGTCATTTCGGGACTTTTACTCGACTAATAGGGGACAATTTGCGGGCCCTTTCTGTATCATTTCTGGATAGTTGTCGGTATCCGTTCGGGATCCCGTCAGGGTCTTTTCGCAACTATTAGGAGATCATTTGAGGACCTTTCCGGCATCATTTCTGGATAGTTTTCGGGATCCTTTCGGGGTCCCATCAGGGTCATTTCGGGACTTTATTGGCAACATTTAAGATTGGTTTTCAGGATTCGTCCGGGATCCCGTCAGGGTAATTTCTGGACTTTTCCGAGACTATTTCGGGATCATTTTGGGACTCTCCCAAAATCATTTCTGGATGGATTTCGGTATCTGTCCGGGATGCCGTCAGGGTCATTTTGGAACTATTAGGTGATCATTTGAGGACCTTCCCGGCATCATTTCTGGATAGTTTTCGGAATCCTTTCGGGATCCCGTCACGGTAATTTCGGGACTTTTTGGGGATCATTTAAGCATGGCTTTCAGGATTCGTCCGGGAACCCGTCTGGGTAATTTCTGGACTTTTCCGACACTATTTCGGGCTAATTTTGGGACATTTGAGGACTTTTCCGGCATCACTTCTGGATGGTTTTCGTAATCCGTTCAGGATCCCGTAGGAATAATTGCGGGACTTTTTCGGGATCATTTGCGGACCCTTTCGGCATCATTTCTGGATAGTTTTCGGGATTCTTTCGGGGTCCCATCAGGGTAATTTCGGGACTTTTTCGGCATCATTTAATATTGGTTTTCAAGATTCGTCAGGGATCCCGTCAGGGTAATTTCTGGACTTTTCCGAGACTATTTCGGGATAATTTTGGGACCTTCCCAAGATCATTTCTGGATGGATGTCGGGATCTGCCCGGGAGGCCGTCAGGGTCATTTTGGGACTATTAGGTGATCATTTGAGGACCTTGCCGGCATCACTTCTGGATCGTTTTCGGTATCCGTTCAGGATCCCGTCGGAATAATTGCGGGACTTTTTCGGGATCATTTGGGGTCCCTTCCGGCATCATTTCTGGATGGTATTTGGGATTCGTCCGGCATCCCGTCGAGGTCATTTCGGGACTTTTTCTCGACTAATACGGGATCATTTGCGGGCCCTTTCGGCATCATTTCTGGATAGTTGTCGGGATCCGTTCGGGATCCCGTCAGGGTCTTTTCGGAACTATTAGGAGATCATTTGAGGACTTTTCCGGCACACTTCTGGATGGTTTTCGTTATCCGTTCAGGATCCCGTAGGAATAATTGCGGGACTTTTTCGGGATCATTTGCGGACCCTTTTGGCATCATTTCTGGATAGTTTTCGGGATTCTTTCGGGGTCCCATCAGGGTCATTTCGGAACTTTTTCGGCATCATTTAATATTGGTTTTCAGGATTCATCAGGGATCCCGTCAGGGTAATTTCTGGACTTTTCCGAGACTATTTCGGGATCATTTTGGGACCTTCCCAAGATCATTTCTGGATGGATTTTGGAATCTGCCCGGGATGCCGTCAGGGTCATTATGGGACTATTAAGTGATCATTTGAGGACCTTTCCGGCATCACTTCTGGATGGTTTTCATTGCGGGACTTTTTCGGGATCATTTGGGGTCCCTCCCAAGATAATTTCTGGATGGATTTCGGGATCTGTCCGGGATCCCGTCAGGGTCATTTAGGGATGCGTTCGAGATGCCGTCAGGGTCATTTCGGGACTTCTTCGGGACTATATCGGGATCATTTCTGGATGGTTTACGAGATCCGTCCAGGCCCCTTAAGGGTAATTTCGGGACTATTAGGTGATTATTTGAGGACCTTTCCGGCATCACTTCTGGATGATTTTCGGTATCCGTTCGGGATCCCGTCGGAATCAATGCGGGACTTTGTCGGAATCATTTGGGATCCCTTCCGGCATTATTTCTGGATGGTTTTCGGGATTTGTCCGGGATACCGTCGGGGTTATTTCGGTACCTTTTCGGGGCTAATACATTTCATTTGGGGACCCTTCCGGCATAATTTCTTGATGGTTTGCCGGACCCAACAGGGTAATTTCGGGACCATTTTGGGATCATTTGGGGACCCTTCCGAGATCATTTCTGGATCCGTCCGGGATGCCGTAGGAGCCATTTCGGGATTTTTTGTTACTTTTCCGGGATAGTTTTTGGACCCTTCCGGGATCATTTCTGGATCTGTGCTGGATCCCATTTGGGTCATTTCCGGACTATTTCGGGATCATTTAGGGACCCTTCCGGAATCATTGCTGTATGGTTTTCGTGATCCGTCGTGGATCCCCTCGGAGCCATTTCGGAAATTTTTCTGGAGTATGTCGGGATAATTTAGGGACCCTTCCTGGATATTTTCTGGATGGTTTTTGAGATCCGCCCGGGAGCCCGTCATGGTCATTTCGGAACCTTTTCGGGATCATTTTGGAACACCTTCAGGGATCATTTCTGTGTGGTTCTCTGGATACGTCTAGAATCGTGTCGTTGTCATTTCTGGTTTTTTGGGACTATTCCGGGAACTTTTGGAGACCCCTTCGGGGCATTTCTGGACGGTTTTCGGGATCCGTCCGCGATAGCGTGGGGCTCATTTCGTAGCTTTTTCTGGATAATTTCGGGATCATTTGGGATCCTATCAGGTTATCAGCTCATTTAGTTCTTTTTTTTACTCAATTATAAAAATAAAATGCATTAGACAGAAAACAAAATTTTAAACAGATAACTTGAAAAGCAGGCTAACGCGAATAGCCCATATATTTAAATTTCTCCTTGCGGACGGGGTCGCGGGTAAAGGCTAGTATATTATAAATGGCAAAGTTTGGATATTTGGATGTTTGGATGTTTAGATGTTTGGATGTTTGGATGTTTGTCCAAACGTTTGTCTTTGTGACTCAATCACGCAAGAACGGCTGGACGGATTTGGATGAAATTTGGCACACACATAGCCAATAGTCCAGAAGGATCTACTAGATATATATTTTTCAAAAGGGGGAGGTCCCCGCCACGAACAGTTATAATTTAATTATTATATTTTTTAGCCTTTGCGACTGAATCACGCCAGAACGGCTACACGGATTTTGATGAAATTTGGGACACAGACAGTAGTCTACTAGCGAAATTTTTTTCGAACATGGAAATAGGGGTGGGGGTCCCACGGCCCCTTCGAGCAATTACTTTTTAATAATTTTTACACATAATAACTTTACGTATACTGGCCTTCACCAATATCACAGACTCAATGGGTCAAATAAGTCGAGGGCTTACAAAGTGAGCAGTGACACCCTCCGCCCCCCCCCCCCCCCCTCCCTTTCTATCCCTCTTGTGTAAAATCTATAAATTGTTATAACTCAATATAAATTTTCTCCTAAATCAATAGTTTTTGGTATCTGGCACACACAGATCGAGATCTAAACAATTTTGGAAAAACGAGCAGCGATACTTCTCCTCCCGCCATCTGCCCTCCATCAATTGTTTTTATTAGCACGCTTTTATTAGCTTTACCTGTAAGTTTATTTGTAACTCTTCATTCGCTCCAACGCGCCTGCTGCCTTATTAAAATGGTTCTACAATTAGCTTCGCCTTATTTGTAATCCCGTTGGGGTCATATCGAGACCCTTCCGGGATCATTTTTGGATGGTTTTCGGGATGCGTCCCGGATCCCGCCGGGGTCATTTCGGGACTTTTTCGGGATAATTTTTGAACCCTTCCGGGATCATTTCTGTATAGTTTTCGGGATCCGTCCGGGATCCCGTCGGGGTTATTTTGTGATATTTTCGGGACTATTCCGGGATCATTTCGGGACTTTTTAGCGAACATTTAGGGACCTTTCCAGCAACATTTCTGGATGGGTTTCGGGATCCGTTCGGCATCCAGTCGGGGTATTTTCGAGATCATTTGCGTACCTTTGAGAGATAAATTCTTGATGGTTTCCGGGATCATTACGGGACTTTTTCGGGGTCATTTTAGGTCCCTTCCGCCATTATTTCTGGATGGTTTTCGAGATCCGTCCGGGATTCCGTCGGGGTCATTTCGCGACTTTTTCGGGATCATTTGGGGTCCCTTCCGGCATCATTTCTGGATGGTTTTCGGGATCCGTTCGGGATCATTTCGGGACTATTAGGGGATCATTTGAAGACCTTTCCGGCATCATTTCTGCATAGCTGCCGGGATTCGTCGGGGATCATTTCGGGACTATTAGGAGATCATTTGAAGACCTTTCCGGCATCATTTCTGCATAGTTTCCGGGATCCGTCGGGGATCTCGACGGGGTCATTTCGGTATCATTTCTGCATAGTTTCCGGGGTTCGTCCGAGATACCGTCGGGGTCATTTCGGGACTTTTTCTCTAATAATACGGGATTATTTGGGAACCCTTTCGGCATTGTTACTGGATGGTTTTCGGGATCCAACCGGAATCCGCGCGGTATCATTTCGGGACTCTTAGGAGATCATTTGAGGACCTCTCCGGCATCATTTCTACATAGTTTCCTGGATCCGTCGAGACTCTCGACGGGGTAATTTCGGGACTATTTCCGGATCATTTGGGGGTACCTACCGGGATCACATCTGGATGGTTTTTGGTATCCGTCCGGGATCCCGTCGCAATCATTTCGGGACTTTTTCGGGATCATTTGGGGTACCTACGGGCATCATTTCTGGATGGTTTTCGGTATCCGTCCGGGATCCCGCCGGGGTCATTTCGGGACTTTTTCGGGATCATTTGGGGTACCTACCGGCATCATTGGTGGATGGTTTTCGGTATCCGTCCGGGATCCCTTCGGGGTCATTTCGGGACTTTTTCGGGATTTTTGGGGTCCCTTCCAGTATCATTTCTGGATGGTTTTAAGGATCCGCCCGGGATCCCGACGGGGTCATTTTGGGACTATTTCGGGATCATTCTGAGGTACCTACCGGCATCATTTCTAGATGGTTTTCGGTATCCGTCCAGGATCCCGTCGGGGTCATTTAGGGACTTTTTCGGAATTTTTTGGGGTCTCTTCCGGCATCATTTCTGGATGGCTTTCGGTATTCGTCCGGGATCCCGTGGGAATCATTTCGGGACTTTTTCGGGGCTATTTCGGGATCAGTTGGGTTATTTTCCGACATCATTTCAGTATGGTTATCGGGATCCATCCGGGATTGCGTCGGGGCCATTTCGGGATCATTTGGTGTCCCTTCCGGCGTAATTTCTGGATGGTTCTCGGGATCCGTCAGGAATTCCGTCGGGGCCATTCGGGACTAATACGGGATGAATTGGCGAGCCTTTCGGTATCATTTCTGGATGGTTTTGGGATCTGTACGGGAACCCATAAGGGTAATTTCGGCACTTTTTCGGGACTATTTCTGAATCATTTTGGGACCCCTCCTGGTTAATATCTGGATGATTTTCGGGATCTGTCCTGGAATCTTAGTATCATCTTGGGACCCTTCCGGAATCATTTTAGGTCTCTTCACAACCGGTAGTTCAGCACACATGCCTTTTTAAATTATGACCTTTTATGGCCTTGGATTTGCTGCTAATTATTCGTAATTAAAATTGTGTATGTTTTATCTTCAATCTAACACAGCTTTTTCGTTCTATAATCGTGTAAGGAACTGTTATAACTACAATTACAATTACAATTTTTGTAATATTTTAACCAACTAAATACCCGAAAAAGCAACACTATTTTCGTCTAAAAAATTCTCTTTGGTTTTAGCTAATTGTAGTTTCACTCCTTTGTTCTATGAGTAGTAATTCTTTCACCCCTTTCATATCAGTTAATTTAATTTAAAAACAAAATGTATTTTTTTAATTCGAAAAGCTGTATTGTACTATTCATGATAGCGTGCCTTTCAGCTTATCTTCTCATTTAGTTCTTTTTTTTACTAAATTACAAAAATAAAATACATTAGACAAAAATAATTTTTAAACAGATAACTTGATAAGCAGGCTAACGTGGATAGCACATATATTTTATTTTCTCCTTGCGGACGGGGCCGCGGGTAAAGGCTAGTATCTAATCTAATATATATTATAAATGGGAAAGTTTGGATGTTTGTATGTTTGTATGTTTGTCCAGACGTTTTTTTTGTGACTCAATCACGCAAGAACGGCTGGACGGATTTGGATGAAATTTGGCACACATATAGCTAATAGTCTAGACTCTAGAAGGATCTACTAGCGAAATTTTTTTTGAACATGGAAAGGGGGGCGGAGGTCCCACGACACCTTCGAATAATTACTTTTTAATAATTTTTACACAGTATAACTTAATGTATACTGACCTTCACCAATATTACAAACTCAATGGGTCAAATAAGTCGAGGGCTTACAAAATGAGCAGTGAAACCACCCTCCCCCCTCCTCTCCCGCTCTGGTGCAAAATCTATAAATTGTTACAACTCAATGTAAATTTTCTGGTAAATCAATAATTTGTGGTATCTGGCTCACGCTTTTATTAGCTTTACCTGTATATTTCTATGTAACTCTTCATTCGCTCCAACGCGCCTGCTGCCTTATTAACATGATTTTATAATTAGCTTCACCTTATTTGTAATCCCGTTAGGGTCATATCGATACCCTGCCGGGATCATTTCTGTATGGTTTTCGGGATCCGTCGGGGATCCCGCTGTGGTCATTTTGGGAAATTTTCGGGACTATTCCGGGATAATTTCTGGACTATTTCGCGATTATTTGGGGACCCTTCCGGCATCGTTTCTGGATGAGTTTCGGGAACCGTCCGGCATCCATTCGGAATATTTTCGGGATCATTTGCGTACCTTTGAGAGATAAATTCTTTATGGTTTCTGGGATCACTACGGGACTTTTTCGGGTTCATTTTGGGTTCTTTCCGTAATCATTCCTGAATTGTTTTAGGGATCCGTCCGGGATCCCTTCGGGGCCATTTCGGGGCTATTTTGGGATCATTAGGGGTATCTTCCGGCATCATTTCTGGATGGTTTTCGGGATCCGTCCGGGATCGCATGGGGGTCATTTTGTAACTTTTTCTCGACTAATACGGGATCATTTGGAGACCCTTTCCGCATCATTTCTGAATGGTTTTCGGGATCCTTCCGGGATCCCTTCGGGGTTATTTTGGGACATTTTTGGGACTATTCCGGTACAATTTCAGGACTATTTCGCGATCATTTGGGGACTCTTCCGCCATCGTTTCTGGATGGGTTTCGGGATCCGTCCGGCATCCCGTTGGGGTTTTTTCGGGATTATTTGCGTACCTTTGAGAGATAAATTCTTTATGGTTTCTGGGATCACTACGGGACTTTTTCGGGGCCATTTTGGGTCCTTTCCGTAATCATTCCTGGATGGTTTTAGGGATCCGTCCGGGATCCCGTCGGGCCCATTTCGGACCTATTTCGGGATCATTAGGGGTATCTTCCGGCATCATTTCTGGATGGTTTTCGGGATCCGTCCGGGATCGAGTCGGGGTCATTTTGTAACTCTTTCCGACTAACACGGGATCATTTGGAGACCCTTTCGGCATCATTTCTGGATGCTTTTCGGGATCCGTTCGGGATCCCGTAGGTGTCATTTCGGGACTATTTCGGCATCATTTGGGGTACCCTCCGGCATCATTTCTATATGGTTTTCGGGATCCCGGCGGGGTCATTTCGGGATCATTTGGGTTCCGCTATCATTTCTGGATGGTTTTCGGGATCCGTCCGGGATCCCGTCGGGGTCATTTCGGGACTTTTACTCGATTAATACGGGATCATTTGGGAACCTTCCGCCATAATTTCTGGATGGTTTTCGTGATCCGCCCGGGATCGCGTGGGGTAATTTCGGGACTTTTTTAGGATCACGTGGGGTCCCTTCCGGCATCATTTCTGGATGGTTTTCGGGATCCTTTCTGGGTCATTTCGGGACTATTTCCGGATCATTTGGCGTACCTTCCGGCATCATTTCTAGATGGTTTTCGGGATCCGTCCGGGATGCCGTCGGGGTAATTTCGGGACTTTTACGCGATTAATACGGGATCATTTGGGAACCTTTCGCCATCATTTCTGGATGGTTTTCGGGATACGTCCGGGATCCCGTCAGGGTCATTTCGGGACTATTAGAGGATCATTTGAGGACCTCTCCGGTATCATATCTGGATGGTTTTCGGGATCCGTCCGGGATCCCGTCGGGGTGATTTCGGGACTTTTACTCGATTAATACGGGATCATTTGGGAACCTTTCGCCATAATTTCTGGATGGTTTTCGTGATCCGCCCGGCATCCCGTGGCGGTAATTTCGGGACCTTTTTGGGATCACGTGGGGTCCCTTCCGATATCACTTCTGGATGATTTTCGGTATCCGCTCGGGGTCCCGTCGGAATCATTGTGGGACTCTTTCGGAATCATTTGGGATTCCTTCCGGCATCATTTCTGGATGGTTTTCGGGATTTGTCCGGGATCCCGTCGGGGTTATTTCGGGACCTTTTCGGGGCTAATACGGGATCATTTTGGGATCCTCTAGGGGTCCTTTTTTGACTTTTTCTGTATTATTTCGGGATCATTTGTGGACCCTTCCGGCATAATTTCTTGATGGTTTGCCTGATCCATCAGGGTCATTTCGGGACCATTTTGGGATCATTTGGGGACCCTTCCGAGATCATTTCTGGATTCGTTCGGGATGCCGTAGGAGCCATATCGGGATTTTTTCTTACTTTTCCGGGATAGTTTTTGGACCCTTCCGGGATCATTTCTGGATCTGTGCGGGATCCCATCTGGGTCATTTCCGGAATACTTCGGGATCATTTTGAGATCCTTCCGGAATCATTTCTGTATGGTTTTCGCGATCCGTCGTGGATCCCCTCGGACCCTTTTCGGAACTTTTTCTGGAGTATGTCGGGATAATTTAGGTACCCTTCCTGTATATTTTCTGGATGGTTTTTGAGATCCGCCCCGGAGCCCGTCAGGGTCATTTCGGAACGTTTTCGGGATCATTTTGGAACACCTTCATTTCTGCGTGGTTCTCTGGATACGTCTAGAATCGTGTCGTTGTCATTTCGGGCTTTTTGGGACCATTCCGGGAACTTTTGGAGACCCTTCCGGGGCATTTCTGGATGGTTTTCGGGATCCGTCCGCGATAGCGTGGGGGTCATTTCGTAGCTTTTTCTGGATAATTTCGGGATCATTTGGGATCCTATCAGGTTATCAGCTCATTTAGTTCTTTTTTTACTCAATTACAAAAATAAAATGCATTAGACAGAAAACAAAATTTTAAACAGATAACTTGATAAACAGGCTAACGTGAATAGCCCATATATTTAAATTTCTCTTTGCGGACAGGGCCGCGGGTAGACGCTAGTCTAATATATATTATAAATGGCAAAGTTTGGATGTTTGGATGTTTGTCCAGACGTTTTTTTTTGTGACTCAATCACGCAAGAACAGCTGGACCGATTTGGATGAAATTTGCCACGCATATAGCCAATAGTCTAGAAGGATCTACTAGCTATATTTTTTTGAAAATGGGGGGGTCCCCGCCTCCTAAGAACAGTTATAATTTAGTTATTGTACTTTTTCGTCTTTGTGATTGAATCACGCCAGAACGGCTACACGTATTTTGATGAAATTTGGGACACAGACAATAGTCTACTAGCGAAATTTTTTTCGAACATGGAAAGGGGGTGGGGTTCCCAACGACCCCTTCGAACAATTACTTTTTAATAATTTTTACACATTATAACTTTACGTATACGAGCCTTCACCAATATTACATACTCAATGGGTCAAATAAGTCGAGTGCTTACAAAGTGAGCAGTGACACCCTCCGCCCCCTACCCCCTCTGATGTAAAATCTATAAATTGTTATAACTCAATATACAATTTCTCCTAAATCAATAGTTTTTGGTATCTGGCACATACAGATCGACATCTAAACAATTTTGGAAACACGATCAGTGGTCCTCTCCTTCTCTTCCGCCATCCGCCCTCCACCAATTGTTTTTATTAGCACGCTTTTATTAGCTTTATCTGTATGTTTCTATGTAAATCTTCATTCGCTCCAACGCGCCTGCTGTCTTATTAAGATGGTTTTATAATTAGCTTCAACTTATTTGCAATCCCGTTAGGGTCATATCGAGACCCTACCGGGATCATTTCTGGATGGTTTCCGGTATCCGTCCGGGATCCCGCCGGGGTTATTTCGGGACTTTTTCGGGATCATTTTGATAATTTCTGTATAATTTTCGGGATCCGTCCGGGATCCCGTCGGTGTTATTTTGGGACATTTTCGGGACTATTTCGCGATCATTTGGGGACCCTTCCGGCGTCATTTCTAGACGGTTTTCGGGATCCCGTCAGGGTCATTTCGGGACTATTAGGGGGATCATTTGAGGATCTTTCCAGCGTCATTTCTGGAAAGTTTTCGGGATCTGTACGGGAACCCATCGGCGTAACTTCGGCAATTTTTCGGGACTATTTCGGGATCATTTGGGGACCCTTCTGGCATCATTTTTTGATGGTTTGCCGGATCCATCAGTGTCATTTTCGGGACCATTTTGGGATCATTTGGGGGACCCTTCCGAGGTCATTTCTGGATCCGTCCGTGATGCCGTAGGAGTAATTTCGAGATTTTTTTGTTACTTTTTCGGGATAGTTTTGGGACCCTTCCGGGATAATTTCTGGATTCGTGCGGGATCCCATCGGGGTCATTTACGGACTATTTCGGGATCATTTTGGGACCCTTCCGGAATAATTTCTGTATGACTTTCGCGATCCGTCGTGGATCGGTCATTTCGGAACTTTTTCTGGACTATGTCGGGATAATTTAGGAATCCTTCTTGGATATTTTCTAGATGGTTTTTGAGATCCTTCAGGAATCATTTCTGTGTGCTTCTCTGGATAAATCTAGAATCGTGTCATTGTTATTTCGGGTTTTTATAGGACTATTCTGGGAACTTTTGGAGACCTTTACGGGGCAATTCTGGATGGTTTCGGGATTCGTTCTCGATATCGTCGGGGTCATTTCGTGGCTTTTTCTGGATAATTTCGGGATCATTTGGGATCCTATCAGGTTATCAGCTCATTTAGATCTTTTTTTACTCAATTACAAAAATAAAATGCATTAGACAGAAAAAAAATTTTAAACAGATAACTTGATAAGCAGGCTAACGTGAATAGCCCACATATTTCATTTTCTCCTTGCGAACGGGGCCGCGGGTAAAGGCTATTATATTATAAATGGGAAAGATTGGATGTTTAGATGTTTGGATGTTTGGATGTTTGTCCAGACGTTTGTCTTTGTGAATCAATCACGCAAGAACGGCTGGACGGATTTAGATGCAATTTGGCACACATATAGCCAATAGTCTAGAAGGATGAACTAGCTATATTGTGTTGAAAAAGGGGAGGTCCCCGATCCTTAGGAACGGTTATAATTTAATTATCGTATTTTTTCGTCTTTGTGACTGAATCACGCCAGGACGGCTACACGGATTTTGATGAAATTTGATACACAGGTGGACAATGATCTACTGGCGACATTTTTTTCGAAAATGGAAAGGGGGGCAGGGGTTACACGACCCTTCGAACAATTACTATTTAATAATTTTTAGATTTTATAACTTTACGTTTACTGACCTTCACCAATACTACAAACTCAATAGGTCAAATAAGTCGAGGGCTAACAAAGTGAGCAGTGACAGCCTCCGTATCATCATTTCGGGACTATTTTGGGATCATTTTGGGAACCTTCCGGGATCATTTCTGGATGGTTTTCGGGATCAGTCCGGGATCCTGTGTGGGTAATTTCGGGATCATTTGCGGACCCTTCAGAGGTCAGTTCTGGATGGTTTTCGGGATCCGTCCTTGGTACCGTCTTAGTGACTTTGGGCCTTTTTCGGGATCATTTCTGGATTGTTTTCGGAATCCATCCTGTATTCCGTGAGGGTCATTTCGAGACTTTTTCTGGACTATGTCAGGGTCATTTCGGGACTCATACGGGATAATTTCTAGATGGTTTTCAGGTTCGCGTCAGGGTAATTTCGGGTCTTTTTCGGGACTATTTCGGGATCATTTGAGGACCCCTCCGACATCATTTCTGGATGATTTTCTTGATCCCGTCAGGATCATTTCGGGATCCTTCCGGATTCATTTCTGGATGGTTTTCGGGATCCATCCGGGATCACGTCAGGGTCATTTCGGGACTTTTTCTGGACTATGTTAGGGTCACTTGGGACTCTTACGCGATCATTTCTAGATTGTTTTCGGGATTTCGTCAAAGTCATTTCGGGACTATTTCGGAATCATTTGGAGATCCTTCCGGCACCACTTGTAGATGGTTTTCGGGAGCCCGTCAGGGTAATTTCGAGACTTTTTCGGGACCCTTCCGTCATCATTTCTGGATGGTTTTCGCGATCCGTCCTGTATTCCGTCAGGGTCATTTCTGGACTTTTTCGGGACTACCTCGGGACCCTTCCCGCATCATTTCTGGATAGTTTTCGGGATCCGTGCAGGATTCCGTCACAATAATGTTGAGACTTTTTCGGGATCCTTTGGGGACCCTTCCGGCATCATATCTGGATTGTATTCGGGATCCGTCCGCGACCCGTCAGGTTAGTTCGGGACTATTTAGGGATCATTTGGGGACTCTCAAGTATAATTTCTGGATGGTTTTCGGGATCATTTGAGGACAATTTTGGTATCATTTTGGGACCCTTCCGGGATCATTTAAGGACTCTTTGAAACCGGTAGTTCAGAACACGTGCCTTTTTAAATTATGAGCTTTTATGGCCGTGGATTTGCTGCAAGTTATTTGTAATTAAAATTCGGTATGTTTTATCTTTAATATCTAACACAGCTTTTTCGTTCTATTTTTGATTTTTTTAAATGAATCCTGTAATGAACTGTTAGAACTATAATTACACTTTTTGTAATATTTTAACCAATTAAATAGTTCCCCCCATAAATACAGAAAACAAAAATTCAGGAACACATTTTTTCAGAAAACATTAGCCAGAACCCTTTTTTCAGAAAGCCAAAATTCAGAAGTCAAAATTCGGAAGTCAAATTTCAGAAGTCAAATTTCAGAAGTCAAGTTTCAGAATTCAAATATCAGAAGTAAAATTTCAGAAGTCAAAATTCAGAAAGTAATCAGACAGTAAAAAAACATAAAATTTTGCGCAAAATTGCTGTCTGATTACTTTCGGAATTTTCTCTTCTGAAATTTTAGGTTAGGGTTAGGTTAGGTTCAAGTGGCTGCCGTCCACATCGGAGCGGCGCACTTAGGCCTTTATAGGCCCATTGTGAAACCACACGGATTTGTTCCTACTCTCCTAATCAAACCACTTCGTTGAGCTTGTGAAGCTAACGTGTATTGACCTACGAGAAACATCTTGCCCATAAATGTTGCCTTCTTCTACCGAGCGCTGGACATTCACAGAGTAGATGCTTAACAGTTTCAGGCTCTTCTTCGTTGCCACAGCTTCTACAAAAATCATTAAATGGAGCGCCAATCCTTTCAGCATGCGGTCCAATACAAACATGACCAGTGAGAATACCTACAATTAAGGAAAGATCCCTCTTAGGGAGGCTGAGAAGATCTCGCGATCTCTTCTCATTCCATTCCGGCCATGTGAGTTTTGCCGTGTGGCATCTATCATGATGCTTCCACCTGGCTCCCGCTTCCATCAGCAGAGCCTCCTTTATCTTGAGCTTGCAGGTGGTGAGCGGCATGCCCAACCTCTTCCAGGATGGCGAAAGTGGAAGGGAGGTACCCTTTCTTGCAAGCTCATCCGCCATCTCATTACCTGGTATGCTCTTATGTCCCGGAACCCATACCAGATGCACAGTAAACTGTTCAGCCATCACGTTAAGTGATCTGCGACAGCCTACTACAGTTTCAGAATTAGTTGTGACAGAGTCAAGGTCTTTCAGTGCTGTTTGACGGTCTGAGAAAATATAAATGTGCTTCTGAGAGACTGCCTTCTGCCTAAGGCAGTCCACATGGTCTTGTATGGCCGCAAGCTCGGCCTGAAATACGCTACAGTGATCCGGAAGGCGAAACGATCTTTGTATGTCCAATCGTTCCGAATAGACACCCCCTCCGACCCTGTTATCCACTTTAGATCCATCTGTGTAGATCTGAATGCTGTTAGTGGGCCAATCAGGGTCATTCACCCACTGTTCCCTCTCAGGGATTAATACCTCGTATCACTTGTTAAAGTTGGTATGTGGTTTGCAGAAATCTGTCCATTCCGGTATGCAGAATCTGCCGAGAAGTTCAGTATGTTTGCAGTGAGATCATGTGGTCGGTTTCCTCAGCCTAATAACTGCACATGCTGCATATTTTATGTCATAGCTTCCGTTGGCGTTATGCGGATGGCTCCGCTTATGCATAGTAGTGCATATCTTTGCACCTTTTGAAGAGCAAGAAACGTGGAGGATTTATTCAGGGCGGGCCACCATCCCGCCACCCCGTATAGCAATATTGGCCTAACTATGGCCGTGTATAACCAATGTACTATCATAGGGGACATACCCAATTTCCGTCCAATTGCCCCTTTACATGTGTATAGGGCAACCGTGGCCTTACGGACATATTCCGTGGTGTTTTGTGTCCAGTTCAATTTCTTATCAAGTGTGAGCCCTAGATAGTTGGCGGACTCACTTAAGCACTGTGTTTGCCAGCACTGGAGTTGAGAGAGGTGGTATCTTATACCTCCCATGCTTCGACCCTTCTTAATTCCACCTGGAATTTTACTTCTGAATTTTTTTTCAGACTGGAACACAGCAGCGTCGAAAGAAGGCGTTATATTCAATCAAATTATATGTATAATAACAGAAAATTGGGTGAAGTCCGTGCAAATAATTCCATAGAAAGGTGGCACAACGTCATTCGAAGTGCTTTTGGGACACAGTTCCAAAATTAGCAGTGCCCGAAATGGATCTATACAACGAGCTTTGGCAGTTGTCTAAATTTTTTTCTTTCTTCTATTCTAATTTAAATTTTTTTCAAATAAAGAAAAAATTTACCATAACAATAATAATGATAAAATAATTATTGTTATGCCTTGAGCTCGATTCGTTCCGCGATCTTACAAATCAATAGGCCGATCTAACAACAAAAATTGTAAATTCATTTGAAAAAGATAAACGCGAAACAAATTAATTAATTACAGGCTTGCTATTGCACACAATTCAACATTTTAGATTGTACTACTTTTTCTTTATACATAATTTCTTCCAAATAAATAAACGTTTTTGAATTTTGAGAAAAATTTAATGTTTTTCTGTCGTCCGGCTACTTTCAGAATTTTGCCTTCTGGAATTTGACTTCTGAATTTTCACTTCTGAAATTTGAATTCTTCATTTTGACTTCTGAAATTTGACTTCTGAAATTAGACTTCTGAGGTTTGACTTGTGAGTTAGTCAGTAAACGTTCCTATCCATCCACATTCTTCCAATTTGCGAAACAGAGAATATGGAGCATTCAATTGCGGGAGCAAGCTGTCGCCCCTTGCGGCTGACTCGCTTTAGTTTAACAATTGATTGGTCTTGGAGATCTGCTCATCTCCTTCAGCTCTGTATTTACGGCCACCCACATTGTTGAAACTATTGGGATTGGTACTGCAATAACTTGCAATGTGCCCTGGCTTTCCACATTTAAAGCATTTGACGGCCCCATCGTTTTTCTGCTCCGTTCCTTTTAATGCTTCCAAAATTGTGTCTACCGAGTCTGGCCTTTCCACTTCCACGCGATGAGCTTTGTATGCGGGCTTACTCAAAAGTGACGCTGTTTCTTGAGTCAGTGCATGGAATACCGTTTCTGCGAATTGGGTTTGGGTTTGCATATGTCGCTGGCTTCGTTTCTACGTCCTGTATGCCATTTATAAAACTCTGGATTTTTACCCTATCGGTGTACTCCACGGGTGCGCCCGCATTTGCCAAATGAGCCAACCTTTCAACATCCGAAGCAAACTCTTGCAAAGTCTCATTAGCTTTTTGGTAACGGTTTTGCAATTCTATTTGATATATCTGTTTCCTGTTTTCGCTTCCGTACCTTTGTTCTACAGCAGCCATCAATGCGTCATAACTGTTCCGTTCGTACTCCGGAATAGTCTGTAAGATTTCGGCAGCTGGTCCTTTCAATGCCACGAACAATGCAGCAACTTTATCGTCCGCATTCCAGTTGTTCACTGCTGACGTCTTCTCAAACTGAGGCTTGAATACCTGGAAAGGAAAAGAACCGTCAAAGGATGGAGTTTTAACCTTCGGATTAGACGTTGAAGTGACTGGGCGGTTCAATTGTAATTCCTGGATCCTATCTTTCAAAGCATCCATCTCTGCCTCTATTTTATCCTGTCGACCACTGAATCCTTCATGAAACTGGGTTAGGTTTTCTTCAATATGCGCTTCCAGGTTAGATGATATACGGACTTCCTGCTCTTCTAGTTGTGCGGAGATCTGAGATGATATCTGTGCTGAAATTTGTACCGACATACGCGTCTCCTGTGCTTCAATCTTAGATGTTATTCGTGTCTCCTGCGACTTCAGTTGAGATGCCAAATATGTCTTCTGTTCTTCCAGTTGAGAGGACATTTGCGACGCCAATATCATGTTCAAGTCTGTGCCCGTAACTGTCTGCGATGTTTCATTTTTCTCTTCAATTTTTGTTGTCTCCTCGCCATTAAGAGGAAAGACATACTATTCCACGTTAATTTCTTCTGCTTCAATTGCTTCTCGAAGTCGTGCCTGAAGTTCGAGTTTAATGCCGCTTGTATTCAATCCACGGCTCTACAACTCCTTCTTCAGTTGCTGAATCTTCAATTCACTGAACTTTGCCAAGTCCAAGTTGTATTCAAAATCGTCGGAATTTATTCAACAATTCCTCTTCTGACACCAATTGTAACGAATTTACTGCAAATCCTCTTCTTTGCACCCTTCTGCTAAGTTCGAATCACTAAACTGTGGAATAAATATCTCCAATATTTAATAATGCAAAATGGCCTTTATTCAAGTACTTTCAAAATAACACTTCTATTGCTCGACAGATAGCGTGCTTAATCGAAACTGATTCTCACGCCTCTACTGGTGTCGCCTTTTATACTGTTTGGTTTACTCGTTGACATTTCTAGGCGGTTCTGTTCTAGAATCTACTAGTTGGTTATCTGCTATAAGTTTCTCAGCTATAACTACAGATGCACAATTTTTATATTTTCTCTCACAGCTCATGCGCGTGTGTTTGTGAGCGACACTTGCACAATTATATTGCATATCCCAGATAAGATATCTGCATGTGTTTGTGCGTTGCTTCTCCGCTGCGTGTACATACATATGTGTAGACATAATGATTGAATTATATATGTAGATACATAATGATTGATTTATGGATGAGCATACAAGTCACTCTTAGCATCGGCTTAGAGATGACAGTACCCCTTAGTGTTGCTAATATTCGTAACAATATTATAAATGGGAAAGTTTGGATCTTTGTGTGTCCAGACGTTTGTCTTTGTGCCTCAATCACGCAAGAACGGCTGGACGGGTTTGGATGAAATTTGGCGCACATATAGCCAATAGTCTAGAAGGATCTACTAGCTATACGTTTTTGAAAAGGGGCAGGTCCCCGCCTCCTAGGAACAGTTATAATTTAATTATTATATTTTTTCGTATTTTTGACTGAATCACGCCAGAACGGCTACACGAATTTTGATGAAATTTGGGACATAGACAATAGTCTACTGGAGAAATTTTTTTCGAACAAGGAAAGGGGGGGAGCGCTCTCACGACCCCTTCGAATAATTATTACACATTATAACGTTACGTATACTGACCTTCACCAATATTACAAACTCAATGGGTCAAATAAGTTGAGGGCTTACAAAGTGAGCAGTGACACCCTCCGTCTCCTCGCCCCCCTCTAACCCTCTGGTGCAAAATCTATAAATTGTTATAACTCAATATAAATTTTCTCCTAAGTCAATAATTCTTGGTATCTGGCTCATACAGATTGAGATCTAAACAATTTTGGAAAAACGATCGTTGGTGCTCTCCTTCTCCTCCCACCATCCGCCCTACTTCAATTGTTTTTATTAGCACCCTTTTATTAACTTTACCTGTATGTTTATTCGCTCAACGAGCCTGCTACCTTATTAACATGCTTTTATAATTAGCTTCAACTTATTTGTATTCCCGTCATTTCATATCGAGACCTTTCTGGGATCATTTCTGGATGGATCCGTCCGGGGTCCCGTCAGGGTCATTTCGGGACTTTTTCGGGACTATTTCGGGATCACTTTGGGACTTTTCCGAGATAATTTCTGGATGGTTTTCGGGATCCGTCCGGGATTCCGCCGGGGTCAATTCGGACTTTTTCGGGACTATTTCGGGATCATTTTGGGATTCTTCCCGGATTATTTCTGTATAGTTTTCGGGACCCGTCCGGGGTCCCAGCTGGGTTATTTTGGAACTTTTCGGGTCTATTTCTGGATGGTATTCGGGATCCTCTCACGGTAATCTCGGGACTATTTCGGGATCCCGTCCGGTCATATCGGAACTATTTGGTATCATTTTGGGACCCTTCCGGGAAGATTGCTGCGTAGTTTTCGGGATCCATGCGGGATCCCATCAGGGTCATTTCGGGACTTTTTATGGACTATGTCAGGGTCATTTCGGGACTCTTACGGGATCATTTCTAGATGCTTTTCGGGATCCCGTCAAGGTAATATAGGGACTTTCGGACTATTCCGGGAACATTTCGGGATCCTTCCGCCATCATTTCTTGATGGTTTTCGGGATCCCGTCAGGATCATTCCGGGATCATTTGGGGCCCTTCCAGAATCATTTCTGTATGGTTTCCGCGATCCGGCCGGGATCCCGTCAGGGTAATTTCGGGACTTTTTCGGGATCATTTGGAGACCCTTCCTGGTTGATTTCTGGATTGTTTTGTTGATCCGCTCGGGATTTCGTCGGGGTAATTTCGGGACTTTTTATGGACTATGTCAGGTTAATTTCGGGACTTTTTCGGGATCATTTGGGGACCCTTCTGGCGTCAATTCTGGATGGTTTTCGGAATCCGTTCGGGATCCCGTCAGGATCATTTCGGGGCTATTTTGGGATCATTTTGGGACCCTTCCGGGATCATTTCTGAATGGTTTTCGGGATCCATCCGGGATCCCGTCTGGGTCATTTCGGAACTTTTTCTGGACTCTGTCAGGGTCATTTCGGGTCTCATACAGGATAATTTCTATATGGTTTTCGGGATCACGTGAAGGTTATTTCGGGGTAATTTGTGGACCCTTCGGACATCATTTCTGGATCATTTCGGAACCTTTTCGGGATCATTTGGAAGCCCTTCCAGCATCATTTGTGGATGGTTTTCGGGATCCGTCCGGTATCCTGTCTGGATAATTTCGGGACTTTTTTTTAGACTATTTCGGGATCATTTGCGGTCCCTTCAGAGGTCAATTCTGGATGGTTTTCGGGATCCGTCCGGGATCCCGTCTCGGTGATTTCGGGCCTTTTTCGGGAACATTTCTGGATAGTTTTCGCGGTCCATCCGGGATCCCGTCAGGGTCATTTCGGGACTTTTTCTGGACTATGTCAGAGTCATTGGGGACTCTTACCGGATCATTTCTAGACGGTTTTCAGGATTCCTTCAGGGTCATTTCGGAACTTTTTCCGGACTATTTCGGAATCATTCGGGGATTCTTTCGCCATCACTTCTAGGTGGTTTTCGGGACCCCGTCAGGGTAATTTCTGTACTTTTTCGGGACTACTTCGGGACCCTTCCGGCATCATTTCTGGATAGTTTTCGGGATCCGTGCGGGATCCCGTCTCGGTAATGTCGGCACTTTTTCGGGATCCTTTGGGGACCCTTCCGGAATCATTTCTGGATGGTTTTCGGGATCCGTCCGGGTCCAATATCGATCTGGGCCCCAATAGCGATGTAGCAACTACCTCGAAAGCTGCGAGTCAGAGGGAAGTTCCAACTACGGAAGGAGGAGATGAGCCAAAGGGAGATAACGCTAAGACTCCGGCTTTCTCGGCGGTGCTAAAGCGAGTTAACGCTAAGACTCCGGCTTTCTCGGAGTTGCCAAAAGGAGATAACACTAAGACTCCGGCTTTTCCCGAGAAGATGAGTGATGTGGCAAAGCAGTCACTGACTGTGGCGCTGGTTGATCGTAGCAGTCCTTTCGGACAAATGACTACTGAAAGGCGGAGACTTGTGGAAAAGGAGCTTATTAGCTTAATGCTTAAGATGATGCGGGAACAAGCAAGTAAGCCCCTTCCAACCTTTGATTCGGGGGGATGGTATAATGGTGTGAAGGTGATAGCGTGCGACAACATCGCGAGCTTGCGGTGGCTGGAGGAAGTGGGTCCAAACCTCCAAACGCAAGGCACGAACGCGCGGTTTGAGGTGGTGGATAAAGCAAAAATCCCCGCGGTACCAAAAGTTAAGGTATGGATACCATGCGTGATGCTGCGGAGGTTCCACCGATAGCAAAAAGCTAGTACAGGAGGAAGGGCGCAAAGGGCGGTTGGTCATAGGCGCAGATGCAAATGCGCACCGCAATGCGTGGGAGGAGCAGATACGAACGAGAGAGGCGAATCTCTATTTTGTTACATCCTGCAAACCACTTTTCAGATAGCCAACAGGGGAAATGTCCCTACATGATCCAACATCCAGCAATATTCTGGATATTACATTGAGCTCCGAGCGTGATATATCAAGGTATGATTGGATGGTTCTTGATAGACCATCTTTCTCCGACCATGCGTATATCAGGTTCAGCATCCCCCTAAAGAGGGTAGAGAAGGGAAGAACCTTTGGAAACCCTAGGTCAACGAACTGGACTAAATTCCAGAAACAGCTAGAAACAAAACTGGGACAACCCATTAAGATTGCCAATGTGGAGGAACTGGAGGAGTCGAATGAATTCCTAACAAGGACGCTTATGATTGCGTATAACAAAGCTTGCCCTCTAAGAAGATTCAGAGGAAAAGCAAAGCCGCCAAGGTGGAGCAATGAGCTGAGTCCCCTAAGAAGACAGGTAAAAGAAATGTTTAAGCTCGCAAAGACCGTGGAAAGCGAAGCGTGTCGAGACGAGTACAGGGATCTGCTGAGGATCAACAAGCGTGAAATTACCAGGGTGAAGAGAAACTCATGGAAAAGTTTCTGTACGAACATAGAGTGCTCCAGCGAAGCAGCACGGTTGAAAAAAGTCCTAGCAAAGGGAAACTTAGTCCAGGGACTAATAAAGAAAGATAACGGGGAATGGTCACGTAATAGTGAGGAATCTCTTGAGGTGCTTCTCGACACACATTTCCCATCGGGAGACGGTTTAGAAGAGCCTGCAGACATTCTTCACACTTCGATCACGGAGCTAGTATGGCCGTGCTTGGTGACCGATACCAAGATAGAATGCGCAGTGAAAACGATTTCTAAGTTTAAATCGCCGGGCCCAGATGGTATATTCCCGGCCATGCTACAAGTTTCAAGTATGGCGGTCGTGGAATGGCTTAAAATAATATTCGATGGGTGCATAAGGCTAAATCAAGTACCGCACTCTTGGAGAACTGCTCGTGTAGCTTTCCTACCAAAGGCGGGGAAGTTCGGTCAAGTGTATCCCAAAGCCTATATACCCATTAGCCTAACATCATTTCTGCTCAAAACCTTTGAGGGGGTGATAGATGTGTACATAAGTCCAACGTAGATGAAAAGCTGCTCTCCACAACACAGCATGCGTACACCAAAGGCAAGTCGGTAGACACCTAATTACATAGGGTGGTAATAACCATAGAGAAATCCCTGGAATATAAGGACTATGCTCTAGGAGTCTTCTTGGACATTACCGGGGCTTTCAATAATGTTGCAAAATGGGCGATTAATCAAATGGATCGGCTGCATGTTAAATTGCAGAAAGATTACATCACAATGGGGATTGTGCGAGGTCACGAAATCAGTGGACATGGGCACGCCGCAGGGAGGGGTGCTATCACCTCTGCTGTGGATGCTGGTCATCAACCAACTGCTCAGGCGATTGGATGAGGAACCTGTAAAACTTAGGGCTTACGCAGATGACGTTGCAATTGTTATAAGTGGAAAGTGCTTTCCAACGTTTAGTTCTTTGATGAATCGGGCGCTTCGGGATATTCATTCCTGGGCATCTAATGTCGGGTTGAAAGTCAATGCGGAGAAGACGGATATGGTCTTGTTTACAAAGAGGTACAAGGTCCCAAATTGGACCAGGCCTAAGTTAGGAGGGGTGACCTTACAGGAGAAACTTTGCACAAAATATCTAGGAATCATCCTAGACAGTAAGCTGTCATGGAAGCTCAACGTGGAGGAGAGGGTCAAGAAGGCCTCAACGGCACTGTATGCATGTAAACGAATGCTGGAATGTACGTTGGGCTTATCGCCCTCTCTTTCTCATTGGGTTTTTACAGCGATTCTTGTTTGGTGGAAAGCCACACAAAAAACAACATACCTCAAAAAATTAGAGGAGGTATGCAGACAACCGCAACCAGGCTCGGTGCCTCGGGCAGCTTAAGCGCCGACCATATGGCCATAGTAGTATAGCGTCATCAATAACAAGACGAACAGACTACTTGATTTCCTATCTGCGCTTCGAAGGAGATCTTAAGGTCACAATAGAGGTGGACGGTTGGCGCAAGGGTGCGCAAATTGCGAACGAGGCGATACATGTGTACACAGATGGTTCCAAAGTAGTGGAAGGAGTAGGGTCTGCGGTATACTGTGCTGATCCGGAAATAAACAGATCCTACAGGCTGCCGGATTACTTTAGCGTTTCCCAAGCGGAAATATTAGCCGCAACCAAAGCAGTAGAGCCCTGGAAGAGAATAGCTTAAGCTGCAACCGTGTTAAATTTGATATTGACAGTCAAGCATCAATTAAGGCAATAATCTCGCATAGCACAGCATCTAAATGAGTGTTAGAGTGTAAGCAGTCTCTGGAGAGAATCGGGACAGGGAGAAGCATACATTTATATTGGGTCCCAGGGCATATGGGAATAGATGGGAATGGAAAAGCGGACGAACTAGCTAAAAAGGGCGCATCCCTTGAAGCTTGCTCCGTACACGTCCCAATTAGACTGGGCGCATGGAGAGGTGCACATGATCGATCAAGCGGGAAAGGCGTGAGTTTAAGCGCGGGGCTGTAAAGTATCGAAGATTATGTGTAGGTCTTACAACCTTAGACTAACAAAGTTGCTTCTATCATTAAAAAGAGAGGACTGTAGGCTCATGACGGGTATTCTGACTGGACACTACCTTCTGGCGTCACATGCCTTTAAATTAGGCTTGGTCAGTGATAGCAGATGTAGGAAGTGCGGGTTGGAGGAGGAAACAATCGAGTACGTTCTGTGCTCGTGCCCTGCACTTGCCAGGCTAAGACTCCAGCTATTAGGAGTGATACAGATGTCAGATCTAGAAGCAGCAAGTGGCTTAAGTCATTATTTTACAACATAGGTCCTGGTTTTTGACAGGGTTTTAACAGGGTTTTCGTTAAAACAAACTTCTGGTAATTTACTTACTTACTTAATTGGCGCTTAACCGTATAAACTTCTGGTAACACTACGGACGGTGTGTTTTATCTTCAATATCTAACAAAGCTTTTTCATTCTATTTTTGATTTTTTTAAATGAATCCTATAACGAACTGTTATTACTACTACTGGCGAAATTTTTTCGAAAATGGAAAGGGAGGCGGGGGTCCCACGACACTTCGAATAATTACTTTTTAATAATTTTTACACATTATAACTTCACGTATACTGACCTTCAACAATATTACAAACTCGATGGGTAAAATAAGTCGAGGGCTTAGTAAGGAGTTACACCCCCGTCGGGGTACTTTCGGGATCATTTTGGGTCCCTTCCGGGATCATTTCTTGATGGTTTTCGGGATCCCGTCAAGGTAATTTCGGGACTATTTCGGATCATTTGGGGACCCCTCCGGAATCTTTTCTGAATGGTTTTCGGGATCCGTCTAGGATCCCCACAAAGTCATTTCGGGACTTTTTCGGGATCGTTTGGGAACCCTTCCGGCATCGTTTCTTGATGGTTTGCGGAATTTGTCCGGGATCCCGTCAGGATTATTTTGGGACTTTTTCGGGAGTATTCCAGGGTCATTTGGGGATCCTTCCGGGATCATTTCTGGATGGTTTACGGAATCCCGTCGGGGTTATGCGGGACATTTTATGGATTATTTCGGGTTCATTTGGGGAGCTTTCCGGCATTAGTTCTGGATGGTTTTTGGAATCTGCATGGAATCCCGTCAGGGTTATTTCGGGGCCATTTGGGAACTCTTTGGAATTATTTCGGGATAATTTGGGGATCCTTCTGGGATCATTTCAGGATGGTTTTCGGAATCCGTCTGAGATCCCGTTACGGTCATTTCGGGATTGTTTGGGAACCCTTCCGGCATCATTTCTGAATAGTTTTCGGGACTATGTGGGGATCATTCGGGTACTCTTCCGGGATAATTTCTGTATAGTTTTCGGGATCCGTCCGGGATCCCGTCGGGGTAATTTCGGGATCATTTTGGGACTCCTTCGGGATAATTGCTCTATAGTTTTCGTTATCCGTCCGTTATCCCGTCGGGGTAATTTCGGAACTATTTCGGGATCATTTTGGGACTCTTCCGGGATAATTCCCCTATAGTATTCGGGATACGTCCGGGATCCCGTCGGGGTTATTTTGGGACTTTTTAAGGTCTATTCTGGGATCATTTGGGGATTCTTTCGTAATCATTTGGGGACCCTTCCGGCATCATTTCTGGATAGGCTTCCGGATCCGTCCGGCATCCTGTCCGGATAAAAAATATAAAACAAAGATGAGAAATAATTGAAACACACAGGGTTATCTAACAAAACTGTAGCCAGAACACTTAATTCCTTTTTAGCAGGTCTTGGGAGCAGAAGCTGTAATGCCAACGCCAGCCAAAGAAATTAGAGGATTTAAAAATATTATGACTCCAAAACTTGCAGCCGCTTTAGGTGTTTGCAAGGTCAGTAATTGAAAAGCCGTGCATTTAATTATATCTGTGGTGGAAGCAGTCGGTCTTGAAGTACAAAACTATATTATAAATAAAACGTCTATACATAATGCAAGGGAAAAAATACGAGCAGAACAGTTCAAAAATATAAAAGAACGTTTCAACAAGAACGAACTTGGTGCAATTCGTTTGCACTGGGACGGAAAGCTGTTACCAGCCCTTACTGGGAATGAAAAAGTTGACTGACTTTCAATCATAATTTCATGCGAGCGTACGGAGCAACTACTTGAAATGCCCGCACTTGAAACTGGAACTGGCAGAGAGCAGGCATCTGCTGTTTGTAAAGCTATATTTGAATGGGGAATTCACGATCATATTAAAGCCTTGGTGTTCGACACAACTGCCGTAAATACAGGGCGTTTTAATGGAACCTGTAAGACTATTGAACACAGTCTTCAAAAGCTGCTTCTTAGGCTACCTTGCCGTCACCACATTTTGGAGGTCGTATTAAAAAGTGCATTTGAAGTTAAGATGAGCAAAACCGAAAGCCCAAATGTAAAAATATTTGAGCAATTTAAAAATACATGGGGAAATATTAACCAAAATAATTATCAGTCTGGAATGGAAGATAATGATGTCAAAAAATATTTAACAGTAGATGAAGATGAAATAATTGAATTTGTGAACGATGCGATTAAAACTAAACAGCCAAGAGATGATTACAGGGAGTTTCTTGAGCTAACGCTAATATTTCTTGGCGAGACTCCACCTATTCGTGATGCAGCTTTTCGCGCCCCTGCACTCAGAGAAAAAATCGTTCTAAAACGAACGAAACAAGTTCAAAATTAAGAACATTCGTTGACAAAAGTCTGTTAAGTACGTTTTTTCTTAACTCATGACCGATGGGCTTGTTTCAAGAACAGTTTTTCTAAGCACACCGTTCGTATTTTATGACCACTTTGGTCTGTGTTCATTTCAAGCACTACTTATGCTTAAAATAAGATTTTTCGTTCTCACGCTTCGAGAACGACTTGTGGTCGACTTAACAGTTTTCGTTCTCAATTCAAGAACGGTTTGGGCTTGCTAATTGATGGGAGGGGAAAGAATTTTTTTCAATAAGTACCCATTTATTTTTTGTTAATAATAATTTTTTTGCCATAAATAAAAAATATTTATAACAAAAAAATTTTTATTACAGTGCAAAAATTTAAGAAAAAATGCATAATATGCATTTTTCTTATGTTTCTCTTATTAAGAAATTATTCTTATTTGAAAATATAATCTGCATATATGCTTAAAACATTTCATAACAATTTTTAGAATTATCTGTGCATAAGTAAATGGAAAAATAATTGAACGAAAAATAAAAGTTAAAAAATTGCTTTAAAAAATTTTATACTTTGACGGTGATCGAACTCGCGTCACGCGATCACAACCACAACATCATAACCGCTGGGCCACTACGACTGCTTCACAGTTTGCGCCAAATGTTGTATTTAACATTGTAGTACACACGAATTTTACCGTTTCTTTTTACTTGAACTTAATTTAAGAACATTGTTCTCATTAATAGAACATTTGTTCATGTTTTAAGACCAGCCGTTCTCTTTTCAAGAAAATGGTTGTCAGTTCAAGAACAAGGTTGTTGTTTTGAGAACAGGTCGGTCGTGTTTCAAGAACAAAAAAGTAAGAACATGAAAATCTTGAATTGAGTCCGGTGGTGCTGGATTTTAGAACGGCGTTTTTCTCTGAGTGTGGCTGTCTACCACGCGAGATGGATGGCAAAAGCTATATACTGCTTAAAAATATTTTTATTTCGACGTGAATTTGATTTGGCAGTAAAAGATAGGAAAGCTTTACGTAATATATGTATTTTTATTTTTCAATATATGTTGAGATGTAGTTCTCTGCCCCTTCTGCTGCACAAGCATCATACAAAGATTTCCAGCTTTTGAAAAAACTGGATTCTTTTAAAAAAATTGATGCTGATATATCTCAAGTTGCATTACACAAATTTAGAAACCACTTGTGGTACTTGAGTCCTGAATGTGTGGCTTCAGAATTACTTGATAACAGTGTTTCTGTTGAGTCAAAAAAAGACATGGTGAAGCCATTGAGTCGTGAGACTTTAGATGAAGACGTAAAACGCGTCTCAATTCAAAATTTAAATGTCATGCATGATCCATCAGTTCATTTCTTCTGAGACAAACAATTTTTTTCATCGCTTTAAAATCAATACAGCATTTTTGAAAAATGATCCAAGTTTATGGCCTGCGGATGTAATTTTAAAACTGCTCTTCAAATTGTTAATGGCATTCACGTGGTAAACGATACAGCTGAACGAGTGGTGAAATTGATGCAAGACTAAAACCCAATGCTCACAAAAGACGAAAAAGGAAAACAATATATATTGCAAGTAGTCAAAAACTCTCAAAAACAATTTCCTATGAGCACAAAGGAGATTTTATTACAAAACTTTTTATAATTACACCATTTAATAAAATAAATAATCATCAGGCAAAGAATGTGAAGATATGTGAAAAGTTCGCTGTTATTATACTCAGCTGAACAGAGCTCAGTGAGTATATTAACTTTGTTCGCATAACGGTAATCCGTAACGGCATAAACTAATCGGGATAGATATAGACTTCTATATATCAAAATGATCTGGGTGAAAAAAGAAATTCATTTAGCCATGTCCGTCCGTCCGCCTTTAAACTCGATAACTTGAGTAAATTTTGAGGTATCTTGATGAAATTTGGTATGTAGGTTTCTGGGCGCTCATCTCGGATCGCTATTTAAAATGAACGAAATCGAACTACAACCACGCCCACTTTTTCGATATCGAAAATTTCGAAAAACCGAAAAACTGCGATAATTCATTACCAAAGACGGATAAAGCGATAAAACTTGGTAGGTGCGTTGACCTTATGACGCCAAATAGAAAATTAGTAAAATTTTTGGACAATGGGCGTGGCACCGCCCACTTTTAAAAGAAGATTATTTAAAAGTTTTGCAAGCTGTAATTTCGCAGTCATTGAAGATATCATGATGAAGTTTGGCAGGCACATTTCCCCTGTTACTATATGTATGCTAAATAAAAATTAGCAAAATCGGATGACGAACACGCCCACTTTAAAAAAATTTTTTTTTATAGTCAAATTTAAAAAAAAAATTTAATATCTTTACAGTATATAAGTAAATTATGTCAACATTCAATTCCAGAATTGATATGGTGTAACAAAATACAAAAATGAAACAAAATTTCAATATGGGCGTGGCTCCGCCCTTTTCCATTTAATTCGTCTAGAATACTTTTAAGGCCATATGTCGAACAAAAATTTACCAATCCTTGTGAAATTTGGTAGGTGCATAGATTCTATGACGATAACTGTTTTCTGTGAAAATGGGCGTAATCGTTTGAAGCCACGCCCAGTTTTTATACACAGTCGACCGTCTGTCCTTCCGCTCGGCCGTTAACATGATAACTTGAGCAAAAAACGATATAACTTAACTAAACTTAGTTCACGTACTTATCTGAAGTCACTTTATCTTGGTATAAAATATGGCCGAAATCCGACTATGACCACGCCCACTTTTCCGATATCGAAAATTACGAAAAATGAAAAAAATGCCATAATTCTGTACCAAATATGAAAAAAGAGATGAAACATGGTAATTGGATTGGTTTATTAACGTAAAATATAACTTTAGAAAAAATTTTCTAAAATCGGTGTGACACCTACCATATTAAGTAGAAGAAAATGAAAAAGTTCTGCAGGGCGAAATCAAAAGCCCTTGGCAAGATTCCAGGAATACTGTTCGTGGTATGGCATATAGAAATAAATTAGCGGTACCCGACAAAAGATGTTCTGGGTCACCCTGGTTCCTCTCTTTCAAAACCCTCATTAATACTTTTAATTTTATACCCATATCACACAAACACATTCTAGAGTCACCCCTGGTCCACCCTTATTGCGATATCTCGAAAAGGCGTCCACCAATAGAACTAAGTCCCACTACGTTTTAAATAATCATTAACACCTTTCATTTGATACACATGTCATATAAACACATTCCATGGTTACCCTAGGTTCATTTTGCTAAATGGTGATTTTCCCTTATTTTGTCTCCAAAGCTCTCAGCTGAGTATGTAATGTTCGGTTACACCCGAACTTAGCCTTCCTTACTTGTTTTTGTTTTTTGTTTTTTTCTGGATTAAATATTAATGTTAAAGAAAACTAATACAGAGCAACATTGTGCATCAGATATATACCTAGAATATTTGTGAATAAAGTTTTTCTATAAAATAAATATTACTGAAGTTAAGAACAATGAAAGCGAGCCATGGTGAGAAAAATAGCATTTTTAGCTAACTTTGTGGGCTCAAGGCACGTCCAATAATTATGGAAATGATCTACATTTGTTTATATATAATTGTTTTTTAATTTGGAATAAATCTAAGGGGTTTGACAAGTGAAAATACGAAAAATATTGTCCGTATAACTTGCGGTCACACTACTGAAGGAGTCATAAAGGACTCTATAAAATACTCGTGATACTTTTATACTCAAATTGTAACTGGAAGTCTAGAAAAAGGGGTAGTTCCCAACATATGGAAAACTTCAATTGTGGTACCAATAGAGAAAGTCAAGAATACTATAAGAGATATAGATGAGATAAACCAATTCACACGTTAGCGTGTGATGAAAAGATACAGGGAACTGTAATTAAAAACCAGCTAGTGAAGTACCTAGATGATAATAAAATTATCATACCGCAGCAATCAGGTTTTCGGATATAACATTCTTGTGAAATTGCCTTGATCCTTATTTTAGCTAACTGGAAAGAAGATCTGAGCAGAAATATACATATAATAGCTGTATTCCTAGACTTAAAACGTGCTTTTCAGACTATCGATCAAACTTTATTGCTAAAAAACTGCATAGCATAGGTGCTTAAAGAACTGTTGCTGGATCATCCCTGTCAGAAAAAAGAGAGGTGGCTGTTGGACTTCAAACTGAATATATCAAGAAGAATTTTTCAGAACAATGAGTTACCACTTCTAAATATAAACAGCGAAGCTATTGAAAAAGTCAGTACATTCAAGTATATAGGAATCAAAATCATTGACAAATCAAACTTTAGTGAGCACATCGATTACACGGCTGGGAAAATAGCCAAAAAGATATATTTCATGCAAAGAACCTGCAAGTACTTAATAGACGGATAATCGAACCTAACTTCATATATTATCCAACATTATTCTTCATTATGAGAGATAGCCAAATTTACAAACTGCAAAAGCAATAGAACCTTGCTATGTGATTGATTCTTAGGACACGCTATGACACACCTATCAGAGATATGCTCGCCGCTCTAAATTGGCTAAGCATTAAACAGGTACTGTTTTATCATACTGTGACGAATATTAGCATGATTAAGTGATACTCACATCCCTAAGGTTATTAAATAAATACGCAACAGCAGTGCGGCAGGCTGCCACTCCTGTGTACGTAGACAAATCAATCATCATTTACTCACATGCATACAAGGCAACGGAGAGATACGCGCAAGCACATGTAGTCATTAGCCGAAAGGGTACTCATATATACACACGTATATGAATACAAACTACAAATAAACATGTGTAGCATGAAGTTCACGAAATTACTACTTAGGAGAAATGGATGAACGAGAAAACAGAGAGTATAAAAGCAGCGCAACCTGAGTAGTCAGTAATCAGTTTTTATTTAAGCACGCTATTGGTTGTGAAGTATAAGTGTTATTGTGAAGTACTTTCAAAGTAGTCTAATAAAGACCATTTTGCATTATATACGTGGAGTTGTACTGCGTATAGCAGTAACGAGATTGAGCAATAACAGGTCTGTGATGCCCTTAGATGGCCTGGGCTGCACGCGTACTACAATGAAAGTATCAACGTGTATTTCTTAGACCGAGAGGTCTGGGTAAACCGCTGAACTACTTTCATGCTTGGGATTGTATGTTTGAATGTGGTTATATAAGCGGAGTTTCCCAAAATTCGTTGCAATTGGTGTAAGAAGAGGAATTGTTGAATAAATTCTAAAGATTTTGGGTACAACAAAGACATGGCAAAGTGGAGTGAATTGAAGATCCAGCAACTGAAGAAGGAGTTGAGGAGCCGTGGATTGAATACAACCGGCAATAAACTCGAACGCCAGGCACAATTACGAGAGGCAATAGAATTAGAAGGAATTAACGTGGAAGAGTACACACAGCGAAAAGACCACTTAAAATGCCCTCTAAACCAAAACAGAGTTTAGAAAATTTCTCTATGATTTTTTTCCAATAAGAATCCAGTCTTATTATGACTGAATATCTCTTTTTATTAAAACTGAGTAGAAAATCTATAAAACTAAAATGAAAACCTTTTCAATAAAATTAAAATTTTTACTCGTAGAATTCATATGAAATCCTTTTCAGTATAATCAATTTGAAATGATTGCCACCTAAATTCAAATACACTACTTTCCACAAATAAATACCACAATTTATTAAGCTGTTTTTTATTTATGTAAATGAACACGTTTTGCGTATTATTATAATAAGTTGAAGTACTTATATATTATAAAAATATACTTTACATATTTGCTTATAATTTATATTCTTGCAAATCTTACACTTTTAATTTTAATTTTTATATTTCATATAATTCTAACAGAAAATTTAGCGTCGATTTTTCAAAAACGTAAAAATGTATTGAATAAAGTATAGTATTTTTTACACTTCATATTTTTATAAGTCTTACACTTTTAATTTTTATTTTTATGTTTCTTATACTTCTAATAGAAAATTAATCGTCGACCTTCCAATACTTTTTACTCTTATAACATTAAGTCCATTATTTAAAACGTAAAAATTTATTGGCGGTCCATCTAAGGAATCAAATTTGATGACAGTGTAATCATGTGTTTCACTTCCAACCAAATATGATTGAAACCTCTCAGAAAAATTTAAACAAGTATAATTTTTGACTACAATACTAACATTATTTGCTTTTATTAAAAAATCGCATATTTCGTAAATAAGAAAAGAATCTTCAGTAACTGAAGCAATATGTAGGACTTGGAAAGCTTTCCCTCGCAAAATAACGGCATTTGTTCTTTTATATACATTCAAAACGGATAATTTTAATGATGGAATGTAAATTTCCTGTGAAATAGGACTTAGTTCTTTAAAAACAAATTCGGGTTGCAAAAAGTTATTAGTTAAAATTGAGTTTGCAAATCCTACTTCTGCTTTTATTCCTAGAGATAAAGGAATATTTACTCTGGACGTTATACTTCCGGCTTATTTTTTATGAATTTGTAATTCAGCTTCAAATCTGAATGACCATAAGCATTTAAAGGGTCCTAGTTTCTTAATAATAGTCGGGTAATGTAAAAGATTGTGGTGTTCGGGTTTTCAAGAATCTTTAAATAAACATTGATATAGTTTGTTGTGCTCTTCAATCAATGTTTGAAGTTTAATCAAGATATCGTCATCAAAATTTGGCAATAACAAACAGTCAATTATTTTAATGAAAAGAATTAAAAACTTATAAGCAGAATCATTCGGGGTGATAAGATCGCCAATCAATAACAAGCAAATCTTGGCATTTTCAAAAATTAAGAAAATAAAGGATTAGTTATCTAATTTGCCAAGCAAATTTGAAACTGAAGGAAAATCTTCAGATTAAAGACCAAAAAAGTATTGTTCTAAACCCGAAAGTATTGTCCCGAATATCATCCAGAAATAATGCCGGAAGTTTTCCCAAATGAGCCCGTATCAGCCCCGAAAAAGTCCCGAAATGACCCGGACGGATCCCGAAAACCATCCAGAAATGATCCCGAAAAAGTCCCGATATGACCCCGACGGGATCCCGCACGATTTCCGAAAACCATCCAGAAATGATGTCGAAAGGAACCTCAAATGATCCGAAATGACCCTGACGGAATCCCGGGTTGATCCCGAAAACCATCGAGAAATGATACCGAAATGGTCCCCAAATGATCCCATATTAGTCGAGAAAAAGTCCCGAAATGGCCCCGACGGAATCCCAGACGGATCCCGAAAACCACCTAGAAATGATTCCGGAAGGTACTCCAAATGATCCCGAAAAAGTTCCGAAATGACCCCGATGGGATCCCGGACGGATCCCGAAAACCATCCAGAAATTATGCCGAAAGGGATCCCAAATGATCCCGAAAAAGTCCTGAAATGACCCCGACGGGATTCCGGACGGATCCCGAAAACCCTCCAGAAATGATGCCGGAAGGGACCCCAAATGATCCCGAAAAAGTTCCGAAATGACCCCGACGGGATCCCGGACGGATCCCGAAAACCATCCAGAAATTATGCTGAAAGGGATCCCAAATGATCCCGAAAAAGTCCCGAAATGACCCCGACGGGATTCCGGACGGATCCCAAAAACCCTCCAGAAATGATGCCGGAAGGGACCCCAAATGATCCCGAAATGACCCCGATGGGATTCCGGATGAATCCCGAAAACCCTCCAGAAATGATGCCGGAATGGACCCCAAATGATCCCGAAATGACCCCGATGGGATTCCGAACGGATCCCGAAAACCATCCAGAAATGATGCCGGAAGGCACCCCAAATGATCACGAAAAAATACCGAAATTACCACGACGGGATCCCCTACGGATCCCGAAAACCATCCAGAAATGATGACGGAAAGGTCCCCAAATGATCGCGAAATAGTCCCGAAAATGTCCCAAAATAACCTTGACGGGACCCCGAATGGATCCAGAAAACTATACAGAAATGATCCCGGAAGGGTCCCAAAATGATCCCGAAATAGACCCGAAAAAGTCCCGAAATGACCCTGGCGAGTTCCCGGACGGATCCCGAAACCCATCCAGAAATGATTCCGGAAGGGTCTCGATATGGCCCTAACGGGATACAAATAAGGTGAGGCTAATTATAAAACCATGTTAATAAGGCAGCAGGAGCGTTGGAGCGAATGAAAAGTTACAAAGAAACATACAGGTAAAGCTAATAAAAGCGTGCTAATAAACAGTTGAAGGAGGGCGGATGGCGGGAGGAGAAGGAGAGGACCCCTGATCGTTTTTCCAACATTGTTTAGATCTCGATCTGTATGTGCCAGATACCAGTTGAAAATTAAAATAAGAGCAAATCACATATGGCACGTGTTATTCCTTGAACATGCATTTACACGTATTTAGCTTCACAAGAAAGTAACGGTAGAAAAAGAGTGCCAATGTCGCCAAAAATAAGAAGTTTTCCTTAATAAATTCAATAAGGTTCAAGTAAAAAAAGAAGATGACCTTATTGATTTACTTTTTAAAAAATTTCTTATAAAACCTAGCAGATTTCTTCTAAAAATTGAATTGTTCTGACAAAATGACTTAAAAAATTAATAAACAAGAAGCTATCTCCTTGTTTTCAGCCGATTTCCTTTTCAATAATATTGAGAAGAAAATTAAGCTAAAATCTAGAAGATTTTCTAGCAAAAATTTCTTAAGTTTTGTCCCGTCTCGCTTTCCTCGGCCAAAAAGCTTTTTTTCACGTCGATCTCTTTGATTATAGGTGAACTTTTTGGCTCTATGTATGTCTTTCATTTTGATGGCAAAAAACGTGTACTGGCTGTATATACGGGCGCATCTCATTCCTTAATCCGATCTGATTTGGTCCACAGGAGAGTAAAGCCATTACCTGGAGCAAGGTTGCGTACGGTCACTGGCGAGTATAACCAAGTCCAAAGAGAAGTAGTATGTGAGGTCTTAATTGGAAAGGTCACGATTCTACACAAATTTATTGTGGCGGAGATTGTTGATGAAGTCATATTGGGAGTGGACTTCTTAGTCAACCATGACATCAGGATCGACATGCAAAGAAGGAATATGCGCTATAAGAACCACGATATATCACTTAACTTCAGTTTGGAGAAAGGATTCAGCAGAGGCCACAAAATTCAAAGAAAGTAAATGGGGTAAAGGTTGATGGAATGAATGGCCCAAACAAATCAAAACCGAAGGTACCCGAAAGAATGCAAGGGTGGTTACAAGTCAGGGCGCACTACTGTTGTGAAACGTGGGAACGATACTGATTATGCGAAGCCAATCCGTCAAGCGCAAGCTCTACGAAGTAGTTCATTGGCCAAACAACAGAGTGTAAGGGAACGGTCCAGGATAATGAGTAGTAGTATGAAACACAGGTACGACAAGAACAACAATTCGGACGGTTTCTTGGAGGGAGATTTGGTACTGCTATACAACCCTCACCGGCGGAAAGGTGTTTCATCCAAATTTGGGTGCAGTTGGGAAGGCCCGTACAAAGTTGTGAAGAGGATCAGTGATACCATCTACCGCATACAAACCATTGGATAACCACGGAATAGAAGGGCGGTTCATTTGGTGGAGGGCAGTGTGACGAATATTAGCATGACTAAGTGATACTCACATCATTAAGGTTATTAATCATCATCACATGCATACAAGGCAACGGAGAGATACGCACACATGTATTCATCAGCCGAAGTGGTACCCACATATACATACACACGCATATGGATACAAACTACAAATATACATTTGTAGCATGAAGTCCATGAAATTACTATACCTTAGGAGAAATTGATGAACGAGAAAACAGAGAGTATTAAAGCAGCACAAGCTGAGTACTCAGTAATCAGTTTTGATTTAAGCCCGCTATTGGTTGTGAAGTATAAGTGTAATTGTGAAGTACTTTCACAGTAGTCTAATAAAGACCATTTTGCATTATTGAATATTGGAGTTATTTATTCAACAGTTTTGCGATTCGAAAGTTAGCAGAAGGTGTAAAATAAGCAGAGTTTCCCAAAATTCATTACAATACGATGAAGTTTATTAGAAACATAATAGAGGGCAACTTGCCTGATTACACTGGTTTACAGCCAAAATGCACCAGAGACGCCATTATGAAATTCCTATGTAAAATCACCCACTGATTCCGAAAATCAAGGTTTTTTAATTCTATGGTACGTTTTTGAGATATTTACCAATAACCGTTTTTTCAAAAAATAAAAAAAATTGGGTCCACTTAATCATATATATCTCCAGAACGAATTGAGCAATTCCAAAACGGTTGGAAGCGTTTAAAAGGTAATACAAATTTCTATAAACAACATACAACAATTTTTGCTAGGCCCTGCAGATTCAAAGATAACGAACAATCATTACGGATTTTTTAAATTTTTTTTGTAAAAATATAAAAAAATTTGTACTTTTCGAGGAAGGATCTCGAAAACTTTTTATTTTTTTGCAGATTTTTTTTTCTCTCTAAGCTCTATTTTATTGCAAAAAAATAAGCTTCCATCCAACAAAATGGATGAACTAATACAAAAGTTATAAGCATACAAATAAATATATCCATATAGTAAAACTTAAGTACCCTACAAATAATAGCATATGTACATATGATTCTGTTTTAACTCTATGATCTTATTTTATAATTGAAAAAGTTATGCGTCTTGTTTTGACGCTTATTTAGATTAGGATCGGTTTCTCTTATGAGAAACGAACAGTAGTCACCCATCATAGCGACATCCCAGAATCCTTGATACCGACTATCAATCATCTTCATTTGCTGGTGAAACTTTTCGCCATGCTCGTCACTTTCGTCGCCAAGATTTTGCGGGAAAAAATTTAAATGGAAGTGTAGAAAATGAATTTTTAAAGACATATTTACTCCTGAAAGAAAATAAAAAAGTATATTAGATAAATAAATAAGTGACACATTAGTATATAATTTTCTTAAGCTGGATTTATTTATTTAATAGTCTACAAATTGAGCAATTTAAATATACTAGAGAGCAAATAGCAGTACATTTACAAATAGCATGTCTTTTACAAAACGAATGTGCAGTGTAAAACATTAAGTAAACGATCTTAAGAGTTATAGTTACATATTTGATATTAAGAGGTGACATGTATAACTATATGGGCGATAATTTAAATAAATTACTTAACTTTACAAGAGGGTATGAGTTTTGTATACATATGCCCAGTAAGGGGCAGGCGGGGGTGCTCAGAAGGGAACTGACGCGAATTGCTCAGAAAGGAGCTGATTGCCCAGTAGGGGGCTAACCAGAGGTGCTCAGAAGGGAACTGACGCGAACCACTCAGAAAGAGCTGCTATATTATATATACATAAAATGGAGTAACAGTAAGTTATAGTTAGTTATTTGAAATACGTATGTAGGGTTCTTATTATTTTTATTTAAATTTGTATTTTAGTTACTTTGACCTTTGTAATTTTAAAATGTTTTATCAATATTTTAATTTTCAATATTGGTTTTTCAATTTTCAAAAATTTTCATGATGGTGAAAAATGTAAAAAGAAATTGACGCATACATTTATACTGTTTTCACACAGAAACTTAATGATCTCATTTCACCTTCTAATGAAATCGCAAATTTTTTGCTTCCACACATAAGTAGCTGCTCGATTAATATGAAGGATGAAATGTCAAGCGATTAAAATGGCAATGCTATATCATGATGGAATTATAGAAGGTAGCGCATTGCGCATGTAAACATTATTTTAAAGGCAATTTTTACGTCATTTTCCTTTAGCTCTTGTTTTTTCTCTCTTTCTTTCATTTGCTGAAGAAGTCAAGTATGACGTAGTTGCGCAGAACGAAGCAATTTTGAACTCGTGAATGCACAATCTTATGTGTGTGAATTGTTATGCTATATGGCAGACAATGACATTCAATTTGACAAACGACATTTTTAAGCACTGAACACACCGAAAACTAAGAAAGCGAACGCTCCCAACAGAGTTGCATTGTGCTTTTGACTTCATTAGGCATTCGATTAGTCACTAATGAAATAATTATAGATTCGAATTTTGTAGGGAAGATTGAGCTCAATAAGCGCCTTAATGCAGAAAACTGCCTTTATTATTCAATAAACCGTCTGTGTGAAAACAGTATTAGGCGTATTCTTTATTGAATAAAAGTTTCTTTGTATATAAAATTAAAAGTGGTTTCAATCACCACACTGGTGATCTGCCTAATTATACATTTGGCGGATTATGTCGCTCAAAAGAAAATGCAATTATATTCAACAGCAAATATTTAATCAACAAAATATGAACATTTTGGTGAAACACTCGGACACGTACAACTGAACAATTACGCCATTATCTGCCATTGCATCACAGTTTAGCTCGCCCAGCTGGCCAAACTATTGAAAATATTTTTACAAAATACAAGCTATTATAACTGCAATTCAAAAATTAAAAAAAAAAAATTAAAAAAGCAAATTCCTAACAAAATGTGCGACGAGGTTGAGGAAATCGAAGAGTTTATTTGCCCAATCAGTGTTATAAAGTAAAAAAAATATTTATAATAGAGTACTACCCCAAACAACTGAAGACTTATCAGTGTAAACAATAAATTATATATAATTTATAAAAAAATAGTTAAAACCACCTCTTTGATGTGTGAAAATTTTCAGAAACTTTCTTTGGAGTTAGCTGAAATTAAAACAGAAATGTATCGGAATCAATCTAGGTCGCGTTCTAATTCTAGGAACAATTTTAGAAATTCTTTTAGGCGTCGTTCTAACTCGCGTAATAATCCAAATTGGTTGTGTAGATTTCACTACAAATTTGGAAATAATGCTAGAAGTTGTGAACATCCTTGTTCTTATAACAAAAACAAAGATTCAACAAACTAAATTCTTCCGTTGTTGCAGCGACGAACAACGGAAATTTAGAATTTTCGAAGCGTCGCTTATTTATTTTTGATAGGGAAACAAACAAAATTTTTTAATTGATAGTAGAGCAGAAATTTCGGTATTACCCGCGTCTAAATTCATCTAATGGCTCAACAATTACCACTTACGGCAAAAGGCTATTAAACGTAAATTTGGGTTTAAGACGTGAATTTACCTTGACATTTTTGATTGCGGATATAGCCAAACCAATAAGTGGCGCTGATTTTCTTTGTAAATATGGTCTTCTTATTGACATTAAACATAAACATTCAGAAGATCCATTAACCAATCTCTCAGTTAATATAGTATCCTACTTTTGTGATAGTCCATTACCTAATTTATTTGTGGTTGACAATAAATTTACAAAATTATTAAAAGAGTTTCCGTCACTTATTTCAGAGCCAGATTATGCTAAGCCTGTTAAACATACAACAGTACATCGACATGTAACAGAAGGTAGTCTTCCATTTTCTAATCCCAGGGGCATAGATCCGCTAAAATACAAAGTCGCGAAAACGGAGTTTGATTTCTTAGTTAAAACAGGCATTTGTCGCCCTTCAAGTCCTTCAGTAGCATCACCACTTCACCTTGTACCTAAAAAAGAGTTGAATGATTGGCGTCCATGTGGTGATTTTAGAAGATTGAATATTGTAACTGTTCCCAATCGTTATCCCTTACCTCACATTCAGGATTTTAATATGAACCTTCATAATAAAAATATTTTTTTTAAATTAGATTTTGTTAGGGCATATCAACAAATTCCTATGGCTGAAGAAGATATTTATAAAACTGCTATTACAACTCCTATCGGTATGTTTGAATTCATGAGAATGCTTTTCGGACTTAGAAATTCAGCACAAACCTTTCAAAGATTCATAATTGGGGTAGTAGGTGACTTAGATTTTGTATATGCTTACATCGACGACTTACTTATTGCAAGTAAAGACGAAGAACAACATTTAAAAGATTTACGTATCCTTACAAAGTACGGTTTAAACATTAAACCAAGTAAATTTACTTTTGACGTAACACATATAGATTTTTTAGGACATAACATTTCTGGAACAGGTATTCGACCTTCCGATGAAAAGGTATCAGCTATTCGCAATTTCGAACGTCCAAAATCAGTTAAGCAGACACAGAAATTTATTGGTATGGTAAATTATTATCATAGATACATTCCAAAACTAGCAGAATTTACAAACAAAATTTATGATCTAATTAACAAAGTAAGTAAGAAACGTGACAAAACTTTGGTATGAGACGAGAATACGAATGAAGCTTTTGAATTCATTAAAGACACATTTGCATCTACTATATTGTTAAATCATTTTAACAAAGATGCTAAATTATCTTTAACAGTAGATGCATCTAACACAGCGATTGGGGGCGTTATACAACAAAATTACAATAATAAAATTGAGCCCATTGCATTCTTTTCTAAAAAACTTTCTTCAACTGAAATTAAATATGGTGCTTTTGATAGGGAGTTATTAGCGATTTACTTAAATATAAAACAATAATTTCCTTTAAGCTAGCTCTAGGTCATATGTATTAACCACACGATTGTTTTTGTTTTTATCTCCAATATATTTCAATCTGCACCGGAAATCGTCATCAGGGCTACAACAACAATTAAAGTTTTATTTAACAAGAGTTATCCCATAGTGTATACAAATATATTAACAAACATATTTACATGTTTTACTAGCATACATACATTGGCTGTTAAATAGTCAGCATCTATTCAGTTCGATATGATGTTTAGAACTGATTTTTGCGAATCAAGTAGGTGGCGGTATAAGTGAGCGACCGTTTCGGAGTCTTCTTTGTAGTTAAGTATCTTGTTCTCATTCGTATTAATTATGTGGAGCATCTCCAACGTAAAGCGTTTGTTATAATGTTGCTCTCGCTGTAGTATGCTCACAGCGTCGAAGTCAGGTTGATGTCCACTCTCAGCACAGTGGGCTGCTAGTGCTGTTTTATGCGTGAAATTTGATTTTAAGCATTTAATATCTGATCGGTGTCCCGCTATTCTAGTTTTGAGCTTAATTTTCGTGGTGCCAACATATTCTTTGTTGCATTTGTTGCTTGCATCTCCTGCACACGGTATCTTGTATATGATTTTATTTTTCTCCATCTTATCAATTTTGCTTTTCATGTTGTTGAAAAATATATTATTTGTGTTCGTTGGCTTGTGCGCTACCTTTGTCATAAATATTAGAGCCTTGTAACCTTTCTGAAAAACCCGGTATATATACAATAGATTTGTATATAAGTGGACTTTTTCCTTCTATTTCCGATTTTTTAACGTTTTTATGATTATTAATCAGCTTATGTATTACCCCGGATGGAAAATCATTCATCATGCGCTCGATATGTTTTTTGTTCTCAGCGTGGAACATTACGTCGCTGGTGTCTAAAACTCTACCAATAAAGTTTTTGGCCGTATTAAAAATCATGTTTTTAGGGTGTTTTGAGAGGTAATTAATGATACGCCCTGACGATGTGGGCTTATGGTACCAATCTACCTTGATTTTGTTGCAAATTTTGAAAATTAGCGAATCTAAAAAGGGTAATTTGTATCGCTTTCCAACTCCACCGTGAATTGGATGTCTCTATGATATGCATTCAGTAAATTTAAAGTTTCACCTATTTTATCCTCTTTCACTATTGCGAACACATCGTCTACGTATTTACTAAGTAGTCTAGTGTTCGCCACTACTTTTCCTAAAATATTTTCCATAACAATGTCGGCTACAATTGGTGATGCTGGAGATCCCATTGGAAGCCCTTTAGCTGTGTATACTATTAATAAAAGAGTCGATAACTAAACGAAGAAGTGGTCCAACCGATATTGCCATACAGTGGATCATGGAAATAGTGACGTTTTGTATATGTGAAAATAGGTATTTTAAGTATGAGGAACAAATGTATACACAGCTAAAGGGACTTCCAATGGGATCTCCGGCATTACCAATTGTAGCCGACATTGTTATGGAAAAAATTTTAGGAAAAGTAGTGGCGAACACTAGACTACTTAGTAAATACGTAGACGATGTGTTCACAATAGTGAAAGAGGATAAAATAGATGAAACTTTAAATTTACTGATTGCATATCATAAAGACATCCAATTCACGATGCAGTTGGAAAGCGATGACAAATTACCCTTTTTAGATTCGTTAATTTGCAAAATTGGCAACAAAATCAAGGTAGATTGGTACCAAAACCCACATCTTCAGCGCGTATCATTATTTACCTCTCAAAACACCCTAAAAACATGATTTTTAATACGGCCAAAAACTTTATTGGTAGAGTTTTAGACACCAGAAAGGTTACAAGGCTCTAATATTTTTGACAAAGGTAGAATTGGAATAGCGCACAAGCCAACGAACACAAATAATATATTTCTCAACAACATGAAAAGCAAAGTTGATAAGATGGATAAAAATAATATCATATACAAGAAACGCTGTGCAGGAGATGCAAACAACAGATGCAACAAAGAATATGTTGGTACCACGAAAAATAAGCTTAAAACTAGAATAACGGGACACCGATCAGATATTAAATGCTTAAAATCAAATTTCACACATAAAACAGCACTAGCCGCCCACTGTGCTGAGAGTGGACATCAACCTGACTTCGACGCTGTGAGCATACTACAGCGGAGCAACATTATAACAAACGCTTTACGTTGGAGATGCTCCACATAATTAATACGAATGAGAACAAGAGACTTAACTACAAAAAAGACTCCGAAACGGCCGCTCACTTATACCGCCACCTACTTGATTCGCAAAAATCAGTTCTAAACAACATCTCGAACTGAATAGATGCTGTCTATTTAACAGCCAATGTATGTATGCTAGTAAAACATGTAAATATATTTGTTAATATATATGTATACACTATGGGATAACTCTTGTTAAATAAAACTTTAATTGTTGTTGTAGCCGTGATGACGATCTCCGGTGGAGATTGAAATATATTGGAGATAAAAACAAAAACAATCGTGTGGTTAATACATATGATCTAGAGCCAGCTTAAAGGAAATTATTGTTTTGCTATAACCATTCAGCCATCACAGCGAACCCGCGATCTTACAAATCAGTAGGCCGATATAACAACAAAAATTGTTAATACATCCCAGAGCGCGGGGAAAAAGTGTCAATAAAATATGACACTTTGGCAGCATTGCCATCAAACAAGTCCAATTTTCACATCCATTCTGCAACAGATGTCGCAGTGTTGTGAATATCAATTGGCACGAACCAGAATAGAAGTAGGATTAATGAAGACAAACAAAAAACCGCTGTGATGGCTGAATGGTTATAGCAGCGGCGCCTAAACGTTGCCGATGAAGGAATTTAGCAGTTCCCGAAGTGGATCTATACAACGAGCTTTGGCAGTTGTCTAAAATTTTTTCTTTCTTCTATTCTAATTTAAAAATTGTTTCAATTAAGAAAAAATTTATCATAACAATAACAATGATAAAAAATTATTGTTAGGCCTTGAGCTCGATTCGAACCCGCGATCTTACAAATCAGTAGGCCGATATAACAATAAACATTGTTAATACATCCCAGAGCACGAGGAAAAAGTGTCAATAAAATATGACACTATGGCAGCATTGCCATCAAACAAGTCCAATTTTCACATCCAGTCTGCAACAGATGTCGCAGTGTTGTGAATATCAATTGGCACGAACCAGAATAGAAGTAGGATTAATGAAGACAAACAAAAAACCGCTGTGATGGCTAAATGGTTATAGCAGCGGCGCCTAAACGTTGCCGATGAAGGAATTTAGCAGTTCCCGAAATGGATCTATACAACGAGATTTGGCAGTTGTCTAAAATTTTTTCTTTCTTCTATTCTTATAAAACATTTTAGATATCTTTTGGAAGGACGACAATTTACATAAACCTTTGACTACTGCTTTAAATTCAAAAACAGAGCAAAGTCCTAGACAAATGAGATACTTGGAATTTAAAGCACAATTTATTGATGACATACAATACATTAAAGGAGAATCCAATGTTGTAGCAGATACGCTATCTAGAGCTTTTGAGGTTAATGCAATATATAATACAGAACTGAATTTTAAAATTTTACAAACTGAACAACAAAAAGATGATGACTTAAATCAACTTGTGTCTGATTCTCAATATCTAAATTTAAAACTAATTAGTATTCCCATTTTAAATTTTAATATTTGGTGTGAAATTTCAGGAGAAACTCCTAGGCCATTCGTTCCGAGTAATTTGCGAAAAACAGTATTTGATCTTTTACATAGAATAGCACATTCGGGTACAAGAGCTGCACGACAGCTCATAGTTAAAAAATATTATTGGCCTAATATGAATAAGGATATTAATATTTGGTCAAAACTGTCTTAATTGTCAAAAGTCTAAAGTTTATCTTTATACAAAATCCCCTGTTGTCAAAATTCCAATTCCCAAGAATAGATTTGAACACATCCATTTAGATATAGTTGGACCATTACCTATTTCAAAATGACATCGCTATATTTTAACGATTATTGAAAGATTTACCCGTTGGCCTGAGGCATATGCATTAAAAGATATTTCAGCAACTACAATTGCAAATAAGTTTTTTAGAGAATATATTTCTTGGTTTGGAGTTCCTTTAAAGATAACAACTGATCAAGGTAGCCAATTTACATTGAAATTGTTTTCAGAGTTAACTAAATTACTTGGTAGTCACCAAATTACAACATCCGCATATCACCCTCAAGGAAATGGTATGGTTGAAAGGTTTCATAGACAATTAAAGACTACTATAATAGCTAGAGAGGACACAAATAATTGGTATGACGAGTTACATGTCATATTACTTGGTTTGCGATCTATTTATAAAGAAGATATTTCGGCTACATAAGCGGAAATGGTTTCCGGTCAGAATTTACGTTTGCCAGGGGAACTTGTTGTGTCATCAGCTAAAAATTTCTTATCAACTGAAATTTTAAGTAATTTACGTGAACATTTTCGAAATGTTAGATCAAATTTAAGTCATCATAAAGATTCTGATACTGGAATTTACGTTCCAAAAGATCTTCAAACTTGTAAATTTGCATTTCTTCGAGTCATTAATAAATATTCATTACAACAACCATATGAAGGACCTTACAAAATTGTGGAAAAAGATCAAAAATGTTTTAAACTTGAAATAGATAATAATATTAAAACTATTCCAATTGATAGATTAAAACCTGCAATAATTGAAACAACAGACACAAACAACACCAAGAATTTACATAAAAAGAGAGTTACGTTCAATTTGTTGAATGTTAAATTTTCTTGAAGGGGGAGTAATGTAGAGTTCTTATTATTTTTATTTAACTTTGTATTTTAGTTACTTTGAACTTTGTAATTTTAAAATGTTTTATCAACATTTTAATTTTCAATATTGATTTTTCAATTTTCAAAAAAGTTCATGATGGTGAAAAATTTAAAAAGATATTAAATAAAAGTTTCTTTATATATAAAATTAAAAGTGACTTCAATCACCACAACGTATACATATATACTAATTTAACTTAAATAAAATACACCTCTTTATTTTGAAAAGCGAGTCCGACGTATCAAAATTACTATAATGCTTGTTGAAATCCAGGCACAAACAACGAAGAGCTTCGTGCATTTCGAAATTCGACCTACATGTGCTCAAAAAAAGCGGATGGAAATACCTTGAAAGCCTCATGGGAACATTAAATTTGATCTCGCTAAGTAAAAACGGGCTATTCACCGTCCCTCTCAATAATTTCACCATAAATAACACACCAAGCATTTCCCCTCGAGAGAAGGTAGGTTTATAAGCTTTAACCGACTGTTGTAAGAGGGAAGATTTCTTATTGGATCCCACGCCAAATGACTCAAAGCAAAAAGCAGGAATTCTTTTTGAACCGATTCAAGCTTGTCATAATAGATTTGTTACCGCGGGTTCCAAACGATTGATGCATACTCCAATATAGGTATCACTAAAGCAGTAAAGAGAGATTTTGTAACGTAGGTGTCATTATATTCCTTAGAACGTCGTTTAACAAAAGCAAAAACTCCTTTCGATCGGGTAACGCAAGTTTCAATATGAAATTTAAAGTCAAGTTGAAAATGAAGTTGAAATGATTTTCTACCAAACCTCATGAATTTACATTTATTTAGGTTGAGGCTCATATCATTAATATTACACCACTTGAATAAACTATCGAGATCTTCTTGAAGGAGCAATCTGCCTTCCGGAGTGAGTATAGGTTTAAAAAGCTTTACATCGTCAGCATACATTAAAATCTTGGAAAGAGTTAACGCGCTTGAAAGATTATTAATAAATAGCAAAAATAGCAAAGGACGAAGGTGACTACCTTGAGGTACGCCAGAAGTAACCCTAATGAATTGAGATTCGCTGTTTTTAAATAACACCTTTGTTTCCTTCCTTATAAGTAAGAGGAAATCCAACTCAGAAGTTGAGAGGGAAACCCTAAACCATTAAGTTTATAGGTGAGAATAGTGTGTGAAACCTTATCGAAAGCTTTGCTGAAATCCGTGTAAATTACATCGGTATGTAGGTTATTTCCAAAGTTTCTGGAGACATGAGTAATAAATTCCAACAGGTTGGACTCCGTTGACTTGCCTTTGCAGAAGCCGTGCTGAGCTGGGTTAATGATAGGAGAACTGAATGAGCTAGTTGTTTAGTTATAAGAGATCCGAAAAGTTTATGTAATTCACTAAGTTTTGCAATGCCTCTATAGTTTGCAACAAACGATTTACTGCCACTTTTTTACAGTGGTATAATAAAAGACTCTTTCCAGAAACAGGGAAATACACCTTGCTTTAGAGAAGCATTTAAAATATTCGTTAAGGGCCGATACAAATATTCCGCGCAACTTTTTAGAACAACAGAAGGAACGCTGTCGGGACCACTAGCGTTAAGTTTTTAGGTTTTCAAGGTGTAAAAACACGTCGTTACAGGATATCGAAGGGGCTCGTACACCGCAAAGCAGTGGCGAGCTTAAAAGAACATTCGGTTGGACGGGCACGCAATTTTGTGCGTAATTTGATTTAAAGAAATCAGCAAACATATCGCCAACTGTGGCATCGTCTCTTGAAACCAAGTCTATAAATTTCATGGAGGATGGGAATCCAGTAGTCTTGTGTTTAGTGTTAACAAAATCGAAGAACGACTTGGGATTAGAGGAAAGTTGCAGCTTAATCTTATCATACTCAGCTGAGCAGGGCTCACAGAGTATATAAACTTTGTTTGCATAACGGTAATCCGTAACGGCATAAAGTAATCGAGATAGATATAGACTTCTATGTATCAAAATGATCTGGGCGAAAAAAAGAAATTTATTAGCCATGTCCGTCTGTAAACACCATAACTTGGGTAAATTTTGAGGTATCTTGATGAAATTTGTAGGATCCTGGGCACTCATCTCAGATCGCTATTTAAAATGAACGAAATCGGACTATAACCACGCCCACTTTTTCGATTTCGAAAAACCCAAAAAGTGCGATAATTCATTACCAAAGACGGAAAAGTGATGAAAATTGGTAGGTAGGTTGACCTTATGACGTAGTATATAAAATTAGTAAAATTTTGGACAATGGGCGTGGAAAGAAGGTAATTTGAAAGTTTTGTAAGCCGTAATTTGGCAGTCGTTTAAGATATCATGATGCAATTTGGCAAGAGCCTTATTCCTATTTCTATATGTGTGCTAAATTTTTAAAATTAGCAAAATCGGATGACCAACACGCGCACTTTAAAAAAAAAATGTGTTTAAGTCAAATTATAACAAAAAATTGAATTGAAAATTAGTAAAATTTGGACAATGGGCGTGGCACCGTCCACTTTTAAAAGAAGGTATTTTCAAAGTTTTGCAAGCTGTAATTTGGCAGTCGTCGAAGATATCATGATGAAATTTGGCAGGAACGTTACTCCTATTACTATATGTGTTCTAAGTAAAAATTAGCAAATTTGTCTAGAATACTTTTAATGCCATAAGTCGAAGAAAAATTACCCAATCCTTGTGAAATTTGGTAGCGGCATAGACTCTATGACGATAACTGCTTTCTGTGAAAATGGGCGAAATCGATCGAAGTGATGCCCAGTTTTTATACACAGTCGGCCGTCTATCCTTCCGCTCGGCAAAAATCGATATATCTTTACTAAACTTAGTTCACGTATTTCTCGGAACTGACTTTATCCTGGTATAAAAAATGGTCGAAATCCGAATATGACCACGCCCACTTTTTCGATATCGAAAAATTAAAAAAATGCCATAATTCTATACCAAATATGAATAAAGGGATGAAACATTGTAATTGGATTGGTTTATTGACGCAAAATATGACTTTAGAAAAAAATTTGAAAAATGGGTGTGACACCTTCCATATTAAGTAGAATAAAATGAAAAAGTTCTGCAGGGCGAAATCAAAAGCGCTTGGAATCTTGGCAGGAATACTGTTCGTGGTATTACATATATAAATAAATTGGCGGTACCCGACAGATGATGTTCTGGGTCACCCTGGTCCACATTTTGTTCGATATCTGGAAAACGCCTTCACATATACAACTAAGGGCCCTTTTAAAACCCTCATTCATACCTTTAATTTGATACCCATATCGTAAAAACACATACTAGAGTCACCCCTGGTCCACCCTTATGGCGATATCCCGAAATATCGTTCACCTATATATCTTAGCGAAAAAAAAAAGATATTTGAGCAAACCCAACGCCATTCGTAAGAGAACGACTTCTTCTTTAAGATGCTATGTGCGCTTTAAGCAAAAAAAAATCTGTCGTTTATATATAACCTCAAAAATAGGTAAAAACGGTGTTTTTTGCACATTTGGTTTAGGATATCTCAAAATCCTGACGTGATAGAGCAATTCTGCGTCCAGATTTGAATTCAGCGCATCGAAAACCTTAAGGAAAGTATGGTCTGGCTTATGGTCAAAAAAATCGGTCTCATTTTTTCGGCCTGTATTATTATAGATGTTACGTAGTTTTGGAAGGCTAGAGGTTTCAGCAATTAACTCCAATGTAGGGTGATATACATCTTCAGACAGTACCAACGGGTCAGTTCGGACTAAAGAGAATCTAGAATTATCACTGACATATTTTAGATCCAAGCATTTACCAAACTTATTCAGAATGCCGTTAACCTGAAAAAGCCCACTATCTGCAAGGTTGTTTAAGAACTCGTTAAAGATTTCTCGAGACGAACAGGGAACCAAGCAAACCATCAATCATATTCCACGTTGCACACGGTAAATTAAAATCACCAAGGACTACAATCAAGTCAGAAGAAGTAGCCAAAGAAGTCACAGACATTATAATCGAAGCGTGTTTGTTGTATAACTGTAGGTCAGATTGCGGAGGAAGGTAGCGAAAATCAGGAATCAGAATTTCTTCAGCAGATAGGCTAGCATCTATGGCGATTAAGAGACCACCACCGACTTTACTTTGACGATCTTTTCTAAACATTTCGTATCATTACATAGAATTTCAGAGTTGAGCACATGAGGTATTAGCCAGGTTTCGATAAATGCCAGTACCTTAAAAGTAAGGTCATGGCTGCTAAGAAAAAGATCATCATTCAAAGCGTCCAGTCAAACCAGCACATTTCATATGCTTGAGACTATCACATAACCAACATGCTACAAAACGCTCAGAGTCGCTCTTCACATTACAATTTTCAAATACACAAGAAGTTGCCATTATAGTCGTCTTAAAAATTTTAGCAAATAAAATGTAGATATAAACTTGAGTATGGTTACTTTTGAAAAGGGTTAAAAACAAAAGTAAGAAGTTTGAGAGCCACTGATATATACTGTGAAAAGCTTCACCTTCTTTGTCCAAAGCCTTGAAAAAGTTTTTGATAAGGCCGACCTTGATGTGGAGCGGAGGTATAATTATTTTCTCCTTCTTTATAAGTGGGGAGTATTTTATGTTATCCGCCCCAACTTGAAACTCGATTCGTTCTGGCCAATCCTTTATGATGTAGTTGTCTTGACGAGATCGGCTATCCCATTTGCATAGAAAGCAACAGTGTTTGTGTATCCACTTTGTAGACCACATAGCATTCCAACGACTTTAAGATCGGCACATGTTTTCCAATCATGTTCTTCGTATTTGATTAATTTGAGCAATTTTTGCATTATCTCATACGTTTCCTTCGTATCTACTGCATGCGCGATCGGGATAGATGGCTTTTGGTTGCCAGTATGCAATAATACGGCCTTTAAACTTAATTTATTGTCGTCTATAAACAATCGCCATATGAGAAGCTATAAACGTAGTTATAGCTGGTAATTTTATAATGTAATTATATAATTTTATAGTTGATAACTAACTAGTAAATTCTAAAATAGAAAAGTCTAGAAATATGTAACGAGGAAACCAGACAGTATAAAAGGCAGCAACAGTAGAGGCACGACAATCAGTTTGATTTAGGACTCTATCTGGCGAGCAATAGAAGTGTTATTGCGAAGTACTTTAATAAAGGCCATTTTGCATTATTGAATAATGGAGTTATTTATTTAACAGTTTAGTGATTCGAACGTTAGCAGAAGGTTGCAAATAAGAAGAGTTGCACTAAATTCGTTACAGTTGGTGTCAGAAGAGGAATTGTTGAATAAATCCCGGAGACTTCGAATACAACTTGGACGTGGCAAAGTGGAGTGAATTGAAGGTCCAGCAACGGAAGAAGGAGTTGGAGAGCCGTGGATTGAATACAACCGGCAATAAACTCGAACTTCAGGCACGACTACGAAAGGCAATGGAATTAGAGGGAATTAACTTGGAAGAGTATGTCTCTCCTCTTGATGTCGAGGAGACAACAAAAATTGAAGAGAAAAATGAAACATCGCAGACAGTTACGAGCACAGACTTGAACATGATATTGGCTGCAATATCTGCACAAACATCGACAGTAACATCAATATCGTCGCAAATGTCATCTCAACTGGAAGAGCAGAAGACATATATGGCATCTCAACTAGAATCCCAGGAGAACCGTATAACATCCAAAATGGAAGAACAGAAGACACGCATTGCAGGAATGTAGGCAGAAATAGCATCAAAGATTGAAGCACAAGAAACGCGTATTTCAGAAATGTCGACACAGATAACAGCCAAGATTGAAGCACAGGAAACAGAAATTTCATCACAGCTGGAAGAGCAAAAGACATATATTGCAACCCAACTGAAAGAACAAGAGACACGCAGAACTGTACAACTAGAAGCACAAGAGGGGCGTGTATCATCAAAACTCGAAGCGCACATGGACGAAAAAATAATGCAGTTTGAAGAAAAATTCGAGGCAGAGGTGGATGCTTTGAGAGGTCGTATACTGGAATTGCAACTTAATCGCCCGGCTGCTTCAGCGAGTAATACGAAGGTAAAAACTACATCTTTTGACGGTTCTGTTCCTTTCCAGGTCTTCAAGCTGCAGTTTGAGAAGACCGCAGCAGTGAACAACTGGAATGCGGAAGATAAAGTTGCTGCATTGTTCATGGCATTGAAAGGGCCTGCAGCTGAGATTTTACAAATCATTCCAGAGGGCGAACGAAACTGTTATGTAGCATTGATGGGCGCTCTAGACAGATATACCAAATGGAGTTACTCCGCTTCCAGATGCCTGGTGAAACATAGCAAGGGTTTGCGTCGGATGTTGAAAGGCTGGCACATTTAGCGAATGCGGACGCGCCTGTGGAATACACTGAAAGGGTAAAGATTCAAAGCTTTATAAATGGCATACGGGACGTAGAAACAAAGCGAGCTACATATGCAAACCCAAAGCCAGCATTCGCAGAAACGGTGTCGCATGCTCTTATTCAGGAAACAGCATCGCTTTTGTGTAAGCCAGCGTTCAAAGCATGCCGTGTGGAGGTGGAAAGGCCAGACTGGGTGAACACAATATTGGAGGTGCTGAACGGATCGCAAAAGCGGAGTGAAAGAGTTATCGAATGCTTCAAATGCGGGAAGACCGGTCACATTTCACGTCATTGCGATCTTGGTCCTAGAGGTTTCAACAGCAAGGGTGGTCTTAATAACAAAGCTGGAGGGGAGGAGCAAGAGCGTGTTAGATGTAGAGATCGAGAGCTAGCTACAGCTATTGAATGTCCTGTGATATCTGTGTCGAAAATTGGTAGAAAATCGAGCAGTCTTACCGTCAGAGGGAACGTGGATGGCAAAGAACGTGTACTGACTGTAGATACGGGCGCATCTCATTCCTTAATCCGATCTGACTTGGTCAACTGGAGAGTTAAACCCTTACCTGGAGCAAGGTTGCGTACGGTCACTGGCGAGTATAACCAAGTCCAGGGAGAAGTGATATGTGAAGTCTTAATTGGAAATTTCTACACAAATTCGATGTGGCGGAGATCGTTGATGAAGTGATATTGGGAGTGTACTTCTTGGTTGACCATGACATCAAGATCGATATGCAGAGAAGGGTGATGGGTTATGAGAACCAGGATGTGCCACTTAACTTCAGTTTGGAAAAAGGGCTCAGCAGTAATCGAGTGCTGGTGAAAGAGATTCGACAAAAACCACAAAAGTCAAAGGTAGCAGATCGGGCAAGGGTTGATGGAACGAATAGGCCAAACAAATCAAAACCAAAGGTACCTGCGAGAAAAACACTGGCATTAACAAACCCTAATGGGGGCACTAAAACGACTGAAAGAATTTTCCAGAAAGAATGCAAGGGTGATTTCAAGCCAGCGCGCACTACTGTTGTGAAACGTCAAGACGAAACTGATGATGCAAAGTCAATCCGTCAAGATCAAGCTCTGCGAAGTAGTTCTTAATTGGCCAAACAATAGAATGCGAGGGAACGATCCAGGATAATGAGTAGTAAGATGAAACGCAGGTACGATGAGAACAATAATTCGAAATTAAAATTGGTTAATTCGTTGTAGTTCTATAAATAGAACAAACACAGCAACAAAAAAACCAAAGTTTCTTTGAAAACCGCCGTACCAAGCATAGATTTAACACATAATTCTATAAATAGAACAAACACAGCAACAAAAAAACCAAAGTTTCTTTGAAAACCGCCGTACCAAGCATAGATTTAACACATAATTGCATACGAAGTATGCAATGTGTAAACTAAGGCATGACGTAGCTGAATGCGTTTGTAACCATTTCAGCTATCGTAGGATTGCGGGTTCTACTCCCACTCCCGGGAGAAAAGGCTTTGAAGAGATTTACAAGGTATAATCGAAACAGCTGTCGCCTTGTCCGTCCTGATGTTACGTTGTTTAAATTTTTCCCAAATTATTAAATAAATAGTTCGGAAGGTTTCTTGGAGGGAGATTTGGTACTGTTGTACAACACTCACGGGCAGAAAGGTGTTCCATCTAAATTTCGGTGCAGTTGGGAAGGCCCGTACAAAGTTGTGAAGAAGATCAGTGACACCATCTAACGCATACAAACCATTGGGAAACCACGAAGTAGAAGAGTGGTACATTTGGAAAGGCTGGCAGCGTTTAGATCGAGAGATTTGTCTGATCGGGGCGATCAGACCTAGGTGGAGGGCAGTGTGACGAATATTAGCAACACTAAGGGATACTATCATCTCTAAGCCGATGCTAAGCAGTGACTTGTATGCACATCAATAAACCAATCATTACTTCTACCCATATGTCCATACGAGCAGAGGAGAAGAGATGCACAAGCATATATCTTATCTGAGATGCTCACAAAAGAAGGCAATAATTTGTGCAAGTACCAATCACATACACATGCACATATGTAAATTCTAGAATAGAAAAGCCTAGAAATATGCAACGAGGGAACCAGACAGTATAAAAGGCAGCAACAGTTGAGGCACGACAGTCAGTTTGATTTAAGACTCTATCTGGCGAGCAATAGAAGTGTTATTGTGAAGTACTTTAATAAAGGCCATTTTGCATTATTGAATAGTGGAGTTATTTATTCAACAGTTTAGTGATTCGAACGTTAGCAGAAGGTTGCAAATAAGAGGAATTGCAGTAAATTCGTTACAATATGTTACCCTAACATCGGATGAAACAAATTTAAATTATTGCATACGAGAGGCGTAGTTCGGTCTTTTCCTTTGGCGATTCCAAATCCCTTATCCAATCATTGAGTTGTGTTTGTGACAAAGAGTTTCTTTCGTTTTCCGCGTCAGATCCGGTACAACATGACGCCGCGTAATCAGATGACAATGAAACTGGAGCCGAAACTAAAGTTAAATTTGGTTCTGGCAATGTAGCTTCCGTTAAATTTAGTTCTTGGAATGACACTGTAGATACGCTCGCATAGGTTACTTTTCTTGACTTTCAACCCCAAGTACTTTTGTAGTACAAATATAGCAGTACGTTGAATGGCAAGTTGGTTCCCTCCAATTCATTGGTGTAATAAATTGCATATGTCGCCTAAATAGATAGTTTCAGAAATAAGTCAGCTATGCATTCAAAGGAAGCAAATTCCTAATTTTTACACCGCACCTTTTTGTTCCGGCTTCCGAAAAAATCAATTCGACTCGATATGTGGTGCACACAGTATTCTGTGTCCATGGTTTTTAGGCTCAATTCCAAAATACTTATAGTATGTAATTTTCAAAGGATTTGAAAACACACGTCACATCATTTTAACGATAAATTTACCGAAGATGAAACAGAACATATCTGGATCATTTGTACACTCAAACTCTCGCGCCCTTTTATTCATATTACATTTTTAAGTAAATGACGGGTTATAAACTGCAATTATAAACTGAACAGTATCCGGCGAGCCTTGCAGATATTATGAAGGAACAAAGCGCATTTACTATTATCTATACTTAGATCAAGTAAAAATTCAAGCCTACCTAGACAAAAAGGTTCCCTAGTTCTAGAAAGAAAACACTACCTGCCTTAAAAATATGCTCTTGCTTGAAATGTACTGGGGTTTGATAAAACGAAACTAAAGGTTTTTTGTATATAATAAACCTTCGAAAATCTACCTGCTAACTAACTGATATGCGAATACTAACACATATGTACCAGTAGGGTACTTAAGTATTAAATGGATATACATATTTACTTGAATGCTTATAACTTTTGTATTAGTCCATCGATTTTGTTGAATGAAAGCTTAGTTTTTTTTGTAATAAAACAGAACCTAGAGAGAAAAGAATATCTGAAAAAAAAATTTTAAGTTTTCGAGATCCTTCCTCGCAAAGTACACATTTTTTTATATTTTTACAAAAAAAATTGAAAAAATCTGTAATGATTGTTCATTATCTTTGAATCTACAGGGCCTAGCAAAAAGTGTTGTATGCACAGTTTATAGAATTTATTACCTTTTAAAAGCTTCGAACCGTTTTGGAATTGCGCAATTCGTTCTTGAGATATATCTTATTAAGTGAACCATTTTTTTTATTTATTTTTTTGAAAAAACGGTAATTCGTAAATATCTCAAAACCCTTACCATAGAATTAAAAATAACCTTGATTTTCGGAATCAGGGGTGATTTTACATATGAATTTTATAATGGCGTCTCTGGTGCAGAAAAAAAGTTGGAATTTATGATCCAGTGTTATTTGAAAAGTAACATAAAATATGTAAGAGATGTCCATCCCGTAAATACAAGAAGAAGAATAGAGACGCCGCCGCCGATTGTCGAAAATATCGGCGCGTTACTATGTTTTCTACTCGTTTAAGATTGTCTAGGCCATTTATTGTTCATGTCGAAAATTGGTCCGATATGCTCGAAACGGGTATCAACGGATGCGCATCACTGCCAGTTATAAGAATCCAATTGCGAAATTTAACTCTTTCCACTCATTGTTGTTGTTGTTGTAACAATGTTTCGCCCCACCTAATAGCTGCGACCGATTACAAATTGTCATCAATATTCTCTAGCGGGAGTCCAAGGAAACTTGCTGTTTCGACAGGGGTGGACCATAATGAAAGGGGTGTTAGAGGCGTTGGTTCCACATTATAATCAAAGAGATGGTTGGTGTCATTTGGAGACACATTGCAAGCGGGGCATATATTTTGTATGTCGGGGATGTCTCTGGATATGTAAGAGTTTAACCTGTTACAGTATCCAGAACGAAGTTGAGCCAGAGTGACTCGCGTTTCCCTGTGGAGTATGCGTTCCTCTTCCGCAAGTTTTGGGTACTGTTCCACGAGTACTGGATTCACCGGGCAATTCCCGGCATAAAGGTCCGACGCCTGTTTGTGGAGTTCACCAAGGATCTGCTTGTGTTTTTTCGCTGAGTTCTCAGATGCCGTATTTCCTCAAAATGCTTACGGAGATGACTCCTTAAGTCCCTAAGCGGTGTTGGCTCATCAACCAGATGTCTGTTGGGATGCCCAGGTTTCTGGGTATTCAACAGGAACTGTTTGGTTAGCATCTCATTTCTCTCCCTGATGGGGAGTATTCTCGCCTCATTATGTAGATGGTGTTCTGGGGACATAAGAAGACAGCCCGTGGCGGTTCTGAGCGCAGTATTTTGGCAGGCCTGTAGCTTCTTCCAGTGGGAAGTTTTTAGGCTTAGCGACCATATAGGGGACGCGTAGCACGCAAACGGCTGGCCAATTGCTTTGCATGTGGTAATGAGCGTTTCTTTGTCTTTTCCCCAAGTACTGCCAGCAAGGGATTTGAGGATTTTATTACGGCTCTGGATTTTCGGAACAATTGCGGCTGCGTGCTCACCAAAATGTAGATCCTGATCAAACGTCACACCTAAGATTTTGCGGTGTAGGACAATCGGCAGCGTAGTGCCATCTACGTGGATGTTCAAAATGGTCGACATTTGGGACGTCCAAGTTGTAAATAGGGTCGCGGATGATTAAGTCGGTGATAATGCCAGATTTCGAGAGGCGAAAAACTGGAGAAATCAGGGAGGTAGCCGTTTATACTGTTTCAAAGCTCATTTGATTCTTCTTTGCTTTGATATTTCGTTTCTGAATTGCACCGATGCCTGCCGACCACTCAGATAATTTGCGGTCCACCTTTTAAGGCATGAGGGAAGGGTAGACCCTTCCAAGTCTTGCAGTAACGTGCCATGGTTGACCGTATCAAAAGCTTTTGATAGGTCTAGCGCTACGAGTACTGTTCTATAGTGGGGTTTCTGATTTAAACCACAATTTATCCGGGTGCTAATGGCATTTAGCGCGGTGATGGTGCTATGGAGTTTTCTAAAGCCATGCTGATGTCAGGATAGCTGCAAAATTGCTCTGAAGTGGGGGAGCAAATGTTAGCTGGTTTCCCAGGCTTTAGTAGCGGGAACACCTTGGCCATTTTCCATTTTTCGGGTATGACAAAAGTGGAAAGAGACAGGCTGAAGACATGTGCTAAATATTTGAAACCCTCTTTGCCTAGGCTTTGAAGCATCGGCATGGCTGTGCCGTCTGGGCCCACTGCTTTGGATGGTTTAGCATGACCGATAGCATCCTCAACCTCTTTGGCGGTGATGGTAATTGGTGACGCGCTGAACTTATGTTTACGTGCGTGTCTGTTGGCCCTCCGTCTATTTTTGTCGACCGTAGAATGCATTATATATTGTCGCCAGAAAGCGCTCGCGCATTTTTTCGCATCCGACAGCACTTTGTCGCCAAAGGCGATGGAAACTTTGTCATTGTGCCTAGATGGATTCGATAGGGACTTTACAGTGGACCAAAGTTTACCTACACCGGCAGAGAGGTTACAACCGCTTAGGTGCTCCTCCCATTTCACCCGCTTGTGTTCATCCACAAGCAATCTGATGCGTTGGTTTATATCCCTTATTTGGGGGTCGCCGGGATCGAGCTGTCTTATAAGGTCACGTTCTCTCGCTAAAATTGAAGGATGCCAATGTTACCATCGGCTGCCAATTGACGCAGTTTACGAGTTCTGCACTCACGATTGAAATATCCGGCGAACTGTGACAGCTTCCTACCATACGTGTGGGGCGTCTCCGTTTATAGTGCAGAACGTCGTTTCTTCTATTTGATCCGCTAACATCTCACCCCTACTGTCCTCCCGCAAGTTTGAATGCCATAGATCATGATGAGCATTGAAATCGCCTAAGATAACGCGATTGTTTCCAGGGAGTAAGCCGCTGATATCAGGGCGGTATCCACTGGGGCAACAGGTGACAGGAGGGATGTAGATGTTGATGATTTCTAGATTTGCATCGCCCGACCGGACGGGCGCAGACTACTTGGCGTCATAGGACGTGAACAGCAAGGAGCCACAAAAGATTTATAGAAGTTACGTGGACGTCTGGTTTTGGGGTCTAGCCCAGAACAACCTGTCCGATGCAATCATACCTTACACGTGACACACTGATAAGAATATGACCGTCCTAAAAAGATTCTTTTCCGGCAGATGCAGCAAAACCATATCCCCGGACCGGGGTCAGGAGACGGACCCGGATTGGGTTCGATACCTTCCCGGAGCAAGAGAATATGGCGCAGTCCCGCTGCAAGGAGCCGCTGTGAGGATGACAATTTGTGGGAAGGACGCAACAAATTTTATGGGGTTACACTGAAATGGCAGTCCTTGGTCGGGAAAAATCCCGAGTCGCTCCGATACATAGGACCGACGGCCTTGGGACGCAACAAATTAAATGGGGTTACACTGAAATAGCAGTCCTTGGTTGGGAAAAATCCCGAGTCGCTCCGGTACATAGGACCGACGGCCTTGGGAAGTGCTTTTCCACTTTTTCCACTCATTCAAAAGTTATTTTTAAAACAGTCGCTTTCAATGCCAGCTTAACACGGATTTTGCATCACCTAATTCACCAGGTTATTAAAACATAGCACTGAAAGAAACGTTATATAAACAAGTAAGGAAGGCTAAGTTCGGATGTAACCGAACATTACATACTCAGCTGAGAGCTATGGAGACAAATGGAAGGTATTTAAGAGTATTTTAAGAGGGAGTGGGCCATAGTTCTATAGGTGTACGCCATCTAGCGATATCGCCATAAAGGTGGACCAGAGGTGACTCTAGATTGTGTTTGTACGATATGGGTATCTAATGAAAGGTGTTAATGAGTATTTTGAAAGGGAATGGGCCTTATAGGTAGACGCCTTTTCGAGATATCGTCATAAAGGTGGACCAGGGGTGACTCTAGAATGTGTTTTTACGATATAGGTATCAAACGAAAGGTGTTATTGAGTATTTTAAAAGGAAGTGGGCTTTAGTTCTATAGGTGGACGCCTTTTCGAGATATCGCCATAAAGGTGGACCAGGGGCGACTACAATGCGTTTGTACGATATGGGTATCAAATGAAAGGTGTTAATGATTATTTAAAACGTAGTGGGCCCTAGTTCTATAGGTGGACACCTTTTCGAGATATCACCATAAATGTGGACCAAGGGTGACTCTAGAATGTGTTTGTATGATATGGGTACCAAATGAAAGGTGGTAATGAGTATTTTAAAAGGGAGTGATCCTTGGTTCTATAGGCGCACGCCTTTTCGAGATATCGCCATAAAGGTGGACCAGGGGTGACTAGAATCTCTCTGTACGATATGGGTAACGAATGAAGGGTATTAATGAGTATTTTAAAAGGGAGTGGGCCTTAGTTCTATAGGTGGACGCCTTTTCGAGATATCGCCATAAAGGTGGATCAGAGGTGACACTAGAATGTGTTTGTACGATATGGGTATCAAATGAAAGGTGTTAATGAGTATTTTGAAAGGGAATAGGCCTTAGTTCTATAGGTGGACGCCTTTTCGAGATATCACCATAAATGTGGACCAGTGTGACTCTAGAATATGTTTGTAATTTATGGGTATCAAATTAAAGGTATTAATGAGGGTTCTAGAGGGGAGTGGGTTCTAGAAGGTAGTTGTATATGTGAAGGCGTTTTCGAGATCTCGACCAAAATGTGGAATAGGGTGACCCAGAACATCATCTGTTGGGTACCGCTAATTTATTTATATATGTAATATTACGAACAGTATTCCTGCTGAGATTCCAAGGGCTTTTGATTTCGCCCTGCATAACTTTTTCATTATCTCCTTCTTAATATGGTATGTGTCACACCCATTTTAGACATTTTTTCTAATGTTATATTTTGCGTCAATAAACCAATCCAATTACCAATTGCTCATCCCTTTTTATACTCAGTTGAGCAGAGCTCACAGAGTATATTAACTTTGATTGGATAACGGTTGGTTGTACAGGTATAAAGGAATCGAGATAGATATAGACTTCCATATATCAAAATCATCAGTATCGAAAAAAAATTTGATTGAGCCATGTCCGTCCGTCCGTCCGTCCGTCCGTTCGCCCGTTAACACGATAACTTGAGTAAATTTTGAGGTATCTTGATGAAATTTGGTACGTAGATTCCTGGGAACTCATCTCAGATCGCTATTTAAAATGAACGATATCGGACTATAACCACGCCCACTTTTTCGATATCGAAAATTTCGAAAAACCGAAAAAATGCGATAATTCATTGCCAAAGGCGGTTAAAGCTATGAAACTTGGTAGATGGGTTGATGTTATGACGCAGAATAGAAAATTAGTAAGATTTTGGACAATGGGCGTGGCACCGCCCACTTTTACAAGAAGGTAATTAAAAAGTTTTGCAAGCTGTAATTTGGCAGTCGTTGAAGATATCATGATGAAATTTGGCAGGAACGTTACTACTATTACTATATATGTGCTAAATAAAAATTAGCATAATTGGATGAAGAACACGCCCACTTTAAAAAAATTTTTTTTTTTAATTCAAATTTTAACAAAAAATTTAATATCTTTACTGTATATAATTAAATTAAGTCAAAATTCAACTCCAGTAATGATATGATGCAACAAAATACAAAAATAAAAGAAAATTTCAAAACGGGCGTGGCTCCGCCCATTTTCATTTAGTTTGTCTAGAATACTTTTAATGCCATAAGTCGAACAAAAATTTACCAATCCTTCTCAAATTTGGTAGGGGCATAGATTCTATGACGGTAACTGTTCTCTGTGAAAAAGGGGGAAAACGGTAAAAGCCACGCCCAGCTTTTATACACAGACCACCGTCTGTCCTTCCGCTTGGCCGTTAACACAATAACTTGAGCAAAAACCGATATATCTTTACTAAACTTAGCCCACGTACTTATCTGAACTCACTTTATCTTGGTATAAAAAATGGCCGAAATCCGACCATATCCACGCCCACTGTATCGATATCGAAAATTACGAAAAATGAAAAAAATGCCATAATTCTATACCAAATACGAAAAAAGGGATGAAAAATGGTAACTGGATTGGTTTATTGACGCAAAATATAACTTTGGAAAAAACTTTGTAAAATGGGTGTGACACCTACCATATTAAGTAGAAGAAAATGAAAAAGTTATAAAAGGCAAAATCAACAGCCCTTGGAATCTTGGCAGGAATACTGTTAGTGGTATTGCATATATAAATAACTTAGCAGTACCCGACAGATTATTTTCTGGATCACCTGGTCCACATTTTGGTCGATATCGCGAGAACGCCTTCACATATACATCTAAGGGCCACTCGCTTTTAAAACCCTCATTAATACCTTTAATTTGATATCCATATCGTATCATTCTAGAGTCACCCCTGGCCCACCCTAATGGCGATATCTCGAAAAGGCGTCCACCTATAGACATAATGCCCACTCCCTCTTAAAATGCTCAGTAACACCTTTCGTTTGATACCCTTATCGCACAAACATTCTAGAGTCACCCCTGGCCCACCCTAATGGCGATATCTCGATAAGGCGTCCACCTATAGACCTAATGTCCACTCCCTCTTAAAATGCTCAGTAACACCTTTCGTTTGATACCCATATCGTACAAACATTCTAGAGTCACCCCTGGCCCACCCTAATGGCGATATCTCGAAAAGGCGTCCACCTATAGACCTAATGCTCACTCCCTCTTAAAATGCTCAGTTACACCTTTCGTTTGATACCCATATCGTACAAACATTCTAGAGTCGCCCTTGGTCCACCTTTATGCCGATATCTTGAAAAGGCGTCCACCTATAGAACTAAGGATTACTTATTTACTTACTTAATTGGCGCTTAACCGTCTAAACGGTTATGGCCGTCCAACAAGGCGCGCCAGTCGCTCCTTCGCTCCGCCAACCGGTGCCAATTGGTCACACCAAGGGAGTTTAAATCGTTTTCCACCTGGTCCTTCCAACGGAGAGGGGGCCGCCCTCTACCTCTGCTTCCATAGGCGGGTTCCGATAGAAACACTTTCTTGGCCGGAGCATAATCTTTCATTCGCATAACATGGCCTAGCCAGCGCAGCCGCTGCGTTTTAATTCGCTGGACTATGTTGATGTCTGCGTATAGCTCGTACAACTCATCATTAAATCTTCTTCGGTACTCGCCATCGCCAACGCGTAGAGGTCCATAAATCTTTCGAAGAACTTTTCTCTCGAACACTCCCAAAGCCGCTTCATCTGCTGTTGTCATGGTCCATGCTTCTGCCCCATATAGCAGGACGGGTACGATAAGTGACTTGTAGAGTATGATTTTCGTTCTCCGAGAGAGGACTTTACTTTTCAATTGCCTACCTAGTCCAAAGTAGCATTTATTGGCAAGATTGATTCTTCGCTGGATTTCAGTGCTGATGTTGTTGCTAGTGTTGATGCTGGTTCCCAAATAAACGAAGTCTTTTACTATTTCGAAATTATGGCTGCCAACACTAGCGTGGTTGCCAAGGCGCATATGCGCTGACTCTTTGCTCGATGACAGCAGGTACTTCGTTTTGTCCTCACTCACCATCAAACCCATCTTTACCGCTTCTTTTTCCAGCTTGGAGTAAGCAGAACTAACAGCGCGGGTGTTTAGGCCGATGATATCAATGTCATCAGCATATGCCAGTAATTGCACGCTTTTATAGTATATTGTTCCAGTGTGGTTAAGTTCTGCAGCTAGTATAATTTTCTCCAGCATCAAATTAAAGAAATCGCACGATAGGGGGTCACACTGTCTGAAACCTCGTTTAGTTTCGAACGGCTCGGAGAGGTCCTTCCCAATTCTGACTGAGCTGATGGTGTTGCTCAACGTCATTTTGCACAGCCGTATAAGTTTTGCGGGGAAACCAAATTCAGACATAGCGGCATATAGGCAGCTCCTTTTCGTGCTGTCGAAGGACTTTAAAGTCGACGAACAGGTGATGTGTGTCGATTCTCTTTTCACGGGTTTTTTCCAAGATTTGGCGCATTGTGAAAATCTGGTCGATGGTAGATTTACCTGGTCTGAAACCGCACTGATAAGGTCCAATCAGCCGGTTCACGGTGGGCTTCAATCTTTCGCACAATACACTTGAAAGGACCTTATATGCGATATTAAGAAGGCTGATTCCACGATAGTTGGTGCATTTTGCAGTATCCCCCTTCTTGTGGACTGGGCAAAGAACACTTAGATTCCAACCGTCGGGCATGCTTTCGTCCGCCCATATTTTGCTAAGAAGCTGCTGCATGCGATTACCAACTCCTCGTCGCCGAACTTGAATAGCTCCGCAGGCAGTCCATCAGCGCCCACGGCCTTGTTGTTTTTCAATCTGGTTATTGCTATTCTAACTTCGTCATAATCGGGCGGGGGGACATATATTCCATCATCATCGATTGCGGGATCGGGTTCTTCATCTCTGCGCGGTGAATTGCTGCCTCCATTTAGGAGAGCAGAGAAGTGTTCCCTCCATAATCTAAGCACTCTCTGGACATCAGTTACAAGGTCTCCGTTTTCATTCCTACAGGAGTTTGCCCCGGTCTTAAAGCCTTCCGTCTGTCGCCGTAGTTTTTGGTAGAATTTTCGGGCGTTATTCCTGGTGGCTAGCAGCTCAAGCTCCTCGCACTCACGCCTTTCTGCTTCTATTTTTTTCTTCCTGAAAAGGCGTCTCACTTCCCTTTTCAACTCACGATAGCGTTCACACACTCCTCTTGTCGCGCTCGCTTTTAACGTAGCCCTGTAGGCAGCGTCTTTTCTTTCGGAGGCAACGCGGCATTCTTCATCATACCAGTTGTTTTTTCGTGGCCGCCGGTAACCAATTTTTTCCTCGGCGGCAGTATGAAGTGCTTTGGAGATATGCTCCCACTGCTCCTGTATTCCTTCAGGATGAGTTGTGCCCTCAGAGAGCAGGTGTGAGAGTCGAGTTGCGAAATCATTGGCAGTCTGTTGTGATTGAAGCTTTTCGACGTCTAGCTTTCCTTGTGTTTTTTGTTCCTTGTTTTTAGCCGCGTTGAGGCGGGTGCGTATTTTGGCTGCAACGAGATAATGGTCCGAATCGATGTTAGGTCCTCGGATCGTTCGCACATCTAAAACACTGGAGGCATGCCGTCCGTCTATCACAACGTGATCGATCTGATTGCGAGTATTTCGATCAGGAGACAGCCATGTGGCTTGATGTATCTTTTTATGCATGAACCTCGTGCTTGATATGACCATGTTTCGAGCACCGGCAAAGTCAATCAGCCTCAGTCCGTTAGGAGAAGTTTCATTGTGTAGGCTGAACTTTCCGACTGTAGGGCCAAAAACATCTTCTTCGCCCACCCTGGCGTTAAAGTCGCCAAGCACGACTTTTATATCATGACGGGGGCAGCGCTCGTACGTGCGTTCTAATTGTTCATAAAAAGTGTCTTTCACCTCATCGTCTTTCTCCTCTGTCGGCGCATGGGCGCAGATGAATGATATATTAAAAAATTTTGCTTTTATTCGAATAGCGGCGAGGCGCTCGTCCACAGGCGTGAACGCCAGAACTTGGCGACAAAGTCTCTCTCCCACCACGAATCCGACGCCGAAACTGCGCTTATTCGCATGGCCACTCCAATATATGTCACAATTTTTGATCTTCTTTCTTCCTTGCTTCGTCCAACGCATTTCTTGGATGGCGGTGATGTCAGATTTTGCTTTGACGAGGACATCAACCAGCCGGGCATCTGCACCAATCCCATTCAGGGAGCGGACGTTCCAGGTGCATGCCCTCAATTCATTGTCCTTCAAACGTTTGCCATGGTCGTCATCAATAGAGAGTGTATTTATCCGAGGCTTGTTTTTATATTTCATTGGAGTATGGTTTTACGTGGCGGGTCCCAAGCCCAGCGCACAACCCGCTCAGCGGGGGTGAAAATATTACTTGGCACGTTTTTATAGCGAGCCGCTTGCTCCAAGACAGACGCCCGCTTGCAGCCGCACCTAGAGGTGTACAGACGCTGCCGATGAAATCTCCCCCGGCTAGCCCTTAAACCGATTATGTCAGAGTGGCCTAGCCAGGTTGTCGCCTTCTCACATTAGCTCACCGCTAAATGGGTGTTTAGCGGCTACCCAGAGGATATTTGGCCGCAAGCGACCGGCAGTAGTGAGCTGCTTGAACCGCATGCAAAAGAATCGCTCTGGCCATTCCCAGGTGAATGGCGGTCAGAAGCTTTCCCCACTTTCGTGGACTTCTACACACGGCCCCACCCTCTTACTCCCTTTTAAAATACTCATTACCACCTTTCATTTGATACCCATATCGTACAAACACGTTCTAGAGTCACCCTGGCCCACCCTAATGGCGATATATCGAAAAGGCGTCCACCCATAGACCTAATGCCCACTCCCTCTTAAAATGCTCAGTAACACCTTTCGTTTGATACCCATATCGTACAAACATTCTAGAGTCACCCTTGGTCCACCTTTATGGCGATATCTCGAAAAGGCGTCCACCTATAGAACTAGGGATTACTCCCTTTTAAAATACTCATTACCACCTTTCATTTGATATCCATATCGTACAAACACATTCTAGAGTCACCCCTGGGCCACCCTAATGGCGATATCTCGAAAAGGCGTCCACCTATAGACCTAATGCCCACTCCCTCTTAAAATGCTCAGTAACACTTTCGTTTGATACCCATATTGTACAAACATTCTAGAGTCACCCCTGGCCCACCATAATGGCGATATCTCGAAAAGGCGTCCACCTATAGACCTCCCTCTTAAAATGCTCAGTAACACCTTTCGTTTGATACCCATATCGTACAAACATATTCTAGAGTCACCCTTGGTCCACCTTTATAGCGATTTCTCGAAAAGGCGTTCACCTATAGAACTAAAGCCCATTCCCTTTTAAAATACTCATTACCACCACCTTTCATTTGATACCCATATCGTACAAACACATTCTAGAGCCACCCCTGGTCCACCTTAATGGCGATATCTCGAAAAGGCGTCCACCTATAGACCTAAGGCCCACTCCCTCTTAAAATGCTCAGTAACACCTTTCATTTGATACCCATATCGTACAAACAAATTCTAGAGTCAGCCCTAGTCCACCTTTATGGCGATATCCCTAAATGGCGTCCATCTATAGAACTATGGCCTACTCTCTCTTAAAATACTCTTTAATACCTTCTATTTGATACACATGTCATACAACCACATTCCAGGGTTACCCTAGGTTCATTTTCCTACATGGTGATTTTCCTTATTTTGTCTCCATAGCTCTCAACTGAGTATGTAATGTTCGGTTACACCCGAACTTAGCCTTCCTTACTTGTTTATACACAGTTGAGCAGAGCTCACAGAGTATATTAACTTTGATTGGATAACGGTTGGTTGTACAGGTATAACGGAATCGAGATAGATATAGACTTCCATATATCAAGATCATCAGTATCGAAAAAAATTCGATTGAGCCATGTCCGTCCGTCCGTCCGTCCGTCTGTCCGTTAACACGATAACTTGAGTAAGTTTTGAGGTATCTTGATGAAATTTGGTATGTAGGTTCCTGGGCACTCATCTCAGATCGCTATTTAAAATGAACGAAATCGGACTACAACCACGCCCACTTTTTCGATATCGGAAATTTCGAAAAACCGAAAAAGTGCGATAATTCCTTACCAAATACGGATAAAGCGATGAAACTTGATAGGTGAGTTGAACTTATGACGCAGAATAGAAAACTAGTAAAATTTTGGACAATGGGCGTGGAACCGCCCTCTTTTAAAAGAAGGTAATTTAGAAGTTTTGCAAGCTGTAATTTGGCAGTCGTTGAAGATATCATGATGAAATTTGGCAGGAACGTTACACTTATTACTATATACTTCTTTAATAAAAATTAGCAAAATCGGAGAACGACCAAATTTTAAAAGAAAAGTTAATATCTTTACAGTATATAAGAAAATTATGTGAACATTCAACTACAGTAATGATATGGTGCAACAAAATACAAGTGGCTCCGCCCTTTTTCATTTAATTTGTCTAGGATACTTTTAATGCCATAAGTCGAACAAAAATTTACCAATCCTTGTGAAATTTGGTAGAGGCTTAGATTCTAGGACGGTAACTGTTTTCTGTAAAATAGGGCGCAATCGGTTGAAGCCACGCCCAGTTTTTATACACAGGAACGGAAGATATCATGATGAAATTTGGCAGGAACGTTATTCCTATTACTATATGTGTGCTAAGTAAAAATTAGAAAAATGGGATTACGAACACGCCCACTTTTAAAATTTTTTTTTTATAGTCAAATTTTAACAAAAAATTTAATATCTTTACAGTATATAAGTAAATTATGTCAACATTCAACTCCAGTAATGATATGGTGCAACAAAATACAAAGAAAAAGAATATTTCAAAATGGGCGTACCTCCGCCCTTTTTCATTTAATTCGTCTAGAATACTTTTAATGCCATAAGTCGAACAAAAATTTACCAATCCTTGTGAAATCTGGTAGATTCTATGACGATAACTGTTTTATGTGAAAATGGGCGAAATCGGTTGAAGCGACGCCCAGTTTTTATACACAGTCGACCGCCTGTCCTTCCGCTTGGCCGCTAACATGATAACTTGAGCAAAAATCGATATATCTTCACTAAACTAAGTTCACGTACTTATCTGAACTCACTTTATCTTGGTATAAAAAATGACCGAAATCGGACTATAACAACGCCCAATTTTTCGATATCGAAAATTACGAAAAATGAAAAAAATGCCATAATTCTATATTAAATATGAACAAGTAAGGAAGGCTAAGTTCGGGTGTAACCGAACATTACATACTCAGTTGAGAGCTGTCGAGACAAAGTAAGGGAAAATCACCATGTTGTAAAAAGAACCTAGGGTAACCCTGGAATGTGTTTGTATGACATGTGTATCAAATGGAAGGTATTAAAGAGTATTTTAAGAGGAAGTGGACCATAGTTCTATAGATGGACGCCATTTAGGGATATCGCCATAAAGGTGGACCAGGCCTGACTCTAGAATTTGTTTGTACGATATGGGTATCAAATGAAATGTGTTAATGATAATTTTTAAAGGGAGTGGGCCTAAGTTCTATAGGTGGAATCCTTTTCGAGATATCGCCATAAAGGTGGACCAGGGGTGACTCTAGAATTTATTTTGTACGATATGGGTATCAAATGAAAGGTATTAATGAGTATTTTAAAAGGGCGTGGGCCTAAGTTCTTTAGATGGACGCCGTTTCGAGATATCGCCATAAAGGTGGACCAGGGGTGACTCTAGAATTTATTTTGTACGATATGGGTATCAAATGAAAGGTATTAATTAGTATTTTAAAAGGGCGTGGGCCTAAGTTCTATAGATGGACGCCGTTTCGAGATATCGCCATAAAGATGGATCAGGGGTGACTCTAGAATTTTTTTGTACGATATGAGTATCAAATGAAAGGTGTTAATGAGTATTTTAAGAGGGCGTGTAAAGATATATCGATTTTTGCTCAAGTTATCATGTTAACGGCCAAGCGGAAGGACAGGCGGTCGACTGTGTATAAAAACTGGGCGTCGCTTCAACCGATTTCGCCCATTTTCACATAAAACAGTTATCGTCATAGAAACTACCAGATTTCACAAGGATTGGTAAATTTTTGTTCGACTTATGGCATTAAAAGTATTCTAGACGAATTAAATGAAAAAGGGCGGAGGTACGCCCATTTTGAAATTTTCTTTTTCTTTGTATTTTGTTGCACCATATCATTACTGGAGTTGAATGTTGACATAATTTTACTTATATACTGTAAAGATATTAAATTTTTTGTTAAAATTTGACTATAAAAAAAAAAATTTTAAAAGTGGGCGTGTTCGTAATCCCATTTTTCTAATTTTTACTTAGCACACATATAGTAATATGAATAACGTTCCTGCCAAATTTCATCATGATATCTTCCACGACTGTCAAATTACAGCTTGCAAAACTTTGAAAATACCTTCTTTTAAAAGTGGTCGGTGCCACCCCCATTGTCCAAAAGTTTACTAATTTTCTATTTGGCGTCATAAGGTCAACCCACCTACCAAGTTTCATCGCTTTAGCCGTCTTTGGTAATGAATTATCGCACTTTTTCGGTTTTTCGAAATTTCCGATATCGAAAAAGTGGGCGTGGTTGTAGTCCGATTTCGTTCATTTTAAATAGCGATCTGAGATGAGTACCCAGGAACCTACATACCAAATTTTATGAAGATATCTCAAAATTTACTCAAGTTATCGTGTTTACGGACGGGCGGACATGGCTAAATGAATTTCTTTTTTCGCCCAGATCATTTTGATATATAGAAGTCTTTATCTATCTCGATTAGTTTAGGCCGTTACGGATTGCCGTTATGCGAACAAAGTTAATATACTCTGTGAGCTCTGCTAAGCTGAGTATAAAAATTTGAATGCTCACGTTGCATAATTTTTTCAAAAAATCAGTAAAGATCGCGAGTTTGAATCGAGCTCAAGGCTTAACAATAATTATTTTATCATTATTATTGTTATGATATATTTTTTCTTAATTGAAAAAAATTTAAATTAGAATAGAAGAAAGAAAAAATTACGCAACTGCCAAAAGCTCATTGTACAGATCCATTTCGGGAACTGCTAAATTCCTTCATCGGCAATATTTAGGCGCCGCTGCTATAAGCATTCAGCTATCACAGCGGTTGTTTATTTGTCTTCATTATTTCTACTTCTATTCGGTTCTTGCCAATTGATATTCACCGCTGTGATAGCTGAATGCTTATAGCAGCGGCGCCTAAATGTTGCCGATGAAGGAATTTAGCACTTCCCGAAATGGATCTATACAACGAGCTTTAGCAGTTGTCTAAATTTTTTTTTCTTCTATTCTAATTTAAAATTTTTCAATAAAGAAAAAATATATCATAACAATAATAATGATAAAATAATTATTGTTAGGCCTTGAGTTCGATTCAAACTCACGATTTTACAAATCAGTAGGCCGATATAACAGCAAAAATTGTTAAAATCAGTAAGAACAATGAGTTCAAATAAAATGACCCAAGTCGAACATGTTTTCAAATTGCCCACAAGTTGTTAAAAAAACAAGTTGCTCGAAAAAGGGGCCAATTTTTAAAAAAATTCTATACCCTATTGGATGGAAAATAAGCGAAATCAAGGATGAAAAATCTTTTAGTTGGTTCCAGGGGTTTAAATACTCCTTTGAAATGATTCTCAGCTCATATTAAGTTGATGATATGTATATGCACGTATTAGAAGGGTTTGAAAAATCACTTTATTTGCTTAACTATAAAATAGCGTCTGAAATATTAATTTTGATTTTCTCGCTTCATCATTCAACACCCATGTCTCGCGGTTTGACATTTCCTAAAGTTGGCGGCCCTATCCCCAACTAGTCCCTTGGAGTGAATCATATTGATTATAGCCTATCAACCAAGTTTAAATATCACCTACACTTTAAGCCTCCTGTTAGAAATGTGAATACATAGGCACACATACATATTAACCAGGTGATGATTTGTCCTTCGCAAGAACACTCAAATTGGTGAAGCAAAAGCTTTCCCAAGACAGTCGAACAAATGACCGGGTGTTCTACTACCCTAACGTAGTGGACAGTCGAACTAGGCTGAAAACTGAAGCTACGTGGTTATTTACAATGAATTATTATATCAAAAGACATGAAAACAAGAGTTTGGACTGATCCTAACATTAACATCTTTCAACTTAAAATCGGTCGACTTTATTCTTAAATATCGTTTTGGTTTAACAGATTTTGGTCTACATTTAAAAAAAAATATCCAGGGTTTTTTGTAAAATTTATTATGTAGGATTATATTATTTTTTCCTACAAGTTACGCAATAATATCCATTTCGACTGCTTATGGTTTCGAGGGCGGCATCCTTGGCCGAATAGTTACTCAGTAATGTTCAAAGGTGTTTCTCTGGTAGCGCTCGGCAGCATAAATAAATAAATATAAGGCGCGATAACCTCTGAAGAGATTTTAGGCCAATTTGCGTCGTGCTCCTTTTAAATTTTCTTACAAATTGTTTTATGCCGTCTTCGAACGGCATCTGATTTGCCTGGCCCGTGAACCCACGATCTTCGGTGTGGTAGGCGGAGTACGCTACCATCACACTACCTCGGCAGCATAGCGCGACAAAACAAAAATCAGTTAGAAAGTCTTCGGTGTTACACCTAGAGCTTCTATGAAAGTGACGTCGACGAAGGTATGAGTTCGAAGTCTCAGTCCTATAACTACTACTGTTCGATATCGGGAATTATAGCTCTTAAAACAGCCGAAAAAACTAGAGGCGCACTTTGCCGCGATCAACAATAGGCCAGCGTTGGTGTTAATCGTTAAAACTGTGCCACGAGAGCCATGAGTATTAAAAGGCCATTAATAGCAACCGTGAGTCGCCTTTGTGCGTGACGGGCAAGGGGCCCTCAAATAATTTAAAGAAATCGTGTCTACATCGAGTATTAGGAGTTAGACCAGAATATTTCCTTCGGTGAAACTACGCTTTGTACGAGACATACAGACAAAAGTGTGATCATTTTAAGTGCTTACATTTTTTCGCATACGCAGCAGTACCAGTCCCTTAGACCAGGGTTAGGTTCGAAGCCCCCCTGGAGTAAGTGAAGGCAGGACAGCCCTCCGCAAGGAGCTGAATGATCCGCGAGACTTTGAGGCAAACCCTCGGACCTTTCCGAAATGGCCAAAATGTTGATTTCCTTAAATACATGCAAACAAAAGCTTTCCTAAATATTATTTTTTAAATAAAAAAATCAAGCTTTGTAAAGTAAGAACACCGGCGTAAGCCGGCGCGCCGCCCACGACGCCGCCGCCGATATAGTTATCGGCGTAAACCTCTATTATATAACACAAGCAGACAAACGTAATTTGTACTATAAAGGTCTAAAATTCTACAATGAATTACGAAATGATGTTAAATCGAGTAACATAAGGGGATCTAAACACAAATTGTAGAATTACTGTAGAACACTGCCACTCTAGTGCAGGGTGGGCAAACTTCCGAATCACCAATAGCATTGTATACATTCCGAGTACTCTACGCTGGTAATAGGAAGCTTTACCACGTATACAAAAAGTAGCCGAAGCTAATACTGTAACGCATCACTCAACCAAATGAGTGCATCGCCGCACAGTGGCGCCTTTTGAGTTTTTTCTTTGCAAAAATCATAACTTTTGAAACAATGAAGATATTTTTAAAGAAAATGTAAAATGCAAATGAAAGCTAATTATTTGAAGTATTATTGTGTGAAAGCTAAGAATGTCACAGATACAGGGTGCTTCAAAAAAAATCTTCAGAGTCGAAAATTTTTAGAAAAATGCAAAAACAAAATGTTTTTAGTAAAAAATAAAAAAAATAAAATGAGATTTATCTTATAATGACGTATTGAAGCATTAAATAAGATAAACTAATGATTTTGATAAGATAGCGTGGCACTGCCCACTTAGTTACGTAATCAATAAGTACCAAAATCGATAGACGTATTATTTCTTTTAAATGGCAATACTCTTATAAAACTCAAATGTCCGTTTTTGGTGCGACAATAACAAGGTGCTTCAAAATTCATCGTAAAATTTTACGTTTTTTTTTTTTAATTTACAAGCCAAATATGTATTTTATTAATAACTAAAAGTTATTGAAAGTGGTTCAATGAAATTTTATTTGAGCTAAAGATTAAAAAGCCAACGAATTTTTGAAAAGGGGTGTGGCACTGCCCACTTATGCTAAAAAGTTTGATCTTAGTAACCGCTTTACCAATTTGTACCAAACTCGATAGACCTATTAATTTCTATAAAAATTTAATACTCGTTTATAAGAGGTGTCGTGGCACTAAACCACATCCCAAGTATATGGAAAATTACTAAAGTGGTATTTATTCCCAAGGCAGGCAAGGCATGCCACGCGAAGCCTAAGGACTTCAGACCCATCAGTCAATCTTCGTTTCAACTAAAGGTGATGAAGAGGCTGATGGAAACAAATATCAGGGAGGCAGTGAATGACCAACTCTCTGAAGCACAACACGCCTATATGAAGGGTAACTCAACCGAAACGGCATTGCACAAAATTACATCGTGCATAGAGAGATCGTTCTCCTTCAAGGAATACTGCCTGGCAGCCTTCCTAGACATAGAAGGAGCGTTCAATAACATTAAACCTGACTCAATCATTAAGGTACTGACTGATCTGGACATCGATTCTCAGCTGGTGGGTCTTGTGCACCAATTGCTGCTATCCAGGGTAGTACAGGCAGAACTTGCAGGGGTATCGGTGAGCAAGTTCGTCAGTAGGGGAACTCCCCAAGGTGGAGTCCTATCCCCTCTGCTGTGGGTCTTGGCGGTGAATCAGCTGCTAAGGGACATGGAGGAGGGGAGGGGCTGTAAAGCTATAGCATATGCTGACGACCTTGCTTTGGTGATAAGTGGGAAGTTTCCACAAACGCTCTGCGATATGATGCAGGTGGAATTAAGAAGGGTCGAAGCATGGGCCGTTGATAATGGTCTGGGTTTGAACCCAAATAAAACGAAGCTGGTGCTCTTTACGAGGAGGTATAAGATACCACGTCTTTCAGCTCCAGTGCTGGCAAACACAGTGCTTAGGTTAAGTGAGTCCGCCAACTATCTAGGGCTCACGCTTGATAAGAGATTGAACTGGACACAAAACACCACGGAACGTGTCCGTAAGCCCACGGTTGCCATCTACACATGTAAAGGGGCAATTGGAAGGAATACCCCATTTCCTTCCCCCATGATAGTACATTGGATATACATGGCCATAGTTAGGCCAATATTGCTATACGGGGTGGCCGTATGGTGGCCCGCCCTGAATTAATCCTCGACGGTTCTTGCTCTTCAAAAGGTGCAAAGATCTGCACTACTATGCATAAGCGGAGCCATCCGCACAACGCCAACGGAGGCTATGAATGTAATACTGAACCTACTACCCATAGATATATTAGGCATTAAATATGCAGCATGTGCAGTTATCAGGCTGAGGAAACTGACCACATGGTCTCCCTGCAAACATACTGAAATTCTCGACAGATTCTGCATACCGGAATGGACAGATTTCTGCAAACCACATACCAACTTTAACAAGGGATACGAGATATTAATCCCTGAGAGGGAATAGTGGGCGAATGACTCTGATTGGCCCACTAACAGCATTCAGATCTACACGATGGATCTAGACTGGATAACAGGGTCGGAGGGGGTGTCTATTCGGAACGATTGGGGATACAAAGATCGTTTCGCCTTCCGGATCACTGTAGCGTATTTCAGGCCGAGCTTGCGGCCATACAAGACGCTGTGGACTGCCTTAGGGAGAAGGCAGTCTCTCAGAAACACATTTATATTTTCTCAGACAGAGAGGCAGCACTGAAAGCCCTTGAATCTGTCACAGCTAATTCTGAAACTGTAGTAGGCTGTCGCAGATCACTTAACGTGATGGCTGAACAGTTTACTCTGCATCTGGTATGGGTTCCGGGACATAAGGGTATACCAGGTAATGAGATGGCAGATGAGCTTGCAAGAAAGGGTACATCCCTTCCACTTCCGCCATCCTGGAAGAGGTTGGGCATGCCGCTCTCCACCTGCAAGCTCAAGATAAAAGAGGCTCTACTGATGGAATCGGGAGCCAGGTGGAAGCATCATGATAGATGCCACACGGCAAAACTCACATGGCCGGAATGGAATGAGAAGAGATCGCGAAAGCTTCTCACCCTCCATAGGAGGGATATTTCCTTAGTTGTAGGTCTTCTTACGGGTCCTGTTTGTATTGGACCGCATGCGGAAAGGATTGGCGCTCCATTTAATGATTATTGTAGAAGCTGCGGCAACGAAGAAGAACCTGAAACTGTTAGGTATCTACTCTGTGAATGTCCAGCGCTCGGTAGAAGAAGGCAACGTTTTATGGGCAAGATGCTTCTCGTAGATCTGACTGATATAGCTGAGGTCAATACACGACGCTTAGTTAGCTTCATAAACTCAACGGAGTGGTTTGATTAGGAGAGCAGGAACAAATCCGTGTGGTTTCACAATGGGCCTATAAAGGCCTAAGTGTGCCGCTCCAATGTGGACGGCAGCCACTTGAACCTAACCTAACCTAATACTCGTTTGAAGGCGAAATGCCTAAGCTTTAAAATAAATTTGATAAACTTTATAGAAATGCAATAACGAAAAGTATATATTTATAAATTACTAAATTAATTAATTCTTTAATTGAAATAAAAAATTAACTTGTACATAGATATCTTATTTTTCAATAAAGTAACAAAATTGATTAGTAAATCTCTTTTTCATTGTTGTGATAAGAAGTTAGAAACTTATTTTATCTTAACATAGTCATCGTTACTGGAACATATATCTCACAAAGCAACCATTTCTGAGCTATACGCATCTGTAAGATCCTTTCGTGTTCTTACATACCTCATAGATGATATGACTGGATCAGAAGAGATAGCTAACATGTTGAAAAGGTATTCGTTTTGTATAACTCGTGATACTTTGCAGGTGTTCGTACATCTATATCTTTTGTAGTCCGTGTTCTTAGATTCTTGAGCTTCTTCAGACAATTCTCCTAATGGTAAGCACTATTAAATCTTTTCCATGTGCTAAAATTTGATGTACCGTTGGTGTAAGTTTCTTTTCAGGATATTTTTGATGCAGCAACTCTGTAGTTTTAGATGCATATTCTCCAAATTTGGGTCCATTAACTGGTTCGTGGCAGTTTAAAATATTTAAAATTACTCCCAATCTTTTCACAATATCTCTATCAACTCCTATTATGCGAGCAGTCACTTCATCGTTTTCAAAAAATCTTCTTGAGGAGTTACCATCATTTGCATTTCCGTATCCATACTTTGAACAGTCAACTCTAAGGCCAATCTCTATGCATTCTATCATCCTGAATTATTTTTTTTCTCCTGTTTTGTTTCTCCTTACATGTTGTATTGTCGTCGAAAACTTCTCCTTGTTGTGATAGTGTATAAGCCAGCTTCAAAACAAATTCCAAACATCTTATCCTAGCATGCAAAGGAGATATTCCATACTCATAATTTAGATTGTCAGTTATTGAATCACGAAGATTTTCAAAGTCCTTTTGGCTCTTCTTACAAATTGGACATTTCATTTTAGATATCGTATTTGTTAGAAGAAAATCATGCTTTATTGTAATGACATTCTCCTCTTCAATTTCAATTATTGTTGGCTCTAATTTGGGAATTTGATTTTTTATATCACTCACTGTAGCTTTTATAAGTTCCGAAGACTCCTTCTCGTATTTAAATAATATCGGGCGGCACAATATAGTTGATGACGGACGTGGATTTTTCCAATATTTTGAAGCTTCATCTTTTAGTCGAAATGGAACAATAAAAGCCATAAACATATTACTATCTGTAATTGCTTCATCGTCTACATTTATTCTTTGTTTATATGTACTTTGTCCTGATGATCCACCAGAGCCCCACTTAGTTATCAATGCTAGCTCCTTTGGCAGTGATTTCAACTTTTCTTCAGTAAAACTTTGAAGGAATCGTATAGAAGTATGATCCATTAGGTTTTGTAGCTCAATGCCAGCTGATACTTCGGTTATTTTGGTACTTAGAGGAACTGCTTCTTTCTTTGCTTGAGTAATTTTTTTGTATCCAGGTAAAATATCGGCATTACGTTGCAATAATGACTTACGCAACATAATATATATTTTATTAGTTAAACCGAAATCTATAAACAGCGCCAAAGCTTCTTCGGGAGTGTATTTCCTATGTAGCGCATTTGGTGGTGTGGGAATGCTGTTTTGATCCTCATCAGTCGCACTGGACTTGCTACCGCAACTGCTTCTGTTATATGAGACTTCACGTTTTCTTCGTCTTTTTTATATTTAATAGCCAGTGCTTCTGAAAGATGATTCGTGGCCATAGCTTTTGTGGTATTAGACAGCTTCCTTTTCCTTGTGTAGGTAGAACACTTTTCTATGGGTTTTGTTGGTCTCCCTCTAGTTGGATTGGTTGACGTGCTAGGCGTTTCTTCGTCCAAAAAAGTTTTGTCAGCTAGCAACTTTTCATGCTAACTTAAAAATTTTGAATTTTTACGATAGACGTCCTTCCATTTTATTTCTATCATAATGTATTGTAAACCATTTTTTTCTTCATTCCTTCCTTTTCTTTAATGCTTGTTTCACTCGCTAATTCTCTCATAATAGCCTCAACGAAGTGCCGTCTTGACTTTGTAGATTTAAACACCGCAAATAGTTTCGAGTTTTCTAGATACATATTAAAATTGGCTTCGAGTGTATCTGACTAAATATTAAACTGTGAACTATATTTAAAAACAGTAAACAGAATACTTAGTTCCTTAATCTCCAAAAGACGAATGATAATGTGCATTGTATGATGGATAGCTTTATATACCTATTCAAATTATTAAAATGAATTTCAGGTATACAATTCGTAACTAAAAAAATGTATGTTGTTAACAAGTTCTAATAACAAATGAATTATATATACCTGCTCAGCGCGTATTTATGCCCAACGTTGTTTAACTTTATTTGATGTAAAAAGTGAAGTTGCAGCTGGACGCAGGCAGACTTTATGAATTTAGGTAACTGAATATTTCACAAATAACTACTGTTAATTTGACGGAGCACATATTTTAACATTTTTTTTTCCATCAAAGTTTTAAAAAGGCCCTAAAAATAGGCATTTCGAAAAACAGGTATATCCGCCAACTTTTACCAAAAAAAAACAATTTTTCTTTTTTTCAATCCTAATTTAAAGTATCTCTAATTGCTATACAAGAAAACGACAACCGGCCACCTTATTTACTCACAAAGCCACTTTAAATACAACGAAAAAGAAGACAATTTTCAAATTTTTCCCAATGTTGAAAATTGGTCAACTTTGAGCGGCTCTACCTGATAAACTATAATTTTCTGTGAAAAAACAGTTGTATGTTCTTGATCCCTGGAAAATTCTCTATTAGAAACGTGTATTAGATTTAGCGAACGTTTTCATGTTTTTTTTTTAATTTTTGCCATGCTTTAACGGCAGAGGCGCCACTGTGCGCCGTTCAGATGTCGCCTTCGCACTTTAAATATGTACGTTAACAGCGTCAGATACAACTGGTAAAATCCTTGCATTGGTGTCATTCATCTGCTAGCCATCTCTCACGCCAGTTGGGAAGTCAATAGATACATATAAATAATTTTAATTAGATCACATATTATTATATCTATTATGTATAGGTATAAGCTAGGCTTAGTATAAGCTGTAAGAAATAAATAAATAAGATAAATAAACAACAAATTGGGTCGCATTAATAAAATTTTGGGGTTTTGTTTTTGCATGAAATTGCATACCTTTTGCTCAAATTTTGCCTTTGTCATACAAAAATATATTTAAATTGAAACTGAAATGTTTTGGAAATTTTTTCGAAACAAAATATAAAGTGGTGTACAGCACTTAACTAGTTTTTTATTGCAATTTTAAACAACCGGAAACCATTTTGGGCTCTATAGAATCGTCGTTTTGTGGCAGAAGTCGAGCAAATTTGTCAAGTTATAACTTCGTCCTAACTTAACTTCGGCTTTTATCCCTTGTATCACTTACTCTCTATCAGGTATTTGAAATAAATTCATGTTTTCTCGCAGTACTCGCTTTCTTGTTCGCAGGTTCCTTTCGTCAGCACTACTGTTGCTGTCGTATAAAATCCCCCGATTGAGAATATAATTTTTTTTTTTGTATAAATAGCGTTAATATTGCTACTTTTAAATAGTATATAGTTTTGATGAAATATTTTTTCAATTTTATTTTGATCAGTGTGAAATATTTGATATATTTTTCCTAATATAATTATACATGTCACCTCTTAATATCAAATATGTAACTATAACTCTTAAGATCGTTTACGTAATGTTTTACACTGCATATTCGTTTTGTATAAGACATACTATTTAAATGTACTGCTATTTGCTATTTAGTCTGCTTAAATTGCTCAATTTGTAGATTATTAAATAAATAAATAAATAAAATCGGGCATACAAACCTCTCTTCACTTGAGATAAATTCTACAGCACGGTGTTTATGTTGTGTAGCTCCAATTCAACTTTCACTTCCCAGGACTAACTGTGCTTAGCGATGTACCGCCGTTCAGGATTACCATACATATATGATATGGAAAGACAAAGTTGTATGGCAGCTACAAAACCTTCTTTTTCATCTCTTCCCAATTGTCATTACCCTGGCATATTAGCCTCAAGGCTATTTTATTTTTCATATGTTCCTCTATATTTGCACTGAAGTACCCTACTTTCTACAATTTGTTGTATACTTCATACAAATCGGCTAACTAATGAGTTCAAAAAAGGAGTTGAAATATTTGCGTGTGGCGTATATAGAATCGATTACACTGTGCAACAGCCGGCTGGGTATTGGACAAAACCCACTTTTTTGTAGAGTTTGAGGTTAAAGTAGACAAAGTACTATCTCGGTTTTTCGAAGTTAGCTTCCAAAAAATAGATATCGGCTTTCGAAGTTCAATATTCTACATTTCGAAATTTTATTTTTTTTTGTTAACGCGTTCAGCAAATTAAAAAAGTAAAAATGTTGTCGTGGTCCGCCTTTTTCTTTTATTTGAATGGCTGAGTTCTTTTTTTCGAAAAATTTTGTATAACAGCTGTTATACGAAGTGAAAATTCAGAACTTCGAAAATATGAAAAACCTCATATTTCCGAATTTTCGCAACCCATATAAGAAATCTTAATATTGCTGTGAAGGTGGTTGAATGGCCTTTGTTTTGATATGCATATCTTTAAACTTTATGAAGAAAAATTTGGCAAAACCCCTGTTTAAGCGAAAAAATTCCTTCTTTTACCAACAATTTATTTTAACCAACAAAATTTACAGCTAGTAAAACTATTGAATATTAAAAAAAAATCATAAACTTGCATTAAAAGTGCTATTTTCAAATAGCTTGACTTGACAGGCTGGCTGGTTGGCTGGCTGGCACGAATTTTGTAATTGAAATTTAAGTATCTTCCCGAAAACCTACAAGCTTGAAACTTGGAATATAGTTCAGAACCCGATGACAATGCAATAATAAGAAAACAAAAATCGCCGCTAGGTGGCGCAAGGATCGAGTTATTCAAAAAAAAATTTATTTGGGATCCGATTTGGCTCATATTTGGAACACATAATACATACAAGAATAGAAGGTTAGGTTAGGTTAGAGTGGCCACCGGTGCAAGCACCAGTGCACTTAGGCCCAAAAAGGTCCCATTGTGATACCACGTAGATCTCTCCCCTACTCAAACCAACAGGTCGATACAGCAAACGTCAGGAGTTTCTTAGGTTTCAACTTAGCCAGATCACAAAGATCGCCAAAGAAGGGAGATCCCAGAGATTTCTTTCTCTTGTGCCAAAGCACGGGACAATCACACAGAAAATATTTGACTGTTTCGATCTCCTCTTCGTCTTTGCAGCTCCTACAGTAATCATTATAGGGAGCACTCAGCCGTTGTGCGTGCCTTCCGATTGCTATGTGGCCGGTTATAAGTCCAATCACCAGAGGGGTGGTGCGCAGAGCACCCCCCCCCCCCTACGCAGATTAGAGCACTTCTTTGTACCTTCTGGAATACCCGTAGGTTTGATTTAGTATCTAAGGTGGTCCACCAGACCCCTGCCCCGTATAAAAGAATTGGTCTAACCTCAGCGGTTTAGAGCCACAGGGTAATATCCGATGATAATCCCCATCTTTGCGCAACAGCTCCCCTACAGCTGTAAAGTGCCACCTTTGCTTTTTTCACACGCTCCTGAGTGTTTTCCTTCCAGGATAGTTTCCTATCCAAAATTACTCCTAGGTTTTTGGCAGTGTCCCTCAGCGTCAGGGTCATACCCGTTAGCAAGGCAGCTGCAACGTAGGTATCTTATAATTCCTGGTGAACAGAACCAGTTCAGTTTTGGCTGAATTGACCGACAGACCTTTACTCCTGGTCCAGTTCTCCACCAATCTCAGCTTTGTTGTCATTATATCGCATAGTGTCTGCGGAAACTTCCCGCTAACTAACAGCGCAAGGTCATCTGCATATGCGATTACCTGGCTGCATCCGTTCTTCTTAAGAAGAACCAAGAGCTCATTAAGTGTGCAACCCATAGAAGTGGAGAAACAAGAGAGCACCTTTCTGAGCCTAGATCCCTCAGACACCGTCTCCATTTCGCTACAAAACTTCCGCAAAGAGGTCCTCTTCGACGACCTTAGCAGTTTCTTAAAATCCCCTGGGATCATCTTGTATGCATCCCATTTTCAGCCTCCCTGGAGGCTTTCGCAAGATTGAATACTTTCCGACATGCCTTGCGTATATTATCTATGTCCCTGTTCCACCATGGTGGTTTGGTGTTACCCCTAGATTTCTTCCTAGGACAGGCCTTATCAAGAGCCTCCCCGCATGCCTTCGTGAACGAGTGAACCATATTATCCAGCTCAGCAGAGTTCTGGGGTATATGAACACTAAATCCTGAGAGCCTCTTTTGAAGCTACTCACTGTAGATAAGCCGCGTTGGCGTTTTTAAGGTTCCTATGCCAGACAGTATTGAGCGCCTCCTCGCCGAGGTCGAAGCGGACAAATCTATGATACGAAATAGAGTGGTCATCAAGGACCGTCCAATTGTTTATCATATATTCCTCGCTGCCCGAGATCAGGGTGACGTCCAGAGCCTCCTGTCTGCTCTTAGTGACAAACGTGAGTACCAAACCCGTATTGCAAATCTTAAAGTTATGATAAATAACAAAATCAAAGAGTGACTCACCCCTCTCGTTCTTGTCTCCACTGCCCCACGCCTCGTGGTGCGCATTTGGCATCTCCCACTAGTAGTAGTGGCCCCTTTGCATCCCGAGGTATTTTACAGACTAGCTCCGTCGGCGCTGACTCTTCATGAGGAAAGTAAAATGACTTCAGTGTAATATCCGTACCACCGACCGTCAAAGTCATAGTTATATAATCCTCGTCGCTAAACTGGGGGAGAAAAAGAAAATTTAGTTCAGATCTTACCAACGTCAATCCTGCAGCTTTCAGCCCGCAAATCGTATGCCCTACTACCCAAGGCTCTTGGATAAGGTCTACGCCAGCTGCTCCACTGGAAAACTGAAGCAGCAGCGCAGCAGAAGCTGCCTCACAATGGTGGAGGTTGATTTGTAGGACACGCGCTAGGCTGAGCACCGACCACCTCCACCACTGTCAAGTCGCCGTCTTCATCAGATATTGGCTCCTCTCCAGTGTAACCACTAAGCCTGTCCAGCGTTAGCGAGGAGATCGAAGGCGCGTCCCCGCCCAACGTGTCATCCACCGGAGTAACCGTGTTTGGTTCTTCGTCCTCCTCCTCGCTCTCCGCTTTCTCTGTTTCATTTCCAGCGCCTTCAGGTCGTTCGCGTAAACCCTAATCCTCACGGTGTCGACACCGAATTTAATAGCGGTATCCCCGCGCTCCAAGAAAGGCAGTGACTCCTTGTTGCTATGCTCCAGCTTCAGGACTCTCCAACTAGAGCAATGAAGCTCTGGGTTGAAGCTCCTTATGACCTGTGTATCTTGGATGGAATCCAGACTCTAGCTCTCGGCCTAGATGGGATGTCTTTGAAGTCGACAGCCCTGGGCATTGCGCCCAAACTAGCGACCGCCTTTTTGTACAAGTCGGCTGACCTCTGGTCGTCGCAGGCCACCAACTTGACTTGCCCCGATACCAACCCATCTCATTGCAAACAGGGGAGGTCCAGGATTCTCTCTTACCAAGGCGACTGAAAAACTGGCCATTTCGGTCATTATCCAGTCCCATTTTTCCTTGAAAATCTGCTCCTTTTCAGGATTAGATTCAAAGACCCCACAAGGATGCTACCTTTAGCAACCTCTGCTAAGGAGGCGACTTTGTCTCTAAACCTTTTAGCAGCATCCTGCACAACCTCCATCGAACGGTTGCGCTTACAAGAATAGAAAACGACCTATGAAAAAATCGCCGCTAGGTGGCGCAAGGATCGAGATATTCAAAAAAATCGGATTTGTGGTCCGATTTGGCTCATATTTGGAACAAATATTACATAGAGTCCGGTAGAAGTGACATCAAAATATTTTGGAGTTGGAGGAGGGACAATAATACGTGGCGCAGAGTCGAATAAAGTCTTTGGAAGGATTATGTATTGAGCACTTAGATTGTAACAAATTGCCAGGAAAGAGTCCTTGTAATAATGAGTCACTAAATGAACTAAATAGAATGAGAAATAATTAGCAATTAAATAAAGACTAAAAACTTGAAAATAAAATAATTAAAAAAAGATTTTTAAGTTAAACGGTTTTATTGAAAACAATACTTACATGAAGTAATCACAGTGGACATAAGTACTGTTAAGTGCTCAAAAGTATAAAAACGCAGTGCTTTGATTTGAAAATAGCACATTTAATGCAAGTTTATGATTTATTTAATATTCAATAGTTTACCAGCTAGAAATTGTGTTTATTAAAATAAATTTTTGGTAAAAAAACGCATTTTTTAGCTTAAACAGGCGTTTTGCCAAATTTTTCTTTGAAGATACGCATATCAAAATTAAGGCTATTTAACCACCTTCACAGCAGCACTAAGATTTTTGATATGTGTAGCGAAAATTCAGAAATATCAGGTTTTTCATATTTTCGAAGTTCTGACTTTTGACCTCGTATAACAGCTGTTATTATAAATTTCTCAAAAAAAGAATTCAGCCCTTCAAATAAGGGAAAAGAGTGGATCACGACCACATTTCTAGTTTTTTAATTTGCTTAACGCGTTAACAACAAAATAAAATTTCGAAATGTAGAATTTCGGATTTCGAAAGTTAGTGCAATGCCGCAACAAACTCATCAAATCGCTTGTCGAGATCACTGGTGGGGAAAAAGATAAAGAAACAATGCTAACAACATACAAAGGTCAACCGCCTATGTGCTACGCGTAATCAGTTAGATTTAAAATCCCACACTCGAAAATTCTACAAACCTTTAAAAACACTGCCCTTGGAATTGCTACGGAATGCTCCCTTTTTTCCCTGAATAGCATCTACATAGTTAGACAAAAGATATCAATATAATGGAGCATATAGAAAAAAGTTATACAGTTTTTGCTGATTTATCGAAAACTGACACTCTAGCAAGAAACTACTTGATGTTCGGCACTTAAAAACACAGCCATTAATTCCAGAAAATATTTAGGAGGCTTTAAATATAATCCACACAGAGGGTGAATGCCCTTGCAAGGTTCCGCCCTGTGAACCTCGTTATCAATAAAGCTTATGCAACTCTCGCAGAACTTAAACTTTCGTTTATCCATGCTCAGCCCGACCTATGTAATGTAAGGGCCGCATGCGATGTGTCTGCTCATGTCACCAACTTTCTTTCCAATTGTAATGTGGATGCATCTAACAACAATTTCCCTATGTTATGGTCCAACACTGTTGAAACAACAAGTTTCCTTGACCACCCCTCAGAGGACTTTCATAACAATTTGTGAGTGGTCGCACCTATTGAAGAACAAATGTCTTTATCGATACAATGACACCAACAACAAATGTTTTCAATTCTGTAATTTATTAAAAGTTTTGAAATATATTTTTCTCGTTTAGCGCGAATTATTATTAGTTATTGCGTTACAAACAGTGTAGCGTTAACAACTGCAACGAGACTGTAATACTGGCTACGTATTGGGTTTGACAGTCGCTGTGAATACGTAGTGACTACGTAAGAGGACAAACGCGAATACGTAAGAAGTTATAAAATACGAACTTCTGGGTGAATATGAATGTGAGTGACTGCGACGAAAACATTCACGGTGACATACAAGTTAACCCAGTCTTATGGCTGGATTCTGTAATTCAGTCTCATCTCAAGTCACTAAATTTGAGATTTTTCTTTAGAGACAATTTTTGTGACTTGGTATCATATTGGTATTCTATAAGGCCAAATCACAAGAAATTCACCAATTATATGTGGTGAGAACACACTGAGACAGTCAGCTGTTTGCATCTTACATTGAAGATGACAACAAAATGATTTTTTATCGATTTCATATGAAAATAGGTTTTCAAACACATGCGATAAACAAAATTATTTATTTAAAACTTGAAGAATATGATTTGTAATAAGCATGTACACAAACACGATTGAAATGTGTGTTTAAAAACGTTTAGCCCGAATCGATGAATTGAACGAATGCCATGGGGCCAGAAAATGAGTAATCGATAACAGCCGGTTTGCATCACTATTCGCATTGTATCATTACAATTTTATGTGCTGCAAAAAATGGCTGGAAATGGTAAGTAATGTAAACAAATGCAAAACGTTTACATTTTGTTAATTTTCATGCAAATAAATAATATATATTCTTTTACAGTTATGGATAAACAGTATCGGACAAGTAAGGAACAAATAGACTGCTATTTGTCCTTTGTCCAAAGCCACCCCCGTATAAGGCAAAACAAAAACGACCCCACGAATCCTAAGAGAATGGAGGAGCTGTGGGCGGAATTGGCAGAGCACCTTAACGCACTAAGGGGACCGACGCGAACTCCGGCGAAATGGAAAGAGGTAAGTTGCTATATAATTATGAAATAGTGAAAAATAAAATGAACCTATGAATGTCGTGTAGCTAATTTTATAATACAGCTTGCAACTGCTAAAGCACGGCCGGAAATGTTGAGAGGGGTATCAAAAGGCGCGTTTTGACCTCGATATCATTAATCAAAAAGCGGAAGTAATTTTTTCGGTAGTAGTGCAGTTTACGGTACCCACCCAAAAGTTGGGCCAAGATTTTCGAGTGGGGTATCAAAAGACGCGTATTAATATCGAGAACAATAATCCGAAGGCGGCAAAGAAAAATTTTATCTCTGTCCGGAGATATTTGCAGTTGAAGTTGGCGATTTTAATGTGGTTGTTGTTGTGTTTATACCCACAAAAAAATTGTGCATCACCGTGGCGGTAGCCACGGTTATACCACACACCCGGACTTGGCATGGCGTAGCCCAGGGTTATTTTTTATAAGCGCGGGCGAAGGGCGCCAACGCAGAAAGGTGTTCTGCGCAAAAATACTATGGATCCCACCCCCGGTTTCGGAGGGACCCGAGGTCTTTTTTCGGGTTTTCGTTAATATCTTTTGAACGGGTAAAAAAAGTTAACTTCCGCTTTCGGATTCTTGATCTAGACGTGAATACGCGTCTTCTGATACCTCACTCGAAAATTTTGGCCCAAATTTCGGTGGGTACCGTAAACTGCACTATTACCATTTTTTCTTTTAGTGAAGAGTTATTGGCAAAAAAAAATTGATGCGAAAGATCCTTATGTGTGATGACAATAATAAGAAATTGACACAAAATTGGAATTGACAGAAAATTGTCAACTTCCATTGCAAATATCTCTAGACAGAAATAAACAAACGAATCTTCACTTTCGGACTATTAACATCGAGGGCAAAACGCATATTTTGATACCTTTTCCGACGTGTTTTAACACTTAAGTTCTGTCGTATATAATTACCGGAGACTTTCCTGTAACTCATACGTGTACCTACCGCTGGTAGGTATATTCTGACCCCCTAACCCGCTGGGGTAGCAGAGGTGATAGCTCCCCTCCCTGCGGCGTGCCCCTGCCCCCTGATTTCGTGGCCTCGTACAATCCCCATTGTGATGTAATCTTCCTGCACTTTAACATGCTGCCGATTGAAGGCTTAGAACTTGAAAAATATAAAAACCCCCTAAAATATACAGTAAAATTAGTCCTATTCAAATCATTTTTATTTCAGTCTCTTAATCATTGGAAAAACCAGGTGCGATCCAGGGCGAGGAAAAACAAAGCCAATCGATTGGTAACGGGAGGAGGACCGTTGGTAGAAGAAGATGTTTCTGAGAGTGAGCAAAGGGCATTAAATGCCATCGGTACGACGGTAGTACTTGGGGAACCAGGCGTACCAACTATTGGTAAAGAGGTACGACTTTACTCCCATAAAATGTATATGAATAAAAAAATAACATTCTTCTTTGATTTTTTTTAGACTGAAATTGTAATTACATAATTACGTTACATAATTATAAGGTCACTCGAATTTTTTTAATTTTGCCTATGCTTCCGTTTCAATTTTCATTTGTGTCTTAATTAATTTCAAGTTAATAGCCATATAAATTTACGTTCAAAATGTTTTTTAAATTGAAAAAATATCGAGCGTAGATTTATACGGCTATTAACTTGTAATTAATTTAGACAAAAATGAAAATTGAAACGGAAGTATAAGCAAAATTACAACATGACAATCCATATACATTGAATATTGTAAGCGACTGTCAGTTTTTTAAATCAGCGGATTCATATAAGCGTAGAACAACCTTGTAAAGCTTATAAACAGTATAAAGTGTGTAAACTTCTATGAAGTGGCTTTTATAAGTTGAAATGAATTCCCTGAATATTTTTATATTCATTTAGGTATTTTTGATATCATTTGTAAGCAATTTTTTTTCATCAAGGATTTTTCAAAAACTGTCATTTTATATACCGGTTGTGAATTTGTTATTGTATTGTTTTTCTATTTCTGTACTTTGATATACTATGTGCTTCTTAGAAACATAAAAGAAGTATTACATACATCTACGCTAAAAATAATAGTAGATAAATCCGATGTTTCCTTTATCAAAATGAAATGTTTAAAGGCTTGAAGCCATTTGTTTTCTTTATGTAGTTAAGATATTACTATTGAAATAACCTGTTGAGTTTTTGTTGAGCTGTAGGCCAATATTTTGAAACAAACAAATTTTATATTCTAATTTTATTCGGTCAATATTTCGGCTACAGTGTGAGACCATCTTCGGAACCTGAATAAGCAATAAGACAATTAAAACAATAAGTGACTGTGTTTAATAATATAATTTTTATTTATTATATAATATAATATTTATCAAAAATGGAATTGAAATGTTTAAACTTTAAAGCTATGAATAATAAAGCTGTTTTCAAAAGCATTTCATTTTATTTTTATACTTCATTGAAAATATACAAATTTGTAAGCTATACCAAATTTGTTACGTCTAACTTTTTTTCTTAAATGTATTCTTATAAGCCACCCAGTGGGAAACTGAGTAATGCATTACCTTTTTCATCAATGAAAAGAAGCATGAAGCAGTAATCAATGAAAATATCTTTGAAAAAGCAAGCGAATCTATAAAATGTAATGTATGCTGTAAGGTTTATGTCATATGCATTACCTTCGTATGACATCGCTGTAGAAAAATTCATGCCTGTTTACGTTCATAGCTTACATTGCCAAAAATTACTTTGTGAACGAAAACATGCATGAATTTTTCTACAGGGATGTCATACGAAAGTAATGCATATGACATAAACCTCACAGCATACATTACATTTTATACATTCGCTTGCTTTTTCAAAGATGTTTTCATTGAATACTGCTTCATGCTTCTTTTTATTGATGAAAGAGGTAATACATTACCCACTTTCCCACTGGGTAGTGGCTACGACTTACATCCCCAGAGCGTTTAGGCAGCTCTGACGTGCCCTTCTACCTTCGGCGTAATACTCCGTCGATGCAAATGAAGTGGCCGTGCCTGCATCACCAGGAGCTGTGCTTTCTGCCATTACATCCTCTGACAGAGTAATGCCACGTTTTATTAGAACGTTGTGCAATATAGCACACGTATAAATAATAAAAGCGGCATTTCTGTGGGTGTACCTGAGAACGCGCTCTTTGGACAAGCACCTAAAGCGTGACTTTAGTACCCCATAGGCTCGCTCTATTGGGTTTCTTGCCTTGACGTGTACCTTGTTATACCGTTCTTCATTGTCGGACGAAGGGGTTCCTATTGGAGTAAGCAGCCACGGTTCCAATGGGTAGCCTGAGTCCCCCAAGAGCCATGTGAAGGACCCCGCAACATGCTCCCTTATGAGCTTAATACGTACTGGCGATGTCGTCCATATACCGGCGTCGTGGCATGAGCCAGGAAATCGCGCGTTAACATGGCGGAAAATAAGCTCATCATCGCAAATCTATGAATAACGTTATTTAATTGTAAATACTTCAACGTGTTTTTGTGGAAGCATGCATTTTGTATACTTACAGCTTCAACGTTCACGCTGTAGTAACCCTTCCTGTTCATGTAATCGTGAGGCACTACACCAACAGACAAAGACGACGGCGCAATTATGGCAACATGTGTGCAGTCAATAGCACCTATTACGCCTTTAATTCCAAATTTGCTATGAAAACTAAAAAAGCTTGAATTAAGGTAATCCTGTAAATGTTAAACCCAAATTACCCTCTTTTAATGCTGTTGTAATGCTCAGCCGTGTTTGGAAAACTAATTTCAGCATTTCTATGCTCAAAAACGAGCCTACAAATATCTTGGATGTTCCTGGAAACGGACGATTGGCTAACAGCTACAAAATGGCTGTTTCCTACGCAGCTTTGGTATGATCCATTGGCTAGGAAATAAAGCACTGAAATAAACTGAAAAGAACAAAGTTTTAAGTGATGTGCATACGTTTTATAAATGCTTTTTCCTTACTCGTATCTCAAACGGAATTCTCGATTTCCGCACATAGTTATCATGCGGCTTTAACTCTTGAATAAGTTCCCAGCACAGCGTCTTGGGAAATCGCAAAAACCTCTGGAAAGTTTCTTCCTGCAGCAAAAAAGGGTCTTCCGTGTCCCGCAAACTAGCCAGCTTAAGCCTGCGGAAATTTCTACATCGCAAACAACCAGAACTTTTATAAATAATGCTTTTAATTAATAGTTTTTGTAAACAAAAGTTTTGGCAATGAATAATAGCATAAACAAGTTACTAGTTTCACCAAAACTTTCGTAAACTATGGTTTATCAATAAAAAACTATTAATTACAAAAGTTTTTTACGCTTTAACACTATTACCTTTCCTCATTTTTACGTTTTTGTAAAATTAGATACAAAATATACGTTTCTTCCTCCATGTTTTGGTTTTTGTGACCGACTTTAAACCACCTCACAAAATAGTGACTGTTTTTTTGAGACTTGAGATGGGAGACAGTTTGCTGAATACCAGATTGTCTCAAAACTAAATTTGACCACGAAATGTCTCTATTAGTGACTAGAGACAGCTTACAGAATTTACCTATTAAGCTATATCATTCGCACAGCCAAACATCATAAGAATAAACATCTCAAACCGTGGGAAGCGCTGAGTCAGCATACTTGCAGGCACATACTAACAGCTGAATTCAGTAAGCCGTCTCTAGTCACTATTAGAGACTATTTGGGGTGAAAAACACTTTTGAGACAATTTGCCATTCTGTAAGCTGTCTCGCGTCTCCAGCCTCATAAACGCAATCACTAATTTGTGAGCTGCGCCGGGGCAGGTCACAAAAGTGAAAATTTCAGAAAAAGTATGAAAATTATTTGCGAAAAACGCTTTAAATATATTTTTGTTATTCCTCAAATTAAAATAAGCATAGAAAAAATTAAAAAAAAGAAAATACTTAAAAAAACATCGAACTCAATGTGGCGCCGTTGAGATTCGAACCTACACGCTTTGGGATCTTTTATAAAAATTGTGAACGGCGTCTCAGCAAGCTCAGCCACAATACCACCCAACGTTATGTTGACAAAATGCAATGCTATATTATTTGTTCAATGTATGAGTAAATTGTCATTTTGGTGAATTTCGTTGATATGGTGAATTGTTTTTGTGACTTTCGTTTACTGAATACCGAAATCATCTCAAGTCACAAAAATTGTCTCTAAAGGAAAATCTCAAATTTAGAGACTTGAGATGAGACCGAATTACAGAATTCAGCCATAAGACTGCAACGGCAACGATAGCGGTGGGAGCAGACAACATCATACGCTGCCAACGCTGCAGCAAAGGCAACGACGGTGATGGTTATGGCTTGATCATGGCGGAACGACACAAGGTGGCAGCATGAACAGCTGATATGATAAACTTTTTTATTTGATTTGAAACATCAACTTGCAGTACGATTTTGGCATTTGTCCATCGAATTTACAAAAACAAAGTACATGGGATTTTTATTTATGTTTGTAGGTATGTGACCATGCTGCCACTTGTATCGTTCTGGCATGGGCTTGAGGTAGAGTTTAGTTAGGGTAGAAGTTTTAGTTTTTAACGAGACTCAATAAAGCACACAAGTGCACCAAAAAGGCTGCCGCAAATATATTAAGATCAATTACTTGAAGGACTGAGTAACTTGAAGGAGTAGCGATATCATCAAATTAAGATCAATTGGATTAATAATAAGCTATGGATTATTTAGGCGTAATACTTGCGGGAGTAGAGTGCTCGATTTTTTTTTTAAAGTAATTTGTGAATAAATAAATAGTGGCAGTATTGCGCTCTGACATATTTCAAGCTAATTTGTCGTTTCGTGTTTTGTAGCGCTTTAATGAGCGATAATGAAGGGAAAAAGTCACAGACCTATGAGCCTGTGAAAATTCATTTCTGGCACTAAATGCGAAGAACTTCTAGACCTGGTGAAATCCTTGCCAGAGTTTGACGGTCAAGTTAGCACATACGTTTCATGGCGCCAGGCTACTCACACAGCTAATGAGGTAATTCAAAAACATCAGGGCAGCTCTAGGCCCTACCAGGCCGTAGGGATAATCAGGAATAAATTGAAGGGATCTGTGCTGAATTTCCAAGCGATTATTGCTAGGTTAGACTTTACATATGCGGACAAACGTCCAATATATCTCATAGAACAGGAACTCTCTACGCTTCGACAGGGCAACCTTTCAGTCCTGAAATATTTCGACGAAGTGGAGAAGAAACTGACTCTCCTCACAAATAAAACCATTATGACCCATGAGGGTCCCAATCAATCTGCACAAAGTATAGATCAGACGCGCTCAGGTATTCATTTCGGGTCTGAAAAGACCATTGTGTGACATTCTTTTCGCTTCGCGACCTGATGACTTACCGGGTGCTCTGGCCTTGGCAAAGGAGGTCAAGTGGAATAGAGAATGATATGCGTTTGCTACAAGCTTCGCTGCGCCCTCTGAAGATCTATACAAATTTAAGAAGATCGGTGATAGCAACTCAGCAGAGAAAATGCGAGCCTCACAAAAAAATCCACATTTTTTCAATAGACAATCGGAAATGAACGGTATTGAGAATGATCAACAGGATCAAGCAATATCGATGGATATAGATCCATCAGAATCACGGCTACGCTAGAATACAAATTGGCGTCAATCACAAAAAGTGAAGCACAATACCGAAACAATTTCAAACAGATACCTAGCTTCAACCAACAACAACAAACTGGAAAGCTACAGGCCGAATCGGGTATGAATACCGGACCCAAAATACAGAGAATAAGTAATTAGGGGGAAGTCAAGGTTCCGTGGATCGAACGAGGGGTAGGGCACCATGGAAGAAAATTAAAGCTATTAATGGACACGGGGACTTCGAAAAACTATATTAAGCCTTTGCCCGAATTTAGAAATATTATCCCAGCATCCACACCTTTTCTAGTTAAGTCACTGCACGGAAATAGTCATGCGAATAAGAAGTATACAATCAAGTTATTTGGTGTATGAGCAGATTTTTTCATATTGCCTAACATGGCAACGTTCGATGGTATAATTGGCCTGGATCTATTAAACCAGGTAAATGCTCAAATAGATCTAAGTAGTGGAGTAATACAACACAATTTCGGAAACGAAAAGCTGTTGTTCCACGAGTGCAAGAATGTAAATTTCATTGATATAAGAAGTGAGGAAATTCCTTCTTGTGTCCGAAATAATTTCCTTAAGATGATAGAAAGTAGGTAGATGGCCTTTGCGGGCCCAAACGAATCCGTTCCCTTCAATACAAATATAGTTGCTACCATTAGAACAAAAAACGAAGAACCGGTGTATTCTAAGCTCTATCCATACCCTATGAGTGTGGCCGAATTCGTCAACGCATAAGTGGCCGATTTGTTGTCCAACGGCATCATACGCCCTTCCAGGTCACCTTACAATACGGGAAATAAAAATAAATGGATAGTGAGTGATTTTAGGAAATTAAATGAAATCACAATCGGGGACAAGTATCCGGTGCCTAATGCAATGGTGATATTGTCAAACCTAAGGGATGCACAATACTTTACCACACTTGATTTGAAATCGGGATTCCATCAGGTTGAGTTAGAGGGACATAGAGAAAACTGCCTTCTCAGTAAACAACGGCAAATACGAGTTCTGCCGCCTGCCTTTTGGACTCAAAAGCGCACCCAGTATATTTCAGAGAGCGATCGATGATGTTCTGAAGGAGCAAATTGGCAATACCTGCCATGTTTACGTCAACGATGTAATCACATACTCAAAAACAGCAGAAGAACATTTGAGGGACGCTGAATGAATTCTGCGTAGGCCAATATGAGAGTATCGGTGGAAAAATCTAAATTTTTCAAAACTGAGGTGGACTACCTAGTGGACTACCCCTCTTGTATTAATAGGGTGTGTTAAAATAAATCCCGATAAAGTTCACAGCATAAAATGCTATGAGCAGCCAACCATTATTCGAGGGCTCCGCTCTTTCTTATGATTGGCGAGCTACTATAGATGTTTCATTAAAGATTTTATTAGCATAGCAAAACCACTGCCCTATATGCTTAAGGGAGAAAATGGCAAAGTGAGTGCCGCACTGTCTAAAAAATTAGAGTTCAGTTAACATTAGAGGGTGTAGAAGCATTCAATAAACTTAGAGAAATTTTAGCATCGGAAGACGTCACATTAACATATCCAGATTTCTCAAAACCTTTCGACTTGACCACAGTTGCATCTTCAATGGGTTTGGGGGCTGTAATTTCGCAGGAATAGAAACCCATTACCATGATTTTAAGAACGTTAAGAGACAGGGAAGAGCGTTTAGCAACAAATGAAAGAGAGCTTTTAGCAATCGTGTGGGCCCTCAAAACCTTGCGAAATTATTCGTACGGTGTGGGTCGGTTGAACATTTTCACTGACCACCAGCCTTTGACATTCGCAGTCTCAGATAAAAATCCCAACGCGAAGATAAAGCGCTGGAAATCTCTCATATAAAGATTCAATGCAAAAATTGTTTACAAGCCAGGGAAAGAGAACCATGTCGCCGACACGTTGTCAAGGCAACACATGAATATGGTGGAGGTTGAAATGGAAGCAAGCTCTGACTGCGCCACCGTACCTAGAGAAGAATCATTGACCTATACCATTGAAACAGTAAATAAACCTGTCAATTGCTTCAGGAATCAAATTATACTTCAGGAGAGCGAAAGCCCGTCAAGGCAGACCTTTATTCTCTTCGGCTCAAAAACTAGACATACGAGTATTGTTTCGTTTTGTAATGCAGAGTCGCTGATAAACACATTTAATGATGGTGTAGTTAACGCAATACACTGTACTACTACCAGTTCTGGCAAAGTTTCAGCACCGACTGGTGGAACTTCATCCCAACGTGAGGTTTCGCCATACTGAAAAGATGGTTGCTGATGTCTTTAGTGAAAGTGACCAACATGAGATTGTTGTCGCTGAACACAACCGAGCTCACAGGGCTGCGCAAGAAAACGTGAAACAGATCCTGACCGACTACTTTTTTTCAAAGATGGATAAAAAAGCAAGACAAGTTGCGGCAAACTGCCGAATGTGTTCAAAGTAAAAATAAGACCGCCATCCAAAAAAGTATGTAATTGCGACAACGCCGATACCATCTTATATTGGACAAATATTACACATTGATATTTTCTCTACGGATCAAAAATATTTTCTAACTTGCGTCGACAAGTTTTCGAAATTCGCTATAGTACAGAAGATCGCATCGAGAACGATCATCGACATAAAGCCGCCAATTTTACACCTGATTAATATTTTCCCAAACGTAAAAACAATACACTGTGACAACGAAAAGTCGCTTAATTAACATACCATTAAATCAATGCTATCGGATTGTAATAAAATAATAATAGCAAACACAGAATTTACTAACATGACATTGTACGAAACAATGAACGATCAGACGAAAAATCTAATTACCTTATTCCCTTAGTCGCACATGAAGCAGCTGGTCGACGCGCATATGAAACACATCGAAACACTACTGCAAACCGTCGATATTCACCACCGGCAAGCCCGAAGATTGAATTTTTTGGGTACGGCACTGAAGGTCATTGCCGGCACCACCGATTTCGAAGATTACCAGAGACTCCAAATGAGACAGACACACTCGTTGATTCGAACAACAAACAATACAGGACAAATACCCACATTCAACAAAAAATTTTAGAAATCACAGATAAAATAAACAAAATTATTAGCTGTACAAAAAAAAGAGACAATAGATACAGGCCACTTATATGAAACAATACTGGCAAGAAATAAGATAATAACTCTAGAGCTGCACGCTGTCACAATTTCAATACCATTACCCAAACTAAATTTAGTTAGTCCTGTAATATTGGGCAGTAGCGATATAAACAAAACGATACAAATCAACGAGCACTCGACTAACGTATCAACGATAGAGATATTAGGAATGTATAGAATTAAGGTATTACAAAATAAGAACAATTTGTATTTCATAACAATATGGCGAATGTTGACATCACTAGGCTGTTAGTACATAATCACGCAATATCAAAAATATGAAGCAGCCACTCTTATATACATGTCCACATTAAAGCTAGCAACACTTATGTAGAAGGCGGTGAAGAGATATCTCACACAGACACACATGTAGTCATCAGCCGAAGTAGTTGCTCACTCATATGGCTATAAACTACAAATATACACGTATACAGTTCGTAACCAAGCATGAGCTACAAGAGTTCTAGGAGGTGAAACGGCTAGAGCTTTGGAGAAATATGCGGACGAGATACGGATAGTATAAAAGCAGCGCAAGCTGAGTAATAACGAATCAGTTTGAATTAAACACGCTATCAATTGCGAAGTGAAGTATAATTGTGAAATATAATTGTACTATTCCCAAAGTAGTCTATTAAAGCCCATTTTGCGATACAGAATATTGGAGAGATTTATTCAACAGTTTAGCGATTCGAACGTTAGCATATGCTTTCAAATAAGTGGAATTCCCCAATATTCGTTACAATTGGTGTCAGAAGAGGAATTATTGAATAAATTCCGAAGATTTTCAATACAGCAAGGATATGGCGAAGTTAAGTGAATTAAAGATCCAGCAGCTCAAAAAGGAGTTGGAAGCTCGCGGATTGAATACAACTGGCAACAAATCCGAGCTACAATCACGATTATGGGAAGCTATGGAATCAGAAGGAGTCAATGTTGAAGAGTATGTCTTTCATCCTGATAGCGACGAGATAACAACAAAAAAGGAAGAAAAAAACGAAACACCGCAGTCAGTTACCAGCACAGACTTGAACATGATATTGGCTGCAATATCTGCACAAACATCGACAGTAATATCCAAGATGGAAACTCAACTGGAAGAACAGAAGACATATATGGCATCCCAACTGGAATCGCAGGAGACACGTATCTCAGAGATGTCGTCAGAAATAACATTTAAATTGAAGCACAAGAGGCACGTATATCCGAAATGTCGGCACAAATTTCAGCACAGGTATCATCGCGGATCTCTGCACAACTGGAAGCGCGTATGGAAAAGAAAGTAACGCAGTTTCAGGAAGGATTCAGTGGTCGACAAGATAAAATGGAGGCCGAGATTAATGCTTGAAAAGATCGTATTCAGGAGTTACAATTGAACCGTCCAATCACTTCAACAACTTCTCTGAAGGTAAAATCACTAACGTTTGATGGTTCTGTTCCTTTCCAGGTATTTAAGCTCCAATTGGAGAAGACGTCAGAAGCGAACAACTGGAATGCCGAAGATAAAGTTGCTGCATAGTTCGTAGCGTTAAAAGGAATTCTGTTGAGATCTTACCGACCATTCCAGAGGGAGTACGAAACAATTACGAAACATTGATGGGCGCTCTAGAAAGGCGATACGGAATCGAGCATAAGAGATATATATACCAAATGGAGTTACCGAACCGCTTCCAGAGAGCTAATGAAACATTGCAAGAGTTTGCGTCGGATGTTGAAAGGCTGACACATTTAGCTAATGCGGACACACCTGTGGAATACACCGAAATAATTATCAAATGCTTCAAATGTGGGAAGCCAGGTGACATTGCACGTCGTTGCGATCTTGATCCTAGTGGTTCCAGCAGCATGGGTGGTCTTAAAAACAAAGCTGGAGAAGATGGACAAGAGCGAGTCAGATGTAAAGATCGAGAGCTAGCTCCAGATGTTGAATGTCCCGTTATTTCTGTATCACAAATCGGAAGAAAATCGTGCAGTCTTACCGTTGGAGGATATGTGGATGGCAAGGAGCGTGTACTGACTGTAGATACGAGCGCATCTTATTCCATAATCCGATCTGATTTGGTCAACAGGAGAGTAAAGCCTTTGCCTGGAGCAAGATTACGTACGGTCACTGGCTAGTATAAACAAGTCCAGGGGAAGTGATATGTGAAGTCTTAATTGGAAAGGTCATGGTTCTACACAAATTCGTTGTGGCGGAGATTGTCGATGAAGTAATATTGGGAGTGGGCTTCTGAGTTGATCATGGGATCAGGATCGATACGCAGAGAAGGATTATGCAATATAAGAACAAGGATATACTACTTAACTTCAGTTTGGAGAAAGAGTTCAGCAGTAAACGAGTGCTGGTGAAGAAACTTCGACAAAGACCACACAAGTCAAAAACAGTATATCGGGCAAAGGTTGATGGAACGAATGGGCCAAACAAATCAAAATCAAAGGTACCTGCGAGAAAAACACTAGCATTGACAAACCCTAATGGACGCGTGCATGGGTGCATGGGTGGTTTCAAGCCAGGGCGCGCTTTTGTTGTGAAACGTCAGAACGATACTGATTATGCAAAGCCAATCCGTCAAGCGCAAGCTCTACGAAGTACTTCATTGGCCAAACAACAGAGTGTGAGGGAACGAACCAGGACAATGAGTAGTAAGATGAAACACAGGTACGACAAGAACAACAACTCGGAAGGTTTCTTGGAGGGAGATTTGGCGGAAAGGTGTTCATTCAAAATTTCAATATACCTGGAAAGGCTCGTACAAAGTTGTGAAGCAGGTCAGTGATGTCATCTACCGCATACAAACAATTGGGAAACCACGAAATAGAAGGGTGGTTCATTTGGAGAGGCTAGCAGTGGTTAGATCGAGACATTTGTCTGATCGGGACGATCAGACTTAGGTGGAGCGCAGTGTGGCGAATGCTGACATCACTAAGGTTGTTGGTAAATTATCACGCAACGGCAAAAACATGAAACAACTACTCTTATATACATGTCGACATTAAAGCTAGCAACACTTATGTAGAAGGCGACGAAGAAATGTCTCTCACACACACACATGTAGTCATCAGCCGAAATAGTTACTCACACATACACACGCATATAACTATAAACTACAAATATACACGTATATAGCTCGTAACCAAGCATGAGCTACAAGAGTTCTAGAAGAACGTTTAGACCTTTGGAGAAATATGCGGACGAGAAACGGCGAGTATAAAAGCAGAGCAAGCTAAGTAATAACGAATCCATTTGATTTAAACACGCTATCAGATGCGAAGTCAAGTGCAATTGTACTACTTCCAAAATAGTCTAATAAAGACCATTTTGCAATACAGAATATTGGAGTGATTTTTTCAACAGTTTATCAATTCAAACTTTAACAGAAGGTTTCAAATAAATGGTATTTCCCAAAATTCGTTACAATAAAATATCCCATTCCTGAGATAGTTTGCAAAAAGCTTAGCCTGTTCACCGTGCCACACCATGGACTAGTACTTCATTTTGGGGGCACAAACACCGTTGCTGAGTGCGGAAGTAAAACGCATGCCGTAATATGTGAAAAATCAACATTTGCTACCTTTTGTAAAATGCAGAAACCCGTTACTTGCGGGCTACAGCTCATCTCGGGAGAAACGGCAAATTGCTCAACCACCGCTAACCACATGAAGGGTATTAATGAGATCGATGACGGAATAATTATAATCAATAAGGATACGGCCGTAATAAAGGGGAGACTGGTATCTCAAGAACCGTTTAAGGGACCTATCTGTCAACTTTCGAACAACAGGTGACAATAAATTACACCGAATTCCGAAATAGAAACAACGCCATTACACGCTATCCCGGAAAATCGACGGCCCATAGTATTAACCTGGTGGGACATTTGGGGTCTCTGAATCTAAATTACCTTCAAGAAATGAATGTTGAAAACATCAACCAAATAGACGCGTTGCGACTGGAGATCGATTTATAGACAGTGGTTTTCGTTGTTGTAGTGACAACCATTACTGCCTTCCTAGCAATCTGGATGGTCGTAAGTATTAAATCAAAACGTTCCGCAAAAAAGATGATGGACGTTGCTATACGGAAAATAGGCGAGAGGATTGCGGACGACCCTCACTTAGGAGGGGAGGAGTTAACCCAGTCTTAGGCTATATCATTTTCACAGCCAAACATTATACCAATAAACATATCAAACCTTGGGAAGCGCTGAGTCAGCATACTTGCAGGCAAGTGGCAAGAATACAACGGCAACGATATCAGCGAACAGCGATAGCAACGGCAAATCATAAGAATAAACATCTCAAACCATGGGAAGCGCTGAGTCAGCATACTTGCAGGCATACACTAAGACTGCACCGCAACGATAGCGGTGGCAGCAGACAACATCATACGCTGCCAACGCTGCGCAACGGCAACGACGGTGATGGTTATGGCTTGAGCATGGCGGAACGACACAAGGTGGCAGCATGAACAGCTGATTATAAACTTTTTTTATTTGATTTGAAACATCAACTTGCAGTACGATTTTGGCATTTGTCCATCGAATTTACAAAAACAAAGTACATGGGATTTTTATTTATGTTTGTAGGTATGTGACCATGCTGCCACTTGTATCGTTCTGGCATGGGCTTGAGGTAGAGTTTGGATAGGGTAGAAGTTTTGGTTTTTAACGAGACTCAATAAAGCACACAAGTACCAAAGAGTAAATTACATAAAACGGGCCTTAATATTTAAGAATTCATGAGCTTAGAAGCGGCTTATAACAATTGAATATTCAAAATATTCGAATTTCGCGGTTCGAATCTCGGTGAAACCTTTGATAACATTACGAAATTGTCTGATGATGATTGAATGATGGTTTTCGAAATGGTACCATCGTATTATGCCAGTAAATGTTTCTTTCTTTTCAGTTTCTCTTAAACATAATAATTGAATATTCAATTGTTATAAGCCGGTGTAAAGCTCATGAATTCTTAAATATTAAGTATAAATTGAACACACTACTAAATAAACAAACCAACTAAATTTATATTTCCTGAATTAAATAATAAACAGAATTAGAATTAAAATTAAGTAATAATATAACAAGTAAGGAAGGCTAAGTATGAGTGTAACCGAACATTACATACTCAGCTGAGAGCTTAGGAGACAAAATAAGGAAAAATCACCATTTAGGTAAATGAACCTAGGGTAACCCTGGAATGTGTTTTTAAGACATGGGTATCAAATGGAAGGTATTAAAGAGCATTTTAAAAGGGAGTGGGCCTTAGTTCTATAGGTGGACGCGATTTCGGGATATCGCCATAAAGGTGGACCAGGGGTGACTCTGGAATATGTTTGTACGGTATGGTTATCAAATGAAAGGTGGTAATGAGTATTTTAAAACGGAGTGATCCTTAGTTCTATAGGTGGACGCCTTTTAGAGATATCGCCATAAAGGTGGACCAGGGGTGACTCTAGAATCTCTCTGTACGATATGGGTAACGAATAAAGATGTTAATGAGTATTTTAAAAGGGAGTGGGCCTTAGTTCTATTGGTGGACGCCTTTTCGAGATATCGCCATAAAGGTGGACCAGAGGTGACTCTAGACTGTGTTTGTACGATATGGGTATCAAATGAAAGGTGTTAATGAGTATTTTGAAAGGGTATGGGCCTTAGTTCTATAGGTGAACGCCTTTTCGAGATATCGCCATAAAGGTGGATAAGGGGTGACTCTAGAATGTGTTTGTACGATATGGGAATCAAATGAAAGGTGCTAATGAGTATTTTAAACGGAAGTGGGCCTTAGTTCTATAGGTGGACGCCTTTTCGAGATATCGCCATAAAGGTGGACCAGGGGTGACTAGATTGCGTTTGTACGATATGGGTATCAAATGAAAGGTGTTAATGATTATTTAAAACGTAGTGGGCCTTAGTTCTATAGGTGGACGGCTTTTCGAGATATCACCATAAATGTGGACCAGGGGTGACTCTAGAATGTGTTTGTACGTTATGGGTATCAAATTAATGGTATTAATGAGGGTGCTAAAAGGAGTGGTCCTTAGTTGTATATGTGAAGGCGTTTTCGAGATATCGACCAAAATGTGGACCAGGGTGACCCAGAACATCATCTGTTGGGTACCGCTAATTTATTTATATATGTAATACCACGAACAGTATTCATGCCAAGATTCCAAGGGCTTTTGATTTCGCCCTGCATAACTTTTTCATTATCTCCTTCTTAATATGGTAGGTGTCACACCCATTTTACAAAGTTTTTTCTAATGTTATATTTTGCGTCAATAAACCAATCCAATTACCATGTTTCATCCCTTTTTCATATTTACAATGGAATTATGGCATTTTGTTTTCATTTTTCGTGATTGTCGATATCGAAAAAGTGGGCGGGGTTATAGTCCGATTTCGGCCATTTTTTATACCAAGATAAAGTGAGTTCAGATAAGTACGTGAACTTAGTTTAGTAAAGATATATCGATTTTTGCTCAAGTAATCATGTTAACCGCCAAGCGGAAGGACAGGCGGTCGACTGTGTATAAAAACTGGGCATGGCTTCAACCGATTTCGCCCATTTTCACACAAAACCGTTACTGTCATAGAATCTATGCCCCTACCAAATTTCACAAGGATTGGTAAATTTTTGTTCGACTTATGGCATTAAAAGTATTCTAGACGAATTAAATGAAAAAGGGCGGAGCCACGCCCATTTTGAAATTTTCTTTTATTTTTGTATTTTGTTGCACCATGTCATTACTGGAGTTGAATGTTTACATAATTTACTTATATACTGTAAAGATTTTAATTTTTTGTTAAAATTTGTGGGCGTGTTCGTAATCCCATTTTGCTAATTTTTACTTAGCACACATATAGTAATAGGAGTAACGTTCCTGACAAATTTCATCATGATATCTGCGACGACTGCCAAATTACAGCTTGCAAAACTTTGAAAATACCTTCTCTTAAAAGTTGGCGGTTCAACGCCCATTGTCAAAATTTTACTAATTTTCAATTCTGCGTCATAAGGTTAACCCACCAGCCAAGTTTCATCGCTTTAGCCGTCTTTGGTAATGAATTATCGCACTTTTCCGGTTTTTCCAAAGTTTCGATATCGAAGAAGGGGGCGTGGTTATAGTCCGATTTCGTTCATTTTAAATAACGATCTGAGATGAGTGCCCAGGAACCTACATACCAAATTTTATTAAGATATCTCAAAATTTACTCAAGTTATCGTCTTTACGGACGCACGGTCGGACGGACATGGCTAAATGAATTTCTTTTTTCGCCCAGATCATGTTGATATATAGAAGTCTATATCTATCTCGATTTGTTTATGCCGTTACGGATTGCCGTTATGCGAACAAAGTTAATATACTCTGTGAGCTCTGCTCAGCTGAGTATAAAAATTATTTGGAATACGGTTATCAAACGGGCCTCAAAGTAAAAATGTATATTACAAGAACTCTGGCCACGGCGAGTATAATCCTGGCAGGTATACGCAGGGAAAAGCTTCATTACAGCTCCCTTAAAATACGATTTATTTGTTTGTATACAATAAAAATTTATTTTATTAATTTTGTTAAAACTTGGCTGTAATGTAGAACAGCAAAATAATAAATTGGCTTTTATTATATTTTAAATAAACTGTTTTTATAGACGCATATATGTATGTATGTTCATTTACATATATTACTTTACAAACATAATACATAAATATGTATGTATGTTTATTTTAGTGTGTAGACTTAAGTATTTACTAGTTTATAATTTTCTATTATTATCGCTTACAATTCTGGATTTCCTTGCAAGTCTTTAAGAACTCGATTCCCTTAATTACTCTACTTTCATATACATGTATATACCTACATGTACGCATGTGTATAATTATTTTACAGGTAGACTTATATATGTACATATGTACATATTTCAATTGGCTTATTTAATCCTAAGCTACATGGATACAAAACTACTTATCTATATACACCTAATTATCATATTTGGCAACAACTAAATTCGTTGCAAGTTATATATGTACATAAGGATTCTCCATAATAAACTAAATTCAAGGAAGCATAAGAACCACGTCAATAGTCCACAGGATCTTTGGTTTCCTCATTTACCACAGCATTGGTGCCTCAAAAAGTTGAATTCTGAAAAAGAGGAAATAATTACATTTTTTACATACATACAAAATTAGTTTTTGGTTGATTATGATGAACCATCTCAACCTAAAAAACAATTCTAGGATATTTTTAAAATAAGCAATCATTCGAGCCGTCACTCGATACTTTGGCAAATTACTCGATGCTTTCTTAAGGTAGTTGTTGTTGCTGTAGTGATAAGGACACTCCCCGAAGATTTTGGGGAGTGTTACCGATGTTGATTGTCCTTTACAGGATAGATACGTTTCGGCCCAAGCACCATTCTCGCGAACGATTTAATATGACCACATCGAACCTTCTGGGCTATCCCATCTATAGATCCATCCCTAGATCCATAAGGAAATTGGGGTCGCCAGAGTCTCGGCTGCTAAAGAAACAGGATTCGTCACGGATAAGTAAGGCTGACAATTGGGTTGGAGAAACTATACACTTCGCTAGCAACCCCTTGAAAGGGTCACGCTACACAACTCCTTGAATCAGCATTTTAGTTGCCTCGTACGACAGGCATACCTGTCGCGGGGGTCTCGAGGTAGACGCTGGTTTTTATTGTCAGATATATTTATAAAAATGCCTTTTATACACATACGTGCTTTATTTGTGTTTATTTCAATTATTGCTAAAAATAATTAATTAATGATCTTTCCAAAAATCGCCATTATGCTAAATCAATACACCGCATAAATATATAGGATGAAGTTAAAGGAAACTATCCAAAACTTCCTTGAGAAAACATTCGGCATGAATTGGGTGCCTTGTTGTTGCTAAAGTATCGAGTGACGGCTCTTAACAAATAAAAACTCTTTGAAAAGTGTAAGCAAACATACGAACTCTCAGTGCGTACGGTAGTGTTTTGATTTTCTTTCCTTGCATTCTAAGTGCCGGTAGGAAAACAACAAATAAGGCATACTTAGTTTTTCGTTTGAGATTCAAGTGTAAGTCTACCTCAACAAGTGATTGATTAAAAGTTAACCATGACCCACGGGGCTTTTGCCTTCGGGGACAATAAGTACTCTCTGTTAGCTACCAGTCCCCATAAGAAGAAAAAACGCAAATCCGGTCCAGAACCTCAAACTGAGTAAGAGTTTCCTAAGCTCACTTTGCCAATAGTTGTCTCGGCAAAAAACAAAGATAAACCTTTATCACATTTGTCATGTTTTGCAGTCCAATTAATTAGTAAAGAAATCATCAGCGTGTCGGAACTAAGAGACGGTAGCCTCTTGCAGGACTCTGCGAAATAGAGCGCAAATACAACGCTAGCTTGAACTTTATTAAAGGTAGAGTTTACGCTCCTTTCTTGAACCACGTCTCAGACGAGGAAATAGTTAAAATCTTAGATTCACAAGGCGTAATAGGAGTTTATAAATTCAAGAAATTCACTGACAATAAACAAAAGGAAAGCGGGGTCATTTTACTGACTTTGGATCTCTATAAATTACCTGAGTCGTTGAAAGTGTCATGGCATAAATTTAGTGTCAATGCGCTGCAAATCATGTCAAATACTAGGGCATACCAAGAAAAATTGCAAAAATGGTCCCATATGCGTAAATTGCAGCCTCCCTCCAATTGGCAGCGACACTTGTATACGTACAAAATGTGCAAACTGCGCTGGGGAGCATCAATCGAATAATAAATGCACCAAATACATCCAACAAAAAGAGATTATTACAACAGTACAACTTAAATCGTGAACGTGTGATGTTGGGATGGGCAGAGCATCCTTGGGCCTGTCTTAAGGATAGGACAACATGAAGTGACACATTTTTTTTTTTTGAAATATATTTTACTGATTAAAAAACCAATTATTGCGGACTTTGTGACTGAAGAAACACAATTGCTTTTTAATAAATCTGTACATATATCAAACCGATACATCAGTTATTTCCCCAATTTGCCACGTAGATACTCAAGTAAGCAAGGAATTGCTGCTATAATTTTCAAAGATGTTCCGCACAAGCGCATCCGCCTACAATCTGTATTGACAACAATAGCCATTGAAATCAACCGCGATAAAATTTACCATTATACCCATTTAATCTTTCTGATCTCCAAAAAATTCTTCGCAATATAAATAGCCATGTTACATGGTAGCAACCATTTTTTTTTTTTACCTCCTATCTCTCCTATACCAGCCGACCTGCTCCAAAATTTATTACAGATAAAGTAAATTGGGAAGAGTTTCAAGTTGGCCTAATTGATTTCTTATCCAATATTCCAATCTCAAACAATGTTAATAAAGAAGCAAGAGAGATACAAAATACTCTCCGCAATGCCACAAACACATTACAATTTACATAAAAAAATAATCCGATATTGGTCAGAATGTATATTTTCCCTAAGAGATTAGAAATGTGGTTTATAGAAAATTTATAAAAGGTATCGCACATATACAAACCTTTTAAATTATAAGAAGGCAAACGCCTTAGCTTAAAGAAGCTAAACGGATAATATAAATCAAAAAATATTGATGACGACGCTTAGTGCAACATGTAAGATAGACATATTAACGTATACAAAAATTGTAAGTGCCCGATATATAATTGTGATATTAATTAGTAAGGTTTATATATATTTAATTCCAAATTATGATTTTTTCTTTTAGATGTTATAATGTTGTTGTTGTAGCCTATTTTCCTTAATTAATTTGGAAAAACGAATTGACCGGCTACAAAAAGTTTAACATTTTTCGGAAGGCCTGCCGATATAACACAGCCAGCATACACAAAATTTTTTTTTTTCATATTTCAATCATAATGACAACGAAACCGGATACAAAATGAAGCACTACTATAATCACATGAAATATAAATACGGTGAACACACTTGCATAACTCTTAAGCACTACAGCAAACAGAAACAAAAGTTGGCAAAACAAACAAATCAACTTAAGTTTTTACTGGAATGTAAAAAGTATGATCTAGCTCCAAGTCACCTCATTAATGCCATCAAAAATATCTCTATCAATACCACATCCGAGAAGGTCAAACGGCAGCTAGAAAATTCCAAAAGTCAATTTCTCAAAAACGTGCTTTATATGGAAATTACGTAAACAAACATAAATATCAAAATAATCAAGAATAACATATACCACGCTGAACAGCAACTAAAACGATACTTACATGAAACCGATTTTCAAGACTTTACAGAAAAACAGGGGTTCTTATATCTAAAAATATCTAATGAGACAGCAGAAACACATAACAACAAAATACGTAAACTAAAACAACAAAAAATTTGGGATCAACATAAACCACGTCTGGTTTATAAACAAAACGGATATTGTGTTCCCAGGTGAAGTCAAGTGGCTGCTTTCGCTAGGTAGAAATTTCACTATACCGACGACCGAAAAAACACTCACACCAGTGTATGTAATTGCGGAAATGGAACAGATTATACAAAATGTGGATGATGAAAAAAAAAAAAATTTTATAAAAAACCGAGGATGTAACACGAAACAAATGATGTAATAGAATACTACAATACAAGCGCAGCAACAAACAAAACTCAAAAGAAAGATTTATTTTGTAAGCATTTAATAAAGCCAGGTCATTTTTGAAAACACACAAAAATATTATTATAACTGACGCGGATAAGGGCAATAAAACGGTGGTACTATACAAAGAGGAATACATCGGAAAAATTAATAAAATATTAGACGACAAAAGTACATACAAAACACTTAGGAGTGATCCCAGCAACGAACTCCAAAGAAAAAATAACAGGTTAGTCGAAATTTTATACAAAAACAAAGCAATTGACTTGGGAGAAAAACAACAGCTTACAAGCACAATAGCGCATGCTTCAAGGCTGTACGGCTTGCCAAAAATACACAAGCCGGACCTTCCATTCCGTCCAATAGGTTCGTCCATAAATGTCCCATGTTATAAATTGTCCAAATACATTGGTGATATTCTCAAGAATCTGGTTTCTGATGAATACAATATAAGAAATTTGTATGAACTTAAGGAAAGGCTTAAAAACACAAGCGTTAACAACGACGACATACTAGTGCCATTTGATGTGGTATCCCTATTTACCAATATACCAACGATGCTTGTCATAAAAATAATTTTAAAAAAAAATGGGATGAAATTACAAACGTAACCAAAGTAACAAAAAAACAATTCGTAGATATACTAAATTTTTGCCTAATGGAAAATAATTATTTTATGTGGGATGAGAAGCTATACGCCCAAACGTTTGGAATGCCGATGGGTAATCCGCTCTCTCCCACCATAGCTGACATAGTTATTGATGACCTGTAAAAGGATAGCATGTCAGAACATGAAGAAAAACACAATATAAACATATAATTTTTAACTAAGTATGTGGACGACATATTTGCCATTGTAAAGATAAGAGATTTAGACAACATCCTCCACACATTAAACAAGTACCACAATAAACTTAAATTTACTGCGGAAATAGATAGTAATGGCAGCATCCTCTTTTTAGATACGCGCATCCACAGAATAAAACAAGATCTTGTACTAGATTGGTATACAAAACCCACTTCTTCGGGACGACTGATAAATTACTTATCAGCCCAACCATTCAAATATAAGGTTAACACGGCCAAAAACCTAATGCATAAAGTGCTGAAAATCAGCCATGAAAAATTCTGGGATGTCAACATTAACAAAATCACCAAAATATTGAGAAAAAATAATTACCCATACGGTTTCATGCAAAATTTAATTGAACAAAAGAAAACGTAAATAAAATATGAAATTAACAACAACACAACAGCTAACATCAATGTCCAACCAAAACAGTATTACAGCGTAACATACATTCCTAGGTTAACAGACAACATAGAAAAAAGTATACCAAAAACCAACAACAATATATACTTCGCCTACAAATCTAACCAAATTTTGTCTACTATTTTCACGAAAACAAAAAGCCCAATTCCAACTACACAACAAAATAACATTGTGTACGAAATAGCATGTAAAGGAGATGATAACCAAACATGCAATAAATAGGTACAACAAAACGCGCATTAGGCGTTCGTCTAAAAGAACACGATACGGATATAAGGAAAAGCAAAAATAGCACGGCATTATCGCAATATACCAAAGCAATCGGTCATACAGCTGATCTCCACAACGCGAAAATTTTAGACAAAGAGAAACGCGAAAAGATTAGATTCACAATAGAGAGTTTAAGGATACTAATAAACAGAAACAGAACAGTAAACAGAAAAGAAGACACAGATGACATTTCTTCTGTTTATCTGTTACGCATATGAAACAACTTACATACAAACAAACATACATGGATCAAAGACCAACTAAACAACCATATTTGACAAGTGTACCCAAACAAACGGGTATGAACATAATTTTTACAATTTTTAACCCTAGGACGTATACCCAACTTTTACTACGACTTCTTATACCCGGGTACAGGTGTGGCCAGTAGCCTGTTTTACCCGTTTTCTCAAATTTTTTCTGAGAAACAAGTTATTTTTTTTAATGCAATGTTGTAGCTGACTGTCTTACGAACATTTTAAGTAGTTATAAACATATATTTGTAGCCTGCTTCTAAGAATTGCGCGTATTCTAAGTTATTTCTAAGAAGTCAATAATTTCTATTCTTGTTAGAATTTTTAGAATACAACCTTTTTCGCGCACTCTTAATGGAACCGGCCGAAATATAACGATGGACAATTTTTTTACATCCCTAAATCTACTGGAAAGCTTGTCATCCATGAATTTGACGGCAGTTGGAACTCTGCGGAAAAATAAGCCATACATACCAAAGGAGATGTTGGCACACAAAGATCATGCAGAGAGGTCAAGTACATTCGGTTTTAGGCCCAACATATCCATTTGCTCCTATGTGCAGTTATATTACTATCATCAATGCATGACGATGATCACATTGGCGAAAGCGGCAAACCAGAAATGATTGAGTTTTATAACAAGACAAAAGGAGAAGTGGACTTGATGGACCAATTTCTTGGATAATATACTTGCCAAAGGATGACAAAGCGTTGGCCGTTGTCCCTATTCTTCAATATGATTGATTTGACGGCATTGGCAGCGTACATCATATATTATGAGAATAATCCCAATATCAGATGCACCAATCCGAAGCGTAAGAGATTTCTTCGCCAGCTCGCCAAGGAACTGTCTATGCCCATAATTGAAGAGCGGTCGGTGAATCAGCAAGTGATGCGGAACTTCAACACAAAAATTGCAGTCGCGAGTTTCATAAGTACGGCCTTGCAAGGAAGTGCTGACAATAGGCCATCAACGTCTGCAGCTGCTGGTGCAAAACCAAAGAAACAGCAGGTTGGAAGCTGTTTTCTCTGCTACATCAATGACCAACACAGAAGACGAACGCGTAACATGTGCAGAATATGTCAGCGCCCAATATGCACACAGCATTCTTCAAATACATTTACATATAATATTTGTGAAAATAATGAAGACAATTGAATAATTTAAATTTGTTTGCATATTTAGTTATAAGAAACAATCAATAAAATAATATTTTATAAAGAAAATAATAAATAAAAATTTTTTTCCTTCAAAAAATGAGAAAAAAAGCTACTGGCCACACCTGTACCCGGGTATAAGAAGTCGTAGGTGTCAACTTTGAAAGCTTATATCTCATCAATGCATGGACCTAGCATGACAAATAAGACACCAATCGACGTAGATTTACTTCGTTTTCCTAGATCAAGTCAATATCTTTAGCGATTTAGGAGCTACATCACTCCAAAGTAGCTACTGACCACACCTGTACATGGGTATAAGTCCTAGGGTTAAAATAAATAAATTTAAATTAAAATATATTGATGACAACGTTTAGTGCAATATGTAAGGTAGACATATTAACGTATACAAAAATTGTAAGTGCTCGATATATAATTGTGATATTAATTAGTAAGGTTTATATTAATTCCAAATTATGATTTTTTCTTTTACATATTATAATGGTGTTGTTGATTGAAATTGAAAAAATAATTGAAATAAATGCAGGTCACCCCTGAAAATGCTAAGATGATTAGCGGAACGGTGGATTGTACTAGTGGAGTCTTTTGATTTGCACTATAGCACATATTGGTCAAATAAAAGCCTATTTTTATAAATTAATTTGGAAAAACGAATTGTCCGGCTACAAAAAGGTAAACGGAAAAGCTTCGAAACCCGCACTGAGTCAATAAACCCTCAGTCCAATCCTAAGAAAATTTAGTCTAAACTCAAAACACTAACCGTTCCGGTTTACCCAGGTTTCAATAAAAGTTTTTGAAACACCCCAAGGAGAAATTTCTTCTCCGGATGATATACATAACACACTATCTGGCGTCCACTTGGTCTAACTACTCCAACGACCCTAATTTCAATAATGAATTTAGGGCTCAAAACAATAATATAGTTAGTAATCAATACACCTGCAATTCTTTGAGTACGATAAGCCAAGACTTGGGAAGTCCACCACCAGGTAGGGACAGGATTTCATTTCCAATGCGGAAAAATACTTCAACATCCTCTAAAAATCGTATAATCAGTCTGTACAACAGTATATATCTTTGACCAAGGCGCATTCCCACAAGCATGGAAACATGCCATTGTGGTGCCGATTCCCAAGCTAAATAAACCAAGCACGAACGTCTCGAGTTACAATCCAATCAGCCTCCTCCCTTGCTTAAGCAAGGTAGTCGAAAAATGATATCCAAAAAATAATTTGGTTTGCACTGACAAACGGCTTCCTAAGCCCGCATTAGACAGCATTTAAAGAGGGGGTAAGGTACCATTGATGTTCTGCTACTGTTCGAATATTATATATCTTATGCCATTTCAACAAAAAATTATGTTTTTACCATTATGCCATTTCAACAAAAAATCATTTTTTTACCCTCAGCCTCGATTTTGAGAAAACAAACGATCGTAGTGGATGGAAAATTGGGCCAAAAATATACAACATTGTAAAAGTTTTCCCAACCAATAGACACTTCGCTGTCAGATACAACAATAAATATTCACATTCAAAGCGGCTTTATAATGGGTTCAGTGGTGTTATTAATAGTGGCTCTCAACGAAATTGTTGAAGTCACTGTAACATAGACTTATATTTTCTTACTCAATAAAACCGACCTTCCCTAATGTAAGTTTTATATTTCTTAGAATAGATGATGAAATGCGTCTTGCTATTATATAAAATTATATAATCTGCAGCATGCGTGCATATATATGTATATGTATGTGTGGATGTTGCAGTGACAAGCAAAAGAAACAGAAATCAATCATCTACATGCAATAAAGCGAGAAAGGATATTGCAAATCATAGTAGAAATGGTAGATGTTACATTAGTTACTGCAACTATTTATGTATACACATGTATTTATGCTAGCGGCATCAATTTACTTCAGCCGAAATAATTTTTCGGTTATGATGTGCAATCAAGTTTTCATTTTGAACGGTGACGGGTCGATAGAAAATAATAAGCTAAATAAAAGAATTGAATTGGAGAATATAAAAATGTCTGTGTCGGCGTTTTTATTATTTTTATAAAGAAACTTTGGATAAATAATTCTACAGGTTATGGGCCCAGACACAAATTGTGACTATATCTGGTGTCTGGTTTAAGAAAGTAAAAAGTGAATTTACTAAAATAAATAAATAAAATAAAAGTGCATACTGTGTGTTGTGAATTCCTGAATTCTGTTGCGAAATTGTGATTCATTAAAATATGGATAAATTAAAGAAAAACATAAAACCCTTTGATGGGGAAAAGTATTATATTTGGAAATTTCGCATTAGAGCTTTGTTAGCGGAAAATGATGCGCTTTTCGTAATTGATAACGAAAAACCGGATAAGGAAAGTGAACAGTGGGTAAAAGCCGAAATAACCGCAAAAAGCATAATAATTCAATTTTTATGTGACTCGTTTTTAAGCTTTTCTAGTACGGAATGTACTGCAAAAGAAATTTTTGCAAATTTGGACAAAATATATGAGCGGAAAAGTGTAGCTTCACAATTGTCGGTTCGAAAACAACTATTATCATTAAAATTAAAGTCAAACTCAAATTTAATGAACCATTTTAACGTATTCGATGATTTAGTTACGGAGTTAATCGGCTCGGGTGCAAAAATTGATGAGATGGATAATGTTTCGCATTTATTACTAACCCTTCCCTCTTCATATGATGGTATTATAACCGCAGTTGAGACTTTATCAGAAAAAAATTTAACTTTGGCATTTGTGAAAAATCGGTTACTAGATCACGAAATAAAATTAAAACTAGCAAATAAAGATACTAGTTTAAAAGTTCTGCAAGCTGTTGGAAATTCCAAACAAAGTGAATATAAGACAAATATGAACCATAATAAATTTAAAAACAATTTTAAATATAAATCAAATAAAAAGTTAATATAAAGTGTCATCATTGCAAGAAAATGGGTCATATAAAAAAGGACTGTTTTATTTTTAAAAGACAACAAAATAGTCAAAATAAAGATAAAGCTAAGCAAATGCAAATAGCTGCAGTCCAATCTGATACCGGTTTCGCGTTCATGCTAAAAAGTGTTACAAATTACAAAAATAAAAATTCAAAACGTATATCTTTTATTTTGGTCTCTGGTGCATCTGACCACATGGTCAATAATAAAAATTTGCTGCTTAACTGTACTGAGTTAGAAGAGCCAATCAAGATAGCAATTGCTAAAAGCGATGCATATATCTATGCGACAGCGATAGGCACGGTGCAAATCAAAAATGACTAGCAGCCAAAAATCACTCTTCAAAACGTATTATACTGCAAAAATATTCCACAAAACTTACTATCAGTTAATAAGATGACGAATGCCGGGATGGAGATCGTATTTTCGGCAGGAGGTGTGGAAATCCAAAGAGAGGGTGAAGTATTGTATAAAGATATGTGTACTGTTAATACTCCTGTTATTGAGTTTGAAATTTGTTATAGGGCATATATAACAAATAAAGTTAGTAAGACTACATACCAATTGTGGCATGAACGGTTAGGTCACATTAGTGAAGGGAAGTTATTAGAACTAAAGCGAAATAATATGTGTGACAATACACAATTATTAGATAACTTTAAAATTGGTACTGAAGTATGCGAATCTTGCATAAAAGGGAAACAAGCCAGATTACCATTTTCAAAATTCAAAGATAAGGAATATATTAGAAGACCTTTGTTTATAATACATTAGGATGTTTGTGGTCCTATCACGCCTCCTACAATTGATGGTAAAAATTACTATGTAATTTTTGTTGACCAATATACACATTACTGTGTAACGTATTTAATTTCTCATAAGTCCGGTGTGTTTTCTCATTTCAAAGATTTTGTTGCAAAAAGTGAAAATCACTTTAATTTAAAAGCGGTAAATTTGTATATAGATAACGGTAGAGAGTACTTATCAAATGAAATGAGAGAATATTGTGTTGAAAAGGGTATAAGTTACCATTTAACAGTTCTGCATACACCACAATTGAATGGGGTGTCGGAGCGTATGATTAGGACCATAACTGAAAAGGCTAGGGCTTTGATTAATGGAACAAAATTAGACAAATGTTTTTGGGGAGAAGCTGTGTTAACAGCTACTTATCTAATAAACAGAACGCCAAGTAATGCTCTATATGACAAGAAGAAAACTCCTTTTGAAATGTGGCATAGTCGAAAACCAAATTTAAAATATTTGAAAGTTTTTGGTTCAACAGTATACATGCATAACAAACCGAGAAAAAGAAAGTTTGATGAAAAATCCATTAAATGTATACTTGTTGGCTATGAAACAAATGGTTTTAAATTATGGATTTTAGATGAAAATAAATTTGTTGTAGCAAGAGATGTAATTGTAGATGAGGTTAACATGATTAACACTGAGATTTTGGAAATTGAACTTCCTGAAAGTGATTGGACTATCCAGAATGACAGTATGGACCAGCGAAATAAACCACAGAATGAAAATATGAAAATTGGTGTCCCGAATGAAAGTAGGGAGGTTACAGACTTCCAGAATGAAAGTAAGGAAGAGGAAAAGGGTGACTTTCAAAATGACAGCGCTACAAACTTCCTGAATGAGAGTAAGGAAGATGATGAGCCTTATTTCCAGAATGAGAGTATGGAAGAAGATGGCAATGTAAGGCGAAGTGAGAGGCTAAGAGATAAGCCACCGAGATCTTATAGATTTTTGGATAATTGCTTGTTACACTCACAAAGCTCCTTTTCTGATATACCAGAAAGTTACGATGAAATAAAAGAAAGGGACGACAGATTACAATGGGAGAAAGCAATTAAAGAAGAGTTAGATTCTCATATATTAAATGAGACATGGACCCTTGTTGAGAATCCGAAAAATAAAAATATCATTGATTGTAGATGGGTCTTCACAATCAAGAATGATGAACTTGGTGATCCTGTTAAATACAAAGCTGGCTTGTGGCGCGTGGTTTCACACAAAAATATTTAATTGACTATGATGAAACTTTTGCGCCTGTAGCAAGAATTTCTAGTTTTCGATTTATTTTGTCTATATCAAATCAATTTGATCTAAGAGTTCATCATATGGATGTGAAAACTGCATTTTTGAATGGCAAACTAAAAGAGGAAATCTATATGAAAATCCCTCAAGGGCTACCTTGTGAAAATGATAAGGTATGTAAATTGAATAAATCTATTTATGGTCTTAAACAGGCGGCTAGATGCTGGTATGAAATGTTTGAGAAGACATTGAAAGGAATTGGATTTGTTAGTTCAGAAGCAGATCACTGCATTTATTTATCGGATAAAGGTGAAATGAAAAAAAATATATATTTATTGCTATATGTTGATGATTTGGTTATAGCAACTCATAATTTAGAAACAATGTCCAGATTTAAAGACTATTTAATGGGTAAATTCAGAATGGCTGATTTAGCTGAAATCAAGTAATTTATTGGCATAAAAATTAGCAGAGAAGATAATAAAATTGAACTTAGCCAGTCGGCTATGGATGGCTGTAATCCAGTTAGTACTCCACTTCCAAGTAAATTGAACTATGAGGGGCTAAATTCAGACGAAATGTATAATGCGCCATGTCGAAATGTAATTGGATGTCTAATGTATATAATGCTATGCACTCGACCTGATTTAGGTACCTCAGTTGGAATTTTAAGTAGATATATGAATAAAAATAATAAAGAACTATGGCAATGTCTTAAAAGGGTTTTGAGGTACCTAAAAGGTACAATTAACTTAAAGTTAACTTTTACAAAAACTGTAGACTTCGAAAATGTTTTAACTGGCTATGTTGATTCCGATTGGGTAGGAAATGAAAACGATAGAAAAAGTACTACAGGTTATTTGTTCAAAATGTTCGATTCAAGTCTTATTTGTTGGAATCCTAAAAAGCAAAATTCAGTTGCAGCTTCATCGACTGAAGCTGAATATATGGCATTATTTAAGGCCACGAGAGAGGCTATGTGGTTAAAGTCACTAGCAAATAGTATTATATTAGAACTACAGGAACCCATAAAAATATTTGAAGATAATCTATGATGTATAAGCATTGCTAATAATCCTACTTGTCATAAAAGAACTAAACATATTGATATTAAATACCACTTTTCTAGAGAACAAATTGAAAGAAAACTAATTATTCTTGAGTATATTCCTACAAGTACACAGCTGGCTGATATCTTAACAAAACCATTGCCTGGGCCAAAATTTGCCGATTTTAGAGATCAACTGGGGCTGATGATTTAAACATTATTCTTGCTGAAACTTCATTTTCACATGGCACTCAAAACTCTATGGACTTAATTCATTGTATTTTTCATTTTTATTTTAATTATATATCATTATATTAAATTTAAATTATGTTGGTCTGATTGGGTTTTACTGGGTTTTCCCAATCCATGCAACAAATGTTGGACCACAATTGTATCATTTCCCAGAATACTCGACCTGCCACCGAAAAGAGATGTAGATAAGTTTTTGCTGAAACTATATTTTTGTAATTAGGTATATGAATCTATATTGTATTTTATTTAGATAGATTTCTAGTTTATTTTGAGGAGGTGTGTTGAAGTCACTGTAACATAGACTTATATTTTCTTACTCAATAAAACCGACCTTCCCTAATGTAAGTTTTATATTTCTTAGAATAGATGATGAAATGCTGCGTTATATAATCTGCAGCATGCGTGCATATATATGTATATGTATTTGTGGATGTTGCAGTGACAAGCAAAAGAAACAGAAATCAATCATCTACATGCAATAAAGCGAGAAAGGATATTGCAAATCATAGTAGAAATGGTAGATGTTACATTAGTTACTGCAACTATTTATGTATACATATGTATTTATGCTTATCTACGCGTTGGCGATGGCGAGTACCGAAGAAGATTTAATGATGAGCTGTACGAGCTATACGCAGACATCAACATAGTCCAGCGAATTAAAACGCTGCGGCTGCGCTGGCTAAGCCATGGTATGCGAATGAATGATGATGCTCCGGCCAAGAAAGTGTTTCTATCGGAACCCGCCTATGGAAGCAGAGGTAGAGGGCGGCTCCCACTCCATTGGAAGGAACAGGTGGAAAAGGATTTAAACACCCTTGGTGTGACCAATTGGCGCCGGTTGGCGGAGCGAAGGAGCGACTGGCGCGCCTTGTTGGACGGCCATAACCGTTTAGACGGTTAAGCGCCAATTAAGTAAGTAAGTATGATGTGCAATCAAGTTTTCATTTTGAACGGTGACGGGTCGATAGAAAATAATAAGCTAAATAAAAGAATTGAATTGGAGAATATAAAAATTTCTGTGTCGGCGTTTTTATTATTTTTATATAGAAACTTTGGATAAATAATTCTACAGAAATTAACAGCATACTATTAAATTTTAGAACAATATAGCACATAACCTTCGCGGACTATGTGGTACTGTTTACCAAATGTTAGGATCGTAACTTGGTTAAAGAAGATTCCAAACAAATTCTCCCAACAATTTCCAATTGGTCAGAAGCTTCAGGGGCATCCCTTGCATATAATAAATGTAATAGCGTTTTCTTTTCTGAAATAAATTGTTGCTTAAGTAAATGGTAAAGCCTTAATGAAGTTACTACCCCAGAAAATTTTCAACATTTATAGTGCATGCAAAGAACATAAATGGCTACCCCGTGTATTAGTTGATTTTCACGAACGCGCTGTCAATGATAATAAAAATTCATTAGCAAATATTTCCTTCATTTCAATTTTCTTCGCTAAAAATTTGTGAAGTTGCGAAAATAAATTATCACGATCGGCTGGTTTAGCAGAGTTGCACTGCCACACCGCCATTTTATCCAGGGTAAAAGTGTAACGCTTTTGCGCTGCGAGCTGGCAACAATTTTCACAAAAGAACGAAATACCCCGTAAAATCGTTACCTGCTTTTTAGAATATAACAAAATATATTCACAACCCTTACGCGGCGTACAAAAAGCGTAACACTTTTTCCAGAAAAGAAAACGCTATAACACTCTACACTTGTGTAAGAAGCATAAATGCCCGCCATTGATGTTAAACTTTGATTGTGTCGATATTGAAAGCTTTGACAGCGTAAAAATATTAGGTGCAGTTTTTGACAAAAGATTTACATTTCGAGATCACTGTAAATATCTTAGACTAGAGCTAATACCTATATGACACTACTTTATTTTGTTTTGGATTCCAAGCTAGAAACATTTACGAAACTTTATCGGAACTTCAAAAGACAAAAACAATTTCTACAATGAGAATGCGAGACCACTATTCCCCCAAAATAAATGAGTTTGACATGTTTTTTTTATGTTTTAAATTTTATTTTTTCATTAACATTTTTGAAAATAAAAACAATGCAAATAACGCCGTCAAATTATTTCGGCCCCTGATCGTTTACGTTTTTCACAAGGAAGTTGATATAAGTTATGTTTTTATGCAAAAAATTTTCAAACTTAAAACAAAATTTTCATTTGTCAGAAAAAAATAAAGAAAAGACGACTGAATGTTAAAAAAAACCTATCGCAAAACAAACTGTCTTGTTTGTTTATATTGTACTAAGTTGTATTTCGTTAGTTTTTTTAAATATAGTTTACACACTTACACCAGTACAGAAATCAGAAATCGTATTAGGGTGCGAATAGGGTGAGCGCTGATGCCGAGCGGAGCCGAGCCGACCTTATTGACGCTTACTTTCATGCGAGAAGAAAATTTGTATATAACACAGTGAATGCGAGAATCAGCGCTGAAATTCTGTTTATTCAATTGCTTTTATGTCATTTAGTCTTGTTGTTCATTTGTGTTTATAACATTGCTGTACACGGTAATGGATTCATCCGATGAAGAGTATTTTGCTTCTCCTAGCGTAATTAAGGCAATTATTAACACAAAAGAATTTGGAAAACATCCAATTACACTAAAAAAAATGCATGCTTGGGTACAATCCATATATGTACATGTATATTTGTAGTTTGTGTACATGTGAGTACTACTTCTCCTGATGATGACATGCGTTTGTGAGTATCTCTCTGCTGCCTTGCATGTATGTGAGTAAATGATGATTGATTTGATGTACACAATAGTGGCAGCTTACTTTATTGTTGTTGTGCCTTTATTTACTTAGTATCAGATTAGTTATGTAAATCAATTAGTGATTCTAATATTCGTCACAGTATTTATCATCGAAACATTGTTTGATACATCCGTCAACACTCGTTAATATCACAAAAGCCCTCATCATCTCGAAGATGGATTGCCAATATACGTGCAATGTGCAAAGGCAAACATCAAAATGATAATTCCACCATGCCATGTGGCAATAAAAAGGAGCATTCGCGCCTTCCCTACATCGCCAATTGTGTGTATGCTTTCGGAGGCAGGCTTACCTTCAAAACAAGAGCGCATCACATTCACTGCAATGATGTTAATACCAAAGATCATACAAAGAAATAATCCTCTGATTCGCAAAGTAGCAAAAACGCAGACAATGAAGAATCGAATTTCACGACATCCGTCCACAATAGCGAGATGTATATCAGCAGCAAAAGAACTGGGAATCGACTGAAACATAAAAAATGTGGGTTTCAAAAGCTCTCCAACCTGGAAATCACTGGAAAGCTTCATCTGGTCGAATTAGCAAAATATCGGAAAAACAACATTTTAATAAGACCGCAACAAACCTACAAAACAATGGCTGGAAAATCCTCCACACAGCCGCGTCCAAAACCAAATTCCAAACATACAGCAAAGACAGTTGTAATTTTAAAGGCAGTGGAGTACACACACATACAGAACCACAGGTAAATTTGTCACATGTACCGATATCCTCGCCACAGTCAACTCGCTTACCAATGTGAACGTAAACAACCATTTGCTCAACGAGCTACGGTGTAAATTGATAGAGTGCAAAGGACCGACTAGAATCATGTGTATCCCCGGTCACGTCGCAATCAAAGGCAACGAAGCGGCGGACCAGAGAGCCAAACTTGCAACAAATGAGCCACTTTGTACAATGATGAATGAATGGATCCCTAAGGACGATATGATTCGCCTGGCATAAACCAAGTCCAAGGAACAAAGCTTTCAACTGTCAGTAAGGCCACAACATCATTACAGTTAGTTTGGTACAATCGGTAGGAAACTTATTTGCACCCCAGATATCTCGTGGAGTAATCTAAACACGTTAACCCGCTTACGAATCGTGACACATAGCTACATACTTAAAGGGGAAAACCGACCACCGTGCCGTACTGCTGCCTGCACCAACTCACCGTAATCCACCTGCTTGACAAATGCTATCACTTCACCGAAATCAGAACAAATATATTTGGAAGCCTCACACCATCAGATTGCCTGATACATGAAAATCAGAACACTGAGAAATTCATGAAATACCTAATATCGACCAATTTAATCAAGTTAATATAGATTTAAGTCTACCACACGAGCTCGGATCAAATCATAGGCCGGTGCGCCCTTGGAATTTACTTCTAAGCCGTAAGTACAGAAAATGTTAATTGAAATCACTATAATAGAAACGTAAGAATTATCAACCGAGCCGAAGCTAACAGTCACTTTTGTTCCTAAATAATGTAGTTCAGTGACTTATCACTAAACTCCTGTAGAACTCCTGTATAATAATAATAATAATAATAATAATAATAATAATAATCATGTATAAGAAAGCTGCTTACGCTAGCAGCTCTTGTTATTGCGGGAACCATACCGATACATCTTCTCGCTGAGGAGAGGAAATCAATTTACCACCTCCGAGGAGAAGTACGTAGAGATGTTGCTGCCGCGCAGGCGCGAAAAGATTCTATCCGATGCTGGCAACAGCAATGGAGCTGCAGCACTGCAGGCAAGTGGACCAGGGAACTGATTCCCGAGCTGAAGCCATGGTTAGAACGGCCACATGGAGAGGTCGACTTCTACCTGACACAGTTTTTAAGTGGCCAAGGCTACTTCCGGGAATACCTCCACAGGATGGGCAAGGTTGAAAATCCGAATTGCTTATACTGTGGGCTCATAGACGACGCACGCTACACCTTTTTCGAATGCGATCACTTCGCACAGCAACGAAGAAGAGTGGAAGTAACACTAGGCGACCTATCCCCGGGCAGTGTCATCCATAAAATGACCTGCGGAAATGACAGATGGGACATGGTCAGCAGATATGCAAGGAATATTCTCCTCGCTAAACGGCAAGATGGTGGCTTAGCCCAATAACGTGAGAGTAGCCAAAGAGCTCACGTAGCGCGCTTCCGTGCCCGAAGTTATGCTAAACGAGGTTCCGGTTAGTGCATAAAGCATTTCCTCCTTCCACGTAACAAAAAAAAAAAACACAAAAAAAAAATAATAATAATAATAGTAATAAGGCTGAGCTCAGGGCTCCACCGGGGTCACAAGGTGGCGGATCGTGAACGGCCTCTAGTAGGTTAGCTGCGAATAACCAGTAAGCAGTCCCCGACCAAGAGCGACCATAGAGGAGGGCGTGGCGCAAAAGGCCACACTTACCCAATGAATCTTGATGGCAGGCGACAACTGGAAAATGTTAAGGAAAAGATTGCTATGGGCTGGCGTGGACGGTATTCTACCATCTTAGTAGCCGAGGGTGACACCTCGTTGAAATGGCTGGTGGGCTAATATCGTCTTCGTCTCCGTCTCGTTAAAACATTGGCAGGTCTCCAAGTACGTTCGAAGCCACATCACCATAAAGTTGGCGGTGCAGGCTCAGTTGAGATGACTCCTGACTTACGCCGGATTCTGACTCTGAACACAGACTCTCATAAGGACTTGTGTCAACCCTCGCGTGGCCTCCCTGCACATGCAAAGATAACCACGGGAATCTAAAACGGCGACTGCACATCGGGCGGAGATAGCGGCTTGGAGCGGAGACCCAACTGAAAAGAAATGAGCCATGGGAACGAACTCTGGCTCGCAACCGGGGGCCTCGGAGGCCAAGAAAAAGTGCGATGAGGGTTCTGCGAAGACAATCTCGAGCGAGGCCTGGACGACCGTAAGGAACCGGAAAGCCAAACCACGCCCTGAGAAAGAACAAGGGACACCACCTGGGCAAGCCAAGAAGGCAAAAAGAAAAGGCAAGCCCAGAAACAGACGGGCCGCAACTTTCGTAGTTAGACCATCCCAGGGAAAGAACTACGCCGAAGTCGTAGGAGCCATCCGGGGCGAGCTTGGGCCTGAAGATACAGGGACCGTCATACGCTCCGTCCGAAAAACTATCGAAAAACTATCGAAACTGCACGTTGCGGCGATAAATCAGCGTTCATCCAAGCGATAGAAAGCGCTGTTGGAGAAGCGGGCGAAACCAAGCAGCTTACACGGCGAATGCGGATAGAGGTGCTGGGCATGGACTGTCTAGCAACCGCCGAAGAAGTTGCCGAGGCTGTTAGGAAAGCTGCTGGCGGGGAAATGACGGGACAGGTCCGTGTGTCTATTTTCTCGGCAAACCAGCGTGAACAGAAGATGGCAGCCATTGAAATGGACGAAGCTGTTGGCGTCCTTTTACTAGCCAAGGCAAGATCTGTATCAGCTGGCTGCAATGCAGGCTTACACAGAGGGTAGACGTGCAGCGATTCTTCAGATGTCTAGGCTACAGACACCAAAAAGCAGACTGAAAAGGCCCTGATAGAAGCAGTGCTTGCTGGAAGTGCGGACAGGGTGGCCACCAAGCCCCGGCCTGCACGGAACTCCAAAGTGCTTTTTATGCCAGTCAGAGAAAGTCGACCACCTTCCTGGGTCTGGAGCATGCAGCACCTTCAGGGAGGCACTCGCTGCCGCAAAGGACAAACAGGCGCGCAAGTGACCAGGTTCATCCAAGGCAACCTGAACCGAAGCAGGTTAGCCGATAGTCTGCTGGACCAACTGGTTCTTGAAAACAGAGCCAGCTATGCCATCATCAGCGAACCTTATAGAGTCAGGAGTGACTGGCACGTAGACCTAACAGGTGCTGCTGCGATCTGTCCCTAGACGCTGGCACCCACGTACGAAGCCGTGTTGTTGGAAACGGCTACGTACGCGCAACAGTGGCGCACACCACACTAGTGAGCTGCTACCTGTCCCCAAACGATCCAATTCAAGGGTTTAAAGATAAGCTAGAACTACTCGAAGACGATTTTCGTGATGATACCGGTAACGTGGTCGTCGCTGGAGATTTCAATGCTGTCTAGGGCTGTTGAGTGGGGAATGCCCCAGACTAACTCCAGAGGAAGGCTAGTGCTAGAAATGGCTGCCCGACTTGGATTGGTCATTCTGAATACCGCACGACCCCGACATATCGGCGACCAGGCTTTGAACACTCTATCCCTGATATTACATTAGTATCGGAAAACCTGTTTTCAAAGGCGGCTGGATGGAGGGTAATGGAGGATCTCACGGGTTGTGACCATAACTACATCACCTTCCATCTTAATGACTCAGGGCAAAGTCGGACAGGGAGACCGCCCTGTATGAAAACAAAACGGGACGCCTCTAAGGTTGGCGCTGCAAAGTTCTCTGCTTTTGTACAAGCGAGCGCACGACAGATAGTCGACAGTGCTGAAGCGGTGAACGCTACGGTAGAAGCCACCATGCGTTGCCTGAACAACGCATGCAAGACCTCAATGCCACGAAAAAGGCCTGGGAGAGGTAAAAAACAAGTGCACTGGTGGAGTAGCGAAATCGCCGAACTACGCAGGGTATGCCACAGAAAGCGAAGGCTGGCAACCCGCGCACGCAGCAGGCCTGACGCGCTAGAGCATGCGGAGGCATACAAATGAGCAAAAAAGGTTCTCTGTGCCGCCATAAAGCAAAGCAAACTTGATAGCTGGAAAAAGCTTTGCAAAGAAGTTGATCGTGATCCTTGGGGACAAGGGTATAAAATAGTAATGGGGAAATTCCGCCCACCGAACCAAACGATGGATGAGGGAAAGATTCGAAGTATAGTAGATGCTTTGTTTCTCACTCGCACAAGCAGAGAGGGTGACCACGTCACCCACGAAGGCCACGACGTGCAGCCGTTCAGTGAAGGTGAGCTAAAAGCGGCCCTACACAGAATGAAGCCCGGCAAAGCGCCAGGACCGGATGGGATACCAGCTGAAGCAATAAGACTGGCTGCTAAGAGCAGTCCTGAGTTTGCTGTTGCACATGTATAACAACTGCCTGGAAGCCAGGATCTTTCCTACAAGGTGGAAGACAGCGCACCTCGTGCTAATCCCGAAAGGCAAGGGAGACCCGAACGCCCCGTCGTCTTTTCGACCATTATGCATGCTCGACACGGCCGGGAAAATGATGGAAAGCCTCCTTAAACAACGGCTGATAGCAGCCATTGAAGATGGAGGTGGTCTGTCCCATCGGCAGCATGGGTTCCGGAAAGGTCACTCCACAATAGATGCCATAGCCAAGGTTATAAATGCGGTAAGGAAAGCCGAAACCGCGTATCACCAAGCTAGGCCGGTTGTCTTACTGGTCACGCTGGACGTGAAAAATGCCTTCAGTTCCATCAGGATGTCGTCGGTGTGCTGAAACACTCTTTCAATGTACCTCCTTATCTACTAGCCATATTAAGGGACTACTTAAAATATCGCTGGCTCACGTACGAAACAAATCAAGGTCAGAGAAAGGTGAGGATAACGGGCGGAGCAGCTCAGGGATCGGTGTTAGGTCCCGACCTCTAGAATGCTTCGTATGACAGCCTCCTTCGTTTGCACATGCCAGAAAGTGCTTTTCTTGTCGCTTTCGCAGACGACGTGGCTGCCGTAATTACAGCACGGAACTGCGAGCTGGCGCAAATTAAATTAAACCAAGTAAAAAGATGGAATGCGAAGTTTGACCATGGACTTCAGCTCGCGACAGCGAAAACTGAGATCATAATCCTCACGAAGAGACGAATTCCCACCATTATGAATATGGTGGTTGGAGAACAACAAGTACAAACATGCAACTCCACGAAATACCTTGGGGTGAGGCTAGACAGCAAACTAACCTTCTCGGAACACTTTCAAGGAGCCTGTGAGAAAACTGCACAGACCATAGGATACTTAAATCGGTTAATGGCAAACACAGGCGGGCCAAGGCCATGTATAAGAAAGCTGCTTGCTTCCGCTTCGGATTCTTACTCTTGTACGGTGCAGAAATTTGGGCGGATGCAATGAAATTCCGAAAGTATCGAGCAGTTATTACTTCTTTTCAACGCAGAGGGCGCTCCGAATTGCCTCAGCTTACCGCACGGTATCCGCAGATGCAGTTCTTGTTATTGTAGGAACCATACCGATACATCTTCTCGCTGAGGAGAGGAAATCAATTTACCACCTCCGAGGAGAAGTACGTAGAGATGTTGCTGCCGCGCAGGCGCGAAAAGATTCTATCAGACGCTGGCAATAGCAATGGAGCTGCAGTACTGCAGGCAAGTGGACCAGGGAACTGATTCACGAGCTGGAGCCATGGTTAGAACGGCCACATGGAGAGCTCGACTTCTACGTGACACAGTTTTTAAGTGGCCACGGCTACTTCCGGGAATACCTCCACAGGATGGGCAAGGTTAAAAATCCGAATTGCTTATACTGTGGGCTCATGGACGACGTACGCCAACCTTTTTCGAATGCGATCACTTCGCACAGCAACGAAAAAGAGTGGAAATAACACTAGGCGACCTATCTCCGGGCAGTGTCAGGCATAAAATGACCTGCGGGAATGACAGATGGAACATGTACAGCAGATATGAAAGGAATATTCTCCTCGATAAACGGCAAGATGGTTGCTTAGCCCAATAACGTGAGAGTAGCCAAAGAGCTCACGTATCGCGCTTCCGTACCCGAAGTTATGCTAAACGTGGTCCCTGGTGCGGAAAATGCGCGGGCCGTGGGAGGTTAGGTTTTACTGGGTAGCCCATGAAGAAAAAGAAAGAGAGTCCTACACTCGGAGAGACTCGTTGCTACAGTGAGTAGCACCGAGGCTTATCAACCCGGTTAGTGCATAAAGCATTTCCTCCTTGCACGTAACAAAAAAAATAAATAAGAAATAATAACAATAGTAATAATAATAATAATAGTAATAATAATAATAAGGCTAAGTTCAGGGCTCCACCGGGGTCACAAGGTGGCGGGTCGTGAACGGCCTCTAGTAGGTAAGCTGCGAATAACCAATAAGCAGTCCCCGACCAAGAGTGACCATAGAGAAGGTCGTGGCGCATAAGGCCACACATACCCAATGAATCTTGGTGGCAGGGCGAGTGGTAGTCGCCCTAAAACTTCAATAAGAATCCTCAGGATCGAGTCCAGTAAGATCCTGACAACGACAACTGCAAAAATTTTAAGGAAGAGTTTGCTACGGGCTGGCGTGGACGGTATTCTACCATCTTAATAGCCGAGAGTGACAACTCGTCGAAACGGCTGGTGGGCTAATATCGTCTTCGTCTCCGTCTCGTTAAAACTCTGGCAGGTCTCCAAGTACGTTCGAAGCCACGTCACCATTAAGTTGGCGGTGCAGGCTCAATTGAGATGAATCCTCACTTACGCCGGATTCTGGCTCTGAACACAGACTCTCATAAGGACCTATGTCAACGCTCGCGTGGCCCCCCTGCACATGCAAAGATAACCACGGGAATCTAAAACGGCGACCGCACATCTGGCGGAGATAGCGGCTTAGAGCGGAGACCCAACTGAAAAGAAATGAAGCAAACAATTGTAATGCGTAAAAGTAACGATGTTAATGATAGCGGCGTAACCGTTTTTCAAAGGAGCAACAAGGTGCTCCGATCGCCGGGGTTAAAAGCCTCTACCAATTGGACAATAGCACCAGCAGAGAATTAGGGTAGCGGGTCAGCAACGGGCAGGGACACCCCACTTCGAAAGCAAGGGGGGGGGGGGGGGGGGTCAAAAGCTAGAGAAAACAGCAGGAAAGTATACGACACCCCATCTACCGACACCCCATCTCGAAGAGACACTGAGTTGCATGCGCTCTTCATTAGAGGGTAAAAGCGCAGAGTACGCCGAACCGAAAGCGCCTCGTGGGAACAAAAGAGCACGAACGAACTCTGGATCACAACCGGGGGCCTCGGAGGCCAAGAAAAAGTGCGATGGGGGTTCTGTGAAGACAATCTCGGGCGAGGTATGGACGACCGTACGGTACCGGAAAGCTAAACCACGCCCTGAGAAAGAAAAAAGGACACCAACTGGGTAAGCCACGAATTCAAAAAGAAAAGGCAAGCCCAGACACAGACGGACCGCAACTTTCGTAGTTAGACCAGCCCAGAGAAAGAACTACGCCGAAGTCGTAGGAGCCATCCGGGGCGAGCTTCGGCCTGAAGATACAGGGACCGCCATACGCTCCGTCCGAAAAACCAAATCCGGGAGTGTACTTATCGAAACTGCACTTTGCGGCGATAAATCAGCGTTCATCTGAGCGATAGGAAGCGCTGTTGGAGAAGCGGGTGAAACCAAGCAGCTTACACGGCGAATGAGGATAGAGGTGCTGGGCATGGACTGCCCGGTCAGAGAAGGTCGACCACCTTCCCGGGTCTGGAGCATGCAGCACCTTCAGGGAGGCACTCGCTGCCGCAAAGGCCAAACAGGCGCGGAAGTGACCAGTTTCATTAAAGGCAACCTGAACCGAAGCAGCTTAGCCGATAGTCTACTGGACCAACTGGTTTTTGAAAACAGAGCCAGCTATGCCATCATCAGCGAACCTTATAGAGTTAGAAGTGATTGGCACGTAGACTTAAAAGGTGGTGCTGCGATCTGGATCGTGGACGCTGGCACCCACGTACGAAGCCGTGTTGTCGGAAACGGCTATGTACACGTAACAGTGGCGCACACCGCACTAGTGAGCTGCTTCCTATCCGCAAATGATCCAATTTAAGGGTTTAAAGATAAGCTAGAACTACTTGAAGACGCTTTGCGTGATGAAGCCGTTAACTTGGTTGTCGCTGGAGATTCAAATGCTAGGGTTGTTGAGTGGGGAATGCCCCAGACTAACTCCAGACTCGCCGACCAGGCTTTGGACACTCTATCCCTGATATTACATTAGTTTCGGAAAACCTGCTGTCAAAGGCGGCTGGATGGAGGGTGATGGATGATCCCACGGGTAGTGACCATAACTACATCACCTTCCATCTTAATGACTCAGGGCAAAGTCGGACAGGGAGACCGCCCCGTATGAAAACAAAATGGGACACCTCTAAGGTTGACGCTGCAAAGTTCTCCGCTGCTGTACAAGCGAGCGCACGACAGATAATCGACAGTGGCGAAGCGGCGAACAATATGGTAGAAGCTACCATGTGTTGCTTGAACCACGCATGCAAGACCTCAATGCCACGAAAAGGGCCTAGGAGATGTAAACAAAAGTACACTGGTGGAGTAGCGAAATCGCCGAACTACGCATGGTATGCCACAGATTGCGAAGGCTGGCAACCCGCGCACGCAGCATGCCTGTCGAGCTAGTGCATGCGGAGCCATACAAAAGAGCAAAAAGGATATCTGTAACGCCATAAAGCAAAGCAAACTTAATAGCTGGAAAAAGCTTTGCAGAGAAATTGATCGTGATCCTTGGGACAAGGGTATACAATAGTAATGGGGAAACTCCGTCTTCGAGAAAACTGCACAGACATTAGACACTTAAGTCGAATAATAGCAAACATAGGCGGGCCAAGGCCATGTATAAGAAAGCTGCTTGCTCCCACTTCGAATTCTACACTCTTGTACGGTGCAGAAATTTGGGCGGATGCAATGAAATTCCGAAGGTACCGAGCGGCTATTACTTCTGTCCAACGCAGAGGGGCATTACGAATTGCCTCAGCTTACCCCACGGTATCCACAGACGCAGTTTTTGCTATTGTGGGAACCATACCGATACATCTTCTTGCTAAGGAGAGGAAATCAATTTACCACCTCCGAGGAGTAGTACGTAGAGATGTTGCTGCCGTGCAGGCGCGAAAAGATTCTATGCAATGCTGGCAACAGCAATGGAGCTGCAGTATTGCAGGCAAGTGGACCAGGGAACTGATTCCCGAGCTGGAGTCATGGTTAGAACGGCCACATGGAGAGGTCGACTTCTACCTGACACAGTTTTTAAGTGGCCAAGGCTACTTCCGGGAATACCTCCACAGGATGGGCAAGGTTGAAAATCCGAATTGCTTATACTGTGGGCTCATAGACGACGCACGCCACACCTTTTTCGAATGCGATCACTTCACACAGCAACGAAGAAGAGTGGAAGTAGCATTAGGCGACCTATCCCTGGGCAGTGTCATCCACAAAATGACCTGCGGAAGTGACATTTGGGACATGGTCAGCAGATATGCAAGGAATATTCTCCTCGCTAAACGGCAATATGGTTGCTTAGCCCAATAACGTGAGAGTAGCCAAAGAGCTCACGTAGCGCGCTTCCGTACCCGAAGTTATGCTAAACGCGGTCCCAGTTGCGGAAAATGCGCAGGCCGTGGGAGGTTAGGTAGTTCTACACTCGGAGAGGCTCACTGCTACAGAAAGTAGCACCGAGGCTTAGCAACCCGGTTAGTGCATAAAGCATTTCCACCTTCCACGTAACACAACAAAAAAAAATAATAATAATAATAATAATAAAAAATTTTATATTTCGAAATTTTATGATAAATGAAAAATATTGAATTTTAAAAAAATTGTTTACAAATCAAAAAAAATAAAACAACAAAAATTGTTAATACATTCCAGATCACGGGTTTAAATTGTTAAAAAAACAAATGACCCTATGACATCATTGCCATAAAACAAGTCCAATATTTACATCGTTTATTCGACAGATGTCGCAACGCTGTGAAAATCAACGGGCAAGAAACAGAATAGAAATAAAATTATGAAGACAAACAGCGGCGCCTAAACGCTTCCAATGAAGGAATTTAGCAGTCCCTGAAATGGATCTACATATGCCACGAGCTTTGCCAGTTGTCTGAAATTATTTCTTTCTTCTATTCTAATTTAAAAAATTTTCCAATTAAGAAAAAATAGACCATAACAATAATAATGACAAACATTTATTGTTAGGGCACCCGCCCACACAGCCGGTTGATCCAGATAACAATGAGGAGGCACCTTTACTAGATGAAGCCCGGTGAACCCCGTTATCAATATATTTTATCTTAACCCTGCAGAAGAAGAAATGAGACTACCAAAGTAGACACGAGTCACTCTGGCTCAACTTCGTTCTGGATACAACAGGTTAAACTCTTAAATGTGCAGAACCAACCCCGACATATGTAAGGTATATCCTGCATACGATGTGCCTTTTCAATTGTAATGTGGAACCTGCGAACTTTGATGAAAATGTGGTAGTGGTCGCACTCATTGAATGCGGCAAAGCACTGCTAACACAAAAACAACAACGTATTTGTATTTCGTATGTATACTAGAGGTTTACGCCTATCACTCAATTGGCGGCGGCTATACGTTAAACAACTTGACTTTCTTATTTAAAAAAATAATATTTAGGAAAGTTTTTGTTTATATCTTTTTAAAGAAATCAACGTTTTGGCCATTTCGGACCTCCCACGGCACCGGTTCTAAATTTTGCAGTGATCCAAGGTTTTTGCCAGGACCAACGGCTGACATTACAATGTAACGTGGTTCAATTTCTCGCGGATCGTTCAAAAAATTTCAGGAGTATATCCTTTCGGAGGGACTGTCTTCACTCACTTACTCCAGGGAGGCTTCGCACCTAACCCCAGTCCTAGGACTTATACTGCTGCGTCCACTGAAAAAAACCATATAAATACTTAAAATGATCACACTTTTGTCTATATCTCGTGCAACGACGCGATTTCTTTAAATCATTTGTGGCTCCTTACTGCTCGCACACAAAGGTGACTTACGGCCGCTAAAATTTGTGGATATCATTGCTTAACTCACGGGTGAAAATCATACAATCTTCAGCGCATCTACATTACTTCAATTTTACAAGGACCCTGGATAAAATTTTTCAAATATAAGCCAAAATTTGACGTTTTTGCCCTGCCCTTGACATTCATTTAAATGGTCTTCATTAAACCAAAACGATATTTTAAAACAAGTAAGGAAGGCTATGTTCGGGTGTAACCGAACATTACATACTCAGCTGAGAGCTTCGGAGACAAAATAAAGGAAAATCACCATTTAGGAAAATGAACCTATGGTAACTTTGGAAAGTGTTTGTATTGCATGGGTATTAAAGAGCATTTTAAAAGGGAGTGGGCCATAGTTCTATAGGTGGACGCGATTTCGGATATCGCCATAAAGGTGGACCAGGGGTGACTCTAGAATGTGTTTGTACGATATGGGTATCAAATGAAAGGTGGTAAAGAGTATTTTAAGAGGTAGTGGTCCTTAGTTCTATAGGTGGACGCCTTTTCGAGATATCACCATAAAGGTGGACCAGGGGTGACTCTAGAATCTCTCTGTACGATATGGGTAACGAATGAAAGGTGTTAATGAGTATTTTAAAAGGGAGTGTGCCTTAGTTCTATAGGTGGACGCCTTTTCGAGATATCGCCATAAAGGTGGACCAGAGGTGATTCTAGAATGTTTTTTGTACGATATGGGTATCAAATGAAAGGTGTTAATGAGTATTTTAAAAGGAAGTGAGCCTTAGTTCTATAGGTGGACGCCTTTTCGAAATATCTCCATAAAGGTGGACCAGGGGTGACTAGAATGTGTTTGTACGATAAGGGTATCAAATGAAAGGTGTAATGATTATTTAAAACGTAGTGGGCCTTAGTTCTATAGGTGGACGCCTTTTCGAGATATCACCATAAATGTGGACCAGGGGGACTCTAGAATGTGTTTGTACGTTATGGGTATCAAATTAAAGGTATTAATGAGGGTTCTAAAAGGGAGTGGCCCTTAGTTGTATATGTGAAGGCGTTTTCGAGATATCGACCAAAATGTGGACCAGGGTGACCCAGAACATCATCTGTTGGGTGCCGCTAATTTATTTTTATATGTAATACCACGAACAGTATTCCTGGTAGGTGTCACACCCATTTTACAAAGTTTTTTCTAATGTTATATTTTGCGTCAATAAACCAATCCAAACACCATGTTTCATCCCTTTTTTCATATTTGATATAGAATTATGGCATTTTTTTTCATTTTTCGTAATTTCCGATATCGAAAAAGTGGGAGTGGTTATAGTCCGATTTCGGCCATTTTTATACCAAGATAAAGTGAGTTCAGATAAGTACGTGAACTTAGTAAAGATATATCGATTTTTGCTGAAGTTATCATGGTAACGGCCAAACGCAAGGACAGGCGGTCGACTGTGTATAAAAACTGGGCGTGGCTGCATTTTCATATAAAACAGTTATCGTCATAGAATCTATGCGCTTACCAAATTTCACAAGGATTGGTATGACGAAGTAAATGAAAAAGGGCGGAGCCACGCCCATTTTGAAATTTTCTTTTATTTTTGTATTTTGTTCCACCATGTTATTACTGGAGTTGAATGTTGCAATAATTTACTTATATACTGTAAATATATTAAATTTTTTGTTAAAATTTGACTTTTAAACAAATATTATTTTAAAAGTGGGCGTGTTCGTAATCTCATTTTGCTAATTTTTACTTAGCACACATATAGTAATAGGAGTAACGTTCCTTCCAAATTTCATCATGATATCTGCGACGACTGCCAGATTACAGCTTGCAAAACTTTGGAAATACCTTTTTTTAAAAGTGGGCGGTTCCACGCCCATTGTCCAAATTTTACTAATTTTTAATTCTGCGTCATAAGGTCAACCCACCTACCAAGTTTCATCGCTTTAGCCGTCTTTGGGTATGAATTATCGCACTTTTCCGGTTTTTAGAAAGTTTCGATATCGAAAAAGTGGGCGTGGTTATGGTCCGATTTCGTTCATTTTAAATAGCGATCTGAGATGAGTGCCCAGGAACCTCCACACCGAATTTTATCAAGATATCTTAAAATTTACTCAAGTTATCGTGTTTACGGACGGACGGACATGGCTAAATGAATTTCTTTCTTCCCCCAGACCATTTTGATATATAGAAGTCTATATCTATCTCGATTAGTTTATGCCGTTACGGATTGCTGTTATTCAAACAAAGTTAATATACTCTGTGCGCTCTGCTCAGCTGAGTATAATGAAAGTCGACCAATTTTAGGTTGAAAGATGTTATTTTTTAATAATAATTTTAAGGCGCGATAACCTCCGAAGAGATCTAAGGCCGAGTTTCTCTTCCAATTTGCGTCGTGCTCCTCTTGATTTTCCCTACAAATTGGCCTGATGGGACCTACATGATTTTATGCCGACTCCGAACGGCATCTGCAAGGCAGATGAGTTTTCACTGAGAGCTTTTCATGGCAGAAATACACCCGGAGCGCTTGCCGAACACTGCCGAGGGGCGACCCCGCTTAGAAAAATTTTCTTCTAATTGAAAAACCTTATTCCTAAAAATTTTGATGTTACTTTGCCCGGGGTTTGAACCCAGGGCATCCGGTGTGGTAGGCGGAGCACGCTACCATCACACCACGGTGGCCGCCATGAAAGATGTTAATGGTTATATATTCTGTCCAAATTGTTTTCCCGGCCATATGATAGTTCATTGTGGATGACCGCGTAGATTCACTTTTCCGACTAGTTCTACTGTCCACTACGTTAGTGTAGTTCATTTTCTCGACTGTCTTGGAAATCTTTTTCTTTACTACTTTGAGTCTTCGTGGGAATGTCGGAGCCTCACGTGGTAAATACATGTGCCTATATATTCACATATGTAACAGAAGCCGTAACGTGTAGGTAATATTTAAACTTAGTTTCGCAAGTAAATTTACGTTAAATTGATCCTGCGGAGCTTGTTTGCTTTTCTGTTCGTCTCACTTCAGTAAAAATATGGTTATGGTCTTTTGGTCATTACACCAAATTTCGAAGGGCCCTAAAGCCAATTGGCCCTATTGACACTTTAAAGGATCAATCGACCTTATGACCTTATTTTATCCCAACTAATTATTGCATTGTCATCGGTCCTTGATACGTGTACAAAATTTAAATTAAATGTATGGCCATTTAAAGTGGTCATAACGTCAGATGATTTCATGTCTTTGAGCTTATGTCACCCCACATCAATTACCTGAATGTGTGCAAAGTTTCAAAATAATCAAATTTCTGGAAGTTGGTCAAAATTATGCTCACAGATTCCGTTACATAGCTAACAAAAGCTATGTAAAAAGTGAAACTTCTTGTTGTGATGCCACAATTTTGAGAAATGTTTCAAAAGAAGTAAAATATAATAAAAAGGAAGACCACAAAATAAAATTTATTTGAATTAGACTCATGGTTCAACTATAATGGTTGGCTCATCTGTACAATAACAATATGTCTGTTCAAATTGTCAAAACCTGTGTGTTGGAGTTGGTGCGAATGGTATTGAATGGAAACATAAAACTTAGCAGTTTTTGTATGTGTAAGGAAATGTTGCCAATGTGTTGGTTTCATTTTGAGGTTGCCATCTCCTTTTGACAATCCCATCGACCACGCAATCAAATAAATAAAATCAGCTGATGAGATGAGCCAACCATATAATTGAACCATGATTAGACTTTTATTGATATTTTTTGACATTTGTAATAAATTTAAATTGTAAATTTTTGAGAAAACTTAGACAGAAGCTAAAAAAAAATTTATTTTAAGACATTTTTTGTGCATCAACCATGGATTTTAAAAGCCCCGGCGAAAAATTGCCAGAGGTTAGTGTCCTTTCTTCCTAATGTGTAACAGTGGTAGTTGGCTAGCCGAGAACTGTTTGGAGTCACCAGTATGGGCGCCTAGCTTATGTGTAACTCAATGGAGTAGGTTGCAGGCCTGTTAAAATACTGCACTCATACCTGCTGAGGGATGCCTCCTTATGACTCCTTAACATCATTCACATAATGTCATATCATGATTCAATTACTAAAGGTTTGTTCTCTAATAACAGCAGAGTTTTGACACTCCTGAATTTAAAAATCAGGGCGGATTGCTTTTACGAACGAAGGAAAGCGGGGAATAATTCAATGCCCTTCAGCGAAAATTGTAGTAGAAAAGTACATTAAGTACTACATATATTAGTAGAGATAGTAATTTTGTAAATGCCAACAGGTTTTTATGGAAGTTAATAAGGGAAGTTCAGAGTTTTATGCATTTGATATTGAAAACAAATCAATAGCAAATATAAGCTACGGACTGTGAACATCTTTATCATTTAAATTTTTTTTTTACATTTTGTTTTGTATTGACAGTTGCTGATTTTCTATTCCATGTTGAAGAAATAAACTATGTTTTTTGATGTTGCGTCTTTGCCATGACTAGCAAATGCATAGCCGTATAATTTGTTGTATCATATATCATATAACGTATTTTATTATTATCTATGATATTGTGACGAATATTAGCATCACTAATTGATACAGTCCTAAGTTATTAAACAAAAGCTGGAGTCATTGGTGCCGTATGTCGTATCGCTGTATCCGTATCCCTAACGTAATCAGCTGTTTATCGTTACGATGGTAAACCAAAACCCAATTGTTTGGCTACGATACGGTTACGACTTTAGCGGCACCAATAATCGATTCATTGATTCTCATAAGGTTGGTCAAATCAGCTGTTAAAAGGTTACCGATACGGTTACCGATAAAGCACCAATGTCTCCAGCTAAAGGCACAACAACATTAAAGCAAGCTACGTAAACACATTAATCATCATTTACACATGTACTTATAAAGCAGCAGAGAGATACTAACCATCAGCTGAAGTAGTACTCACATATACACACGCATTTGGCTATGCGAGAGACTATAAACTACAAATATACATGTACATTAACCTGGGTCGATTTGTATGGACGAAAGTTAACCTATACCGCGCCATCGATTTTTCGATAATATTTGGGCTCAGGAAAAAAAGTTCCACTACGCATACCCAAAAAGATAATTTTTAAGCCTGCAAAAAAATCGATTTTTCGACCAAAATTCTTCAAAATCTCCATAAAAGACATTTTTTTTCAAAAAGCTGCGTTTACCAATTTCGCATTTGCTAACTGACACGAAAAAAAAAATACATAAAAAATGATTTGGAGCCTTGAAAATGAAAAAATGCATAAAAAATCGAAAAAACCGTTGAAATTTTGCAGGCTCAAAAATTATTTTTTTGGGTATGCGTAGTGGAACTTTTTTTCCTGAGCCCAAATCCTATCGAAAAATCGATGGCGCGATATAGGTTAATAAATCAACCCAGTCTAATGTACATATATGACGTAACCAGGCATGACGTTTGCGAAGTTACTAGACCTTAGGAGAAATGGGTGAACGAGGCAACAGAGAGTATAAAAGCAGCGAAAGCTGAGTAGTCAGTAATCAGTTTGATTTAAACACGCAATTGGTTGTGAAGTATAAGTGTTATTGTGAAGTACTCTAATAAAGACCATTTTGCATTATTGAATATTGGAGTTATTTATTCGACAATTTAGCGATTCGAACATTAGCAGAAGGTGTAAAATAAGCGGAGTTTCCCTAAATTCGTTACAATTGGTGTCAGAAGAGGAATTGTTGAATAAATTCCGAAGATTTCGAATACAACTTGGACATGGCAAAGTTAAGTGAATTAAGGATCCTGCAACTGAAAGGAGAGTTGGAGAACCGTGGATTAAATACAACCGGCAATAAGATCGAACTTCAAGCACGGCTACGAGAGGCAATGGAGTCGGAAGGAATTAATGTGGACGATAATGTCTTTCATCCTGCTGGGGACGACACAACAACAAAAATTGAAGAGAAAAACGAAACATCGCAGACAGTCACGAGCACAGACAACCAAGATAAAATCACAGGAGACACGTATATCCGAAATGTTGTCACAAACAGCACCCAGGATTGAAACACAGGAGGCACGTATATGCGATATGTCGTTACAAATAACATCCAGGATTGAAGCACAGGAGGCACGTATATCCGAAATTTCGGGACAAATTGCAGTTTGAGAACAAAATCGAGGCTGATGTAGATGCTTTAAAAGGCCATATACAGGAGCTGCAACTAAATCGCCCAGGTTTTTCAGCAAGCAATACGAAGGTAACAGCTTCATCTTTTGACGGCTCTGTTCCTTTCCAGGTATTTAAGCTGCAATTTGAGAACACGTCAGCAGTGAACAACTGGAATGCGGGAAATAAAGTTGCTGCACTGTTCGTGGCATTGAAAGGGCCTGCAGCGGAAATCTTACAGACTATTCCAGAGTATGAACGCAACAGTTAGGAAGCATTGATGGCCGCTGTCGGAAGACGTTACGGAAGTGAGCATAGGAAACAGATATACCAAATTGAGTTGCAAAACCGTTACCAAAAGGCGAATGAGACTTTGCAGGAATTTGCGTCGGATGTTGAAAGACTGGCCCATCTTGCGAATGGAGACGCACCCGTGGAATACACTGAGAGGGTAAAAATCCAGAGCTTTATTAATGGAATACGGAACGTTGAAACGAAGCGAGCGACATACGCAAATCCAAAGCCAACATTTGCTGAAACAGTATCCCATGCGTTGACTCAGGAAACAGCATACTTCTGTGTAAGCCAGTTTTCAATATTGAATGTCCTGCGATATCTATCTCGCAAATTGGAAGAAAATCGAGCATCTTACCGTCAAAGGAAATGTAGATGGCAAAGAACGTATACTGAGTATAGATACGGGCGCATATCATTCCTTAATCCGATCTGATTTGGTCAACAGGAGAGTATAGCCATTACCTGGAGCAAGGTTGCGTACGGTCACTGGCGAGTATAACCAAGTCCAAGGAGAAGTGGTATATGAAGCCTTAATTGGAAAGGTCACGATTCTGCACAAATTCGATGTGGCGGAGATCGTTGAAGTCATATTGGGAGTGGACTTCTTAGTTGACCATGACATCAGGATCGAAATGCAAAGAAGGAATATGCGCTATAAGAACCAGGATGTACCACCCAACTTCAGTTTGGAGAAAGGGTTCAGGAGTAAGCGAGTGTTGGTGCAGGAGACTCGACAAAGACCACGAAAGTCAAAGATAGAAGGCCAGGCAAAGATTAGTGGAACGAATGGAACACGCAAATCAATACCGAAGGTACCTGCGGGAAGAACACTTGCATTGACAAACCGAACTAGATGAACTAAAATGAAAGATAGGATTTCGCAGAAAGAATACAAGGGTGGTTTCAAGCCAGGGCGCACTACTGTTGTGAACCGTCAAGACGATACTGATGATGCAAAATCAATCCGTCAAGATCAAGCTCTGCGAAGTAGTTCGTTGGACAAACAACAGAGTGTGAGGGAACGGTTCAGGATAATTAGTAGTAGGATGAAACATAGGTACGACAAGAACAATAATTCGGAAGGTTTCCTGGAGGGTGATTTGGTACTGCTATACACAGGGCCGTAGAGAGAAAATCCGGGCCCGGGAATAAACAATTTACGGGCCCCCTATAAAAAAATGACGTCTCATTCATGAGTCATTATTGATGGATTACATAAAAAAAAAAAAATTTTGCCACATCAACTAAATGATTTTTGGACTAAGAGCTGATAATAAAATTAACACAGAGTATTTACTATTTATACTGTTTTATTGTAACGAAGAAATAAAATTCTCTTTTACTAGCCACATATTGTTTCAAGAAATCTTTTCTAGTTATGTATTTGGTAACATTTTAGAACATTTCTGATAAATATAATGATGATTATAAATTTTAATTATTCAATATAGAAGGTTCGGATATCAATGGGTGGCTTTTCTTGCTTTTTTCGCTGCAAAATTTTTTATAATATCAAAGTTTAACTGTCTTGCCAAAACGGATTCAACCTAAAGCGTGGCAAGTCCCGAAACCCGCTCTTGAGATGAACACGATCTATGAAAGTTTTTGATTCTTGCAAGAACGCTGAAAGAACGTTCTGCACTAGCTACAGTGACAGGTATAGTGCAAAAGATACGTAAAGCAACACAAATGTTGAGGAAAATTGTATACAGATTTTGAACATATGTAGATGGCATTTAGCAATTCCAATAGTGACAGACCTTTTATCAAAATTTGCTTCGTAAATGTGTTTCAAGTGAATTATTTCGCATTCTAAGCTTTGAGAAACGCCCGACTTGTATTTTTCGACAAATTTTGCTGCGCTCGCCCGAACCGTAGTTTGATCCATGTCTTCAAATTGCCACAAAAAGGAAAACGTCTCGTTCAAATTTCTCATAGCTGCAAATCGTTCAGTAATGCCAGTGATTACCGAATCAATGATCACCAGGAATGTATTGTTTTTAAAATCAGACTCTGAATCATCCATAATCATCTCATTTAAATTATCTTCAGAAAGTCGGGTTTTCTCTTTCGAATGTCCGGAAACTTTGGCGAGATGTTCAATTGAATAGCAACTGTCTTGAATTCGCTTAAAATTGTTTCCCATTGGTTCCTGATCAACTCCAAATCAGCTAATAAGGCATCTAGATGTCGGACCTCAACATCTATGGTGGCGTCTCTAGCTTGGAGGACCACGCTTCTTTCATTAATGGTAGTCAGTATATTGAACCAAATTGAGGACAACAAGATACATTCCAACCTGTTGATGTACTTGAGAATGCCAGTAACATCGCCGTATGCTTGCGCAGTCAATTTTGGCTTTTGGCTGAAAGACTATGAAGAGAGCTCCGTACATTTTTTTTGAGGATGTCCTATCGTTGTGGAGTGCTGCTGAAAATAATAAAATATTGTTGTACAACTCCGAAGGAAGCAATTGCAGCCCTACAACATTCTGCAGCATCAACACCACATAAATTGAGACTGTGGGTTGCACAAGGCGAGTAATCAGCATTCGAGTTTTTGTCGAAAATGTGACGTAGTGCTCCGTTGTAAGCTCGTTTCATATTCGGGCCGTTATCTTACCCTTGTGCACGACAGTCTTCAATCAAGTATGGCAAATTAGATCAGCTATTTTCTGACCAGTTTTTGGTTACAATTCACGAAAGCCAAAAACCGTTCTTGAATTTTAAAATTTGTTGCTTTCGATTTGAAATGGAGTTAGCGCAAAATGAACGTAGTCTGTTCAACGTGACTAACATCAGGCATAGCATCAACGATAATAGCAAAATACTTGGCTTTCTTGCCTTGATCTAATATAGTTTCCCTGACATGCTTTGCACAAATTTCATAAACTCGTTCTGAATGTCTGGGGAAAGATAGTGAACTTGTAAACGTTCGTGCTGCTGTTGTGAAATACTAACTATCTCCAAATGATCTCTAAGTAGCGGATCATATTAGCTTATGATATCTTAGATGCCCAAAAAATTTCCATCGTTTCGTTCACCAAGATATATAATTTCGCCTTTGAAAGCTAGGCCTCTTTCACCCAAAAATAAAATAGTGTCCAAAATTCTACATAAAATTTCTTTCCACTTTTGAGTTTCAGTGATTAGCTGGTCATTGATAAGTGTATCAATTGTAGCCTCCTTTTGAATTAGATTTTGTAAAGAGCGCCATTGAATATAACATCTAATGTGATCTTGAGTATTTTCGTGTGATGGCAGTTTATCGTATAGCTTCTTACATACCTGGAATTCCGAATATCCGCAGAACAAATTTTAGGTCGATTTAAAGTATTAGTGCTTAATAGATGACATGGTAGGCAATAAAAAGCGTTGCTACTGGCACCCCACACTAACCAGTCACGCTCCACTTTCTCTCCATTTGGCAAGATTCTGTTTAACAAGGAGGTAAGAAATGCCTCGTCATGACAATCACGTGGAAAAATAACAATACACTTTTGATGACCTCGACGAATTATTTCTTTGACTTCTTCAGATCGCAAAAACTCATCATTTACGGTACCGATATAGAAGTCGCTTAAATAATCTGGACTTTGATACACAGTTGGTGGTATTGTTGGAAGACTTTTTGAAGATGAACCTTCATCAGTGTCACCACGAAAACTTTACGTTTTCGAATTCGTGTAAACATACATTTTTGTTTGCTGTTTTTATTGTCTCCTCAGGCCCAGGCAAAAAATCATTATCAATATTCGTTGCTTTTGAAAATATATCTTAGTACATTTAAATCGCGGGCCCCCTGAGAAACACATTTTTGTTTGATGTTTTTATTGTCTCCTCAGGCCCAGGCAAAAAATCATTATCAATATTCGTTGCTTTTGAAATTCGGCTTAAAATTTACAAATGGAAAAACTAAAGACTATCCTGAATTAAAAAAAATATCTTAGTACATCGAAATCGCGGGCCCCCTGAGAAAAACATTTTTGTTTGATGTTTTTATTGTCTGCTCAGGCCCAGGCAAAAAATCATTATCAATATTCGTTGCTTTTGAAATTCGGCTTAAAATTTGCACATGGAACAACTAAAGACTCTTCTGAATTAAAAAAAAAATGCCTTAGTACCTCTAAATCGCGGGCCCTCTGAGAAACCCCTGGCCCGGAGGGAATCCCTACCCCCTTCCTCGTCACGTAGGGCATGGCTATACAACCCTCATCGGCGGAAAGTTGTACATTCATAATTTCAATGTAGCTGGGAAGGCCCGTACAAAGTTTTGAAGAAGATCAGTGATGTCATCTACCGCATACAAACAATTGAGAAACCACGAAATAGAAGGGTGGTTCATTTGGAGAGGCTAGCACTTTTTGTCTGTTGTATGGAGTTTTATGTTTGTTTTGTTTCTCGCTAAGGTCACTGACATTAAATCTGCCTTCAAATTTCTTCTAAGTTTTTGAAATACGGGTAGCAACAAAAAACAATTCTCAATTTGACATACTACCATAGTAGGTGTTGTAACTGATTTTGACATTGCCGTATTTATTATGAGTTCATCAAGGAAAATGTGTGTAAGTAATTTAAACAATTTTGTTTTATTTGCGGCTCGTATAGGTTCAAGGAATTTCGTTTGAATACGTCAGACCTAATTAATGGACTTATTCTGTTCGCCATATGAAACTAATAAGAAGACCCTGGACTTCAAGTTTGGTATGCAGAAGTTGTGTTAAGGCTTTCTCTTATGGCCTGAACCGCTCCATCACAGCGACTGTTATTTTTGTGTGGTAAACATAACATGAATAAACCGCAGAAATAACTGTAAGTGGTTTTATCCCAGCCAACTGACTGCTGTTTAACTAGTCCTTAGTGCTGGACATTCTTCAAAATCTGAACGGAGTACATCCCACATGTGTCAACTGGTTACTGCTGGAGAATTCAAAGTGGGCTCCTGAATCATAAAAAAAAATCCTTGAAGAAAATTTAACTCACTATAATTGATTATAATTGAGTTTATTTATTTAAAAAAAATTATTTTGAATACTTCGCAAACTAGACCTGCGGGGAAAAAACGTCTCCTACATCTGAAATTAGGGTAAAAAGTACTTTAACAATCATGCATAAAATCGGAAGCAACAGGGCCTGTGTCGACGGGTTATAAATATATATTTTTTTATTCGACTTCAAACGCGCTATATGCTTGACACAATTTGTCTTCCTTTACACAACTTTTCTACCTTTAAGGTGCTATGGCGCTTTATGAAATAGAAATTACACTCACGCAACAGTTATAGTACTAGACACAGCTCAAATAAATATTTTGCGAGTTGCCTCACTTTATGTCCTGCTATATCCACCGCCGTGGCAGAGAACGCCATCCAGGAACCGAAAATTTTCATATATGCGTCAAAAACTTTATTTCGGCATTCCCCGTATTCGCATCCATACGCTCGCACACTCATACACACATACCTTATTGCGCTTATCAAAACTAACTCCTACAAAGATACTTTTGATTTGTGGAGTGACCGCACTTTGGTTTCACCTTTTGCCAAAGAAAATAAATTACATTTATTAAATTATATTCATTCTCTTTGCTTTTGCGATATGGTCTCTGCTACAATTACCAGAATTCCAAAGCGCTATATGTTACTTCCGCTACACCAATGCGCTAACACTGTAAAAGTAAAAAATACTTGGCGCGATTTACCTCCGAAGAGATTTAGGTCAAACTTCCCTTCCAATTTTCGTCCTGCTTCTTTTAACTTTTTTCCAAATTTTGTATGTTACTTTGGGCGGGAGTTGAACCCAGGACCATCAGGGTGGTAGGCGGAGCACGCTAACACCGCACCACCGCGGCTGCCACTGTGTTAACACAAAAACATCATTACAGCCTCTCAAGTACCGAGGTTGCTTGCACTATAGAGCGTGTGCGAATAAAAAGTTTTCCACGCAGCCTTCCGCGCCTTGTTTCGTCACCCAACGTGTAGCCTCGACCCGCGAACCGGGCCTTACATCACAGCTAAGTCGAAAGGTTTTACAGAAGTTTGTTTAAAGACCAAACATAAAAGCCCTATCAAACCCCAATGCGTTATAAAATAACTCCGTCCTCTTGGCGAATATTAGTACCTTTCTGGAGTCTGAGCCTTGCCAGCGCAAGACAAGAGTACTCGAAATATTGAGTAAAAAGTGAACAGCGGAGGCATTGTTAAATAAAGCGCTGCTAAAAATCCAATGTAACTAGGCTCTGTTGATGCGCGCCTGTAAATATACCAAACAATTTGGATCAAAAATCATGCTTTGTTGATTGCATTCCAAAAGCAATAGATATTTAGCATTGCATTCTCCAAAAAATTATATAAGGCTTTGTATTTGCTACGTCTAGGCAAATACGGATTGAAATCCGAAGATTGAGAGAGAGCATATAATGCTAACTTTTGACTTACCAAATTTATCTTCTTTTTTAGAGTGATTTTCAATATAATTTTTTATCATTTCGTCAGTTACATTTCCGCTAGTCCTGACAAATGTCCATAACCCAGTCATGCGTTCAAGCTCATCATTTGACTGGTCCTCAGTTGTGATGCTTACTAATTCCACTTTACCAAATTGGTGCAACCTCAAAAACCGTAGTTTATTTTTGTTGATGCGTTGCAAACATGCGATATAAGTAATATATATGACCGACCTATACATTTTTTGTAATATACGACGACCTGGTGTACCTGCGAAAACTTGGCGCAGAACTGTGGATAAAGAACTCGAAGACGCAGGATACACGTGGAAGGATATCACAAGAACTGCACCTAACAGAATAAGATTTAAGTCGGTGGTCGAGGCCCTATGCTCCAATAGGAGTTGAGGAAGATGATGATGATGATCTGTTTAAATGGGCAGAAATTACGAAAAGTACCAAGAAGTACCCTTGATGAAAGCTACGGAACGTGGACAACTTTTTTTCGTTTTAAAAGTTTTCTTTGCATTTGACTTTTTCTTTTTTTGACAGCTGTTAATTTGCTATTCAAAATTGAAAAATAAACTACGGTTTTTGATGTTGCGTATTTGCCATGGCGTAGCAAATCCATAGCCATATAATTTTTTGGCGGTTTGTGTATAAATACAACACCAGTTTGCAAATACAATGCTAGACCATTTGCACAAGGCAGTCGGTTCTATGTACCGGAGCGACTCGGAAGGACTGTCATTTCAGTGTAATACCATTTTATTTGTTGCATCCCTCCCACAAATTGTCATCCTCCCAGCAGCTGCTTGCAGCGGGACTGCTCCATATTCTCTTGCTCCGAGAAGGTATCGAACCCAATCCGGGTCCTTCTCCTGACCCCGGTCCTGAGAAATGGTTTTGCAGCGTTTGCTGGAAAAGAATCTTTTTAGGATGGTCATACTCTTGTCGGTGTGTCTCGTTCAAGGGATGGTCGCACCGGACAGGTTGTTCTGGGCTAGATCCCAAAACCCGACGTTCTCGTAACTTTTATAAATCTTTTGTGGAATTTGATCATCTTTTCTCTACGGAACTAGGGAAATTCACAGGGAAACCAGTTTCTTTACATGTCAAAGAATTGGTTGACCAATAAGACATCCGGCACGGCGAATTCCTATTGCTATACGAAATCTTGTTGAAGTTGAATTTGACCGATTATGTTCATAAAAAATCCTAGAACCTTTTGAATATTCTGAATGGGCAACACCTATAGTCCCGGTTCCCAAAAACGATGGTTCGATCAGGATCTGTGCCGACTACAAGTCAACACTCAATTAGGCACTTCTGTCGCACAATTTTAAAATTCCTTCCATCAGCTCACTTCTTTCTGCTATAGAGGGGGGAAACAAAGCTTGACCTAGCCCAGGCTTACCAAAAACTAGCTGTATACGAAAAATCGGCCATGATGTAAACTATTGTCACTCATAAGGGTGTATTTAAGGTGAATAGACTTCAACTTGGCATTTCGTCAGCGCCCGAAATTTTTCAAAATGTTATGGAAACACTTCTTCGTAATATCCCTGGTGGCCTACATTATTTTTGATGACGTAGTCATAATGGGTGCAACCGAGCCAGAGTTGGCAGACCATTTATGGAAAGTATTAAAGCGTTTTGATGAATCGGGCTCACTCCTTCGGACAGAGAATTGCAAATTTGGTGTTCCTACTGTTAGTATTTTGGGATACAAAATCGACAGCCTTGGCATTAGACTATGCCCAGAAAAAGTACAATCTATACATAATGCACCCGCACCGAAGGACAAAAAACAGCTGCAGGCATTTCTTGGTCTGTTAAATTTTTATCACACTTTTCTTCCAAACAAAGCTAAAATTGCAGAACCCTTACATCGACTCCTGGAGACAAATAGGAACTTTATTTGGAAGAATGAACGTTAGGTAGCTTTCCATAAACTTAAACAGCTTGTCACCTCTGATAGCGTTCTCATCCATTGTGATGAAAAGTTAGCCCTTAAACTCGTTTGTGACGCCTCTCCGTATGGTATTGGTGCTGTTCTAAGTAACATAATAGCATTTTATTCGAGAACCTTATCGAAGTCGGAGCGCAACTACGCTCAAATCAATCGCGAAGCAACTGCGCTAGTAGCAGGCGTAAAGAAGTTCCACGACTATTTGTATGGACGGAAGTTCACTTTGGTTACTGACCATCATCCACTCCTGGGAATATTCAGTACCACAAAGCGGACGCATATCATTATATCACCCGTTATACTCCACCGCTGTACGTTCCACTTAGTATACTTTCCACTTAGTTTATAGAGAAGGGAAGAAAATGGGAAATGCGGACTGTCTAAGTCGCCTGCCTGTGGAAGATAAACTCAGCGAAACCAACCATGGCGAAGTATTTATGATGGAAATGGCAAGCTCAGAAATTATACACACGAAAGACATAGCAACGGCTACCGCCAAAAATGCATTTCTCACTAAAGTCACTAGATGGGTGTTGAGGAGATGGCCGTCATCCATGCCCCGCGAGGATAAAGCTTATGCATATTATGTGCGCAGCAATTAAATTACCACTCTCAAACAGAAACAGAACGATTGTTCCTCCGACTTGTCGAAAAGCCATTTTACAGGCGTTGCATGGGGGATATCCTGGTATAGTTAAAATGACGGCGTCGGCTAGAAGAAATTTCTGGTGGCCGAAAATGGATAAGGAAATTGAAAGCATCTTAAAAACTTGTTCACCGTCCAGCAAATCCGTCACGAGAAAGCCCAGGCACAACCCCATATTTGGGAAACAGCAAAAAATCCATGGTCACGTCTACACGTAGATTTTGCGGGACTCTTCCATGGCAAAATATTTTTTCTCATGGCCGACTCATATTCTAAATGGCTGGAAGTACACATTGTTAAGACTACATCATCACAGTGCGCAATTAAGTCATTAAGATCCCTTTTCGCAACTCATGGCTACCAGATGTCTTCGTGTCCGATAATGGATCGGCCTTCACGTGCTCAGAATTCGAAGAATTCATGCATAATAACCTAATTCGACATGTGAGATGTGCACCGTTCCATCCGTCATCCAATGAGCAAGCTGAGAGGATGGTGCAAACAACAAAGGATTTCCTTAAGAAACTCCCGCGCAATTCCGATTTCGAGCTCAAGCTAGTTCGATTTGTATTTAATCAACACATCAGTCCACATGCAACAACAGGTCGTTCCCCGGCCGAGCTATTCTTCAATCGCCAACTAAAAACTTACTTTGACAAAGTTCACCCGTATGAGCTATTAAATGTCAAGGACAATCCTACTGTTAAGCATACGTTCTGTGTGGGAGATCTTGTCTGGATTCGTAATTATTCAACGAGTCCTAAGTGGATACAAGGCCGCATATACTCAAGAACCGGCCCGATCTCATCTAAAATTGAGCTGGAAGATGGAAGAGTAATAAACGCCATTTGGATCAGATCAGAGGCAGTTCCTTGCAGAGGGACTGCTCAATATTCTCTTGCTCCGGGAAGGTATCGAACCCATTCCGGGTCTGTCTCCTGACCCGGGTCCTGAGAAATGGTTTTGCTGCCTCTGCCGGAAAAGAATCTTTTTAGGATGGTCATACTCTTGTCAGTGTGTCTCGTCTAAGGGATGGTGCATCGGACAGGTTGTTCTGGGCTAGATCCCAAAATAAGACGTCCACGTAACTTCTATAAATCGTTTGTGGCTCCTTGCTGTTCACGCCCTAGGACGTCCCGTAGTCTGCGCCTTAGTGCCCCCCCTCCTACCTTCCAGCAGCCCCGTTGCTCAGCAAGCCACAGCAAGTACCCGCTATTGTTCGCGCCCCACGGCGCCACAAACTCACACGGCTGCTCCCACTCATACCTACAATCTCCGTAGTAGAGTCGGGAGCAATGCCGAGCCTCATCCCCTGCCCCCGTCTTCTCCCCCTCTTTTCCTGCAGCAATTGTGTAGGTCAGGGAAACAGACTCTTAGTCCCTACCTCCCTTTGCACCGTTTGCCAGCACAGAATATATATGTTTGCGACATCCGCCCAATGCAGCTCCTGCCATGGACGGTGTCACTTTCCTAGTGGTTCTGGTCTCCGCGACGGCAACCCCCGACGGGTTTCATTGCGCCATGTTGCCAGGCCGCATACCCAAATACACCGGGCACCCCAATGCTTACCCAAGGACGTCCAGTCCCAGGGCCACAACAGCAGTCGCGTCCTAGCCTTCCACAACCCAGGCGTAGTCACCCGTCACTTACTCCCAGAGTGACGACCTCTCCCCCTATGCACTTCAGGTTTCTGCAGTTAAACTGTAATGGATTAACTGGAAAGCTCACGGAGATAGTCGAGTTCATGAAGCGGCACAACATGCGCATTGCTGCGATTCAAGATACTGAACTCACAGCAAGATCTGCACTCCAGACCTGTTCTGGGTATAATGTCTTACTCACTTGCAATAATGGCATTATCTTAGGCGATTTCGATGGCCATCACGATCTATGGCATTCAAACTTGCGGGCGAACAGTAGGGGTGAGATGTTGGCGGATCAAATAGAAGAAACGACGTTCTACACAATAAACGGAGACGCACCACACGTATGGTAGGAAGCTGTCACAGTTGGCCGGATATTTCAATCGTGAGCGCACAACTCGCAAACTGCGTCAACGGGCAGCCGATGGTAAAATTGGCATACGACCTCCTGCCCATACTTATTTCGCTCGAGCGTACCGCCGACTTCATCGTCTCAGAAAAACGCACTTTCATTAACTTTAAAAAAGGAAAGTGGGACGAATACAAATCCTTTACAGACAACCGCTTTGCTGCCCTCCCTATCCCGAATGATATCCGCCAAAGGGAGCGTGCTTTCCGCAAGGTCATTGAATCCGCCTCGGCTCGTGTCATTCCCGCCGGTAGAATTCACGAAATTCGGCCCCACTTCCCGGAGGAGGCCGCACGTTTAGCGAGAGAACGTTACCTTATAAGACAGCACGATCACGGCGACTCCCAAATAAGGGATATAAACCAACGCATCATATTGCTTGTGGATGAACACAAGCGGGCAAAATGGGAGGAGTACCTAAGCGGTTGTAACCTCTCTGCCGGTGTAGGTAAACTTTGGTCCACCGTAAAGTCCCTATCGAATCCGTCTAGGCACAATGACAAAGTTTCCATCGCCTTTGGCGATAAAGTGCTGTCGGATGAGAAAAAAAGCGCGAGCGCTTTCTGCCGTCAATATATGATGCATTCTACGGTCGACAAAGATAGACGGAGGGCCAACAGACACGCACATAAACATAAATTTAGCGCGTCACCAATTACCATCACCGCCAAAGAGGTTGAGGATGCCATCGGTCATGCTAAGCCATCCAAAGCAGTGGGCCCAGACGGCATAGCCATGTCGATGCTTAAAAGCCTAGGGAAAGAGGGTTTCAAATATTTAGCACATGTCTTCAACCTGTCTCTTTCCACCTTTGTCATACCAGAAAAATGGAAAATGGCCAAGGTGGTCCCGTTACTAAAGCCTGGGAAACCAGCTAACATAGGAGAGTCATATCGCACGATATCTCTCGTATCGCCAGTAGCCAAGACGCTTAAGCCACTTTGCTCCCCTACTTCAAAGCAAATTTGCAGCTAGCCTGTCATCAGCATGGCTTCAGAAACCTCCATAGCACCACCACCGCGCTAAATATCATCAGCACCCAGATAAATTGCGGTTTAAATCAAAACTCCCACCATAGAACAGTACTGGTTGTGCTAGACCTATCAAAAGCTTTTGATACGGTCAACCATGGTACTTTACTGCAAGACCTGGAAGGGTCTACCCTTACCCCATGTCTTAAAAGGTGGACCGCAAATTATCTGGGTGGTCGTCAGGCATCGGTGAAATTTAGAAATGAAACATCAAAACCAAGAAGAATTAAACAAGGGGTGCCACAGGGTGGTGTCCTATCCCCACTTTTATTTAATTTCTACATATATAAGCTACCTTCGCCACCAGAAGGAGCTACTATCGTTTCCTACGCCGATAACTGCACAATAATGGCCACAGGCCCAGGCCCACAGATCGATGAGCTTTGCAACAGAATAAACGGCTACCTCCCTGATCTCTCCAGTTTTTTCGCCTCGCGAAACCTGCCATTGTCACCGGCTAAATCCTCCGCGACCTTATTTACAACATTGACGTCCCAAATTTCGACCATTTTGAACATCCACGTCGATGGCACTACGCTACCGACTGTCCTACACCCCAAAATCTTGGGTGTGGCGTTTGATCAGGATCTACATTTTGGTGAGCACGCAGCCGCAATTGTACCGAAAATCTAGAGCCGTAATAAAATCCTCAAATCCCTTGCTGGCAGTACTTGCGGAAAAGACAAAGAAACGCTCATTACCACATACAAAGCAATTGACCAGTCGACTGCATGCTACGCGTCCCCTATATGGTCGCCAAGCCTAAAAATTACCCACTGGAAGAAGCTACAGGCCTGCCAAAATACTGCTCTCAGAACCGCCACGGGCTGTCTTCTTATGTCCCCACAACACCATCTACATAATGAGGCGAGAATACTCCCCATCAGGGAGAGAAATGAGATGCTAACCAAACAGTTCCTGTTGAATACCCAGAAACCTGGGCATCCCAACAGACATCTGATTGATGAGCCAACACCGCCTAGGGACTTAAGGAGTCATCTCCGTTAGCATTTTGAGGAAATACGGCACCTGAGAACTCAGCCGTATGAAGCAAAAATACACAAGCAGGTCCTTGGTGAACTCCACAAACAGGCGTCGGACCTTTATGCCGAGAATTTCCCGGTGAATCCAGTACTCGGGGAACAGTACCCAAAACTTGCGGAAGAGGAACGCATACTCCCCAGGGAAACGCGAGTCACTCTAGCTCAACTTCGTTCTGGATACTGTAACAGGTTAAACTCTTACCTATCCAGAATCAACCCCGACATACAAAATTGTTGTTCATTCAAAATTTCAATGTAGCTGGGAAGGCCCGTACAAAGTTTTGAAGAGAATCAGTGATGTCATATACCGCATACAAACAATTGAGAAACCACGAAATAGAAGTGTGGTTCATTTGGAGAGGCTAGCAGCGGTTGGATCAAAAGATTTGTCTGACCGGGACGATCAGACTTAGATGGAGGGCAGTGCGACGAATATTAGCATCACTAATTGATACATTCCTAGGGTTATTAAATAAAGGCACATCAACATTAAAGCAAGTTACATAAACACATAAATCATCATTTACACATGTACATACAAAGCAGCAGAGAGATACCATCATCGAAGGATTACTTACATATACACACGCATTTGTCTATGCGAGAGACTTAAAACAACAAACATATATGCACATTAGGCCGGGTCGATTTGTGGGGAGGCAAAAAAACCGCCCATTGCTCTGTGAAAATCATATTCTAGGGATCAAAATAAGAAACTTTGCCGAAGGAATCATACCTCTAAAACGAATTCTGCTGTTTCCCCTTTGGGTCGTAGGGGCAAATTTTGAAAAATCCCACTTTGAAAGGCCTATGTTTTTATACTCAGTTGAGCAGAGCTCACAGAGTATACTAAGTTTGATTGGATAACGGTTGGTTGTACATATATAAAGGAATCGAGATAGATATAGACTTCCATATATCAAAATAATCAGGATCGAAAAAAAATTTGATTGAGACATGTCCGTCCGTCCGTCCGTCCGTTAACACGATAACTTGAGTAAATTTTGAGGTATCTTGATGAAATTTGGTATGTAGGTTTCTGAGCACTCATCTCAGATCGCTATTTAAAATGAACGATATCGGACCATAACCACGCCCACTTTTTCGATATCGAAAATTTCGAAAAACCGAAAAAGTGCGATAATTAATTACAAAAGACCGATAAAGCGACGAAACTTGGTAGATGAGTTGAACTTATGACGCAAAATAGAAAATTAGTAAAATCTTGGACAATGGGCGTGGCACCGCCAACTTTTAAAAGAAGGTAATTTAAAATTTTGCAAGCTGTAATTTGGCAGTCGTTGAAGATATCATGATGAAATTTGGCAGGAACGTTACTCTTATTACTGTATGTACGCTTAATAAAAATTAGCAAAATCGGAGAAGGACCACGCCCACTTTAAAAAAAAAAATTTTTTTAAAGTAAAATTTTAACAAAAAATTTAATATCTTTACAGTATATAAGTAAATTATGTCAAGATGCAACTCTAGTAATGATATGGTGCAACAAAATACAAAAATAAAAGAAAATTTAAAAATGGGCGTGGCTCCGCCCTTTTTCATTTAATTTGTCTAGGATACTTTTAACGACATAAGTCGAACATTAATTAACCAATCCTTTTGAAATTTGGTAGGGGCATAGATTTTATGGCGTTAACTGTTTTCTGTGAAAATGGGCGAAATCGGTTGATGTCACGCCCAGTTTTTATACAAAGTCGTCCGTCTGTCCTTCCGCATGGCCGTTAACACGATAACTTGAGCAAAAATCGATATATCTTTACTAAACTCAGTTCACGTACTTATCTGAACTCACTTTATCTTGGCATGAAAAATGAACGAAATCCGACTATGACCACGCCCACTTTTTCGATATCGAAAATTACGAAAAATGAAAAAAATGCCATAATTCTATACCAAATACGAAAAAAGGGATGAAATATGGTAAGGTAATTGGATTGCTTTATTGACGCGAAATATAACTTTAGAAAAAACTTTACAAAATGGTTGTGACACCTACCATATTAAGTAGAAGAAAATGAAAAGGTTCTGCAGGGCGAAATAAAAAACCCTTAAAATCTTGGCAGGTATTACATATATAAATAAATTAGCGGTATCCAACAGATGATGTTCTGGGTCACCCTGGTCCACATTTTGGTCGATATCTGGAAAACGCCTTCACATATACAACTACCACCACTCCCTTTTAAAACTCTCATTAATACCTTTAATTTGATACCCATATCGTACAAACTTATTCTAGAGTCACCCCTGGTCCACCTTTATGGCGATATTTCGAAAAGGCGAACACCTATAGAACGAAGGCCCACTCCCTTTTAAAAATACTCATTAACACCTTTCATTTGATACCCATATCGTAAAAACAAAGTCTAGAATCACCCCTGGTCCAGAAAGGCCCACTCCCTCTTAAAATACTCATTAACTCCTTTCGTTTGATAGCCATATTGCACAAACGAATTCCAGAGTCACCCCTGGCCCACCTTTATGGTGATATCTCGAAACGGCGTCCACCTATGGAACTAAGGATTACTCCCTTTTAAAATACTCTTTAACACCTTTCATTTGATACCCATATCGTACAAACGCATTCTAGAGTCACACCTGGTCAATCTTTATGGCGATATCTCGAAAAGGCATCCACCTATAGAACTAAGGCCCACTCCCTCTTAAAATACTCATTAACTCCTTTCGTTTGATACCCATATTGCACAAACGAATTCTAGAATCACCCCTGGTCCACCTTTATGGCGATATCTCGAAAAGGGGTCCACCTATAGAACTAAGCCCCACGCCCTTTTAAAATAATCATTAACACCTTTCATTTGATACCCATATCATACAAACAAATTCTAAAGTCACCCCTGGTCCACCTTTATGACGATATCTCGAAAAGGCGAACACCTATAAAACGAAGGCCCACTCCCTTTTAAAAATACTCATTAACACCTTTCATTTGATACCCATATCGTACAAACAAAGTCTAGAGTCATCCCTGGTCCACCTTTATTGCGATACCTCGAAAATGCGTCCACCTATAGAACTAAGGCCCACTCCCTCTTAAAATACTCATTAACTCCGTTCGTTTGATACCCATATTGCACAAACGAATTCTAGAGTCACCCCTGGTCCACCTTTATGGCGATATCTCGAAAAGGGGTCCACCTATAGAACTAAGCCCCACGCCCTTTTAAAATAATCATTCACACCTTTCATTTGATACCCATATCATACAAACAAATTCTAAAGTCACCCCTGGTCCACCTTTATGGCGATATCTCGAAAAGGCGAACACCTATAAAACGAAGGCCCACTCCCTTTTAAAATGCTCATTAACACCTTTCATTTGATACCCATATCGTACAAACGCATTCTATAGTCACCCCTGGTCCATCTTTACGGCGATATCTCGAAAAGGCGTCCATCTATAGAACTTAGGTCCACGCCCTTTTAAAATACTCATTAATACCTTTCATTTGATACCCATATCGTACAAACGCATTCTAGAGTCAACCCTGATCCACCTTTATGGCTATATCCCTAAATGGCGTCCACCTATAGAACTATGGCTCACTCCCTCATAAAATACTCTTTAATGCCTTTCATTTGATACACATGTCATACAAACACATTCCAGGGTTTCCCTCGGTTCATTTTCCTACATAGTTATTTTCCCTTATGTTGTCACCATAGCTCTCAACTGAGTATGCAATGTTCGGTTACACCCGAACTTAACCTTCCTTACTTGTTTCTTTTTGGAGTTTATTTTTCTCTTTAGAAATTTATTTAGTCAGAACAAATGTAAATGAAAAACTGAATTTAACTTAGTAATAGAAAAGAAATTAAATAAAATTATTAGAAATTCGCGTTTTTACAACCCCCGTTTAAAACCAAGGCATCACTGTGATGCATTTGCATGTTTATTCAACCGTTTTAAAAAATGAAGGTATCACTGTGACACAATTGCAGATCGTAAAATTGCTTGTGTTGTTTTTTTTAAGCCACCACAAGACACAGCAGGTAGAATTGAAATTGCCCCTACCCAAAAGTTCGACCCAAAGGGGGGGACATCAGAATCCGTTTTAGAGGTCTGGTGCCTTCGGCAAAGTTTCTTATTTTGATCCCTAGAATACGATTTTCACAGAGCAATGAGCGATTTTTAAATCGACCCGCCCTAATGCACATATATGACGTAACCGGGAATGACGCTCGCGAAGTTACTAGACCTTAGGAGAAATGGGTGAACGAGGCAACGGAGAGTATAAAAGCAGCGAAAGCTGAGTAGTCAGTAATCAGTTTGGTTTAAACACGCAATTGGTTGTGAAGTATAAGTGTTATTGTGAAGTACTCTAATAAAGACCATTTTGCATTATTGAATATTGGAGTTATTTATTGAACAGTTTAGTCATTCGAACGTTAGCAGAAGGTTGCAAAAATCGTTACAATATGTTACATTATTCAATTCATTATTAACTTCACTTCAAAATAGAAATAAACTATTAACTTAAAATTTATGATTCTTCCCCACCCTGTGTGTGTCCATAAACGAATGTCAACAAACAGCAGCCTTTCTTAGTGATGCACGATATGCCTAAATCACTGCTAGTCACGCACAGCGATTATACGTTTCTAACAGTGCTTCTGCATTACTCAACAGGTGGAACCCTTGATGGTAGCCAATACTTAACACCCCTTAACGCCCAGCTGAAGATGTGTCTGTTTGCGACACGGAATGGAATTAGCTGCTGTACCCGTTGTTGTTTTTGTTGCAGTGCTTCGCCCCACCTAATAGTTGCAACTGATCACAAATTGTCATCAATATCCTCTAACGGGAATCCAAGGAAACTCGCTGTTTCAGCAGGGGTGGATCATAATGAAAGGGGTGTTAGAGGCGTTGGTTCCACATTACAATTAAAGAGATGGTTGGTGTCATGTGGGACACATTGCAAGCGGGGCATACATTTTGTATGTCGGGGTTGATTCTGGATAGGTAAGAGTTTAACCTGTTACAGTATCCAGAAAGAAGTTGAGCTAGAGTGACTCGCGTTTCCCTGGGGAGTATGCGTTCCTCTTCCGCAAGTTTTGGGTACTGTTCCCCGAGTACTGGATTCACCGGGAAATTCTCGGCATAAAGGTCCGACGCCTGTTTGTGGAGTTCACCAAGGACTTGCTTGTGTTTTTTTGCTTCATACGGCTGAGTTCTCAGGTGCCGTATTTCCTCAAAATGCTAACGGAGATAACTCCTTAAGTCCCTAGGCGGTGCTGGCTCATCAATCAGATGTCTGTTGGGATGCCCATGTATCTGGGTATTCAACAGGAACTGTTTGGTTAGTATCTCATTTCTCTCCCTGATGGGGAGTATTCTCGCCTCATTATGTAGATGGTGTTCTGGGGACATAAGAAGACAGCCCGTGACGGTTCTGAGACCAGTATTTTGACAGGCCTGTAGCTTTTTCCAGTGGGTAATTTTTAGGCTTGGCCACCATATAGGGGACGCGTAGCATGCAACCGGCTGGCCAATTGCTTTGTATGTGGTAATGAGCGTTTCTTTGTCTTTTCCGCAAGTACTGCCAGCAAGGGATTTGAGGATTTTATTACGGCTCTAGATTTTCGATACAATTGCGGCTGATCCTGATCAAACGTCACACCCAAGATTTTGGGGTGTAGGACAGGCGGTAGCGTAGTGCCATCGACGTGGATGTTCAAAGTGGTCAACATTTCTGACGTCCATGTTGTAAATAAGGTCGCGGAGGATTTAGTCGGTGATAATGCCAGGTTTCGCGAGGCGAAAAAACCGGACAAATCAGGGAGGTAGCCGTTTATTCTGTTGCAAAGCTCATCGATCTCTGGGCCTGGTCCTGTAGCCATTATTGTGCAGTCATCGGCGTAGGAAACGATAGTAGCTCCTTCTGGTGGCGAAGGTAGCTTAGATATGTAGAAATTAAACAAAAGTGGGGATAGGAAACCACCCTGTGGCACCTCTTGTTTAATTCTTCTTGGTTTTGATGTTTCATTTCTAAATTTCACCGATGCCTGACGACCACCCAGATAATTTGCGGTCCACCTTTTAAGACATGGGGTAAGGGTAGACCCTTCCAGGTCTTGCAGTAACGTACCATGGTTGACCGTATCAAAAGCTTTTGATAGGTCTAGCGCAACCAGTACTGTTCTATGGTGGGGGTTTTGATTTAAACAGCAATTTATCTGGGTGCTGATGGCATTTAGCACGATGGTGGTGCTATGGAGTTTTCTGAAGCCATGCTGATGACAGGCTAGCTGAAAATTTGCTTTGAAGTAGGGAAGCAAAATGGCTTCAAGCGTCTTGGCTACTGGCGATGCGAGAGATATCGTGCGATATGATTCTCCTATGTTAGCTGGTTTCCCAGGCTTTAGTAACGGGACCACCTTGGCCATTTTCCATTTTTCGGGTATGACAAAGGTGGAAAGAGACAGGTTGAAGACATGTGCTAAATATTTGAAACCCTATTTCCCTAGGCTTTTAAGCATCGGCATGGCTATGCCGTCTGGGCCCACTGCTTTGGATGGTTTAGCATGACCGATGGCATCCTCAACCTCTTTGGCGGTGATGGTAATTGGTGACGCACTGAATTTGTGTTTATGTGCGTGTCTATTGGCCCTCCGTCTATCTTTGTCGACCGTAGAATGCATCATATATTGACGGCAGAAAGCGCTCGCGCATTTTTTCGCATCCGACAGCACGTTATCGCCAAGGGCGATGGAAAATTTGTCATTGTGCCTAGACGGATGCGATAGGAACTTTACGGTGGACCAAAATTTACCTGCACCGGCAGAGAGGTTACAACCGCTTAGATGCTCCTCCCATTTCGCCCTCTTGCGTTCATCCACAAGCAATCTGATGCGTTGGTTTATATCCCTTATTTGGGGGTCGCCGGGATCGAGCTGTCTTATAAGGTTACGTTCTCTCGCTAAACTTGCGGCCTCCTCCGGGAAGTGGGGCCGAATTTCGGGAATTCTACCGGCGGGAATGAAACGAGCCGAGGCGGATTCAATCACATTGCGGAAAGCACGCTCCATTTGGCGGACATCAGTCGGGATAGGGAGGGCAGCAAAGCGGTTGTCTTTAAAGGATTTGTATTCGTCAAACTTTCCTTTTTTAAAGTTAACGAAAGTGCGTTTTTCTGTGACGATGAAGTCGGCGGTACGCTCGAGCGAAATAAGTATAGGCAGGTGGTCGTATGCCAATTTTACCATCGGCTGCCAGTTGACGCAGTTTGCGAGTTGTGCGGTCACGATTGAAATATCCGGCCAACTGTGACAGCTTCCTACCATACGTGTGGTGCGTCTCCGTTTATTGTGCAGAACGTCGTTTCATCTATTTGATCCGCCAACATCTCACCCCTACTGTCCGCCCGCAAGTTTGAATGCCATAGATCGTGATGGCCATCGAAATCGCCTAAGATAATGCGATTATTGCAAGTGAGTAAGGCGCTGCTATTAGGGCGGTATCGACTGGGGCAACAGGTGGCAGGAGGGATGTAGATGTTGATGATTTCTAGGTTTGCAACGCCTGACCGGACAGATAAGCCTTGACGTTCTAAGACACTGTCCCTGCGGTCGACGTCGGGATCAAATATATGATATTGCACAGAGTGTTGTATGATAAACGCTAGGTCGCCTCCATTTCCGCTCTTGCGATCTTTTCTGTGGGCATTATACCCAGAACAGATCTGCAGTGCAGATCTTGCCGTGAGTTTAGTCTCTTGAATCGCAGCTATGCGTATGTTGTGCCGCTTCATGAACTCGACTATCTCCGTGATTTTCCCAGTTAATCCATTACAGTATAATTGCAGAATTCTGAAGTGCATAGGAAGAGACGTCGTCACTCTGGGAGTAAGTGACGCGTGACTACGCCTGGGTTGTGGAAGGCTAGGACGCAACTGCTGTTGTGGCCCTGGGACTGGACGTCCTTGGGTAAGCATTAAGGTACCCGGTGTATTTGGGTATGCGGCCTGGCAACATGGCGCAATGAAACCCGTCGAGGGGGGGGGGAGGGCGTCGCGGAAACCAGAACATCTAGTAAAGGGGCACCGTCCATGGCAGGAGCTGCATTGGGCGGATAACGCAAACATATATATTCTGTGCTGGCAAACGGTGCAAAGGGAGGTAGGGACTAAGAGTCTCTTTCCCTGACCACACAATTGCTGCCGGAAAAGAGGGGGGAGAAGACGGGGGCAGGGGCTGATGCTCGGCATTGCTCCCGACTATATTACGGAGATTGTAGGTATGAGTGGGAGCAGCCGTGTGATTTGGTGGCGCCGTGGGGCGCGAATAATAGCGGGTAGTTGCTGTGGCTTGCTGAGCAGCGGGGCTGCTGGAAGGTTGCGGGGGGGGGGGGGGCTAAGGGACAGACTACGGGACGTCCTAGGGCGTGAATAGCAAGGAGCCACAAAATATTTTGGGATCTAGCCCATAACAACCTGTCCGATGCAACCATCCCTTACACGAGACACACTGACAAGAGTATAACCATCCTAAAAAGATTCTTTCCGGCAGATGCAGCAAAACCATTTCTCAGGAGACCGACCCGGATTGGGTTCGATACCTTCCCGGAGCAAGAGAATATTGAGCAGTCCCGCTGCAAGGAGCTGCTGGGAGGATGACAATTTGTGGGAGGGACGCAACAAATTAAATGGGGTTACCCTGAAATGACAGTCCTTGGTCGGGAAAAATCGCGAGTCGCTCCGGTACATAAAACCGACTGTCCTGGGAAGCACTGCTGTACCCGTCGGTGTGTTCAACCAATTCTTTGACATGTAAAAAACTTGTTTCCCTGTGAATTTCCATAGTTCCCTAGAGAAAAGATGATCAAATTCCACAAAAGATTTATAAAAGTTACGAAGACGTCGGGTTTTGGGATCTAGCCCAGAACAACCTGTCCGATTGACCATCCCTTGAACGTGACACACTGACAAGAGTATGACTATCCTAAAAAGATTCGTTTCCGGCAAACGCTGCAAAACCATTTCTCAGGACCGGGGTCAGGAGAAGGACCCGGATTGGGTTCGATACCTTCTCGGAGCAAGAGAATATGGAGCAGTCCCGCTGCAAGCAGCTGCTGAGAGGATGACAACTTGTGGGAGGGACGCAACAAATTAAATGGGGTTACACTGAAATGACAGTCCTTGGTCAGGAAAAATCCCGAGTCGCTCCGGTATATAGAACTGACTGCCTTGTGCAAATGGTCTAGCATCATTGTATTAGCAAACTGGTGTTGCATTTATACACAAACCGCCAAAAAATTATACGGCTATGGATTTGCTACGTCATGGCAAATACGCAACATCAAAAACCGCAGTTTATTTTTTAAATTTGAATAGCAAATTAACAGCTGTCAAAACAAAACAAAATATACAAAGAAAAAGTTTAAAACGAAAAAAGTTGTCCACGTTCCGTAGCTTTCATCAAGGGTACTTCTTGGTATTTTTCGTAATTTCTGCCCATTTAAACAGATCATCATCATCTTCCTCAACTCCTATTGGAGCATAGGGCCTCGACCACCGACTTAAATCTTATTCTGTTAGGTGTAGTTCTTGTGATATCATTCCACGTGTATCCTGCGTCTTCGAGTTCTTTATCCATAGTTCTGCGCCATGTTTTCGCAGGTGCACCAGGTCGTCGGCTTCCTTTTAACAGATAGAAGCTTTGAATTTCAAACAATGCTTACATATATTACAAAAAATGTTGTCTAAAAAAATCATGGAGGTCGGTATAGTGTTAACTACTTTGTACTCTTTACTTTAATTTTTAAAATAATTTTTATTGAGTTTTCGTGTTAACTTAAAATTTTTGAATAACTTCAAAAAAGAAAATTCTAGTTAGTTTTGAAAATATCTGAACTCAAAAATAAACAAAATATAAATTTTTAAAAATAAAATAAATATTTGGTTAACCACCAAATATATTGGGGAGTAAATATAGTGTTAACTACTTTGTACTCTTTACTTTAATTTTTAAAATAATTTTTATTGGGTTTTCGTGTTAACTTAAAATTTTTGAATAACTTCAAAAAAGAAAATTCTAGTTAGTTTTGAAAATATCTGAACACAAAAATAAACAAAATATAAATTTTTAAAAATAAAATCGCGGGTTCGAATCGAGCTCAAGGCCTAACAATAATTTTTTTATCATTATTATTGTTATGATAAATTTTTTCTTAATTGAAAAATTTTTAAATTAGAATAGCAGAAAGAAAACATTTTAGACAACTGCCAAAGCTCGTTGTATAGATCCATTTCGGGAACTGCTAAATTCCTTCATCGGCAACGTTTAGGCGCCGCTGCTATAACCATTCAGCCACCACAGCGGTTTTTTGTTTGTCTTCATTAATCCTACTTCCATTCTGGTTCGTGCCAATTGATATTCACAACACTGCGACATCTGTTGCAGAATAGCTGTGAAAATTGGACTTGTTTGTTGGCAATGCTGCCATAGTGTCATATTTTATTGACACTTTTTTCCCCGTGCTCTGGGATGTATTAAACATTTTTGTTGTTATATCGGCCTACTGATTTTAAGATCGCGGGTTCGAATCGAGCTCAAGGCCTAACAATAATTTTTTTATCATTATTATTGTTATGATAAATTTTTTCTTAATTGAAAAAATTTTTAAATTAGAATAGAAGAAAGAAAAAATTTTAGACAACTGCCAAAGCTCGTTGTATAGATCCATTTCGGGAACTGCTAAATTCCTTCATCGGCAACGTTTAGGCGCCGCTGCTATAACCATTCAGCCACCTCAGCGGTTTTTTGTTTGTCTTCATTAATCCTACTTCCATTCTGGTTCGTGCCAATTGATATTCACAACACTGCGACATCTGTTGCAGAATAGCTGTGGAAATTGGACTTGTTTGTTGGCAATGCTGCCATAGTGTCATATTTTATTGACACTTTTTCCCCGTGCTCTGGGATGTATTAACAATTTTTGTTGTTATATCGGCCTACTGATTTTAAGATCGCGGGTTCGAATCGAGCTCAAGGCCTAACAATAATTTTTTTATCATTATTATTGTTGTGATAAATTTTTTCTTAATTGAAAAAATTTTTAAATTAGAATAGAAGAAAGAAAAAATTTTAGACAACTGCCAAAGCTCGTTGTATAGATCCATTTCGGGAACTGCTAAATTCCTTCATCGGCAACGTTTAGGCGCCGCTGCTATAACCATTCAGCCACCACAGCGGTTTTTTGTTTGTCTTCATTAATCCTACTTCCATTCTGGTTCGTGCCAATTGATATTTACAACACTGCGACATCTGTTGCAGAATAGCTGTGAAAATTGGACTTGTTTGTTGGCAATGCTGCCATAGTGTCATATTTTATTGACACTTTTTTCCCCGTGCTCTGGGATGTATTAACAATTTTTGTTGTTATATCGGCCTACTGATTTTAAGATCGCGGGTTCGAATCGAGCTCAAGGCCTAACAATAATTTTTTTATCATTATTATTGTTATGATAAATTTTTTCTTAATTGAAAAAATTTTTAAATTAGAATAGAAGAAAGAAAAAATTTTAGACAACTGCCAAAGCTCGTTGTATAGATCCATTTCGGGAACTGCTAAATTCCTTCATCGGCAACGTTTAGGCGCCGCTGCTATAACCATTCAGCCACCACAGCGGTTTTTTGTTTGTCTTCATTAATCCTACTTCCATTCTGGTTCGTGCCAATTGATATTCACAACACTGCGACATCTGTTGCAGAAAAAAATTATTGTTAGGCCTTGAGCTCGATTCGAACCCGCGATCTTAAAATCAGTAGGCCGATATAACAACAAAAATTGTTAAAAATAAAATAAATATTTGGTTAACCACCAAAGTCGGTCATATATATAACTTATATCGCATGTTTGCAACGCATCAACAAAAATAAACTACGGTTTTTAGGTTGCACCAATTTGGTAAAGTGGAATTAGTAAGCATCACAACTGAGGATCAGTCAAATGATGAGCTTGAACGCATGACTGCGTTATGGACATTTGTCAGGACTAGCGGAAATGTAACTGACGAAATGATAAAAAATTATATTTAAAATCACTCTAAAAAAGAAGATAAATTTGTTAAGTCAAAAGTTAGCATTATATGCTCTCTCTCAATCTTTGGATTTCAATCCGTATTTGCCAAGACGTAGCAAATACAAAGCCGTATATAATTTTTTGGAGAATGCAATGCTAAATATCTATTGCTTTTGGAATTCAATCAACAAAGCATGTTTTTTGATCCAAATTGTGTGGTATATTTACAGGCGCGCATCAACAGAGCCTAGTTACATTGGATTTTTAGCAGCGCTTTATTTAACAATGCCTCCGCTGTTCACTTTTTACCAATATTTCGAGTACTCGTGTCTTGCGCTGGCAAGGCTAAGACTCGAGAAAGGTTCTAATATTCGCCAAGAGGACGGAGTTATTTTATAACGCATTGGGGTTTGATAGGGCTTTTATGTTTGGTCTTTAAACAAACTTCTGTAAAACATTTCGACTTAGCTGTGATGTAAGGCCCGGTATTGGTTCGCGGGTCGAGGCTACACGTTGGGTGACGAAACAAGGCGTGGAAGGCTGCGTGGAAAAATTTTTATTCGCACACGCGAAGCAACCTCGGTACTTGCGAGGCTGTAATGATGTTTTTGTGTTAACACAGTGGCAGCCGCGGTGGCGTGGTGTTAGCGTCCTCCGCCTTCCACCCTGATGGTCCTGTGTTCAACTCCCGCCCAAAGTAACATAAAAAATTTGTAAAAAAGTTAAAAGAAGCAGGACGAAAATTGGAAGGGAAGTTTGACCTAAATCTCTTCGGAGGTAAATCGCGCCAAGTATTTTTTACTTTTACAGTGTCAGCGCATTGGTGTAGCGGAAGTAACATATAGCGCTTTGGAATTCTGGTAATTGTAGCAGACACCATATCGCAAAAGCAAAGAGAATAAATATAATTTAATAAATGTAATTTATTTTCTTTGGCGAAAGGTGAAACCAAAGTGCGGTCACTCCACAAATCAAAAGTATCTTTGTAGGAGTTAGTTTTGATAAGCGCATTAAGGTATGTGTGTATGAGTGTGCGAGCGTATGGATGCGAATACGGGGAATGCCGAAATAAAGTTTTTGACGCATATATGAAAATTTTCGGTTCCTGGATGGCGCTCTCTGCCACGGCGGTGGATATAGCAGGACATAAAGTGGGGCAACTCGCAAAATATTTATTTGAGTTGTGTCTAGTATTATAACTGTTGCGTGAGTGTAATTTCTATTTGATAAAGCGCCATAGTACCTTAAAGGAAGAAAAGTTGGGTAAAGGAAGACAAATTGTGTCAAGTATATAGCGCGTTTGAAGTCGAATAAAAAAATATATATTTATAACCCGTCGACACAGGCCCTGTTGCTTCCGATTTTATGCATGATTGTTAAAGTACTTTTTACCCTAATTTCAGATGTAGGAGCCATTTTTTCCCCGCAGGTCTAGTTTGCGAAGTATTCAAAATAATTTTTTTTAAATAAATAAACTCAATTATAATCAATTATAGTGAGTTAAATTTTCTTCAAGGATTTTCTTTTATGATTCAGGAGCACCACTTTGAATTCTCCAGCAGTAATCAGTTGACACATGTGGGATGTACTCCATTCAGATTTTGAAGAATATCCAGCACTAAGGACTGGTTAAACAGCAGTCAGTTGGCTGGGATAAATCCATTTAGAGTGATTTCTGCGGTTTATTCATGTTATGTTTGCCACACAAAAATAACAGTCGCTTTGATGGAGCGGTTCAGGCCACAAGCGAAAGCCTTAACACAACTTCTGCATACCAAACTTGGAGTCCAGGTCTTCTTATTAGTTTCATATGGCGAACAGAATAAGTCTATTCATTAGGTCTGGCGTATTCAAAGGAAATTTCTTGAACCTATACGTGCCACAAATAAAACAAAATTGTTTAAATTACTTACACACATTTTCTTTGATGAACTCATAATAAATACGACAATGTCAAAATCAGTTACTACTCCTACTATGGTAGTATGTCAAATTGAGAAGTGTTTCTTGTTGCTACCCGTATTTCAAAAACTTAGAAAAAATTTGAAGGCAGATCTAAGGTCAGCGACCTTAGCGAGAAACAAAACAAACGAAAAACTCCATATAATAGACAAAAAGTGCTATTTTGTCCACCAATGTAATCAGTGAGGTGCGCGCTTAAAGTCTTTTCACCAGGTTAGATTTACCTTTGTTTTTATGTTCCTCCAATCTGTAGTCTAGTCCCAAGCATGCCCACTGGGAAGTTGGATTCACAACACGCAGCCAATTTTCCAAACAAATAAAACAGAAAGCTTGCATTCTGGTATTTGCAAATTCACACAACATTGTGGATGTATGTGTATCTACAAACTAGCAAACACCACAAACGCACCTTCACATACTTAATTGAATGAATGAATGAATGAACATACTTAATAGGTAAAATAAATAATACGATTTCGTACTAATCCCAAAGACTTTTTATAGCTACATTCCAGATAAATCCGCGATTTGGATTTTATATAAGGTGCCACGATTTTCAAACTTTTGTTGATTTGTAGGGGTAGAGGGGGTCCTAAAAATCACCAACATGGAATCCGCAGATCTAGGAAACTCTAAGTTTATGAAATATAAGCTTTTAAATTCCCAAATTTAGTAACATTGCAACTTAAGTCCTGCACCTAAAATTCGTGTTGCCCATGTCGACAGCGGTACCAAAAGACGCGTATTTAGATTCAGAATACAAAAGCAGAAATTATATTTTTTAACTCGCTTAAAAGTTATTCGCAAAAAACCGGTCGGTACTATTGTCGCTTTTTTCGTTGTTGCAATTAAACAAACGAAAACTTATTGTAACGAATTTAGTGAAATTCCACTTATTTGCAACCTTCTGCTAACGATCGTATCGCTAAACTGTTGAATAAAACAACTCCAATATTCTGTATTACAAAATGGTATTTATTAGACTGCTTTGAAAGTACTTCACAATTAAACTTCACTTCGCAACTGATAGCGTGTTTAAAACAAACTGAATTGCTCATGCCTCAGCCTATGCTGCTTTTATAACCTTCGGTTTCCTCGTTCGCATACTTCTAGAAGTTACTACTTAGTTACCAGCTATAAAATTACCAGCTATAAACTACAGATGAACGTTTATAGCTTCTCGCATAGCAATATGCGCGTGTTTATGTGAGTAATACGTCCACAAATGATTGCATACTTTTGTAAGTGTCTCAGATATATGCATGTGTTTGGTGCGAAACGAAAACATATTCTAACGAATTTAGTGAAATTCCACTTATTTCCAACCTTCTGCTAACGTTCGTATCGCTAAACTGTTGAATAAAACACCCCAATATTGTGTATTACAAAATGGTATTTATTCGACTGCTTTGAAAGTACTTCACATTAAATCCGCCCCACCTTGCCTCAGGATCATTTAATTTTTTAGGTCGTTACAATTCAAATATTTGATGTTTTTATGTCTGCGTCAATAAATATCTTTATAATTCTGCTACGTATTTACTTTGTTGGTGATATTATATTTTTAATATGCAAACATATGTATGTACGAAGTGAACACTTATATTTTAATCATATTCTGTTTCGTAATAATTCTGCAATTTATTATACTCAGTTGAGCAGAGCTAACAGAGTATATTAACTTTGATTGGATAACGGTTGGTTGTACAGGTATAAAGGAATCGAGATATATATAGACTTCCATATATCAAAATCATCAGTATTGAAAAAAAATTTGATTGAGCCATGTCCGTCCGTCCGTCCGTCTGTCCGTTAACACGATAACTTGAGTAAATTTTGAGGTGTCTCGATGAAATTTGGTACGTAGATTCCTGGGCACTCATCTCAGATCGCTATTTAAAATGAACGATATCGGACTATAACCACGCCCAATTTTTCGATATCGAAAATTTCGAAAAACAGAAAAAATGCGATAATTCATTGCCAAAGGCGGATAAAGCGATGAAACTTGGTAGATGGGTTGACGTTATGACGCAGAATAGAAAGTTGGTAAGATTTTGGACAATGGGCGTGGCACCGCCCACTTTTACAAGAAGGTAATTTAAAAGTTTTGAAAGCTGTAATTTGGCAGTCGTTGAAGATATCATGATGAAATTTGACAGGAACGTTACTACTATTACTATATATGTGCTAAATAAAAATTAGCAAAATTGGATGAAGAACACGCCCACTTTTTAAAAAAAAATTTTTTTTAGTCCAAATTTTAACAAAAAATTTAATATCTTTACTGTATATAAGTAAATTAAGTCAAAATTCAACTCCAGTAATGACATGATGCAACAAAATACAAAAATAAAAGAAAATTTCAAAATGGGCGTGGCTCCGCCCATTTTCGTTTAGTTTGTCTAGAATACTTTTAATGCCATAAGTCGAACAAAAATTTACCAATCCTTCTTAAATTTGGTAGAGGCATAGATTCTATAACGGTAACTGTTTTCTGTGAAAATGGGCGAAGTCGGTGGAAGCAACGACCAGTTTTTATACACAGTCCACCGTCTGGCCTTTCGCTCGGCCTTTAACACAATAACTTACGCAAAAACCGATATATCTTCACTAAACTTAGTCCACGTACTTACCTGAACTCACTTTATCTTGGTATAAAAAATGGCCAAAATCCGACTATAACCACGCCCACTTTATCGATATCGAAAATTACGAAAAATGAAAAAAATGCCATAATTCTATACCAAATACGAAAAAAGGGATGAAACATGGTAATTGGATTGGTTTATTAACGCAAAATATAACTTTGGAAAAACTTTGTAAAATGGGTGTGACACCTACCATATTAAGTAGAAGAAAATGAAAAAGTTCTACAAGGCGAAATCAACAGCGTTTGGAATCTTGGCAGAAATTCTGTTAGTGGTATTGCATATATAAATAAATTAGTAGTACCCGACAGATGAATTTCTGGATCACCTGGTCCACATTTTGGTCGATATCGCGAAAACGCCTTCACATATACATCTAAGGGCCACTCGCTTTTAAAACCCTCATTAATACCTTTAATTTGATATCCATATCGTACAAACACATTCTACAGTCACCCCTGGCCCACCCTAATGGCGATATCTCGAAAAGGCGTCCACCTATAGACCTAATGCCCACCCCCTCTTAAAATGCTCAGTAACACCTTTCATTATTTACCCATATCGTACAAACATTCTAGAGCCACCCCTGGCCCACCCTAATGGCGATATCTCAAAAAGGCGTCCACCTATAGATCTAATGCCCACTCCCTCTTAAAATGCTCAGTAACACCTTTCGTTTGATACCCATATCGTAGAAACATTCTAGAGTCACCCCTGGCCCACCCTAATGGCGATATCTCGAAAAGGCGTCCACCTATAGACCTAATGCCCACTCCCTCCTAAAATGCTCAGTAACACCTTTCGTTTGAAACCCATATCGTACAAACATTCTAGAGTCACCCCTGCCCCACCCTAATGGCGATATCTCGAAAAGGTGTCCACCTATAGACCTAATGCCCACTCCCTCTTAAAATGCTCAGTAACACCTTTCGTTTGATACCCATATCGTACAAACATTCTAGAGTCACCCTTGGTCCACCTTTATGGCGATATCTCGAAAAGGCGTCCACCTATAGAACTAAGGATTACTCCCTTTTAAAATACTCATTACCACCTTTCATTTGATACCCATATCGTACAAACACATTCTAGAGTCAACCTGGCCCACCCTAAAGGCGATATCTCGAAAAGGCGTCCACCTATAGACCTAATGCCCACTCCCTCTTAAAATGCTCAGTAACACCTTTCGTTTGATACCCATATCGTACAAACATTCTAGAGTCACCCTTGGTCCACCTTTATGGCGATATCTCGAAAAGGCGTCCACCTATAGAACTAAGGATTACTCCCTTTTAAAATACTCATTACCACCTTTCATTTGATACCCATATCGTACAAACACATTCTAGAGTCACCCCACCGTTAGTTTAGTTTATTATATGTGGTATCACAACGGACCGTCATGTTGTCCAAGTGAGCTTCCTCTCATCAGGGAAGCTACCACCCAACCTGACCTGACCTATGTCGATTTTTGCTCAAGTTATCGTGTAGAATACCCGGAATAATACCCAATTTCCCGGCTGAAGCTGCAAACTTGGCAAGAGAACGTGGTCTAGCGCGAAAACTCGACCCTAGAGGCCCCCATATAAGGAATCTCAACTTAAATATTTTGCGGCATGTAAATGAACACAAGCGTGTCAAGACCATTTAAAGATTTGCAAGCTCTCTGCGGGTATTGGTGGTCAACTCAAATCCTTGCATAATCCAACAAAACACAATGATAAAGTATCCATCACCTTTGGCGATTAAACGTTGTCGGACTTGATGAAATGCGCGAGCGCCTTTTGCGAACAATTTATAATGCATCCTTCAGTAGAAAAGGCCAAAGGTCGTGTAAGCAGACGGGTAAATAAACACAAACACGGCGTGTCACCCTTTACCACCACCCCCATAGAGGTTGAAGAAGCCATCCACAAGGCTAAGTCCTCTAATAATAATCAATAAGCCTTGGCAGAATAGCCATGCAAATTCTAAAAGACCTTGGCGATAACGAAATAAACTACCTACCTGTCGTTGAAGTCCTTTGTCATTCCAGAACAACAGAAAATGGCAAGGATAATTCTACTGCTAAAGCCCACGAAGGCGAGTTATATCGACTGATATCACTACTTTCGCTCCCTCAACACGAGTCTTAGCCCAGCCACCCATCACCATGGCTTCCGCAAAATGCATAACACTACCAACGTGCCAAACGTCATAAACATGCTCGTGGAACTCAATTTGTCGAACGCTTTTGTCACAGTTAACCACGGCACGCTACTCCAAGACATAGAAGGTTCTCCACTTCCCCTTGTCTAAAAACATGGACCGCCAGATATCTGAATGGTCGGAAAGCTTCGTCTCAATTTAGGAACGAAACCTCAAAGCTTAGATGAATTAAACAGGGGGTACCACAGTGTGGTGCCCTATCCACGCATCTCTTTAATTTCTACATATCAGATCTCCCTATCATCTCCTACTTCGACGATTGTACTATAATGGAAATGGACCTGGCCCTCCAATACACGAATGCGTTTCTAGAATAAACAGCTATCTCCCCAGTCTTTCTATTTTCTTCACCTAGCGCGACCTGGCATTATCACAGACCAAATCCTCGGCCACTCTGTTCAAGGGAAAAAGTTGCAGGCCTGTAAAATTCTGCACTCAGGGTTGCACCGAGATGTCTCTCTATGACCTCTGAACCCTTTATAGCAAAGCGAAAGAGCTTAACAAAGCAAGGCACCCAAACAACTGCTTGATCTATCCCCTTTTCCAAGAGGGTTAAGGGAACATCTCCTTAAGCACTATGATGAGATCCGCCACCTCCCAAGACAGTCATTTGATCCAGACGAGCATTAGAAGGCCCTATAGCAAATCCACACAGAACCAGTAAACTTGTTTGCCAGAACGCGCCTGGTGAACTCCGTTATCAATATATACTATCCTACTCTTGCAGAAGAAGAAAACACATTACCAAGGGAGACACGAGTCACCCTAGCCCGACTTCGTTATGGATGCTGTAGCAGGTTAAACTCTTACCTATCCAAATTCAACTCCGACAAACGTAATGTATGTCCTGCATTTTTTCAAGTGTAATATGGAACCTATGCCTCTAACACCAAATGATCTATGGTACACACCTGTTGCAAATGTCAGTTTCCTTTGACTTCCGTTAAAGGACTTTGGTGAAAATCTGTGAGTGGTCGCGCCCATTGAACGGGCGAAGCACAGTTAACACAACGACAACAGCGCAGACATTTTTCCATGAGACTCTCTTCGCCCTTGAAATTTCACACTTTCAGATCCTCAACAGATCCCTACACTTGTCCCGGCACCCTACGCTTTCCACGACCTCTGCCAGCTTAAACATTTCTTTAACAGTCTTCTAAGAAGACCAGTCTTCAAGTGGACCAATAAGCTGTCCACCGAGACGGCTTTGCATTCGCTCTGTATCTTCTTAGAGGGATAGGATGTTACTGGATGCATCCAGTCCTTCTACAGTGGCAACCTCTTTGCGTTGTCCAAGTTTTATTTCAACATGTTCCTGGAATTTGGCCCAGTACATTGCCGTAAGGTTTTTAAAAGTTCCTGCCTTCTCTACCTTTTTTAGGGGGACGCTGAAGCTGATATACACAATGTCTAGGAACCATTGCTGGATGTTGGCACTTCCCCTGTTGGCTGTCTGCAAAACCTCAAACTAACCCTCCTCAAGGGATAGCAGGAGTTCGCTGAACGCTACTTTATTGCATTGGAGGGCTATCTGTAAGACTCGCAGTACCACTGGGCTGTTTGTCCCCCTCCAACACGTTAGTCGTGACATCTACGTCCTCCTCTTGCCTTTATGGCTTAAAGCTTTTGAGGTCCTGTTCAGCCTCTTCCACTGCTTGCATATTACGATCGATATCCTCGGGACTTCTTTTCCCGAGGCGTCATTGCTTCGTTAGATGCTCCTCCGTGCAACTCGCAGCACCATTTGGCTCTTACGCCTTCGTCGTGACGTCTACGTCCTCCCTCCGCCACTTTGGTTAAGGCTTTATAGGTCCTTTCCGACTTCGTCTGTTTCTGGCGTATAAATTTTGCCTGTACCCCAGAACATTGTGCCAAGCTGCGTGTACAATATATCCTTCGCCTACTTGTTTATTTGGGAAATGTAGTACTGGCCCTGCTACGTAGTCCGAGGCACAGTGACTCCCTTCCAATCCTGTGTCGGTATATTCGGTTTCTGGCATGGTACCCATACTTTAACTTTTGGTATCGTGGGAATCTGCACTTTATCCGCCACCTCAAACCGCACGTTCCCTTGCCTTTGGAGATTTGGAACAACTTCCTCAGCCATCGCAAGCTTTCGATGTTTTAGCACGCTATTATCTTCACGGTTCTTGGTTTTCCCCGCATTTTCTTGAGCATTCAGCTAATAAGCTCCCATTCTACAAGACTCCACCTTTTAGTAGTCATCTGTTCGATAGGATTGCTAACATCAACCAGGGCTACAGCCAGCAACTACTTTGATACTTAGCTCATCTTCTCGGGACCAGTCGGAGTCTTAGCGTTTCTTACCTTTGGCACCTACGAGAACGTCGTAGTCTTAGCGTTATTTCCCTTGGCTTATCTCCTACTTTTTGGTTGGCACATCACCACTTTTAACGTCCTCTCACTGAATTTGCAGTTTTCGAGTTATTTACTACCTCGTTATTGGGGCCAACTATCCTACAGCTTTATACCCACTTTCTTTTTCTATGCGGCTGTCCTACCTGTCGGCCATGGGACTGGGTCCTTTCTGCCTCTTCCGTCGTTCGAAGGTTTTTCCTCCTCATACCAGTTTTTGTAACGAGGGTTTCTCGAGGCAAACCTATTGAACTTCCTTCGACCTACTTCTATCACCACACCTGTCCACTCCAACGCTCGCACTCCAACTCTGTTGGGTCGAAAATTGCTCTCAAGCGTTGATACTGCGAGATAGCTCTCCTTTTAGTTCCTCTGCCCCGTAGCCTTCTCCACAAGTCGTTATTTTTGGTCCTACGGCCACCTGTCCAACAAGGAGGGCTCAGCGGTCCAGTATTAAATATAGGGAAAGAACCGTCCCTTACTGTGGTAAGGCCATCAATACTTCCCGAGGTGGCCCGGTATCCGATGGAATACAGCCAAATATATCCCCTGGTTGCAAATTATCCAATAGGCACGGTCCGCATAACGCCCTGGATTAAGGGCTTGGTGACCACTAAAGAGTGGCCTGTATACACATTGTTTTCAGTGGGACCGCTTTTTGTAAACTTCGACAATTTACGGCAGACTATCCGCAAAATTTTATTATCCATTTTTGTATTGTTTTTTTTTTAATTCTATATTATTTTTTCAAATGTACCATCAAGAAAAAACATATTCAAATAAATTAAAAGTCAAATTTGTTTGTTACTTTATAAAATATTTCAAAAATTTGACAAAATGATGACCGCTTTGAGTATAGAGGTAGGAAAAAACGTGGATGAACGAGTTTGTACCGTCATGGCGGCCGTAATATTTATTGTCCCGCCGCTATATTGCGTTACGTTGAGCTTCGCCGTCTTTATAGTTTCCACATAGTTACTTTTACTTTGCAACATTTCAACAGCTACAACTATTAAAGCTTCTGTTCGTAATATTTTTCTTAAATGTATGTCTAATATTTGGATCATTATTTTACAAATTGAAAAACTTTAAGATTGCATAGTTTTGATTCGGCTCAAATTTTTTTTTAAGTTGCTCGCACGAAATAAATATCTGTATCAGGATTTCCTCGAAAAAAATTTTTTCAGAGATCTGCACGTGCTCAGATTCGATGGGTAAGCAAACTTGCCCACATTCAAAATGCTATATCTTTGGTTCCCCTCGTCGTATCTTATTAATTTTTGTTTTTTTTTTTGAAGGTAACAATATTTACTTTATAACTGTGTTAAAAAATACTTAATTTTATAAAATCAAAATAAAGAATAAAAAATGAATTTTTTAATAATTATTAAGTACTGTTTTCCCCCACGAATATTTTCGAAAAAATATATAAAATATGCGATACACTTTCATCTAAAAAACCCTTTTTATTTTAAGTTGGACAGTTTTGGGGTTCAAAAGATATTAACTTATTTCTGACCTGACCTCGAGCATTTTCGAACTTTTTCCATAAAAGTCTACATATAAAAGTAAAATCTGTATTTTTATTTTTTGAGTCCGATAGAACTATCAGAATAAAATTTTTTGTATTTCGGATAAGCCGTTTCTTTGTTATCAAGCGGGACTTTTATTTTGGCCTTAAAAAATAAAAGTCCGGATTTAACTTTTATTTCCGGAATTTTATTTTTAAAAGTCCGAGTTTATCTAGTTCTATCGGACTCAAAAAATAGAAATCCAAAAATAATTTTTATCTTGATCCAAATATATTTAAAGTCCAAAATTAATAGTTTTGCAAGGAATTATATTATAAAAGGAAAAACAGGTTCAGCCCCTGATTTACATATATTATCGAAAATAAAAATGGGAATGCACACTTCAAAACCGTCGTAGGAAAATGTGTATATGTGTATGTGTGTTTATATACTACATGTAACAATATAAAAAAGTTCTAATTCGAAATATAATTTAATAATTTATAATAATATAGGAATTAATAATTTATAATAAATTATAATACTTATTTTTGTAAAATTAAGATTTTACAAGTTATTTTTATATTATTATATTTTATTATTATAAGTAGAAAATGAGCAAGGTTTATTGAACGTATTCGGTCTAATATATAAACAAACTTATACAATACCAATTTTACAAAAATAACAAACTCAGTCTTGAAGACGGCAATTGATGTACTAATTAATTACTACAAACCGTTAAAACCAACTTAACAATAATTTAAAAAAAAAAATAAAAAACAATAATTTTTAATTTCATTTAAATTTATACATATGCATTTCATAATAATTATTTCATAACCTGAACTTCAACTGAATGATCATCCAAAGAAAAAAACTTGGCTTTTACTGTTCCATCTGCCTCTGGAATCATGCAGTGGTATGTCAACGTCCCTTTTCACTGCTGCTACCTTTTTAAAGGTTATTTTCTTCTTTGTAGTATTCGTCGTTTTCCACATATTTAATTGAAATATAAGGGATAGCCGCTATTGCCCAATCAAATAATACTTTTGGCGTTTGAATTGGATTATTCGCTCTCTGTAGACGTGCTCTGGCAGCCAATCTTTTCAAGGTCCCACCTGAACCATCGCATGCATTTTTGCCATGTGAAGTTGGAAAAAAGTGCCACTCCGCACTCAAACAGAAATCTTATTGATGGTGGGTAAGATTAACAAAATCAGAAAAACATGCAATTTTGGAAATATTTTCAAAGTAATTTTTAACATATTCCACTAGGTATTTTTGAAATATATGCACGGCAATTGTGTTGTGATGTAAACAGCAGTTTTTGGTGTTTGGGTGCGAAGACAAATCAAATGGATTAAAACATTTAACTTTCAGCATTTTCCTAATAATACTTATTTAAAACTCGCAATAATAAAACAATAACTTTCTGAATTAAGGAAATGAACGATGTTTCTACATTGAAATAAAATTTAATTCTGTTTTCTATTTACAATCTTACATCTACTTATACTAATTCTGACATAAATAATAATTTCGTAAAACTAGCTACCTGCTAAGTGATGATTAGTAGGTTTATTTACAAGTACATATATGTATATATGGTCGATTTATTAACCTATATCGCGCCATCGATTTTTCGATAGGTTTTGAGCTCAGGAAAAAAAGTTCCACTAAGCATATCCAAAAAAATGCTTTTCGAGCCTGCAAAATTTGAGTTTTTTGACTTTTTCATTTGATTTTAAAATTTTCATTATACCCTGTCCGACTCAAAATTGTTCGCTAAAAACTTTGGCGATAACAGTTTTTTGAAAAAAAAAAAAATATTTCTTGGGTTTTGAGGAGTGTTTTGGTGAAACAATTTATTTTTCGCCATTTTTTTTAAGGGTTTCTTCAGAAACGTGCAAAAGTGTTGCCGATAAAATTGAATTTGTCTCATATTATGCGATAAAAACGTTGGCATTAACAGTTTTTAAAAAAAATTTTTTTTTTGTTTTTGGGACTTGTTTTTGGCGAAATCGATTTTTTTCATTTTCAAGGCTCCAAATCATTTTTATGTATATGTTTCCGTTAGAACCACCAATAAGTATACCAAAATGATCAGGGGACGAGCTAAGTTGATTTAGCCATGTCCGTCTGTCCGTCCGTCCGTCCGTCTGTCCGTTTGTTTGAACGCAAAATTGTCCCTCAATTTTTGAGATATCTTGATGAAATTTTGTAAGCAGGCATATTTTGATGGGGGATTTGAGATTTGTCGGAATCGACCGGATCGGACCACTATAACGTATACCCACCATATATTGTTCAATAAGAGGGTTTTCGCCATTTCTGCTCCATTTCTCCCTCGTTTAAAAGCTAGCAACATCAAATTTTACCAAAAGCTTACGTATTGAACATAGATGGTTGTCTGAAAAAATGCTTTTTTCACCAAAACGCTCCTCAAAACCCAAAAAATATTTTTGTTTTTCAAAAAACTGTTATCGCCAAAGTTTTTAGCGGACAATTTTGAGTCGGACAGGGTATACATGAAAATTTTAAAATCAAACGAAACTTTTTTAAGTATGTCATGAAAAAACCTTAAAAATCAAAGAAAAAAGTCAAAAAACTCAAATTTTGTAGGCTCTAAAATTATTTTTTTGGGTATGCTTAGTGTAACTTTTTTTTTACTGAGACCAAAACCTATCGAAAAATCGATGGCGCGATATGGGTTTACTTTCGTCCATGCAAATCAACCCAGCTTAATGCATACACAGGCAGGCGTTGGCTGTATACAATTGTTGTACGTACCTGTTGCAAGTAAATGTAAGCAAGTTGCTCGAGGTCAGGTCAGAAATGAGTTAATATCTTTTGAACCACAAAATTGTCCAACTTAAAATAAAAAGAGTTTTTTTAGATGAAAGTGTATCGCATATTATATATATTTTTTTCGAAAATATTCGTGGGGCAAAACAGCATGTAATATTTATTTAAAAAATTAATTTTTATTAATTATTTAGATTTTTTATAATTAAATATTTTTTTAATGCAGTTATAAAGTAAATATTATTACCTTCAAAATTGAACAAAAATTAATAAGATGCGACCAGTGGAACCAAATATATAACATTTTGAATGTGGACAAGTTTGCTTACCCATCGAATCTGAGCATATGCAGATCCCTGAAAAAAAAAAAATATGTGTTGATTTAAATTGCGAAAAGATTCCAACAAATAAATTTGGTGTCTTTTAAAAAAGTGAAATTTTTTTTCTACAATTCCGTAGGATTTGTATAATAATGACCCATATATACACATATATGAGAGCACACAGCTGGGTATATAAGATTCGGTTTTGCCCGAACTTAGACTTCCTGACTTGTTTGAGTAAAAAATAAGTATTTTTAATCAATTAGTTTTTTAGACTTATTTGGATGTGATGTGCTTATGCAAAAAAGCTACAGTTTTGATTCCTTATGATCGAAATTGTAGAAACTGCCCTCTCTTTAACGCAGCATTTATAACAAAGCCTATTTATTAGCAGTATTTATATGTACAACTTGCTTTTTATAAAAGTTCCAGTCATCAAATACTAGTTTTTTAAATAGCTGTAACTTCACTTACATATTTTCCTATTAAAAATGGCGATTCTGTTTATGTGTAGATAAGAGGCATACGCCGCCGCCGCCGAATGTCGGTGTTTCTATATTTTCTACTGATTTAAGACTGTCTAGGCCATTTATTGTTCATGAGAAAATTGGTCCGATATAGTCGAAATAGGTATCAACGGATGCGCATCACTGCCAGTTATAAGAATCCAATTGCGAAATTTAGCTCTTTCTAACCGTTCAAAAGTTATTTAAAAAACAGGCGCTTTCCATGCCGCCTTAACACGGATTTTGCATCACCCAATTCACCAAGTTACTAAAACAAAACACTAAAAGAAAATTTATTTAAAAAATTTATATGCTCACTTTGCACATTTTTTTCAAAAAATTAATAAAAAACAATGAATTCAAATAAAATGACCCAAGTCGAACATGTTTTTTGAAATTGTCCCCAAGTTGTTAAATAAGAAACCTACCCGATTTTTTTCAAAAATTCTACATTCTAATTGGCTAAAAGAATAAACGAAGGTTCCAGGAGTTTAAACACTCCTTTGAAATGATTCTCACCTCATACAGTGGCGTAGTGAGGTTTTCTTGCGCCCGGGAAAATATTTGTCTTAATCGTTGGAGTGTAATCATTTTCGTGTGAAAGCCATCATAACGGTCGGAAAGTCATCATACCTCTGCCACCTCCTCCTGAAATATAGTAAACGTTGCCCTCGTTCCTGAAAAACAACAACGGAGGGAGCTTCGTCCCCGGCGGGTTAAAAGGCATAGAGGAGAAATTTAGTTTTGTCCGGCAGCTTCATGGCTCTGCGAATTCAGATTGGAATCACCAAAAGAAAACTATGCTGCAAAATAAACATTTATATCCCTTGTCTCTTCAAATTTTTCACATCACAGGACTTTGCACTGATTTAACGTACATACGCCATATTGCTCACGACGTGAACCTTGCACATAACACAACAACTGGACAGCCACTTCGATGGCACAACGTTACTACTGTGGAACCCCAACAACTTTTGGTTGTGACGTTCGAACACAGTCTCTGCTTCAACACAAATGCATCCGAAATTGCCTACAATGCACGAAGATGCATACAAACCCTCAAATCGCTGCAACGGAGAAAGTTGCAGGGCTGCCAAAATTCCCACTTGGAACTTCCATGGAATATCTTCTTAAGACGTCTGAGCACCGAGGAATCCCAAAAGACAATTTATTGATATAGTTGCGCCTCCAAGGTAGATAAGAAAACATCTCCATAAGCCCTATGACGAGATCTGATGTAGTATGATCCAGAGTAACACGAACGCAGAGTCTGTGATTTCCTTCAAACTCAGGCTCCCGCCTTTGCAGACATCGCCGAAGAAGAACGCACACTTCCGAAGGATATGCGCGTTACTTTGCCCCAACTTCGATCTCTATGTACGTCCCCAGCCTGGTGTATAGCACAAATCATGTATTCGTCTGTAATGTGGAACAAAAATCTGTAATAGCAATTTTTTTTTGCAAAAACCATATTTAAACTGCTCGATTCCTTGTACCTCCGTTAGAGGATTTTATTTAAAGTTTCTTGAGTGTTCTAGCCTATTAACCCAGGCGAGGGATTTGTACAACATAAATAAAAACCATACATGGATGGACGGGAAAAAGACTACGCCGCCTAATTCTGTCGATGATAAACAGGAAATTGTATATGTGCGCTGCTCTCTGCATGTCATCAAAACAAAATCGGGATGTCCCGCTTAACGACAAAGTCGGGGAAAAAGGTGTTGGAAAAATTCCACTTCCACAAATTAATATTCCCCAGTTGGACTAGGTGAATCGTCCAGCTGCGAAGACCTGCAACATCTCTAATGATGGAAGTAAGTTGAATGCTGGTATAAGCAAATTATGACCATGCATGGTTAAATCGTACAAATGTAAAAAAAAAAACTGTGATTGTTGCCGGCTCAAGGTTGAATGTAATAAAACACTTTTTTTTTAAATATTTCCCAATATATTTCAATCTCCTGCGGAGATCGTCTTCAGGGGCTATAACAATAACAAACAAATATTCACATATAAAACTGAATACAATTGGGATACAATTTTTCCATACATACATACATTAATTATCTTATCCGATACATGACACTTGTTAGTTCGTCATGCAGTTCAGAACTAATTTTTTGTTTTTTGTGAGTCAAGTAAGTGTCTATAAATATGGGAGCAATTTTCTGTGTCCGTTTTGTGGTTTAGCCTCTTGCTTGGTGGTGTATTTGCTATGTGTAGCATTTCTAACGTAAACCTTTTGCTATAATTTGTCTCCTGCTCTAGTATGCTCACTGCTTTAAAATCTGGTTGGTGTCCGTTCTCTGTACAGTGAGACGCAAGTGCTGTTTTATGAATGTTGCCAGATGATCTACATTTAATATCCGATGTGTGTCCTGCTATTCTTGTTTTTAACTTGTTCTTTGTTGTACCCACATATTCTTTTCCACAGTTATTATTTTCATTTCCCGCACAAGTAATCTTATATATTACATTATGTTTGTCTGGATTTGTTATTTTGCTTTTCATGTTATTAAAAAATATGTTTGTTGTGTACGATGGTTTGTGTGCAATTCTTATATTCTCCTTGTCATAGAAAAACCTGGTATATATACTACAGATCTATATTTTGTAATAGTGTTCTCTCTGTTCTTCCGGCATTTATCTTTCGGGTATTCCTTTATTAACCTCTGTATTGCGTTAGGAGGGAAATCATTCATTTTTAGTATGTGTGTTATACGTTTTTTATTCTCGGAGTGAAAAACCGTGTCACTCGTATTTAGTACTCGTCTAATAAAGTTTTTCGCCGTATTTATAATCATACCCCTTGGGTGTTTTGATTTAAAATTTATTATTCTTCCTGATGATGTGGGTTTTTGATACCAGTCAAGTTTTATTTTATTGTCTATTTTACATACTAATGTGTCTAGAAACGCCAGTCTACTAGCCGACTCCAGCTCCATCGTAAACTTTATGTCCCTGTGGAATGAGTTTAGCACCTCCAAGGTTTTCTCCAGTCCTCCTTAACAATGGCAAACACATCATCTGCGTATTTGCTAAGTAGTCTCGCGTTTGTCACTGTTTCCAAAATCTCTGGAATGTTAAGGAGGACGAGCTGGAGAAAACCTTGGAGGTGCTAAACTCATTCCACAGGGACATAAAGTTTATGACGGAGCTGGAGTCGGCTAGTAGACTGCCGTTTCTAGACACATTAGTATGTAAAATAGACAATAAAATAAAACTTGACTGGTATCAAAAACCCACATCAGCAGGAAGAATAATAAATTTTAAATCAAAACACCCAAGGGGTATGATTATAAATACGGCGAAAAACTTTATTAGACGAGTACTAAATACGAGTGACACGGTTTTTCACTCCGAGAATAAAAAACGTATAACACACATACTAAAGATGAATGATTTCCCTCCTAACGCAATACAGAGTTTAATAAAGGAATACCCGAAAGATAAATGCCGGAAGAACAGAGAGAACACGACTACAAAATATAGATCTGTAGTATATATACCAGGTTTTTAAGAAAGATTGCATGGCTCAGACATCTATGACAAGGAGAATATAAGAATTGCACACAAACCATCGTACACAACAAACATATTTTTTAATAACATGAAAAGCAAAATAACAAATCCAGACAAAAATAATGCAATATATAAGATTACGTGTGCGGGAAATGAAAATAATAACTGTGGAAAAGAATATGTGGGTACAACAAAGAACAAGTTAAAACAAGAATAGCAGGACACAGATCGGATATTAAATGTAGATCATCTGGCAACATTCATAAAACATCACTTGCGGCCCACTGTACAGAGAACGGACACCAACCAGATTTTAAAGCGGTGAGCATACTAGAGCAGGAGACAAATTATAGCAAAAGGTTTACGTTAGAAATGCTACACATAGCAAATACACCACCAAGCAAGAGACTAAACTACAAAACGGACACAGAAAATTGCTCCCATATTTATAGACACTTACTTGACTCACAAAAAAGCAAAAAAATAGTTCAGAACTGCATGGCGAACTAACAAGTGTCGTGTATCGGACAAGATAATTAATGTATGTATGTATGGAAAAATTGTATCCCAATTGTATTCAGTTTTATATGTGAATATTTGTTTGTTATTCTTATAGCCCCTGAAGACGATCTCCGAAGGAGATTGAAATATATTGGGAAATATTTAAAAAAAAAAAAAGTATTTTATTACATTGGACCTTGAGCCGGCAAAAATCACAGTTTGATAAAGTCAAAGTAAAAAGGTCGCTACAATCATATTTTATAAAAAAAAAAACTATGAACCCGAACTAAAAAAATTCATACCAAATTTTCGATCTGTTTTATTTTTATTTTTTATCGGGCATTTGTAAAGTCAAATATACTAAAATTTTTATTTGTATGCTTTGGTTTGGCATTTCCACAAAGTTTTTGAGAGATATTCACCCAAGTCATTACAATTTCGTCGCTATTATCCCTGCTTAACAAATTTCCAACTTCTAAAATAATCCAAATATAAAATTAAGGTAATTTAGTCGTGTAAGTCTTGTACGTATTTTTTGTTTTAGACGATCGAGAACACTTTTCATGACGCGAGAAATTTCACATTCTGCGGAAAGACCAATATCTCTAGCGCAGGGATCGCCACCCCATTAGCGCTTTCAAGCAATTGTTTTTGTAAAACGATCAGGCATGCGCACTGCATAGGCAAGCGCACCACACATCCCCGCCACGCATTCTATCCAATCGCCTACATCCGAATGTATTATGCTGTACCCATTAGGAACTAAACTGCTATAATTTCGTGTAAAATGACTTTTGAAGTAATATTTTCGGGTATATTTTTGGTTCACCTGTACAAAAACATTGAAGATTTGTTTGATTTATTTAATAATTAAATTTTAAATTAAATTAAATTTTAATTGAACGCATTTTTGAATGCATTGAAGAAAACAATGTGCTACGTTAATTTTGAAAGCTACCAAGTCCGACTGGGTTTGTGTACGTGCCAGCGCCATTTCTGCTCGCTAATTGGTTGTCGTTAATTTTTTTAGTAAACAACGTGAAGAATAGACATGCACTGACATCATTTCTGCTCGCTGATTGGTTGTCGCTAATTTTTTTAGAAAACAAAATTAAGAATAGACAGGCACTGACAAAAATTTATTACGTCTCAATTGAAGGTGATAATTTATTATGGAATACACATAGATAAGTTTAAATGCATGCATGCTTTATTTCACCGTTATTAACCGAAAAAGTTAATTTAAGATTATCACTCATTTACCTAATAGAATATAATAAATAATAGCCGTGTTGTTTAAACAGTCTCTGTGTAGCGAACAGAACTTTGCAATCGAAATTTAAGTAACTACCCGATAAGCTATATTATGTTTTGTTCTTTCAAAGTGAAAATTTTATTGACAATTATTTAAAAAAAATTTATAAATGTTAATATATTTAACTTAAATTAAAAATAAAATTTTATTAAAAAATATAGTTATTTCTATATTTAGGGGGAGTAAATGTAGGGTTATAGGTGAGTTAAATATCTTTATTTTTGTAAATTATTTTTCAAATGAACAAAAAATAAAAGTTGTTCTTGAAACAATAAAAAAAATATAAAAGATTTAATAAAATGAATGAACAAAAAAATAAATAAATAAATAAATAAATAAATAAAAAGCCTAAAAATATAAAAAAAAAAATTTAACAAAAAAAATATAAAAAATTATATATAAAAATAATCGAATGAATTTACCTTCTATCAGGATGACAAAATACATAATTTTCTTTCTAAATAAAATAATATAATTTTATGAATTTCGAAGTTTTTACAGTGTACTTTTTACTAGCTCCGTCGCCATTTTTTTAATTTTTGGATTTCAAAGTAGGTGTGGTCACGCTTCCATAAGGAGCTGGTGGCGATCCCTGCTCTAGCCGATTTTGCGGCGCCACCTTTCACGTTTTACTATATCAATATCCAGGACCGTAGAGAGAAAATCCGGACCCGGGACTAAACAATTTACGGTCCCCCTATAAAAAATCCACTAAAACATTTGATTAATTTGAATTAATGACGTCTCATTCATGAATCTTTATTGATGTATTACAGCAAAAAAAAATGTTTGCCACATCATCTAAATGATTTTTGGACTAAGAGCTGAAAATAAAATTAACACAGACAATTTACTATATACACTATTTATTGTAACGTAGAAATAAAATCTATAATATAAAAATAAGTCGGGTTTTCCTTTCTGACGCTATAACTCCGGAACGCACGAACCGATTTCCAGGGTTTTTCATTCGTTGGAAAGGCCGCGGGCTCCGTGAGGTTTATAGCAAAGAAAATTCAGGATCGACGCACAGGGTCTCGATATATAGGCCAAAACGTGGACCCGGGTACACCTATAATGTGTTTATAGAATATGGATATCAAATGAAAGCTGTTCATGAGTGCTTTAGTAGAGGGTAATTTTCATACCCTTGGGTGACTAGGGTCTCGAGATATAGGCCAAAACGTGGACCCGGGTAACTCTAGAATGTGTTTATAGAATATGGATAACAAATGAAAGCTGTTGATGAGTGCTTTAGTGGAGGGAAATTTTCATACCCCTGGGTGACTAGGGTCTCGAGATATAGGCCAAACCGTGGGCCCGTGAATGCCTAGATAGTGTTTTTACATTATGGGGATCAAATTGAAGCTGTTGATGAGTTCTTTAGTACAGGGTAGTTTTCATACCTATTGGTGACTAGGGTCTCGAGATATAGGCCAAAACGTGGACCCGGATACACCTAAAATTTGTTTTTACATTACGGGTATCAAATTTAAGCTGTTGCTGTATGCTTTAAGACAGAGTAAGTTTTACACCGCTGGATGACTATGGTCTCGAGATATAGGCCAAAACATGGACCCTGATATACCTAGAATGTGTTTTTACATTATGGTTATCAAATTGAAGCTGTTCATGTATGCTTTAGTACAGAGTAAGTTTTACACCGCTGGGTGACTAGGGTCTCGAGATATAGGCCAAAACATGGACCATGATATACCTAGAATGTGTTTTTACATTATGGGTATCAAACTGAAGCTGTTCATGTATGCTTTAGTACAGAATAAGTTTTACACCGCTGGGTGGCTAGGGTCTCGAGATATAGGCCAAAACATGGACCCGGATACCCCTAGAATATGTGTGTATTATGGATGTCAAATGAAAGCTGTTGCTGAGAGCTTTAAAGTTAAAGTTGTGATACTCGATTTAGTCGCATCAACCTGGCAAAACTGATAAATATGCATGCGAAGCCGAAATAAAGACATAAATTAATAATACCCACATACCTAGTTATTTACATACGTCCTATTCGATTTGCCTGAAATTTGGTATATAAATTTGCCTATGTTAATATTTACGATGCTTTTTTCCGGAAAGTAGACCAGAGACGAACTGGGACTGGGATTAGGACTAGGACTGGGACTGAGACTGAGACTGAGACTCGGAGTGGGACTGGGACTGAGACTCGGAATTTGACTGGAACAAAATACATACCATCCTCTTAGACTGGCAATAAGACATTAAGAAGAATGAGAAAAAATTGAGAGAAGAGAAAAGAGAGAAGGAGAAGGAAACCGAGAAAGAGATAGAATGAGACGAAGATGAAGATAGATGAAGCGAAAAATACGGAGGGAGGAGTGAATACAAAGATTAGGAAAAAGTATAGAGGAGCGAGGGCAGAGTTAGACGGAAAATGCTTATTAAAATGTATGCAGATGGATCAAATTTAGGGCAAAACAACGTCTGCCGGGTCTGCTAGTTCTCTTTTAACAGCCACGTATTGTTTCAAATAATTTTTCTAATTATTTGGTAACATTTTAATACATTTCTGATAAATTTAATGATGATTTATTTGAATTATTCAATATAGAAATTTCGGATATCAAAGAGTGGCTTTACTTGCTTTTTTCGCTGCAAATTTTTTATAATAATAACAAAATTTAACTGTCTTGCCAAAACGGATTGAACACAAAGCGTGGTAAGTCCTGAAACACGCTCTTGAGATGAATACGATCTATGAAAGTTTTTGATTCTTGTAAGGACGCTGAAGGAACGTTCTGCACTAGCTACAGTGACAGGTATAGTGCAAAAGATACGTAAAGCAACACAAATGTTGGCGAAAATCGTATACAGATTTTGAACATATGTAGATGGCATTTAGCAATTCCAATGGTGACAGACCTTTATCAAAATTTGCTTCGTAAATGTGTTTCAAGTGAATTATTTCGTATTTTAAGCTTCGTCCGACTTGTATTTTTCGACAAATTTTGCTGCGCTCGCCCGAACCGTAGTTTCATCCATGTCTTCAAATTACCACAAAAAGGAAAACGCCTCGCTCAAATTTCTCATAGCTGCAAATCGTTCAGAAGTGCCAGTGATTACAGAATCAACGATCACCAGGAATGTATTTTTTTTTAAATCAGACCCTGAATCATCCGTAATCATCTCATTTAAATTATCTTCAGAACGTCTTTCGGGTTTTCTCTTTCGAATATCCGGAAACTTTGTTTCCAGATGTTCAATTGAATAGCAACTCTTTTGCATTCGTTTAAAATTGTTTCCCATTGGTTCCTGATCAACTTCAAATCCGGTAATAAGGCATCTAGATGTCGGACCTCAACATCTATGGTGGCGTCTCTAGCTTGGAGGCCACGTTTTCTTTCATTAATGGTAGTCAGTATTTTGAACCATATTGATGACAGCAAGATACATTCGAGCTTGTTGATGTACTTGAGAATGTCGGTAACATCTGCGTATGCTTGCGCAGCCAAATTTGGCTTTTGGCTGAAAGACTATGAAGAGAGCTCGGTACATTTTTTTTTTTTTTGAGGATGTCCTATCGTTGTGGAGTGCTGCTGAAAATAGTAAAATATTTTTGTACAACTCCGAAGAAAGCAATTGCAGCCCTACAACATTCTGCAGCATCAACACCACATAAATTGAGACTGTGGGTTGCACAAGACGAGTAATCAGCATTCGAGTTTTTGTTGAAAATGTGACGTAGTACTCCGTTGTAAGCTCCTTTCATATTCGGGCCGTTATCGTACCCTTGTGCACGACAGTCTTCAATCAAGTATGGCAAATTAGATCAGCGATTTTCTGACCAGTTTTTGGTTACAATTCACGAAAGCCAAAAACCGTTCTTGAATTTTAAAATTTGTTGCTTTCGATTTGAAATGGAGTTAGCGCAAAATGAACGTAGTCTGTTCAACGTGACTAACATCAGGCATAGCATCAACGATAATAGTAAAATACTTGGCTTTCTTGCCGTGATCTAATACAGTTTCCCTGACATGCTTTGCACAAATTTCTATAAACTCGTTCTGAATGTCTGGGGAAAGATAGTGAACTTGTAAACGTTTGTGCTGCTGTTGTGAAATCCTAACTTTCTCCAAATGATCTCTAAGTATCGGATCATATTGGCTTATGATATCTTAGATGCCTAAAAATTTCCATCGTTTCGTTCACCAAGATATACACTTTCGCCTTTGAAAGCTAGGCCCCTTTCACCCAAAAATAAAATAGTGTCCAAAATTCTACATAAAATTTCTTTCCACTTTTGAGTTTCAGTGATTAGCTGGTCATTGATAAGTGTATCAATTGTAGCCTCCTTTTGAATTAGATTTTGTAAAGAGTGCCATTGAATATAACATCTAATGTGATCTTGAGTATTTTCGTGTGATGGCAGTTTATCGTATAGCTTCTTACATACCTGGAATTCCGAATATCCGCAGAACAAATTTTAGGTCGATTTAAAGTATTAGTGCTTAATAGATGACATGGTAGGCAATAAAAAGCATTGCTACTGGCACCCCACACTAACCAGTCACGCTCCACTTTCTCTCCATTTGGCAAGATTCTGTTTAACAAGGAGGTAAGAAATGCCTCGTCATGACAATCACGTGGAAAAATAACAATACACTTTTGATGACCTCGACGAATTATTTTATTGACTTCTTCAGATCGAAAAAACTCATTATTCACGGTACCGATATCGAAGTCGTTTAAATAATCTGGACTTTGATACCGAGTTGGTGGTATTGTTGGAAGACTTTTTAAAGATGACCCTTCATCAGTGTCACCACGAAGACCTTACGATTTCGGATTCGTGTAAATATACATTTTTGTTTGATGATTTTATTGTCTGCTCAGGCCCAGGCAAAAAATCATTATCAATATTCGTTGCTTTTGAAATTCGGCTTAAAGTTTGCACATGGAACAACTAAAGACCCTCCTGAATTAAAAAAAAAAATGCCTTAGTACCTCTCAATCGCGGGCCTCCTGAGAAACACATTTTTGTTTGAGGTTTTTATTATCTCCTTAGGCCCAGGCAAAAAATCATTATCAATATTCGCTGCTTTTGAAATTCATCTTAAAATCTACATGGAACAACTAAAGACTCTCCTGAATTAAAAAAAAGATGCCTTAGTACCTCTCAATCGCGGGCCCCCTGAGAAACACATTTTTGTTTGAGGTTTTTATTATCTCCTTAGGCCCAGGCAAAAAATCATTATCAATATTCGCTGCTTTTGAAATTCATCTTAAAATCTACATGGAACAACTAAAGACCCTCCTGAATTAAAAAAAAAAAATGCCTTAGTACCTCTCAATCGCGGGCCCCCTGAGAAACACATTTTTGTTTGAGGTTTTTATTATCTCCTTAAGCCCAGGCAAAAAATCATTATCAATATTCGTTGCCTTTGAAATTCGGCTTAAAGTTTGCACATGGAAAAACTAAAGACTATCCTGAATTAAAAAAAATATCTTAGTACATCTAAATCGCGGGCCCCCTGAGAAAAACATTTTTGTTTGATGTTTTTATTGTCTCTTCAGGCCCAGGCAAAAAATCATTATCAATATTCATTGCTTTTGAAATTCGGCTTAAAGTTTGCACATGGAACAACTAAATACCCTCCTGAATTAAAAAAAAATGCCTTAGTACCTCTAAATCGCGGGCCCCCTGAGAAACACATTTTTGTTTGAGGTTTTTATTGTCTCCTCAGGCCCAGGCTAAAAATCATTATCAATATTCGCTGCTTTTGAAATTCATCTTAAAATCTACATGGAACAACTAAAGACTCTCCTGAATTAAAAAAAATGCCTTAGTCTAAATCGCGGGCCCGCTGAGAAACCCCGGGCCCGGTTGGAATCCCCCCCTCTCGTCGGGCCTGTCAATATCCCATTTTGTACTAAGAGACTTCGCTTTTTCTATTGCTTCTTCACAGAGAATTTCGGATTCACGTTTGACAGTATTTGTTAGAGCATTTTTTAATAATTCCTATCGTAACGTTGAACATTAGAAAAATAGATATATGCTTTCAATTATTCCACAACCTGTCGCAAATTTTTTCCAGGAATCAGCTATAATAAAAATACAAACTATGCAGGAAGTTTTGCTTTGCGGTCCATTTAGCGCCCCCCTGTGAGTAGCGCCCGGGGCAATATATCTCCTCGGTCTTTCTAGTTTCTTCACCTGTTGTAGCAGTGCTTTGCCCCATCCAATAGATGTGACCGTTCACAAATTGTCATCAATATCCTCTAACGGGAGTCCAAGGGAACTTGCTGTTTCAACAGGGGCGGACCATAATGCGAGGGCTGTTAGAGGCGTTTGTTCCACAATACAGTTGAAGCTATGGTTGGTGTCATGTGGGGACACGTTACAAGCAGGACATATGTTTTGTATGTCGGGGTTGATTCTGGATAGGTAAGAATTTAACCTGTTACAGTATCCAGATCGAAGTTGAGCTAGAATAATTTGCGTTTCCCTAGGGAGTGTGCGTTCCTCTTCTGCAAGTTTAGGGTATTGTTCTTTGAGTACAGGATTTACCGAGCAATTCCTAGCATAGAGGTCCGACGCCCGTTTGTTGAGTTCACTGAAGACCTGCTTGTGTTTTTTGGCTTCATACGGCTGTGTTCTCAGTATTTTCTCATAATGCTTACGGAGGTGACTCCTTAAGCCATGGGCGGTATTGGCTCATCAATCAGATGTCTGCTGGGATGCCCAGGTCGCTGGGATGCCCAGGTTTCTGAGTATTCAACAGGAACTGTTTGGTTAGCATTTCATTTCTCTCCCTAATGGGGAGTGTTCTCGCCTCATTATGTAGATGGTGTTCTGGGGACATAAGAAGGCAACCCGGGGCGTTTCTGAGGGCAGTATTTTGGCACGCCTGTAACTTCTTTCAGTGAGTAGTCTTTAGGCTTGGCGACCATATCGGGGACGCGTAGCATGCAATCGGATGGCTAATTGTTTGTAAGTGGTAATGAGCGTTTCTTTATCTTTTCGCAAAGTACTGCCAGCAAGAGATTTGAGGATTTTATTACGGCTCTGGATTTTCGGTACAATTGCGGCTGTATCACCAAAGATTCTGATCAAACGTATAACGAAGCTTTTTTCCTGCCCCGGTGCTTCTTCAATAAGTGCTTGGGGTATACTCGCCGTATCCAAGGTTCACTTACAATAAATTTGTAATTTGGGAAACCTTGTAGATTGCTTTCATATAAAATTCACTTTATTTCTTTAACTCTATATATTTTATAACTATAATGAAAATAATGTGATAAAAGAAAGATGTATTTATATTTTTCACTTCGCTTTATGCTTGCTCTATGGTTAGTGGTGGGCTAACGGTCCTCGTGTCTCGTTAGAGTCGTCCCGTTAGGACGCCTTGCTGGTCGTTGCCTGGGTGTGTGTAAATGTATTCCTGTGGACGTTGCCTGGGTGTGTATAAATGTATTTCTGTGACGCCTTGCGTCGGCGTGTCTCTCTTACGACTAGCGACTGCGCGTCTCATCTGCGGCTTATGTCGGTGCGTCGGCGTGAATGTAACTCCCGTATGGTTGACGTCGTGTATTTGCGTAACTCTGCTGTGGTCAATGTATTATGTTTGCGTAGTGCTGTTGCGGCCACGTTGTGGCTAGCTTAGCGCTGTTGCGGCCAACGTTGTATGTTAGCGCAGCGCTGTTGCGGCCAGCGTTGTACGTTGGCGTGACTCTACTGTGGCCAACGTCGTATGCTTGCATATGGCTGCTGTGGCGCGGTCATTATCGGCGCAGGCGGGTGGACGTCATCTGTTCGCGGGTGCGCGTTACTGTGGCAGAGCCGTTGCTTACGCGGGTGTGAACGAAGGCTCAAGCGGTGTTTGGTGGTATAACCGACACATTCACCACTTGAGGCCACGACTCACTCCTATGAAAGGACCTCTCCGTATGGTACAACCTATACCTTCGAGGGACGCTCCACTGGTAGCTCCGGTCACGATCACAGCTCCGTGCTAACTAAATGCTGTACTGCTGTGTCGCTCCTTTTATAGCTGTTGTGTTTGGTGTTGCTAGCTCAAATGGTTGCGTTACCATGGTTACCGTGTTGCTATTAAATTTTGCGAACGCTCGTTGTGTTGCTGAGACTTGTTAGTTTGTTGTGTTGCTATTAAGTGTTGTGATTGCTAGTCGTGTTGCTGAGACTTGTTGGTTTGGCGTATTGCTAGGGCCTTTTGTGACTGGCTTTTGTGTTAAAGCTGTGTTGAATATGTTGTGAGGTCGTTTTGTGTGGGCCAAATTAATGGTGTTTTATTTGGTCCTCAAACACAAATTTTCCCCGGCCTTGGAGAGATGGTGTTCCTTTGCGAGCACTAGTTCGCCGACTACGAGGGTCCATTTTCTCCGTCGTAGATTGTAATGCCGTGATTGGTCTGCCGCCGCTCGTTCCATGTTCTGCCTCACTATTCTGAATGCGTCTTGCATTCTGTCGGATTTTTCTTCTGCCGTGGTGGGGGCTGTGCCCGTCCCCAGGTTGACTTCGTCAAACAATGCCCCTGGTAGTCGCGGCTCCCGTCCTTGTACGAAGAAAGCTGGACTGTATCCGGGGGATGCAGTCACACTGGTGTTGATGGCCTGCTCGATCTCTGGAAGAAAGTCGTCCCATCTGTTGTGCTGTGATCTGGTGAGTTACGCTATGATCCTCTTGACTATTCTGTTCGCCCGTTCCGTTGGGTTTTCTTGCGGTGTGTAGGGCGCCGTGAATTGTTTTCGTATCCCCATTTCCCTGAGGTAACGCTGCCAAATTGTGCTGGTGAACTGAATGCCGTTGTCCGATATCAGTATCTTGGGAGCACCAAAACTTGCGAGGATGCGTTCTCTGAACGCGCGGGAAGGCGCTCTGCTGTAGCACGCCTCATGAGGACCAATTCCACCCATTTTCTGAAGCGGTCGAAAAATTCTAATAGCATCGTGTTCCCGTGTGTGGGTCGTGGGAGTGGTCCGACGAAATCGACGCATACCGTGGCGAATGGTTCCTGGGCCACCTGTGTGAGCATTTTCCAGCTGGCTTTTGCTGTGCTTTCTTGTATTACTGGCAAGACTCGCACTGTCGTACATATCGACTGATGTCCCGAAACATGCCGGGCCAGTAATACCGGTTGGCAATCCGCGCTACCGTCCGGCGGATGCCAATGTGTCCAGCGCTTGGGATGTCGTGGTTTTCTTCTAATACTCGTTGTCGCAGTGGTGTGGGTACACAAAATTTCCAAGGAACAGCTTCTTCATCGTGTGACCGGCAGGGAATATGGCGGTACAGTTTTCCATGTTGTATTATATAGTCGGTGTATTTTTCCGGGTTGGTGCGTACTTCGCCGACGCGCTTGTGCCACCACTTGCATTGTGGCTCTGTTGTTGTTGCCAATCGTAGGGTCTCCAGTGGCTGGCGTCATAGTGCGTCCGCTACCAGGATCGGCTTCCTTTTCCCGTACTCGTTGTCGAAAGTGTGTTGCTGAAGTTCCAATGCCCATCGTGCCATACGGCCTGAGGGGGTTTCGATGGAGTTTAGCCACTTTAGAGACATATGGTCCGTGATTACCCTGAATCGGTATCCTTCCAAGTAGGGCCTCATCTTGCGTATTCCCCAGACTATGCGAGGCATTCCTTCTCGGTGGGCGAGTAGTTGGTTTCCGCCTTGTGGAGTTTTCTGCTGATGTAGGCGATCACGCGTTCTGCACCCTCCAAGTCCTGTGTCAATACGGCGCCCAGTCCGAAATTGCTTGCGTCCGTTTGTAAGGTGAAGGTCTTGGTGAAGTCCGGGCAGGCAAGTATCGGTGCTTCCCTGAGCTTTTGCTTTAAGGCCTCGAAGGCCTCCTGTTGTTCGGCCTCCCACTTCCAGTGTTTGCCCTTTTTCAGCAGGGTTGTGTGTGGCCGGCTGATCGTGGCGAAGTCGGGTACGAACCGTCGGTACCAAGATGCTATACCGAGGTATAGACGCACCTCTTCCGCGTTCCTTGGTGGGTTTAGGTCTTTGATGGTTTCAACTCTCTCGGAGTAGGTGTGAATTCCCCTATCGCTTACTACGTGTCCTAGGTATCGGATTTCCTTCTTAAAAAATTCGCATTTCTCCGGATATATTCTGAGGTTGGCGCGCTGCAGTCGTAGCATTACTTCTTTCAGGTTGCGAATGTGCTCCTCCAGGGTGGATCGTATGACGATTATGTCATCGAGGTATGCGAAAACGTAGGGTTTCCGGCTCTTTGAAATGTTGCAGGTGCGGAGTGTAGGCCGAACGGCATAACGCGCCACTGGAATAACCCGCGTCCAGGTACCGTGAAAGCTGTGTATGGATGGCTCTGGGGCTCCAGGGGTATTTTCCAGTAGCCATTTTTCAAGTCCAAGCTGCTGATGTACTTCGCTCGTCGTAGCTTGCCCAGTATATGTTTTATTCTGGGTAGGGGGTATGCATCGGGTACAGATCGGGCGTTGAGCTGCCGATAGTCCACACATAACCTTCACTTCCCATGTTTCTTCTTGGCTAGCACGATCGGTGCGCTGTGTGGGCTACGGGACGGCTCGATGCATCCTTTCAGGAGTAACTCGTCGACTTCTTGTTGATGATGGTCTGCATAGCTGGGTTGCGTGAGAAGTAACGTTGCTTGATAGGGCGGTCGTCCATCAGGATAATCTTGTGCTCGGCTATTGTCGTCACCCCACTCATGCTCTCGAATTTCCGGAGCTCTTTTTCCAGAAAACCGCGCACTCGCCCCGCCTCGTCCTCATCGTAGGCCCCGTTGATCCTGTTGATCCTATCATCAATGTTGTTGTGCTTGTGGTTACTACTGCTCGGTGGTGTTACCCTCTGAATGGTTCTTGACGTGGCTCCAGGGGTGTCGTACCTGGCGTTCCTCGTACTCGTTCTCGCTGGTGTTATACTCTGAATAGTTCCAGGTGTATCGTACCTGGCGTTACTCGTTCTCGATGGTGTTATACCTGGCGTTACTCATTCTCGCTGGTGTTGTACTCTGAATAGTCCCAGGGGTGTCGTTCCTGGCGTTCCTCGTGCTCGTTCTCGCTGGTGTTATACTCTGAGTAGTTCCAGGGGTGTCGTACCTGTCGTTACTCGTTCTCGCTGGTGTTATACTTTGAATAGTCCCAGGGGTGTCGTACCTGGCGTTACTCGTTCTAGCTGGTGTTATACTGTGAATAGTCCCAGGGGTGTCGTACCTGGCGTTACTCGTACTCTTTCTCGCTGGTGTTATACTCTGAATAGTCCCAGCGGTGTCGTACCTGGCGTTACTCGTTCTCGCTGGTGTTATACTCTGAATAGTTTCTGACGTGGCTCCAGGATGCGGTGTGTGCTCAGCAAGGGGTCTGGTTAGCACGAGATGGCCTTCTCCACATGATATGGTGGCTCCCATGCTTCCTAGCGTATCCAGGCCCAGTATGATGTCGTCGATCGCCCCGGGCATGACGTGTAAAACTGCGTGCAGTGACGCTTCTCCGAGGCGTTCCTCAGTCTTATGGCGTCGAAGATTGTGGTGGTAGTCCCGTTTGCCATCGTTATTTTGATGGCCACTCTCGCCATTTCTCCGCTTCCAGAGTTTACTACACGTCCTGCAAGGCTGCTCGAAACGAAGCTTCTCGATGACCCTGTGTCGATGACCGCCTCGGCTGATTCCGCGCCGAGCCTGGTTACGGCGTAAAGGCGTCCATGCTCTTGGTACATTACAACTGCCGATTCGGCGCTGGGTTCTTTGGGCTCACTGCGCCTTGTTCTTCGTGAAGCCCTCTGTCGTTTCTCCGTCGTCGACGGCAGCATTCGATTGTGCGTATATCACTGCGGCCACACTCCCAGCAAAAAATTTTCCGTGGGTTTCGGCATCTATTGGTGTAGTGTCCCTATTTCGCCGCACCTCCTGCATACGTTGTTGGGTTCGAACCCCTGATTGCCGGGAGGCGTGTGGTGCGGTATGTTCGGTTGTGGTGGTGGTGGTGTAAGTTTAGGTGGTGACACCAGGGTCGTGTCACTTGCGATGTGTCGCGTAACTTCGCGGTGGTGCCCGCTGGATGGTCTTCGATAGTCCTCACGTATGCTCTCGCATTCCTCGGCAGGGGTTAAGAGTTCCGCGATATTGGTGAAGTCCCTCCGACGGATGTAAAGTTGGTAATCGGTGTGGCTGTTACGGAAGATTCGTTCCAACCGCTGTTCGATGGTGTTTCCTGCGTGTCTCATCAAGCTCTGAATCGCTAGCACGTAGTCCTTATACTTCTCCTTGTTATGCTGCCTCCGTTGGCGTATGTCGTCCTCGAGACGCTCGAAATACCTGACTGGTAAGAAGAAACGTAAAAAATCCTTTTTGAAGCTTGTCCACCTTTCCCAGTGTGCATTGTTATTGCGATACCACTGCAGCGTGGAGCCCCCTAGTAGCTCGGGCAGGGCTTTTGGTAGGAGATACACGTTTCGCGCGTACACTTCGGCTAACTCCTCCAGCCGTTCGATGAACGCTAACGGGTCCCGTCCACCTTCATATTTTACCGACCACTTTCTTACCTGGTCAATGATGGGTGCGAATATAACGGTCGGTGCCTGAGATGTACCTTTGGATGGAACCGCTTTTCCTGACGATAAGTACTGTTGCGGGGGTGCTGTACTCCTGGGAGGGAACGCGAACTGGTCTTGCTCTGCTGGTCTATCGGCGATGTTCATGGTGCCCCCTCCGTTCGATGGAATCGGTGTCTTAACCTCATTTAAATCACTCGTGTCTTTAGTTTCCTTATAAGCGGCTTCTAGGGATAGACACTTTTCACGTATTTACGAGTCGACATTTGCTCTCGAAGCCAGTGCTGCTATGCGCTTTCGGATTTCTCGTGTGGTACCAGTCTGCTCAATACCCAATTCCTGTGTGATGGATATCAGCTGCTCCTTTGAAATGTTGTCTAACCACGTGGTATCGATTGGTCAGCCATTTTATGGTTAGGTTTCTAGTCAGGAATGTTCCTCCTGACGTTGGACGTTTTGCGGGGTCCCTCCGTGTCCAAGGTTCACTTACAATAAATTTGGGACACCTTGCAAATCGGTTTCATATAAAATTCACTTTATTTCTTTCACTCTATATATTTTATAACTATAATGAAAATAATGTGATAAAAAAAGATGTATTTGTATCCTTCACTTCGCTTTGTGCTTGCTCTGTGGTTAGTGGTGGGCTAACGGTCTTCGTGTCTCGTTAGGGTCGTCCCGTTAGGACGCCTTGCTGGTCGTTTCCTGGGTTTGTGTAAATGTATTCCTGTGGTCGTTGCCTGGGTGTGCGTCGGCGCGTCTCTCTTACGACTAGCGACTGCGCGTCTCATCTGCGGCTTATGTCGGTGCGTCGGCGTCAGTGTAACTCCCGTATGGTTGACGTCGTGTATTTGCGTAACTCTGCTGTGGTCAATGTATTAAGCTTGCGTAGAGCTGTTGCGGCCAGCGTTGTATGTTAGTGTAATGCTGTTGCGGCCAGCGTCGTATGTTAGCGTAGTGCTGTTGCGACCAGCTTCGTATGTTAGCGTAGTGCGTCTGCGTAGCGCTGTTGCGGCCAGCGTCGTAGGTTATCGTGACTCTGCTGTGGCCACCATAGTATGTTTGCGTAGTGCTGTTGCGCCCACGTTGTGGCTAGCGTAGCGCTGTTGCGGCCAACGTTGTATGTTAGCGTAGCGCTGTTGCGGCCAGCGTTGTATGTTGGCGTGACTCTACTGTGGCCAACGTCGTATGCTTGCGTATGGCTGCTGTGGTGCGGTCACCGTCGGCGCAGGCGGGCGGACGTCACCTGTTCGCGGGTGCGCGTTACTGTGGCAGAGCCGTTGCTTACGCGGGTGTGAACGAAGTCTCAAGCGGTGTTTGGTGGTATAACCGACACATTCACAACTTGAGGCCACGACTCACTCCTATGAAATGATCTCTTCAGATGGTACAACGATACCTTCGAGATGCGCTCCACTGGTAGATCCGGTCTGCTGTGGCGCGGACACCGTCGGCACAGGCGGGCGGAAGTCGCTTGTGCGCGGGTGCGCATTACTGGGGTAGGGCCGTTGCTTACGAAGTCTCAAGCGGTGTTTGGTGGTATAACCGACACATTCACCACTTGAGGCCACGACTCACTCCTATGAAACGACCTCTCCGGATGGTACAACCGATACCTTCAAAGGACGCTCCACTGGTATCTCCGGTCACGACCACAGTTCCGTGCTAACTAACTGCTGTACTGCTGGGTCGCTCCTTTTATAGCTGTTGTGCTTGGTGTTGCTAGCTCAAATGGTTGCGTTGCCATGGTTACCGTGTTGCTGTTAAATGTTGCGAACGCTCGTTGTGTTGCTGAGACTTGTTAGTTTGTTGTGTTGCTATTAAGTGTTGTGATTGCTAGTCGTGTTGCTGAGACTTGTTGGTTTGTCGTGTTGCTAGGGCCTTTTGTGACTGGCTGTTGTGTTAAAGCTGTGTTGAATATGTTGTGGGGTCGTTTTGTGTGGGCGGAATTAATGGTGTTTTATTTGGTCCTCACAAACGTCACATCCAAGACTTTGGGGTGTAAGACAATCGGTAGCGTAATGCCATTGACGTGTATGTTCAGTTCAAAATGGTCGAAATTTGGGACATCCATATTGTAAATAAGGTCGCCGATGATTTAGCCGATGATAATGTCAGGTTTTGTGAGGTGAAGAAACCGGAGAAATCAGGGAGGAAGCCGTTTATTTTGTTGCAAAACTAATCGATCTGTGGGCCTGCGTCTGTGGCCATTATCGGGCAGTCGTCGGCGTAGGAAACGATAGTATCTCTTTCTGGTGGCGATGGTAGCTTTGATTTGTAGAAGTTATACAAAAGTGAGGATAAGACACCACCCTGTGGCACCCCTTGTTTAATTCTTCTTGGTTTTAATGTCGCGTTTTTAAATTGCATCGTTGCGTGCCGGCCACCCAGATAATTTGCGGTCCAACTTTTGGGACTTGGGGAAGGGTAGACCCTTCCTGGTCTTGCAGTAACGTACCATGGTTGACCGTATCAAAAGCTTTTGATAGGACTAGCGCAACAAGTACTGGTCTATGGTGGTGGTTTTGATTTAAATCACAATTTATCTGGGTGCTTATGGCATTTAGCGCGGTGGTTGTGATATGAAATTTTCTAAAGCCATGCTGATGACAGGCTAGTTACAAATTTGCCTTGAAATAGGGGAGCAAAATGGCTTCAAGCGTCTTGGCTACGGGCGATATGAATCTCCTATGTTAGCTGGTTTCCCTTTAGTAGGGGGACCACCTTGGCCATTTTCCATTATTCGGGAATGACAAAGGTGGAAAGGGACAGATTGAAGACATGTGCTAAATATTTGAAACCCTCTTCTCCTAGGCTTTTAAGCATTGGCATGGCTATACCGTCTGGGCCCATTGCTTTAGATGATTTAGCTTGACCGATGGCATCCTCAACATCTTTGACGCTGATGGTAATTGCGGACGCGCTGAATTTATGTTTATGGTCGCGTCTGTTGGCCCTCCGTCTAAATTTTACAACCGTAGAATGCATTATATATTGTCGGCAAAAAGCGCTCGCACATTTTTTAGCATGCGACAGCACTTTATCGCCAAAGGCGATAGGAATTTTGTCATTGCGCTTGGACGGATTCGATAGGGACTTTACGGTGGGCCAAAGCTTACTCACACCGGCAGAGAGGTTACAAGTACACTCCAAAAATCGTAAATTTACTACCAAAATGGGAGGCAACACTTTAACCACTATAAATGTGTAATATTACACATCTTTATTTTTACAAATATTTTGTTGAATTGTACGCAAAAAATGTCTAATACTTTAGACACTATATGCCTAAAATTGTACGCACCAGTTGCTTATATTTACACCCTAAGAGCGCGATTTTAAATACTAAGGGCCTAATTTGTTCATGTATGCTTGTAGCGAAAAAGACGCAAGAAGGCATCGAACAATTGAATTTTTGGTACACAGTGGTGACACCCTAAACCAAGGCGTCTTTACACGCAAACATTTCCAATATATTTGTAAAGCTTATTCACTTATTTATATTTACATTTATTTTAAAGCTTATCACTTATTTATATTTACATATATTTTATAGCTTATTCACCTATTTGTAATTATATTTTAAAGCTTGTTCACTTTTTTCACAACGAGATGACAAACGCGACGATTTCACAGAAAATGAAATGTGAAAGCAAAATACGATAATAAGTGACCAAATTTTACACATTGTTATGTAAAATTACAAAGCATGTATACTTTTACACACTTCTTGCGTAAAACTACGCACTTTTCGGGAGTAAATCAAAATATTACACGTTTTTATAGTAATATCATCCATTTTTTATTCAACATGAATACGTACAAAAAATGGGCATTTTTACACCAAAAAATTATTTCAACAGGAATTTACCCGCATTTTAGTCTTAATTTCATACAAAAGTTTTAGAGTATACTTAGATGATCCTCCCATTTCGGCCGCTTGTTTTCATCCACAAGCAATCTGATGCGTTGGTTTATATCCCTTATTTGGGGGTCACCGGGATAGAGCTGTCTTATAAGGTCACGTCCTCTCGCTAAATTTGCGGCCTCCGCCGGAAAATGAAGCCGAATTTCGGGAACTCTTCCGGCGGGAATAAAATGAGCCGAGATGGATTCAATTACCTAGCAGAAAGCACACTCCCCTTGGCGAGCATCAGTCGGGATAGGGAGGGCAGCAAAGCGGCTGTCTGTATAGGATTTGTATACATCCACTTTCCTGCCAATAATGGTAGATACAAAAAATATTACAACAAAGATAACAAAATATACATGTAAATATATAGCTTACAAAAATAATAGGTTCTTATAACAAATAAATTAAAAACAATTAAATAGCTGACTTTAAAATATTTATAAAAGCGTCCCAACACATCGAAAAATCAAGCTCAATAGAAGATGAAATCTTATTGAATTCATTCAGGGCGCATGCCATTGGCGCATTCCTTCCATAATTGGTTCTAATATTAATACCATAAAACGGGTAAACATTACGAAGGTCCCTCCTTGGAACATTAAAATTAGTTTCCACAAGAAGGGCTGCGCAGTCTACATCTCCGTGGATAATACCAAACAAGAAAGTCAAGGAGAGAATAGACCTCCTGACTTCCAGGGATTTAAGATTCAAAAAAGTAAACGAGCAGTATATGGAGGAAGAAGGTATGTAAACCTTAATGACCGTAAAACATGCTTAAGAAAAACTTTGATGGTAGTATGTAAACCTTAATGACCGTAAAACATGCTTAAGAAAAACTTTGATGGTAGCGTACTCAAGATGAGAACGCACGAATGAGGTGTAGAGTATACGGGTCAGAAAAATCCGAACTATTACGCCGAATGAAGCCTAGCATAGCATAGGCTTTGGCAATGATGAAATCAATATGGTGAACGAACATACATTTTGTATCAAAGACAACTCCAAGATCTTTGAATTTATCAACAGTCTGCAACGTACTGTTAGCGGTGCTATACGAACTGTTGAGATTTGAACGAGATTTTGAGTGGGTTACGTGAATTATTTATTTATATTTTACTAAAGATGAGATCTAATGCACCAGGAGTAAAGTTCATCAATTTCAACTTGAAGATTAATCATATCGTTTGCGGAATTTACAACAGAGTAAATTTGAGATCATCGGCGTAAAACAAAAATCTAGCGTAAGAGAAGCATGAGCTAATGCCATTGATGAATAAGACAAAAAGTAATGGTCCTAAAATACTACCCTGCGGAACGCCCGATGTCGCCAAGAAGGGATCTGATGATACCCCATCAATAGAGACGGCACACCATCTGTTACTTAGATATGATTTTAGCCATTGCAAAAAGGTTGAGTGGCAGCAATTTGTGAATTAGAAAAATTGGAAAAGTCGGTGTAAATACAGTCGACGAACAGATGAAAAGGCAGAGATACAATATTCACTGAACTCCACAAGATTGAAAACGGTAGAGCGGCCAGAAACAAACCTATGCTGTTTCGGACAGATGTGCTTCACTGAAAAATAAATTTTTTCCTTGACAATGCACTCAAATAGCTTAGAAATGGTGGAAAGCTTTGAAATTGGTCTGTAATTGCAGACATCAGCCTTGCTGCCAGTTTTATAAATAGGAGTTATCGAGGCGATTTTCCAAGCATCAATAAACTCACCAAAGCTAAGTGATAAATTGAAGATGACCTGTAACGGAACAACTAAGGAGGTGCATAATTTTAGCAAGACAGCCGAGAGACCATCAGTGTCAGCTTTAGTAGAGTTACTCAGTTTCGAGATACCACTTATGATATCTTCAAATGAAATTGACATTGAACCAAAATTTAGGGACGAAGAAATTTCAGACGAAAAGTCAGACGAGGGAATAGCATCATGGTTAGCAAAATTAGAATTAACAAGTAAGGAAGGCTAAGTTGGGATGTAACCGAACATTACATACTCAGTTGAGAGCTATGGAGACAAAATAAGGGAAAATCACCATGTAGGAAAATGAACCCAGGGTAACCCTGGAATGTGGTTGCATGACATGTGTATCAAATGGAAGGTATTAAAGAGTATTTTAAGAGAGAGTAGGCCATAGTTCTATGGATGGACGCTATTTAGGCATATCGCCATAAAGGTGGACCAGGGCTGACTCTAGAATTTGTTTGTACGATATGGGTATCAAATGAAAGGTGTTAATGAGTATTTTAAGAGGGAGTGTGCCTTAGTTGTATATGTGAAGGCGTTTTCGAGATATCGCCATAAAGGTGGACCAGGGGTGATTCTAGAATGTATTTGTACGATATGGGTATCAAATGAAAGGTAACCTGTAACCTGAGCATTTAAGAGGGAGTGGGCCTTAGGTCTATAGGTGGATGCCTTTTCGAGATATCGCCATTAAGGTGGGCCAGGGGTGACTCTAGAATGTGTTTGTATGATACGGGTATCAAACGAAAGGTGGTAATGAGTATTTTAAAATGGAGTGATCCTTAGTTCTATAGGTGGACGCCTTTTCGAGATATCGCCATAAAGGTGGGCCAGGGGTGACTCTAGAATGTGATTGTACGATATCGGTATCAAACGAAAGGTGTTACTGAGCATTTTAAGAGGGAGTGGGCATTAGGTCTATAGGTGGACGCCTTTTCGAGATATCGCCATTAGGGTGGGCAGGGGTAACTCTAGAATGTGTTTGTACGATATGGGTATCAAATGAAAGGTGGTAATGAGTATTTTAAAAGGGAGTAATCCTTAGTTCTCTAGGTGGACGCCTTTTCGAGATATCGCCATAAAGGTGGACCAAGGGTGACTCTAGAATGTTTGTACGATATGGGTATCAAACGAAAGGTGTTACTGAGCATTTTAAGAGGGAGTGGGCATTATGTCTATAGGTGGACACCTTTTCGAGATATCGCCATTAGGGTGGGGCAGGGGTGACTCTAGAATGTTTGTACGATATGGGTATCAAACGAAAGGTGTTACTGAGCATTTTAGGAGGGAGTGGGCATTAGGTCTATAGGTGGACGCCTTTTCGAGATATCGCCATTAGGGTGGGCCAGGGGTGACTCTAGAATGTTTGTACGATATGGATACCAAACGAAAGGTGTTACTGAGCATTTTAAGAGGGAGTGGGCATTAGGTCTTTAAGTGGACGCCTTTTTGAGATATCGCCATTAGGGTGGGCCAGGGGTGGCTCTAGAATGTTTGTACGATATGGGTAAATAACGAAAGGTGTTACTGAGTATTTTAAGAGGGAGTGGGCATTAGGTCTATAGGTGGACGCCTTTTCGAGATATCGCCGTTAGGGTGGGCCAGGGGTGACTGTAGAATGTGTTTGTACGATATGGATATCAAATTAAAGGTATTAATGAGGGTTTTAAAAGCTAGTGGCCCTTAGATGTATATGTGAAGGCGTTTTCGCGTTATCGACCAAAATGTGGACCAGGTGATCCAGAAATTCATCTGTCGGGTACTGCTAATTTATTTATATATGCAATACCACTAACAGTATTCCTGCCAAGATTCCAAACGCTGTTGATTTCGCCTTGTAGAACTTTTTCATTTTCTTCTACTTAATATGGTAGGTGTCACACCCATTTTACAAAGTTTTTCCAAAGTTATATTTTGCGTCAATAAACCAACCCAATTACCATGTTTCATCCCTTTTTTCGTATTTGGTATAGAATTGTGGCATTTTTTTCATTTTTCGTAATTTTCGATATCGATAAAGTGGGCGTGGTTATAGTCGGATTTCCGCCATTTTTTTATACCAAGATAAAGTGAGTTCAGGTAAGTACGTGGACTAAGTTTAGTGACGATATATCGGTTTTTGCGTAAGTTATTGTGTTAACGGCCGAGCGGAAGGCCAGACAGTGGACTGTGTATAAAAACTGGACGTAGCTTCCACCGACTTCGCCCATTTTCACAGAAAACAGTTACCGTTATAGAATCTATGCCTCTAGCAAATTTAAGAAGGATTGGTAAATTTTTGTTCGACTTATGGCATTAAAAGTATTCTAGACAAACCAAACGAAAATGGGCGGAGCCACGCCCATTTTGAAATTTTCTTTTATTTTTGTATTTTGTTACATCATGTCATTACTGGAGTTGAATTTTGACTTAATTTACTTATATACAGTAAAGATATTAAATTTTTTGTTAAAATTTGGATTAAAAAAAATTTTTTTTAAAAAGTGGGCGTGTTCTTCATCCAATTTTGCTAATTTTTATTTAGCACATATATAGTAATAGTAGTAACGTTCCTGTAAAATTTCATCATGATATCTTCAACGACTGCCAAATTACAGCTTTCAAAACTTTTAAATTACCTTCTTGTAAAAGTGGGCGGTGCCACGCCCATTGTCCAAAATCTTACCAACTTTCTATTCTGCGTCATAGCGTCAACCCATCTACCAAGTTTCGTCGCTTTATCCGCCTTTGGCAATGAATTATCGCATTTTTTCGGTTTTTCGAAATTTTCGATATCGAAAAAATGGGCGTGGTTATAGTCCGATATCGTTCATTTTAAATAGCAATCTGAGATGAGTGCCCAGGAATCTACGTACCAAATTTCATCGAGACACCTCAAAATTTACTCAAGTTATCGTGTTAAAGGACAGACGGACGGACGGACGGACATGGCTCAATCAAATTTTTTTTCGATACTGATGATTTTGATATATGGAAGTCTATATCTATCTCGATTCCTTTATACCTGTACAACCAACCGTTATCCAATCAAAGTTAATATACTCTGTGAGCTCTGCTCAACTGAGTATAATAAATTGCAGAATTATTACAAAACAGAATATGATTAAAATATAAGTGTTCACTTCGTACATACATATGTTTGCATATTAAAAATATAATATCACCAACAAAGTAAATACGTAGCAGAATTATAAAGATATTTATTAACGCAGACATAAAAACCTCAAATATTTGAATTGTAACGACCTAAAAAATCAAATGATCCTGAGGCAAGGTGGGGCGGATTTAATGTGAAGTACTTTCAAAGCAGTCGAATAAATACCATTTTGTAATACACAATATTGGGGTGTTTTATTCAACAGTTTAGCGATACGAACGTTAGCAGAAGGTTGGAAATAAGTGGAATTTCACTAAATTCGTTAGAATATGTTTTCGTTTCGCACCAAACACATGCATATATCTGAGACACTTACAAAAGTATGCAATCATTTGTGGACGTATTACTCACATAAACACGCGCATATTGCTATGCGAGAAGCTATAAACGTGCATCTGTAGTTTATAGCTGGTAATTTTATAGCTGGTAACTAAGTAGTAACTTCTAGAAGTATGCGAACGAGGAAACCGAAGGTTATAAAAGCAGCATAGGCTGAGGCATGAGCAATTCAGTTTGTTTTAAACACGCTATCAGTTGCGAAGTGAAGTTTAATTGTGAAGTACTTTCAAAGCAGTCTAATAAATACCATTTTGTAATACAGAATATTGGAGTTGTTTTATTCAACAGTTTAGCGATACGATCGTTAGCAGAAGGTTGCAAATAAGTGGAATTTCACTAAATTCGTTACAATATGTTTTCGTTTGTTTAATTGCAACAACAAAAAAAGCAACAATAGTACCGACCGGTTTTTTGCGAATAACTTTTAAGCGAGTTAAAAAATATAATTTCTGCTTTTGTATTCTGAATCTAAATACGCGTCTTTTGGTACCGCTGTCGACATGCACTCAGAGAAAAAATCGTTCTAAAACGAACGAAACAAGTTCAAAATTAAGAACATTCGTTGACAAAAGTCTGTTAAGTACGTTTTTTCTTAACTCGTGACCGATGGGCTTGTTTCAAGAACAGTTTTTCCAAGCACACCGTTCGTATTTTATGACCAGTTTGGTATTGATGTGTGAAACTTCTGTGCTCATTTTAAGCACTACTTGGGCTTGATTTAGGATTTTTCGTTCTCACGCTTCGAGAACGATTTGGGGTCAATTTAACATTTTTCGGTCTCAATTTAAGAACGGTTCGTGCTTGATCTTTGGTGGGAGGGGAAAGTATTTTTTAAATATATTTATTTATTTTTTATTAATAATAATTTTTTTGTCATAAATAAAAAATATTTATAACAAAAAAATTGTTATTTAAATTCAAAAGTTTAAGAAAAAATGCATAATAAGCATTTTCTCATACATTTCTCTTATTGAGAAATTGTTCTTATTTGAAGACGTAATCTGCATATATACTTAAAACATTTCATAACAGGTTTGAGAATTACCTGTGCATATGTGAATGGTACTGAACGAAAAATAAGAGTTAAAAAAAATAGAACAAAAAAAAAATTGTTTTAAAAAAATCCATAGTTTGACGGGGATCGAACTCGCGCCACACGATCGCAAGATGAACTTCATAGCCGCTGGGCCATTATAACTGTTTGATAGCTGGTGCCAAATGTTGTATTTAACATTGTAGTGCACACGAATTGTACCGTTTTTTTTTTCTTGGGCTTAATTTAAGAACATCGTTCTCATTAATAGAACATTTGTTCATATTTTAAGACCAGCCGTTCTGTTTTAAAGAAAATGGTGTCAGTTCAAGAACAAAGTTGTTGTTTTAAGAACAGGTTGTTCGTTTTTCAAGAACAAAAAAGTAAGAACATGAAAAGCTTGAATTGAGTCCGGTGGTGCTGGATTTTAGAACGGCGTTTTTCTCTGAGTGTGGGCAACACGAATTTTAGGTGCAGGACTTAAGTTGCAATGTTACTAAATTTGGAAATTTAAAAGCTTATATTTCATAAATTTAGAGTTTCCTAGATCTGCGGATTCCATGTTGGTGATTTTTAGGACCCCCTCTACCCCTACAAATCAACAAAAGTTTGAAAATCGTGGCACCTTATATAAAATCCAAATCGCGGATTTATCTGGAATGTAGCTATAAAAAGTCTTTGGGATTAGTACGAAATCGTATTATTTATTTTACCTATTAAGTATGTTCATTCATTCATTCATTCAATTAAGTATGTGAAGGTGCGTTTGTGGTGTTTGCTAGTTTGTAGATACACATACATCCACAATGTTGTGTGAATTTGCAAATACCAGAATGCAAGCTTTCTGTTTTATTTGTTTGGAAAATTGGCTGCGTGTTGTGAAGCCAACTTCCCAGTGGGCATGTGGGCACATAAAAACAAAGGTAAATCTAACCTGGTGAAAAGACTTTAAGCGCGCACCTCACTGATTACATTGGTGGACAAAATAGCACTTTTTGTCTATTATATGGAGTTTTTCGTTTGTTTTGTTTCTCGCTAAGGTCGCTGACCTTAGATCTGCCTTCAAATTTCTTCTAAGTTTTTGAAATACGGGTAGCAACAAAAAACACTTCTCAATTTGACATACTACCATAGTAGGTGTAGTAACTGATTTTGACATTGTCGTATTTATTATGAGTTCATCAAAGAAAATGTGTGTAAGTAATTTAAACAATTTTGTTTTATTTGTGGCGCGTATAGGTTCAAGGAATTTCGTTTGAATACGCCAGACCTAATGAATAGACTTATTCTGTTCGCCATATGAAACTAATAAGAAGACCTGGACTCCAAGTTTGGTATGCAGAAGTTGTGTTAAGGCTTTCGCTTGTGGCCTGAACCGCTCCATCAAAGCGACTGTTATTTTTGTGTGGCAAACATAACATGAATAATCCGCAGAAATCACTCTAAATGGATTTATCCCAGCCAACTGGCTGCTGTTTAACCAGTCCTTAGTACTGGATATTCTTCAAAATCTGAATGGAGTACATCCCACATGTGTCAACTGATTACTGCTGGAGAATTCAAAGTGGTGCCCCTGAATCATAAAAGAAAATCCTTGAAGAAAATTTAACTCACTATAATTTATTATAATTGAGTTTATTTATTTAAAAAAAATTATTTTGAATACTTCGCAAACTAGACCTGCGGGGAAAAAACCGCTCCTACATCTGAAATTAGGGTAAAACGTACTTTAACAATCATGCATAAAATCGGAAGCAACAGGGCCTGTGTCGACGGGTTATAAATATATATTTTTTTATTCGACTTCAAACGCGCTATATACTTGGCACAATTTGTCTTCCTTTACCCAACTTTTCTTCCTTTAAGGTACTATGGCGCTTTATCAAATAGAAATTACACTCACGCAACAGTTATAGTACTAGACACAACTCAAATAAATATTTTACGAGTTGCCTCACTTTATGTCCTGCTATATCCACCGCCGTGGCAGAGAGCGCCATCCAGGAACCGAAAATTTTCGTATATGCGTCAAAAACTTTATTTCGGCATTCCCCGTATTCGCATCCATACGCTCGCACACTCATACACTCAGAGAAAAACGCCGTTCTAAAATCCAGCACCACCGGACTCAATTCAAGATTTTCATGTTCTTACTTTTTTGTTCTTGAAACACGACCGACCTGTTCTCAAAACAACAACCTTGTTCTTGAACTGACAACCATTTTCTTGAAAAGAGAACGGCTGGTCTTAAAACATGAACAAATGTTCTATTAATGAGAACAATGTTCTTAAATTAAGTTCAAGTAAAAAGAAACGGTAAAATTCGTGTGTTATACAATGTTAAATACAACATTTGGCGCAAGCTGGGAAGCAGTCGTAGTGGCCCAGCGGTTATGATGTTGTGGTTGTGATCGCGTGGCGCGAGTTCGATCACCGTCAAACTATAAAATTTTTTAAAGCAATTTTTTAACTTTTATTTTTCGTTCAATTATTTTTCCATTCACTTATGCACAGATAATTCTCAAACTTCTTATGAAATGTTTTAAGTATATATGCAGATTACATCTTCAAATAAGAATAATTTCTTAATAAGAGAAACATAAGAAAAATGCATATTATGCATTTTTTCTTAAATTTTTGCACTGTAATAAAAATTTTTTTGTTATAAATATTTTTTATTTATGGCAAAAAAATTATTATTAATAAAAAATAAATGGGTACTTATTGAAAAAAATACTTTCCCCTCCCATCAATTAGCAAGCCCAAACCGTTCTTGAATTGAGAACGAAAACTGTTAAGTCGACCACAAGTCGTTCTCGAAGCGTGAGAACGAAAAATCTTATTTTAAGCACAAGTAGTGCTTGAAATGAGCACAGAAGGTTCACATATCAATACCAAAGTGGTCATAAAATACGAACGGTGTGCTTAGAAAAACTGTTCTTGAAACAAGCCCATCGGTCATGAGTTAAGAAAAAACGTACTTAACAGGCTTTTGTCAACGAATGTTCTTAATTTTGAACTTGTTTCGTTCGTTTTAGAACGATTTTTTCTCTGAGTGTACACACATACCTTAATGCGCTTATCAAAACTAACTCCTACAAAGATACTTTTGATTTGTGGAGTGACCGCACTTTGGTTTCACCTTTTGCCAAAGAAAATAAATTACATTTATTAAATTATATTTATTCTCTTTGCTTTTGCGATATGGTGTCTGCTACAATTATCAGAATTCCAAAGCGCTATATGTTACTTCCGCTACACCAATGCGCTGACACTGTAAAAGTAAAAAATACTTGGCGCGATTTACCTCCGAAGAGATTTAGGTCAAACTTCCCTTCCAATTTTCGTCCTGCTTCTTTTAACTTTTTAACAAATTTTTTATGTTACTTTGGGCGGGAGTTGAACACAGGACCATCAGGGTGGAAGGCGGAGGACGCTAACACCACGCCACCGCGGCTGCCACTGTGTTAACACAAAAACATCATTACAGCCTCGCAAGTACCGAGGTTGCTTGCACTATAGAGCGTGTGCGAATAAAAATTTTTCCACGCAGCCTTCCACGCCTTGTTTCGTCACCCAACGTGTAGCCTCGACCCGCGAACCAATACCGGGCCTTACATCACAGCTAAGTCGAAATGTTTTACAGAAGTTTGTTTAAAGACCAAACATAAAAGCCCTATCAAACCCCAATGCGTTATAAAATAACTCCGTCCTCTTGGCGAATATTAGAACCTTTCTCGAGTCTTAGCCTTGCCAGCGCAAGACACGAGTACTCGAAATATTGAGTAAAAAGTGAACAGCGGAGGCATTGTTAAATAAAGCGCTGCTAAAAATCCAATATAACTAGGCTCTGTTGATGCGCGCCTGTAAATATACCACACAATTTGGATCAAAAAACATGCTTTGTTGATTGCATTCCAAAAGCAATAGATATTTAGCATTGCATTCTCCAAAAAATTATATACGGCTTTGTATTTGCTACGCCTTGGCAAATACGGATTGAAATCCAAAAATTGAGAGAGAGCATATAATGCTAACTTTTGACTTAACAAATTAATCTTCTTTTTTAGAGTGATTTTAAATATAATTTTTTATCATTTCGTCAGTTACATTTCCGCTAGTCCTGACAAATGTCCATAACCCAGTCATGCGTTCAAGCTCATCATTTGACTGATCCTCAATTGTGATGATAGATCCCAAAATCTTTTGTGGCTCCTTGCTGTTCACGCCCTAGGACGTCCCGTAGTCTGTCCCTTAGCGCCCCCCCCCCCCCCCCCCCCCCCCCCGCAACCTTCCAGCAGCCCCGCTGCTCAGCAAGCCACAGCAACTACCCGCTATTATTCGCGCCCCACGGCGCCACCAACTCACACGGCTGCTCCCACTCATACCTACAATCTCCGTAATATAGTCGGGAGCAATGCCGAGCATCAGCCCCTGCCCCCGTCTTCTCCCCCCTCTTTTCCGGCAGCAATTGTGTAGGTCAGGGAAAGAGACTCTTAGTCCCTACCTCCCTTTGCAACGTTTGCCAGCACAGAATATATATGTTTGCGATATCCGCCCAATGCAGCTCCTGCCATGGACGGTGCCCCTTTACTAGATGTTCTGGTTTCCGCGACGCCCCCCCCCCCCCTCGACGGGTTTCACTGCGCCATGTTGCCAGGCCGCATACCCAAATACACCGGGTACCCTAATGCTTACCCAAGGACTTCCAGTCCCAGGGCCACAACAGCAGTCGCGCCTAGCCTTCCACAACCCAGGCGTTCTGCGGTTATACTGTAATGGATTAACTGGGAAGATCACGGAGATAGTCGATTTCATGAAGCGGCACAACATACGCATTGCTGCGATTCAAGAGACTAAACTCACGGCAAGATCTGCACTGCAGACCTGTTCTGGGTATAATGTCCACAGAAAAGATCGCAAGAGCGGAAATGGAGGCGACCTAGCGTTTATCATACAACACTCTGTGCAATACCATATATTTGATCCCGACATCGACCCCAGGGACAGTGTCTTAGAACGTCAAGGCTTATCTGTCCGGTCAGGCGATGCAAACCTAGAAATCATCAACATCTACATCCCTCCTGCCACCTGTTGCCCCAGTCGATACCGCCCTAATAGCAGCGCCTTACTCACTTGCAATAATCGCATTATCTTAGGCGATTTCGATGGCCATCACGATCTATGGCATTCAAACTTGCGGGCGGACAGTAGGGGTGAGATGTTGGCGGATCAAATAGATGAAACGACGTTCTGCACAATAAACGGAGACGCACCACACGTATGGTAGGAAGCTGTCACAGTTGGCCGGATATTTCAATCCTGAGCGCACAACTCGCAAACTGCGTCAACTGGCAGCCGATGGTAAAATTGGCATACGACCACCTGCCTATACTTATTTCGCTCGAGCGTACCGCCGACTTCATCGTCACAGAAAAACGCACTTTCGTTATCTTTAAAAAAGGAAAGTTTGACGAATACAAATCCTTTAAAGACAACCGCTTTGCTGCCCTCCCTATCCCGACTGATGTCCGCCAAATGGAGCGTGCTTTCCGCAAGGTGATTGAATCCGCCTCGGCTCGTTTCATTCCCGCCGGTAGAATTCCCGAAATTCGGCCCCACTTCCCGGAGGGGGCCCAAGTTTAGCGAGAGAACGTAACCTTATAAGACAGCTCGATCCCGGCGACCCCCAAATAAGGGATATAAACCAACGCATCAGATTGCTTGTGGATGAACACAAGAGGGCGAAATGGGAAGGAGGACCTAAGCGGTTGTAACCTCTCTGCTGGTGCAGGTAAATTTTGGTCCACCGTAAAGTTCCTATCGCATCCGTCTAGGCACAATCACAAAATTTCCATCGCCATTGGCGATGAAGTGCTGTCGGATTGGAATAAATGGGCGAGCGCCTTCTGCCGACAATATTTAATGCATTCTACGGCCGACAAAGCCAGACGATGGGCCAACAGATGCGCACACAGGGGTGCCACAGGCAGCGTAGCCATATATTTTTTTGCCAAGTCGTCAGACGCCGCCCAAAAAATCGTCAAAAATCGTCATATCTATGGCAACAACCAATAACAACCAAAGTTGAGTTAGGACGAAATTGGGTTATTACCAGGGGACGAACAATTGTATTCTCCAGATACCAAAATGAGATTGCCGGATTTCATTCAATAATATTAACTTTAAAAGCTCCTTTCTGAAAATTGTCTTTGATTGTTATTTTTTATTGCCACATACAACATATAAAATCGTTTTTAATTCATTTCATTTCTTTCAACGTCTTAAAAGATAAATATTGTATTATATACAAAAGGTGCTTGACTTCAGTCATTTTAACAATTATTTTTCTTTTGTTTTCTTTGAGCTCGAATCGAACCTCGAATAAACTCCTATATCATTTTAGTCTCTTAGTTATACATTTTCGCGTTCATTTTTTAGCATATTTATTTGCGGTTCAATGTTATGCCAGCAAAAGTTATTCAATTTTAAATAATCTTGGGCTAGCAATATTCCTTTTAATGGATCAGTTTCCAGACGGCTTCGGATTTTTCTTTAAATTTATTTTGGAAAAAATTCGTTCTACATTCGCTGAAGAGTGTGGTAAGCACATTAGAACTACAACGAATGCACATAAATTAGAAACAGCGTATATAGAGTCAGCTCTTTTGATAGTAGAAATAGTTTTCCAAAAAACTTCTGGAGGAACCTTAGATGTCTTCAAACATGACTTAAATTCTAAAAACTTTAAATATAAATATATGTTTGTGAAGTAATATTTCATGTAAAATTCAAATTTATAATTGTGCAAAACTTTGTTTGAAACTATGTAATTTAGATCGTGTAATTTTATTTCTAATGTTGTTTTTGTCTTTTGTATTTTGTTATAAACAAATATAGACCGCCCCTGAAGAAGATAAGGATAATTATCGAAACGTTGGGCTAAATGGTGGAATAAATCACATTTTATTTGCACTTGACCCTAATAGATCAGTAAAGCTGAAAAACTACATATAAATTAATAAAACTGATCGGAAATTACCATTTAATTCCCTATACTCGCTATCAAAATCCTGCACAATTTTCTGATCGATTGTGTGCGAAAAATGTTTCAAGACCATATGCAAAGAATCAATTTTTTCCAGCAACTTCTTTGGGATCCATGAAACTTAAGTTTTGTAGAACAACATTGTTAAAGTCTAAACGTTTTCTAATTTAATCACACATTATACAAAATAATACAACCTTGTTTAAATTTGACTTCTTCTTGCTCGGAAATGTTAGAGGCGATAAGCTTATCCATCGCATAAACTCCTATATAAATCTGATCACCTTGCAATATTTTTGCAATTTTTTTATAATCTATAATTTCTATGTTGTTTAAGATAATACATTCCGGCTTTAAAAAATTATACAATATACTTAAATAAAGTCTTTTTATTTCTGAATACATATTGTGTACTTGAAGCCCCTAACTCTGGAAAATTTTATTAACTTTATTAATATTGTGAAGGATATACTTCAGGATGGAGAGATAAATTTCATTCATATCATCCAAGTTATCAAGAATCGTTTTTGCACTGTCTATTTTGTCAACATTAACAGAGAAGTTAAAAAATATTTTTGGCTGATAAAGTTCTAATACTCTGTATAATACTGCCTCTAAGGATAGCCATGGAGCATGTAGCATCTTTTTTGGCTGCAATTCCAATAGCGCAATTATATTTATACCTTTCATGAAAATAAAATGATATATTAATTTCGTCACGAAACCCAAAATTGTAAGTCCTTAAAGGAAAATAGATAGACCCACCATTAAGTATACCGAAATAATCAGGATGAAGAGCCGAGTTGATTTAGCCATGTCCGTCTGTCCTTTTGTATGCAAACTAGTCCCTCAATTTTTGAGATATCTTGATAAAATTTGGTGAGCGGGTGTATTTGGGTGTCCTATTAGACATTTGTCGGAACCAACCGGATCGGACCACTATATATCCCGCATATATCCTCCATACAACCGATTTTTCAGAAAAAGAGGATTTTTGTCATATCTTTCTCAATTTACCAGATTGAAGCTTCAAACTTCACCATATACTTTCGTATATTGCACATATTGTTGTCTGAAAAAAATGATGAGATCGGTCGTATATATAGTATATATCCCCCACACCCGATTGTTCAGATAAGAATCTTATCTTCGTAATTACTGCCCTAATTTAAGAGCTAGAGGCTTCAAATTTCAACGAATGCTTACGTATATAGCATATATTGTTTTCTGAAAAAATCATAGGGATCGGTTGTATATATAGTATATATCTCATACAACCGATTGTTCAGATAAAAAACTTTTCGCAATTTCTACCCCATTTTAACAATGTGTAAAAAAATCATAGAGATCGGTGATATATATAATATATATATGATGGTATATATAGTATATATATGGGGTATGCCATCCCATTTCGACCAATTTTGAACCCGACCCCTTTAGAATTGGCTGAAAGTTTTTCTTCGTTTTCTAGCTTACGAAAGACGTTTTTCAGAATTTTTTCAAATTTTTTCATCCAACTTAAAAAAAGTTATGAATTTTAAAAAAAACAGCGTTTTTGTTTTCAAAATGCTATAACTTTTTCAAAAATTGACCTATTGGGATCTTTTTTTTTTTAAATTTGTTTTTAAATGTACTTTTCGGGAAAAAAACAAACAAATTTTTTAAGTTTTTTTTTTCAATTAAATAATATTGAAAACAAAAACGGTGTTTTTTTTAAATTCATAACTTTTTTTGAGTTGGATGAAAAAATTCTGAAAAACGTCTTTAGTAAGCTAGAAAAAGAAGAAAAAATTTCAGCCAATTCTAAAGGGGTCGGGTTCAAAATTGGTTGAAATGGGATGGAATACCCCATATATAGTATATATATAGTATATATATATATTTTTTTTGCAATTTCAGCCCATTTTAACAGCTAGAAGCTTCAAATTCCACCAAATGCTTACGCGTATAGCATATATTGATGTCTGAAAAAATTATTGAGATCGGTGGTATACATAGTATATATCTCATACAACCGATTGTTCAGATAAGAAACTTTGCGCAATTTCTGCCCCGTTTTAACAGCTACACTCAGAGAAAAAATCGTTCTAAAACGAACGAAACAAGTTCAAAATTAAGAACATTCGTTGACAAAAGTCTGTTAGGTACGTTCTTTCTTAACTTGTGACCGATGGGCTTGTTTTAAGAACAGTTTTTCCAAGCACACCGTTCGTATTTTATGACCAGTTTCGTATTGATGTGAGAAACTTGTGTGCTCATTTCAAGCACTACTTGAGCTTGATTTAAGATTTTTCGTTCTCACGCTTAGAGAACGATTTGGGGTCGATTTAACATTTTTCGGTCTCAATTCAAGAACGTTTCGTGCTTGATCTTTGGTGGGAGGGGAAAGTATTTTTTTCAATATATTTATTTTTTATTAATAATAATTTTTTTGTAATAAATAAAAAACAGAGTATATTAACTTTGATTGGATAACGGTTGGTTGAACAGGTATAAAGGAATCGAGATAGATATAGACTTCCATATATCAAAATCAACAGAATCGAAAAAAAAATTTGATTGAGCCATGTCCGTCCGTCTGTCCGTTAACACGATAACTTAAGTAAATTTTGAGGTATCTTAATGAAATTTGGTATGTAGGTTCCTAAGCACTCATCTCAGATCGCTATTTAAAATGAACAATATGGGACTATAACCACGCCCACTTTCTCGATATCGAAAATTTCGAAAAACAGAAAAAGTGCGATAATTCATTACCAAAGACGGCTAAAGCGATGAAAGTTGGTAGGTGAGTTGAACTGATGACGCAGAATAGAAAATTAGTAACATTTTGGTCAATGGGCGTGGCACAGCCCACTTTTAAAAGAAGGCAATTTAAAAATTTTGAAGCTGTAATTTGGCAGTCGTTGAAGATATTATGATGAAATTTGGCAGGAACGTTACTCCTATTACTGTACGTATGCTTATGTTATGCTTTTTTTTTTAAGTCAAATTTTAACAAAAAATTTAATATCTTTACAGTATATAAGTAAATTATGTCAACATTCAACTCCAGTAATGATATGGTGCAACAAAATGCAAAAAATAAAGGAAATTTCAAAATGGGCGTGGCTCCGCCCTTTTTCATTTAATTTGTGTAGGATACTTTTAATGCCATAAGTCGAACAAAAATTTACCAATCCTTGTGAAATTTGGTAGAGGCTTAGATTCTCGGACAGTAATTTATTTCTGTGAAAAAGGGCGAAACCGGTTGAAGCCACGCCCATTTTTTATACATAGTCGGCCGTCTGTCCTTCCGCTCGGCTGTTAACACGACAACTTGAGCAAAAATCGATATATCTTTACTAAACTCAGTTCCCGTACTTATCTGAACTCACTTTGTATTTGTATACAAAATGGCCGAAATCCGACTATGAACACGCCCCCTTTTTCGATATCGAAAATTACCAAAAACGAAAAAATGCCATAATTCTATACCAAATACGAAAAAAGGGATGGCACATGGTATTTGGATTGGTTTATTGACGCAAAATATAACTTTAGAAAAAAACTTTGTAAAATGGGTAGCTGTCACACCATATTAAGTAGAATGAAATGAAAAAGTTATGCAGGGCGAAATAAAAAACCCTTGAAATCCTGGCAGGAATACCGTTCCTGGTATTATATATATAAATAAATTAGCGGTATCCAACAGATGATGTTCTGGGTCACCCTGGTCCACATTTTGCTCGATATCTGGAAAACGCCTTCACATATACAACTACCACCACTCCCTTTTAAAAGCCTCATTAATACCTTTAATTTGATACCCATATCGTACAAACACATTCTAGAGTCACCCCCGGTCCACCTTTATGGCGATATATCGAAAAGGCGTCCACCTATAGAACTAAGGCCCACTCCATTTTAAAATGCTCTTTAACCCCTTTAATTTGATAACCATATCGTACAAACAAAGTCTAGAGTCATCCCTGGTCCACCTTTATGGCGATATCTAGAAAAGGCGACCACCTATACAACCACCAACACTCCCTTTTAAAACCCTCATTAATACCTTTAATTTGATACCGATATCGTACAAACATATTCTAGAGTCAGCCCTGGTCCACCTTTATGGCGATATCTCGAAAACGCGACCACTTATAGAACTAAGGCCCACACCCTTTTAAAAAGACTCATTAACACCTTTCATTGGATACCCATATCGTACAAACAAAGTCTAGAGTCATCCCTGGTCCACCTTTATGGCAATATCTCGAAACGGCGTCCACCTATGGAACTAAGGATCACTCCCTTTTAAAATACTCATTAACACCTTTCGTTTGATACCCATATTGTACAAACGCATTCTAGAGTCACCCCTGGTCCACCTTTATGGCGATATCTCGGAAAGGCTTCCACCTATAGAACTAAGGCCCACTCTCTTTTAAAATACTCATTAACACCTTTCGTTTGATACCCATATTGTACAAACGCATTCTAGAGTCACCGCTGGTCCACCTTTATGGCATTATCCCGAAAAAGCTTCCACCTATAGAACTAAGGCCCACTCCCTTTTAAAATACTCATTAACACCTTTCGTTTGATACCCATATTGTACAAACACATTCTAGAGTCACCCCTGGTCCACCTTTATGGCGAAATTTCGAAAAGGCTTCCACCTATAGAACTAAGGCCCACTCCCTTTTAAAATACTCATTAACACCTTTCGTTTGATACCCATATTGTACAAACGCATTCTAGGGTCACCCCTGGTCCACCTTTATGGAGATATCCCGAAAAGGCGTCCACCTATAGAACTAAGGCCCACGCCCTTTTAAAATACTCATTAACACCTTTCGTTTGATAGCTATATTGTACAAACGCATTCTAGAGTCATCCCTGGTCCACCTTTATGCCGATATCTCGAAAAGGCGACCACCTATACAACTACCACCACTCCCTTTTAAAACCCTCATTAATACCTTTAATTTGATACCCATATCGTAAAAATACATTATAGAGTCACCCCTGGTCCACCTTTATGGCGATATCTCGAAAAGGCGTCCACCTATAGAACACAGGCCCACTCCCTTTTAAAAAGTTCATTAACCCCTTTCATTTGATACCCATATCGTACAAACAAATTCTAGGGTCACCCCTGGTCCACCTTTATGGCGATATCTCGAAACGGCGTCCACCTATGGAACTAGGGATCACTCCCTCATAAAATACTCATTAACACCTTTCATTTGATACCCATATCGTACAAACAAATTCTAGAGTCAACCCTGAATCACCTTTATGGCGATATCTCGAAAAGGCTTCCACCTATAGAACTAAGCTCCACGCCCTTTTAAAATACTCATTAACACCTTTTGTTTGATAGCCATATTGTACAAACGCATTCTAGAGTCACGCATTCGGTCCACCTTTATGCCGATATCTCGAAAAGGCGACGACCTATACAACTACCACCACTCCCTTTTAAAACCCTCATTAATACCTTTAATTTGATACCCATATCTTACAAATACATTCTAGAGTCACCCCTGGTCCACCTTTATGGCGATATCTCGAAAAGGCGTCCACCTATAGAACTAAGGCCCACTCCCTTTTAAAATGTTCATTAACACCTTTCATTTGATACCCATATCGTACAAACAAATTCTAGGGTCACCCCTGGTCCACCTTTATGTCGATATCTCGAAACGGCGTCCACCTAATGAACGAAGGATCACTCCCTCATAAAATACTCATTAACACCTTTCATTTGATACCCATATCGTACAAACAAATTCTAGAGTCAACCCTGATACACCTTTATGGCGATATCCCTAAATGGCGTGCACCTATAGAACTATGGCCCACTCCCTCATAAAATACTCTTTAATACCTTTTATTTGATACACATGTCATACAAACACATTCCAGCATTACCCTCGGTTCATTTTCCTACATGGTTATTTTCCCTTATGTTTTCACCATAGCTCTCAACTGAGTATGTAATGTTCGGTTACACCCTACTTACTTATTTTATATTTATCTTAAAAATCGTTTAGGTATGTACATCTGTTCACTATATATTTCTTATCTTATACAACCGATTATTTTGACGTTACGAACGGGATAAGATTATTGTTCAGCCCCATTCATGAAAGGTATGAAGTCCTTACTTGTTTTCAATTGAGAAGGTTTTTCTCTGAGAACTATTGGAAACGTAATTACATATGCACATTGCGCACCAAGTGTAGAAATATGCTGGGTAGCTTTTACCCTCTGCAACTGGCGTGGTAGCATAGCGGAACGATACAAGGTGGCAGCATCGTGACATACCTACAAACATAAATAAAAATTTCATGTACTTTGTTTTTGTAAATTTGATGGACAAATGTCAAAATCGTACTGCGCCGTATTTTGATGTATCAAATCAAGTAAAAAAAGCTTATAATCAGCTGTCCCATGCTGCCACCTTGTATCGTTGCGCCATGCGTGGTAGTCTAACAGACACCAATAAACAGAAAAATAGATTTTGCGCCGTTATTCTACACACTTCTCCTCACGCTCTCTCTTTACCTTCATAATGCATACTCATGCGTAAGTTAGTCTGTTAAAAGCCATTGTGAATGATGACAAAGTGTGATCTCTTCTGCATAAACGTCAAAATTCCAAAGTGATTGGATCACCTGATTCGTATTTGACTGTCTCATTCTGTATCTCTTTCTATCACCCGCTGAAGATAGGTGCCGCCATATTGAACAGCCTGTCAAAACGCTGAAAAGTAGCCATATTGAACAGCCTGTCAGGCAGTTGACAGATAAGAGATCACACTTTGTCATCATTCACAATGTTAAAAGCGATTGAAGGGACCACATCCCTAAAAGAAACGCTGATAGTTTCACTAATACACTCACACTTGTAATTGACAATGCTGATCCTGCGATGACGTAAACATTGATACTCAAATTTATGTATGTTCCTTTGTTCGCTCACGCATGTCCGCATGTTCCCAACGACAGCCTATAATCGTGAAAAAGGACTCAAACTGGGAAAGCTTCGGACACCTGGTACAGAAACAAAGAACATACAGCAGATACCATTATGCATGTGAGACAGATACATAATTCTCAACGGAATTTTATGTATGCGAGAACAATTTATCCGATTTAATCATGTTGTCACTACACTCAGAGAAAACGCCGTTCTAAAATCCAGCACCACCGGACTCAATTCAAGATTTTCATGTTCTTACTTTTTTGTACTTGAAACACGACCGACCTGTTCTCAAAAAAACAACCTTGTTCTTGAACTGAAAACCATTTTCTTGAAAAGAGAACGGCTGGTCTTAAAACATGAACAAATGTTCTATTAATGAGAACAATGTTCTTAAATTAAGTTCAAGTAAAAAGAAACGGTAAAATTCGTGTGTACTACAATGTTAAATACAACATTTGGCGCAAGCTGTGAAGCAGTCGTAGTGGCCCAGCGGTCAAGATGTTGTGGTTGTGATCGCGTGGCGCGAGTTCGATCACCGTCAAACTATAAAATTTTTTAAAGCAATTTTTTAACTTTTATTTTTTGTTCAATTATTTTTCCATTCACTTATGCACAGATAATTCTCAAACTTGTTATGAAATGTTTTAAGTATATATGCAGATTACATTTTCAAATAAGAATAATTTCTTAATAAGAGAAACATAAGAAAAATGCATATTATGCATTTTTTCTTAAATTTTTGCACTGTAATAAAAATTTTTTTGTTATAAATATTTTTTATTTATGGCAAAAAAATTATTATTAATAAAAAATAAATGGGTACTTATTGAAAAAAATTCTTTCTCCTCCCATCAATTAGCAAGCCCAAACCGTTCTTGAATTGAGAACGAAAACTGTTAAGTCGACCACAAGTCGTTCTCGAAGCGTGAGAACGAAAAATCTTATTTTAAGCATAAGTAGTGCTTGAAATGAGCACAGAAGGTTCACATATCAATACCAAAGTGGTCATAAAATACGAACGGTGTGCTTAGAAAAACTGTTCTTGAAACAAGCCCATCGGTCATGAGTTAAGAAAAAACGTACTTAACAGACTTTTGTCAACGAATGTTCTTAATTTTGAACTTGTTTCGTTCGTTTTAGAACGATTTTTTCTCTGAGTGTACTGACTGTCATATGACAATCAAATGATTATATCGGTTGTTTTGTTATTTTTTAAATTCCGCCATTTTCAGCCGACGAAAACCATATAAAAAATAAGTTTAAAAAATGAAAAAAAGAGCATTTCAATGCTCCATGCTAAAAGAAAAAAAAATCGAAAATAATATCAAAAAATACCAAAAGCTGTCGGAATGTATGGGGCGCACTCTAAAAGTTGATACGCGAAAAATAATAGTGGTTAGTGGTTTTTAATTTTTAAATGTGTTTCCGCATGAGGAAAGCGCTCTTCTGGTGTTTTGTTAAAAATCATTGTTTCATTTTTGGCGGAATATAACAATGGTATTTTATGATAGTATAACAGTAACACGGCCACCGTGGTGTGATGGTAGCGTGCTCCGCCTATCACACCGTATGCCCTGGGTTCAACCCCCGGGCAAAGCAACATCAAAATTTTAGAAATAAGGTTTTTCAATTAGAAGAAAATTTTTCTAAGCGGGGTCGCCCCTCGGCAGTGTCTGGCAAGCGCTCCGAGTGTATTTCTGCCATGAAAAGCTCTCAGTGAAAACTCATCTGCCTTGCAGATGCCGTTCGGAGTCGGCATAAAACATGTAGGTCCCGTCCCGCCAATTTGTAGGGAAAAATCAAGAGGAGCACGACGCAAATTGGAAGTGAAGCTCGGCCTTAGATCTCTTCGGAGGTTATCGCGCCTTACATTTTTTTATTTTTATAACAGTTAAACCTGATATCTACAGTAAACTATCATTTATGACACTTTTTGATAGTTAGAGTGTCAGCACTGATCCAGGAAAAGGAATGAGAGTGAGCAGTACCGTTATATACTTAATCAGTAGGCCATGTTGGTGTATAAGAAGGAGACAAAAACTCACACGTACACAGTTGTTTACATCACATTTGCGCAAGTCCCCTTAAGTTTGTGATAGAAAGTTTGTATGAGGCGCTGATCGTTAGGTTGACATTGCTGACAATCAGATGATAGTCATATGATAGTCAGTATTCTTGTAGGGATGCGTTGTTTTGAGCGGAAAAGTGTTGGCGAGTCAACCACGTCAGTTTTAAGGTAGGTATCTGGGAGACAACCATCTCAGTATTTAAGTCACAATTTTTTAGCGTCACCTTAAGGTAGGTGTCTGGGAGACAACGATGAACTTTAATGTACACTAAAATAAGTAAAAGCATTTGTTGAAAAAAATATAATATGGAATATATTGTTGTTGTTTTTTATAGATGTAAAATTTCAGGGTCAATTTGAGCCATGTAAATAATTACCGTTTAAAATGATTTTGACTTTTTGAATTATAAAAAAAATACGATAAATAAAAACGCTAACCTTGGAACTTAAACGCGAATGCTTTCAATACGTTTGCAAAATTAGACGAGAAAATATAAGCTATCGTAATGGTGTCTGGTGGACTACCACGTCAGTGGAATAGGGAAACTTAATTTGCGTCAGTCGCAAAAGGTTAAGCAGGTATACGAAGAGCAAAGTGCCAAAGAATGAAATATACATACATGTAAAAGTAATTAAGTTAGGAATTTCTTTTTCAAATCCTATCGAAGCTACCTTCACCACCAGAAGGAGTCATTATCGTTTCCTATGCCGATGACTGCACAATAATGGCCACAGGCCCAAGCCCATACATCGACGAGCTTTGCATTAAAATAAACAGCTTTCTTCCCGATCTCTCCAGTTGTTTCGCCTCGCGAAACCTGACATTCTCACCGAACAAAAAATCGGCGACCTTATTTACAAGATGGACACGGCAGATGTCGACCATATTGGACATCCACGTCGATGGCATTACGCTACCGACTGTCTTACACCCAAACATTTTGGGTGTGACGTTTGATCAGGATCTACATTTTGCAGAGTATGCAACCACAATTGTACCTAAAATCCAGAGCGTCATAAAATCCTCAAATATCTTGCCGGCAGCACTTGGGGTAAAGACAAAGAAACGGACGTTGCCACTTGCAAAGCAATTGACCGGCCGATTGCATGGTACGCGTTTCGGTATGGTCGCCAAGCCTAAGGGTTACTTACTGGAAGAAAACACAGGCCCGTCAAAACATCGCCCTCAGAACAGCTACAATCTCTCTTCTTATGTCCCCAGAACACCACCTACACAATGAGGCGAGAGTACCCCCTATTAGGGAAAGAAATGAACCTGGGCATCCCAACAGACATCTGATTGATGAGGCAACACCTCCCAGGGACTTAAGGGATCATCCCCATAAGCGTTATGAGGAAACTCGGCACCTGAGAACAAAGCCGTATGAAGCAAAAAATCACAAGCAAGTCCTCAGTGTTATCCACACATTGGCGTCGGACCTCTATGTCGGGAATTGCGCGGCGAATATAGTTTTTAAAGATAAATACCCAGAACTCGCAGAAGAGGAACGCACTCCTCCCTAGGGAAACGGCTAGATAAACTTCGATCTGAGTTCTGTAACAGTTTAAACTTTTACCTATCCAGAATCAACCCCGATATAAAAAATTTATGTCCTGCTTGCAATGTGTCCCCACATGACACCAACCATATTTTGAATTGCACTGTGGAACCAAAGCCTCTAACACCCCTCTCACTATGGTTCATCCCTGTTGAAACTGGAAGTTTTCTTGGACTCCCGTTAGAGGATATTAATAACAATTTGTGATCGGTCGCGCCTATTAGATGGGGCAAGCACTACTAAAACAACAACAACCAACAAAAACAGTTACATATATGTACAATATAAAACTTTTTTTTGAAATTAAGATTAAAATGATGGCAAATTCCTGTTGAAATAATTTTTTGGTGTAAAAATTTTTTAATTCAGCGAACACAATGATTGCACTTCACTAATTATATCAACAATAATTGCGAAGTGAAGTTTAATTGCAAAGTAATTTCAAAGTAGTTTAATAAAGATCATTTTGTAATACAGAATATTGGAGTGTTTTATTCAACAGTTTAGCGATACGAACATAAGCAGAAGGTTGTAAATAGGCGGAATTTCACTAAGTTCGTTACAATTTGTGTCAGAAGAGGAATTGTTGAATAAATTCCGGAGATTTCGAATACAACTTGGATGAGAACAAGACAACAACAAAAATTTAAGAGAAAAATGAAACACCGCAGACAGTTACGAGCACAGACTTGAACACGATTTTGGCTGCAATATCTGCTCAAACATCGACAGTGTCATCTCAACTGGAATCACAGGAGGCACGCATTTCAGAAATGTCGTCGCAAATGTCATCTCAACTGGAATCGCAGGAGAACCGTATCACAGCCAAGATTGAAGCACAGGAAATACAAAATTTCATCACAGCTGGAAGAACAAAAGACATATACGGCAACTCAACTGAAAGAGCAAGAGACACGCATACAGTACAACTAGAAGCACAACACTCGAAACGCGCACGGACGAAAAAATAATGCAATTTGAAGAAAAATTCGAGGCAGAGTTTGATGCTTTGCTTTCGTATTGTAACGAATTTACTTGTAAATCCTCTTATTTGCAATCCTCTGCTAAGTTCGAATCACTAAACTGTTGAATAAATAACTCCAATATTGAATAATGGAAAAATGGCCTTTATTAAAGTACTTCACAATAACACTTATACTTTGCTACTCGCTGGCTTAATAACCAAACTGATTGATAACTCAAATTAATCTCTACTATTGGCCGCCAGATCGCGTGCTTAATCAATAACTGATTGGGTGCTCAACTCAAACTGAATTACAGCGCCTCTACATCTGTCGCCTTTTATACTCTTTGGTTTCCTCGTTCGCATCTTCTAGACGCTTCCAGAATCTACTAGTCCAGTAGCTCTCAAACTTCTCAGCTGTAACTACAATTGCACAATTTTATAGTTTTTCTCATTGCATACTTATAGGAGTATCTCAGATATATGCATGTATTTGTGCATTGAATCTCTGCTGCTCGTACACGTACATGGTACATATATGTAGACGCAGTTATTGTTTCGTTTATGTAGAATTATTGATGTGCATTCACGTCACTGCTTAGCATCGCTTAGAGCTGGCAGCACTCCTTAATTTTGCTAATATTCGTAACAGTATATAGGAATTACAACTTAATCGCCCGGCTGCTTCAGCGAGCAAGCCAAACGTAAAAACACCAATTTTTGACGGTTCTGCAAGAGTTTGCGTCGGATGTTGAAAGCCTGGCATGTTTAGCGAATACGGACGCACCCGTGAAATATGCTGAAAGGGTAAAAATCCAGAGATTTATTAATGGAATACGGGATATCGAAACGAAGTGAGCGAAATACGCAAACCCAAAAACTACATTCACAGAAATGGTATAACATGCTCTAATTCAGGAAACAGCATCGCTTTTGTGTAAGCCAGCGTTCAAAGCACGCCGTGTGGAGGTAGAAAGGCCAGACTGGGTGAACACAATATTGGAGGTGCTGAAAGGATCGCAAAAGCGGAGTGAAAGAGTTGACAAATGCTTCAAATGCGGAAAGTCAGGGCACATTGCATGTCATTGCAGCACCGGTCCTGGTAGTTCCAATTTGGCTGGTCTTAAGTACAAAGCTGAAGAAGATGAGCAAGAGCGAGTCAGAAGTAATGATCGAGAACTTGCCCCAGCTATTGAATGCCCTGTGATATCTATCTCGCAAATCGGAATAAAATCGAGTAGTTTTACCGACAGGGGAAATATGGATGGCAAAGAGCGTGTACTGACTGTAGATACGGGCGCATCTCATTCGTTAATCCGATCTGATTTGGTCAACAGAAGAGTAAAGCCATTACCTGGAGCAAGGTTGCGTACGGTCACTGGCGAGTATAACCAAGTCCAGGGAGAAGTGATATGTGAAGTCTTAATTGGAAAGGTCACGGTTCTACACAAATTCATTGTGGCGGAGATCGTTGATGAAGTAATATTGGGAGTGGACTTCTTAGTTGACCATGACATCAGGATCGAAATGCAAAGAAGGAATATGCGTTATAAGAACCAGGATATACCACTTAACTTCAGTTTGGAGAGAGGGTTCAGCAGTAAGCGAGTGCTGGTGGAGGAGATTCAACAGAGATCACAAAAGTCAAAGAAAGTAAAGCGGGCAAAGGTTGATGGAATGAATGGGCCAAACAAATCAAAACCCAAGGTACCCGCGAGAAAAGCACTGCCATTGACAAACCTAAACGGATGCACTAAAACGATGGAAAGAAAGAATGCAAGAGTGGTTTCAAGCCAGGGCGCACTACTGTTGTGAAACGTCGTAACGATACTGATTATGCGAAGTCAATCCGTCAAGCGCAAGCTCTACGAAGTAGTTCATTGGTCAAACAACAGGGTGTACCGGAGCGACTCGGGATTTTTCCCGACCAAGGACTGTCATTTCAGTGTGACCCCATTTAATTTGTTTCGTCAGTCCCACAAATTGTCCCACCCACTGGAAGAAACTACAGGCCTGCCAAAATACTGCTCTCAGAATCGCCACGGGCTGTCTTCTTATGTCCCCAGAACACCATCTGCATAATGAGGCGAGAATACTCCCCATCAGGGAGAGAAATGAGATGCTGACTAAACAGTTTCTGTTGAATACCCAGAAACCTGGGCATCCCAACAGACATCTGATTGACGAACCAGCACCGCCTAGGGGCCTAAGGAGTCATCTCCGTAAGCATTTTGAGGAAATACGGCACCTGAGAACCCAGCCGTATGAAGCGGAAAAACACAAGCAGGTCCTTGGTGAACTCCATAGACAGGCGTCGGACCTTTATGTCGGGAATTGCCCGGTGAATCCAGTACTTGAAGAAAAATATCCAGAACTCGCAGAAGAGGAACGCATACTCCCCAGGGAAACGCGTGTCACTCTTGCTCAACTTCGTTCTGGATACTGTAACAGGTTAAACTCTTACCTATCCAGAATCAACCCCGACATACAAAATGTATGCCTTGCTTGCAATGTGTCCCCACATGACACCAACCATCTCTTTAATTGTAATGTGGAACCAACGCCTCTAACACCCCTTTCCTTATGGTCCACCCCTGTTGAAACGGCAAGTTTCCTTGGACTACCGTTAGAGGATATTGATGACAATTTGTGATCGGTCGCGCCTATTGGGTGGGGCGAGCATTGCTACAACAACAACAACAACAGGGAACAGTCTAAGATAATGAGTAGAAGGATTAAACACAGGTACGACAAGAACAATAATTCGGAAGGTTTCCTGGAAGGAGATTTGGTACTGCTATACAACCCTCACCGGCGGAAAGGTGTTCCATCCAAACTTTGGTGCAGTTGGCAAGGCCCATACAGAGTTGTGAAGAGGATCAGTAATGTCATCTACCGCACACAATCAATTGGGAAACCACGAAATAGAAGGGTGGTTCATTTGGTGAGGTTAGTAGCGGTTAGATCGAGAGATTTGTCTGATCGGGAGATTTGTCTAATTAGTTGGAAGGCAGTGTGACGAATATTAGTAACACTAAGTGATACTCACATCACTAATCTGCTTCTAAGTAAATAAAGCCACAACAACAATAAAGCAAGCTGCCACATTTGTATGTACGTAAACAAGTTAATCATCATGTACACACATACATACAATCAGCAGAGAGATACTCAAAAACGCATGTCATCATCAGCTACTACTTCGCTCACATATACACATGCATATGGTTACACACTACAAATTCACGCAAGTATGGCTGGTGTCCAGGTAGAGGATTCTAGAAGAAGAAACGTCTAGACATTTGTGCAGAGAGTATAAAAGCAGCAGAAGCCGAGTAGTCCGTAATTAGTTTGATTGAAGCACGCTATCAGTTGCGAAGTGAAGTTTAATTGCGAAGTAATTTCAAAGTAGTCTAATAAAGACCATTTTGTAATATAGATTATTGGAGTGTTTTATTCAATAGTTTAGCGATACGAGCATAAGTAGAAGGTTGAAAATAGGCGTAATTTCACTAAATTTGTTACAATATGATATTAGTTAATTACCCTCAAGGGAAGTCAGTAACTAGTGACATAAAATTCTGGTTCCGACCTAGATCTAGAGTGCCACATAAGTACTAGTTCGTTAGTAACTAGATTTTCGGTTATAAATCGACAGTTTGGATTTTTATATATCATATTTAACATACATATATTTTTATTGTATATAATATGGCACCCGCAAAAAAACTGCTACCAGCTTTAACGAGCTGCGAGTACATATGAGTATGCCTTTCTCTCAATACTGTTCCACCTGTTAGTAACTATCGAAAAATTGCCAATAAGGAAATTTGTAAATCGTCAGCTTCATAAGAATAGGTGCTAAGTCAAAAAATATTATTTAATAGAAGAATGCGATGAATACTGACGACAATAATGACAATATCTATGCAGCAGGTATCTGCCTTCAGTGCACCGATGATGAAAATTCTGGAATTGAATCTGTTGATGGAGTAGTTGGACTGGTGCCGTATGGGTTCAATATTCAAATTCTGATGATTCTTTCAATATACCGATCAGCTCTAAAAAGGGACAGAAAAGAAAGCAAGAGGAAAACACCGCATGGATTCAAATATCAAATAAAAGGCGACGCGAAAAAGGCAAATGCTTCCATGGAAAACGGAAGAAAGATGGGGTGTGGAATTGCAAAAAGTACATAGAATCCAAATCATTAAAGCCAAGGTGTAAACGCAAACAAAGAAGTGGAAAAGCTGCAATGAAATGCGCAAGCGTTACTGATGCTCAAATGCAGGAAATATTCAAAGATTTCTGGGACATAGACCGATCCTGATGTATCCAGAAGAGTTCGCAGTTTGAAATACCATTTCAAAGTAAATAATGAAAATGTGCCGGTGTGCAAAGTTTTGTTTTAAACACCTTGAATATTGGTCGACGGGTTGTTCTTAGCTGGGTCAAGAAGCCTTTGAGCGGCCACAGCAATGTGCCAAAAAAACAACTACAAAACAAATCCGAAAAAAAGCCTTGAAATTATTTTTTGACAACCTTCCCTCAATGGAATCTCATTACTGCCGTTCTGGAACACGAAAAAATACCTCTTGCCAGAATGGAACTCAAAAAAAACATATTTATGATTTTTATTCAAAGGATTGGTGTAAAGCTCACAACATCCGGCCACTTTCGCTTACCCAATTTCATTCTGAATTTTAAAGCAAAAATCTCAGTTTGTTTACACCAAAGAAGGATCAATGCGAAATATGTGCTCTTTACTCCGTCGGAAGTATTCCACACGCAGATTACACTATTCACCTAGAGAGGAAAGAAGAGGCAAGAATAGAAAAACAAAATGACAAAGCGTCAGAATAAAATGCTTTCACAGTGGATCTTCAAGCAGTGGTGATGGCACCAAAATCTAACGTTAGTAGCTTATATTATAAAACTAAACTGCAGATACACAATCTGGTATATTATAATATTATTAACAAAAAAGGAAATTGTTTCTTATGGAATGAATCTGAATGAGGAGTTAACGCCGATGAGTTCGCAAGCATTTGAATATGGTTTATTGAAAACAAGGTTCTTCTTAGCCTTGATAATGAAAAGCCTATTAAAATAATTTTTTAAAGCGATGGGTGTGGTTATCAAAACCGAAATTCATTACTCAGTAATGCGCTTATTAATACAGCCATAAAAAAAAATATTGTTATTGAACAAAAAATATTGGAAACTGGACATTCGCAAATGGATGCCGACAGCGTTCATTCTACTATATAGCGTATGATCAAAAAAAGAAATATTCATTTTCCTGCTGAATATATAGAAATATGCAAGACATCTCGCAAAAAGCCATTTCCATACGAAGTGAATTACTTAACTTACGATTTTTTCAAAAATTTCAATAAAATCGAATTTTATAAGAGCATTCGTCCTGGACGTGGCAAAGGAGATGCAAAAGTAACGGACATACGCGCACTCCAATATAATGTAAATGGTAATATTTCTTTTATGTTAAGGTTCAATGATTCGTGGAAAACTTTGCCACAACGAATAAATAAAAATGTAATTGCAACGAAATCGTGCGATTTGGAGCAACTGTACCAAAATAGAAGACCAATCACGCATAAAAAATACAATGAATTGCAATGCTTGAAACTAACATTGCCAAAAGATCATCATACATATTATGACGACTTACTGTATGAATGAATTTTTATTTTAATATTTTATTTTTTTATAACTGATAAGCGGCAATCAATAAGACTCTAAAATTATAATTTGTGATTTAATTATCTAATCCTTTACTTAATTTAAATTAGTAATTTTTAGTTTTACAGCAACAAAAAGGACTGTGTATATGTAAACTTAAATTGATTAACAATAAAGAAGTTCCTATTTATGTTTAAAACGTAAAGTATTCTTTTTATTTTTAGTGCTAAGTACAATTTTTTGTCTTTTTGTTGTAGTAGAAAAAGTGCTAAGTCAATTAATAGCTAAATGGAAGCCATTATACGTTCTTCTATAATTTTTTCTAATAAACATCATTTCACTGTCACTTAACTCAAAAATGTCCATTTAAATTTCTAGAAGAAAATATTTCTTTCAAAAGTTATTGAGTTTTATTTGTCTCTTGTAAAATTTGAATTAAGTGACTTATCACCTTTTATTATGAAGCCAGCAATATAGTAGCGAAAAGTTAATACAGCGGGGACAATTTCCACCGCCTAGGATATCACCATGTTAAATTCGCCAGTTGAAAGCATGTAAAAAAAATATTGATGGCGAACTATTAGTGGTTAGAAATGCGCTTGTTTTGAACTAGAGATTCTCCTTCCGAGGTAGTTTCTGTGACTTTGTATTTAAATTCGGTAGATTATTTTTCTTAGTTATGAAACATTTTTTGACTGAAAGTGGGGGGAACCCTTAAGGAACCATGCCTTTCATTTACTTGTTAAACATTTTATTAAATTCAAGTGGTATTTCAGCACCTCAGTAATCTCTGTTGCTAATACTATATGTAAATTTGAACACAACTTTAGAACAAATCACGCGGAGCTCTCTAATTAAGCATTTCGAAAGTTTTCAAACTCAATTTCCGATGCAGCATTCGCGGAAGTATCCACATTCACTTTTAGTATGATTATTGAAAACCAAATTCCGACGATATGTACATATAAGTTAGGATTTTACTACATTAAATCCTTTAAAAAATATTTTTTGTGGACACGAAGTCCGACTTTATTCGTTCACTTTCAAATTAGAACTGATTTTACAATTATTCTTAATTCTACTTTACGGCTAATTATACATTTGCATGTTTGTCAGGTCACGTTGCACCTCATGTGCTGGGAATATTTGCCGGGTTTGTTGTAGCAGCGTCATCATATTTTGGTAGCGCATGTGGTGACGTTTGCCTATGGGAGACAATCAGGTTAAATGTTCGCATTGTCACTTGATATTGCTGTGATGCAATAATTTTGTTATTGCAACGTTTGTTGTGTTAACTATTCCCTACTCAAGAATGAACGTCCTCGATCATTAGAAGAACGGAAGATCATTGAACGTGATGTAGGTCGGGATTTTATTTGTCTGGCTGGGTAAAACCCTGTGGGAATTTCAGCTTGAGCTGCTTGGCTTTTTCCAATGTATTCAATACTAATTGATTTACGTGTACGGATGATAATTAATATACCCACCAGCGCTGTGATGGTTACGATTGCCAGTGTCCCAATAGAAAATGTTGTCTCTCTCAAAAAATCAATTCGCTTTGTGTTGTTGATGTGTAGTTCTTGCAGAACTTCTAATAATAAAATGTCCATATGACCTTTTTCAGCTGGGGTTAGCTGCAGGACCGAAGGTATGGCTTCAAATGGTTGGGATGCAATATTTCTGTATAACTGATTATTTATTTTTACTGCTGAATTATAAAATTGGATAAGGTGTGTCCCATTAATTTCTTGTGGTGCCTCGTTAACTTCTATCTGATCATTGAAATTGTTTAGCAGGATAATGCCTGGTTGTACATCTTCTACCGCCGATATGTGCTGACCTGACATCGTAGAGCAACTCGAATTAATTTATTAATCTAGGTATACATTGATCTTCACTTAAGTCTACTAAATTATTTCTATTACATATTGATATTTCATTGTATATTTCGCATGGCTTACGAATGCCGTATGTTTTATTTTTACATTTGAAAATTTCATCGTATTGAATATTTATTGCAATATTATTTTGTTTTTTTACTGGCCTTAATATTACTTTCCTAAAAATTTCATTACTTGTAAGTGGAATTTTTACCATATAGATAATTATCATTTCTTTACAAAAACATTTATTTTTGAAAATTCTAACGCTTTTTCTGCGTTGTTAAATGATATTTCTTCTGCCTTTAATTTTTCTAATGCTACTTTTACTTCCTGTTTGTTAAGTGTTACAGTATTAAGGATATTTTCTTTAGCCCATTGTATAGCGTATTTTATATTTATTAATTCATCTTTTATTAACCTTATTTTACTTTGCAAATCTACTATAATTTCGTCGATTATACTATTATCCTTACTTATTGCATTTAAAATTGAATTTGTCATTGTGGTAATATTGCTTAACCTTTTACTAAAAAGTTCATTTATTATCGTTTGTTTATTGTTATTTTCGTTTAGGTTCATCAGGTTGTTGGTAATGATTTCTAAGTCATCGTGGTCCGGTGGTCCAGCCAGATATTTCCACGCAGTGCTTAGGATATTAATAGCTCTTTCTTTACGTAGTTTCTTTATTGGTTTAAGAGACTCAAGGATTTCGAGGGTTTGGTTTGTTTCATGTTTAAGGATTGTATAAAGAAAACTGTCCTTAGGTAGTCGCTCTGTTATGTGAGTGTGAATGTCTGTCAAAAGTGCTTCGTACTTATTAAGGTCAATTACGTGAATAAGTCTAAAAGACCGCCCTGAATTTTGGCGAGTCCATTGTTGATGGTCACTAAATAGGAGTGCGTGTAGTCCAAAATTTCTACGTCTCCGTTAATCGGTAAGAGGAGATGGAGTCTGTAAATGTAGGAATTATTTACTTTTAATATTACTTTTATGTACCGTCTTTCCTGATTCAGTTATAATTGTTGTGCTTTATCTTCTTTTACTATTTCTTTTCTGTATTTTGGGGATATCTTGAATCCTAATCGTTTGTCGATTTTTACGAATACAATATCTCCTGGCATGTATGTCTTTGGGGTTGTGCGTTTCTTGTTGTGTTGGGTAAGGTCCTTATTCTGTTTTTCCCTGACTTTTTCTGTAATTTCTCTCCGAGCTTGTTCAAATTGGCTTGGGTCTGTACTAACGTTTCGGCCGAAAAATACTTCAATTGGTCTTCGTCCTATTGTGGAATGTACTGTATAGATGTACTCGTAAACTGCTCTGTACAAAAGTTCGGGGAATGATGAGAAATTTCGTTCAGCTTTTAGGCAAGGTATTAATTCTGTAGCGGTGGAATGAAAGCGTTCTATTTGTCCGTTAATCGAACTTTTATATGGAGGAGTTTTGTATATTCGGATGCCGAGGGTGTCCTCGAGCATAAAGGTAATGGATGCGGAATTGAGGCTTGTCTCATTGTCTATGACTATGAATTCTGGGACGCCAAATTTGAATAAAAGTTCACGCAAGGGCTCTTTCACTTGTTCTATTGCTCTGGATTTTATAATATTCGTCTGAACATATTTTGAGAACTTATCGATTGCCGTTAGTACTAGGTTTTTTTCTGTTGCGTATATATCGATGTGCATCAGCACTGAAATCCAGCGACGAATCAATCTTGCCAATAAATGCTACTTTCGACTAGGTAGGCAATTGAAAAGTAAAGTCCTCTCTCGGCGAACGAAAATCATACCCTACAAGTCACTTATCGTACCCGTCCTGCTATATGGGGCAGAAGCATGGACCATGACAACAGCAGATGAAGCGGCTTTGGGAGTGTTCGAGAGAAAAGTTCTTCAAAAGATTTATGGACCTCTACGCGTTGGCGATGGCGAGTACCGAAGAAGATTTAATGATGAGCTGTACGAGCTATACGCAGACATCAACATAGTCCAGCGAATCAAAACGCAGCGGCTGCGCTGGCTAGGCCATGTTATGCGAATGAAAGATGATGCTCCGGCCAAGAAAGTGTTTCTACCGGGACCCGCCTATGGAAGCAGAGGTAGAGGGCGGCCCCCACTCTGTTCGAAGGACCAGGTGGAAAACGATTTAAACTCCCTTGGTGTGACCAATTGGCGCCGGTTGGCGGAGCGAAGGAGCGACTGGCGCGCCTTGTTGGACGGCCATAACCGTTTAGACGGTTAAGCGCCAATTAAGTAAGTAAGTAATATATCGATGTGAAGGATGTAACCTGGGTACTGTGGTAATGGCGTCTTTTTCAATTCGGGGTTATTGGGATGGCGATCGTATTTATTCTCGCTGCATACCAAACAGTTCTTAATTGTATTTTTTATTTTTCTGGACATGGCTGGGAAAAAGTAGTTTTCTAAAATTTGGGTTTTATTTTCACAATGTTTTCGGTATGCTCTTCGATGAGTCTTTATGATCATTTCCTCTTTCTCCTGTTCACTTATGATGTCCTGTACTTGTTTTTGGGTGAACCTTATTTTGTAAGATCTAAAATGGATGGGGTAGATTTCTTAGATTTTCCTCATTACTGATTCTTCTGTTTTTATACAGTTTATAAAGGATGGATTCAAATATCTTTTAAGGATATTAATTAGTCGTGTAGTATCGTAGTCTGGTTCCTCTACAATGTGTCTATGATAAGTCGGGAAAACTATTTTGAATTGTGTCACCTTAGTTTGAGCTGCATTTTATTTCATTTTACTTTTGCACTGCGGCATCTCTAAATATTTGACATTTTGCTTTAGATCTTTCTTTTCACTATGGATATGAATTGCTTTTACGTTTTTATTAACCACATTCAGTCTTGTATAAACCGTGAAGAAATAAAGACTTTATATATTTAAATCTACATAAATTTATTCGGAACATCCTGACAGAGTTCAGAAGGGGATAATAAAACCCATATGTGCAGTTTAATTAAAACGCGGTATCATAATTCTAATAAGTTTATTTTAAACCGTAAAAGTAAAGTTCGGGTATGAACGTACACAAACTTACGATAGCAGAATTAAAAGAGCAATTACCGAAATTATGCGAAAAAACGACAGGCAACAAGGTGGAGCTAGTTGCACGGTTGCAACAATATCAATTAAAGAACATACATAGTGTAGGGGAAATAGCACAAACCATGGCCAATTCGAGTGAGGAAACTGTAAACGCAGTGACTGAGCCAGGAGCGCACGAGGACTCTGAGGTGATGTTGTTGTTGTTTTTGTTGTAGCGATAATGTTGCTCCCCGAAGGCTTTGGGGAGTGTTATCCATGTGATGGTCCTTTGCCGGATACAGATCCGGTACGCTCCGGTACAACAGCACCATTAAGGTGCCGGCCCGACCATCTAGGGAACGATTTATGTGGCCACATTAAACCTTCAGGCAATTCCCTCCCTCTCCACCCCCAAGTTCCATGAGGAGGATACACAGAAACGATATAATATAGACCCATTGCATAGACGAAAAATCGTGTGAGGCAAGCTTCACAAAATTCTAGTAGGTCACATTCACCACTTACCACAGCAGAATTTGTTAAACTACCACTTTCTGTATTTGTTATTTAATAATTATTTGTACACTTTTTATTCAGCTAATGTGTTCAGAATTTTAACTTTTACTCACTAAAACTCCAATCAGTGTATATCTGTGCTTAAATTATGTTAAAAATTGTGTTAAAGTTTTTGGTGTGGTGAAAGTGACCTACTAGAATTTTGTTACGCTCCCCTGCTTTCCACCGAAGTTCGCGCATGCAATATCTTTATATTAAAAAATGTTTGACATACATGAGTGATGCTCTGTCGCCGACAGCATCGTCGCCACGGGTAGACAGTTTTCAACATGTTTCGAACGTTGAAAATATTCAAATAATTCGTGGTGAAATAACAAATGGTAGAGGAGGAATAAATGATAATGACAGATATGAATATCGAAGAAGTATTGTTCGCGAAATAATTGACATTTTACCAGACTTTGATCCATGTAAAGAAGATATGACATCTGTGCAATTTGTGGAACGCGTTGAACAATTAAAATACGCTTATCATTGGGATGACAGCGTATTACTTTTTGCAATACAAAGTAAATTTAAAGGTGTTGTGAAATTGTGGGTCGATTCACAGCCTGTATTTAGACAGTGGCAACAATTTGTTAATTCTTTCTTAAATGATTTTCCGTGTAGAGTCAATTCTGCAGACATTCACATACAACTTATGAACACACGCATGAACAAAACAGAATCGGTAAATGAATTTTATTTTAAAATATTAGCTCTAGGACGTCGGGGAAACCTAGAAGATAATGCGATAATGCTGTATATAATCAATGGTTTAAGTGATGATGGCTTACGGAAGACACTAACAGCCATGCATTTTGTTAAGTGTTCTGATTTGTTGGAAGCTTTGAATAATACGGTCATGAGTATGAGAAGAGATTATTCCAAGAAGGCGTCGACATTTAATTCAACCAATCATTATAATTCTAATTCGAGCAAAAGAGATATGAATGTAAACGTAAAAGATGGCCCATTATGTTATAATTGTGGTGATCGAGGACATATTTCACGAAATTGTCAGCAACCGCGAAAGAAATTACGGTGTGGAAATTGTGCCCAGGTCACTCATGAAACAAAGAATTGCCCCAAACGAAATCAATCGCGAGTCAATGCAATAGCAGACGATAGTGAAATGGCTGAAAGTGTGAATAACCATGAAGAGAAAATTAATGCAATTAAAGACAGTGTGCAACCCAAACAAAATTTGACTAAAATTATTTCAATAAGCGGTGTTGAGTGTGAAGCTTTGATTGACTCAGGCAGTTGCAAATCTCTTGTTCGACGCAGTGTTGCTGAAAAGTGTCAACACACAGAAATGTCATGCGAGAACAATAGTAAGAATAAAATAATGCTATGCGATAAAACGTTACATGGTTTTGCCGGGGGTGAGTTTCAGTGTCGTGAATTAATAAATGCATCAGTTAAGATTGATAACAAAAATTTTGAATCTGAACTTTTAATTATTGACAATGAACTAATGGCGTATGATGCCATAATCGGGACAGGTATTTTATCTAAAAGTCGTGTTGTTATTGAGAATGGACAATGTTATATCGGGACAATTGATGAAAATAAAATTAATGTAAATAATAAACTTTTAGTTGAGGAACAGTTAGAGTTAAAAAAAGTTTTGAATAAGTACTCAAATTATTCTGGGGAAGAACTGCGAGAAATTGGTAAATGTAGTGTATCTAAAATGAAAATTTCATTGACTTCATCCAAACCGGTAGTGCGTAACCCATATCCAATACCTATTCCAAAACAGAAAATAGTAGAAAATATCATTAGTGAGCTACTCAATTTAAATATTATTCCTCCATCTAGTTCGATGTATGCATCTCCAATAGTGTTGGTGCCTAAAGCTAATGGGGAGCACCGACTTTGTGTTGACTACAGGGAGCTGAATGCAATCACACAAAAACAGCCATGGCCTATGCCAACAGTCGAGGGGACATTATCCATTTTGGCAGGTAAGAAGTATTTTACCACTTTAGACATGATGTCTGGGTACTACCAGATCGAGATTGACGAAGAGTCAAAGGGTTTAACAGCATTTATAACACATAACGGGCATTATGAGTTTAAACGAATGCCATTTGGGTTGCGTAATGCACCGAGCACATTCCATAAAATGATGATGCATCTTATCGAGCCTATTAAATCGAAGGCTGTGAGCTACGTTGATGAGGTCATGATTGCGTCGGATACATTTGAAGAAGGCATTCAGAACCTTGAAGAGTTTTTGGATATTATTCGTCGAGAGGGTTTAACGCTTCGATTGTCAAAATGCGCGTTCATGCAGAACAGCGTAACATTCTTAGGTCATGAATTAAATGAGATGGGTATAACCCCAGGTCGCGTTAAAACTTCTGCAATACAGAACTATCCTGTGCCTACAAATGCTACGGAGATTTGACGATTTCTAGGGCTTACCGGCTTTTTCTGGAAATTTGTTTTGCGTTAACGCATTTAACTAAGAAAACCGTTTTGTTTGAATGGTCAACTGAATGCCAACAGGCGTACGACCAGTTAGGTGATTTATTGACACGAGAACCTATTTTGGGAATTTTTTGTGGGTCGAAAAATCATCAGGTACATACTGATGCTAGTAGTATTGGTATTGCAGCTATGTTGTTACAAGAAGAAGATAAAGATCTGAAACCAATTGCCTATTATAGTCGGCAGTGCAATGAAGCTAAACGTAAGTATCATGGGTATGAGCTAGAAGTATTAGCTTTAGTCGAAGGTTGCCAACGGTTCCGTATGTATGTCCTGGGTAAGCCATTCACTCTTGTTACTGATTGCAGTGCTATTGCAACTTTGAAGTCCAAAAAGCCCATGATTCCACGAGTAGCACGATGGTTATTAAAACTACTTGAATATGATTATACAGTTACACATCGTCCAGGAAAGCTTATGAATCACGTCGAGGCATTGAGTCGAGCTCGGGTTGAAGCTCCAAGTCAGTCCGAAGATGTGTCCTCATGTGTTATGTCAGTTGATATGGCACTAGAAGACTGGATCTTCACTATGCAGAAACAAGATCCACATTTGAATGACATTGTGAATGTTCTCACTAAGCAGACCGAGTCAAAGCAGCGAAAGATGTACGAAAAGGAATTTGTTATCAAACATCATCGATTGTATAAGATGAGCGAAAATAAGTTATTGGTGGTGATCCCTAGTGGCATGCGTTGGAGAGTTGTCAAGCTATGTCATGACGACGTTGGTCACCCTGGAATTGATGGAACCATTAAGCGTATATCGCAGCAGTTTTGGTTCCCAAGAAGCCGTAATTTTGTGAAAGGATATCTAAAGGGGTGTATAGAATGTTGTTTTGCACGTGACCCTGCGAAAAAAGAATGCCAATTGTATGGTATGGAGGTACCCAAGCTATCATTTGAAGTATTACACATGGACCACTTGGGGCCATTTATAAAGAGTCGACGTGGGAATGAGCACATCCTTGTCATTGTGGATGCATTGACACGATATACGATAATTGTAGCTGTCATATCTACAAAAATGAAACCAGTAATAGATGCATTAAATCAGTTGACCATGTACTTCGGACTGCCGAAGAAGATTATTACCGATAGAGGAACATCGTTTACATCATCAATGTTTCATGATTTCTGTAAAAATAATGAGATCGAACACATTAAAGTGGCTGTTAGAAAACCTAGATCAAATGGACTGGCCGAACGGGTTAATCAGTCAATACTGGCATTCCTTAAGAGTACCACTGCAAATCCCAAGGGTTGGGATGAGAATTTGCGCCGTCTTCAATGGACTATTAACACCCATGTGAATGCAACAACAAAATACTCAGCAATTGATTTAGTCTTCGATTTCCCTCTACGAGATATTAGTGGTAATAAAATCCTTGCGACGCTACACAACGATCACGTTAATCTGGATGAACTGACTATGAGCCAACGACGGTCAAACGCTATTGACAATATCGAGTCAGCACGTCTTGCTTGGAAACGACGGTTTAACGCGAAGCACAAAGAACCTCATAAATATAACGAGGGTGACTTGGTTTTGATCGAAAGTGCCATTCCAAGTACGGGGGAGTCTCGAAAACTAGAACACAAATATCGTGGGCCGTATGTTGTCGACAAGGTTCTTCGATTTGATCGCTATGTTATCAAGGATGTCGATGGTGCACAACTTAAACATCGTCAATTTTGCACCGTTATGAGTAGTGATAAGCTCAAACCATGGCGCGTACTTTTCCCTGAACTTGATGATATACCAGATACCGAAGATGATACCAGCATTACACTAGATCAAACTCGAGACGAGTTTCCGTCAGGAAAGGCCGAGCTGTCACCTTAGTTTGAGCTGCATTTTATTTCATTTTACTTTTGCACTGTCGCATCTCTAAATATTTGACATTTTGCTTTAGATCTTTCTTTTCACTATGGATATGAATTGCTTTTACATTTTTATTAACCACATTCAGTCTTGTATAAACCGTGAAGAAATAAAGACTTTATATATTTAAATCTACATAAATTTATTCGGTACATCCTGACAATTGATATGTTGATATCGGGCGTGATTTTAAGAGGGTTTGGTTTTTGAATACGTTAATGGGTGTTTCCAAACTGGGTATTAGGTCGTGTGAGGAACTATCGCTGCTGTGACAAGTGGCAGTTGATGGGCTATTGTTTTCTGTACTACTAGGAGGCCTAGAGAGTGCATCGGCAACCACATTGGATCTTCCTGGTTTATATTGTAGTTCATAGTTATACTCTTCTAAGATGCACTTCCACCTCTTCATCTTGCCATTGTAGTTTTTTTTGCTCAAAGCGAAAGTCATGGGTTGGTGGTCCGTAAAGATTACCAGTTTAGGTGAACCGTATAAATAATTTCTGAAGCTATTGACTGCCCAAATTATCGCTAGCATCTCTTTTTCCTTTGCAGCGTATGCTTCTTCGGCTTTTGTTAAGGAACGGGATATGTAGGCTATTGGTTTGCCTGATTGTTCGAGAACGGCGCCGATCGCGTAGTTGGAGGCGTCGGTGGTGAGATGAAAGTCCTGGGTAAAGCCCGGATATGCTAAAACTACTTCCTTTGACACAAGTGAATATTTTAATTTGTTGAAGGCGTCTAATGCTGTGCTGTCGAGAGTTATTTGTTTTCTACTGGATGCATTCTTCGAAATGCGTCCCTCCTCACCCCTTAAGAGCGCGGCCAGGGGTTTCGCTAACTTAGCGTAATCAATGATAAAGCGGCGGTCGTAGCCGGATAGTCCAAGGAAAGATCTTAAATCTTTCAAAGTTTTTGGACATGGGAATTTTTGAATTGCTTCGACCTTTGAAGGGTTGGTTCTGATGCCGTCAGGTGAGATAATGAATCCTAAGAATTCTACTTCTTTTCGAAAGAATTCACATTTATCTAATTGTACCTTCATATTCGCTTCTTGAAGAGTGCGAAATATTTGTTCGATATTTTGGAGGTGGCTTTCTTCATTGTCGCCGAAAACTATTATGTCGTCGATATAGACATAACAGGTTTTACCTATGTAATTCCCTAGAATGTCATCTAAGGCTCTTTGAAATATGGACGGCGCGTTTTTCAGCCCAAAAGGGAGTCCTGTAAACTCGTACTTGCCATTGTTGACGGAAAAGGCTGTTTTTTCGATGTCAGATTCCTTTAAGGGTATCTGATGGAATCCGGTTTTTAAGTCCAGTACGGAAAAGTATTTATTATTTCCTAGTTGTGCAATTATTTCGTTAATCTCGGGTATTGGATACCTATCGGCCACAGTTACGTTGTTCAATTTCCTGTAGTCGATTACGAGTCTATACTTTTTTTCCCAGAGGCATCTAGTTTTTTTGGGACTACCCATACAGGTGAGTTGTATGGGGAACGCTATGGCCTTATTATGGCATCATTAAGTAAGCTTTGAATTTCGTCGGTGACAAATTCTCTCATTCCAACAGGGTATGGGTAATATCTAGTGAATACGGGCGTGTCGGAAGACGTCCTTATCTCGCCTACTACGGTAGTGGTGTAGGTTAGCTTTTCGTTTGGCTCAGTAAATAATTGATCATATTTTTTTACAAGTTGTTGCATATAAAATTTTTGAGAGGGTGTCATATGTTCGGTCCTAACTTCGATTTTGTTTACGGGAGGGAAAAGCATTTGTTTAATTTTAACTTCTTTACCATTACCGAACTTTATTATATCATCACGAACGTTAATGGTTGCATGGAGATCTTTGAGACTATCGTTGCCGATGATCCCATCAAAGTATTTTAATTCTGGCAAAATAAAAAATTTTTAATTTGCATTATATTTTCCAAAAAGATTTATTATTGTGTGGTGGGTGATCTTAATTTGACCCGCTATTGAATTTGCGAAAAAGGGTTTTTCGTTGGGGATGGGTTTCGAGACAAATTGAGGTTGTATATAGTTTTTACTTGAACCGGTGTCAATTAATATTTTAAGGATTTTCCCGTTCCTCGTTCTAAACTCAACGTAGGGTGACGAGGAACTCTTCATCCTAAAAAATTAACGTCAATAAAATCTGCTTGATTATCTTCAGGGTGTTCCTGCAGTAGATCTTCGTGCTCTGCATTGACCACGTACACTCAGAGAAAAACGCCGTTCTAAAATCCAGCACCACCGGACTCAATTCAAGATTTTCATGTTCTTACTTTTTTGTTCTTGAAACACGACCGACCTGTTCTCAAAACAGCAACCTTGTTCTTGAACTGACAACCATTTTCTTGAAAAGAGAACGGCTGGTCTAAAAATTAAGTTCAAGTAAAAAGAAACGGTAAAATTCGTGTGTACTACAATGTTAAACACAACATTTGGCGCAAGCTGTGAAGCAGTCGTAGTGGCCCAGCGGTTATGATGTTGTGGTTGTGATCGCGTGGCGCGAGTTCGATCACCGTCAAACTATAAAATTTTTTAAAGCAATTTTTTAACTTTTATTTTTCGTTCAATTATTTTTCCATTCACTTATGCACAGATAATCCTCAAACTTGCTATGAAATGTTTTAAGTATATATGCAGATTACATCTTCAAATAAGAATAATTTCTTAATAAGAGAAACATAAGAAAAATGCATATTATGCATTTTTTCTTAAATTTTTGCACTGTAATAAAAATTTTTTTGTTATAAATATTTTTTATTTATGGCAAAAAAATTATTATTAATAAAAAATAAATGGGTACTTATTGAAAAAAATACTTTCCCCTCCCATCAATTAGCAAGCCCAAACCGTTCTTGAATTGAGAACGAAAACTGTTAAGTCGACCACAAGTCGTTCTCGAAGCGTGAGAACGAAAAATCTTATTTTAAGCACAAGTAGTGCTTGAAATGAGCACAGAAGGTTCACATATCAATACCAAAGTGGTCATAAAATACGAACGGTGTGCTTAGAAAAACTGTTCTTGAAACAAGCCCATCGGTCATGAGTTAAGAAAAAACGTACTTAACAGACTTTTGTCAACGAATGTTCTTAATTTTGAACTTGTTTCGTTCGTTTTAGAACGATTTTTTCTCTGAGTGTATCTCTCGTATTCCTCTTCAGTTGGTGTCCAGTTTTGGTGATGGTGCTGGTCTTCCTGGTAATATTGTTCGTCTTGTGCGGCTGTGTCTATGTGAAAATTCCGTTGCTGTTTAAGTGGTATTTGTTGCGAAAGGTTTGACGTCCTTTTTTCGGCTGGTTTATTGAAATTTGGCCTATTCATGTAGTTTAGTGCTCTCGACTGGGTGGAGCGATCGATGTCTATAGGCTCTGGACGAGGTTGCGGCTTCGGAGTCGTTGGTCTAGGTGGTTGGGTTTGGCGATAGTTTTGCCAGGGTTGTTGAAGTTGATGGTTTGGTTGGGTGACTTGTTGGTAATATTGGGGCAACTGTTGGTGTCGGGGTTGCATGTGCGGTCCAGCGATATACGCGAGTTGCAGATAGAATGGTTGGGGTTTGCACTGCGGGTTCCTTGGTGGCAGTGGAGGTGTGATAATGGGATTGACTTTTCGAGTCGTGCTTGGTTGTGTAAAGGAATAGCTGCTACGGGAAACTTGGTTTTCGAGTTTGAGACATAAGTATAGGGAGATCCTCGGTCTCTTTCATCCCTAAGGGTCGGGGAAGATAGCCTTTTAAGCCTCTAATAAATGTGTCAAGGGCTTTGTGCCTATAAATCTGTGTAAGGAGCGAGAGTGACTCCTGACTCATTTCCAGACTTGTTAATTTGTTAGATCGTACAATTTCCTTGCACCAAGGATGTGAGTTGGCATTCGAGAGTGGTAATATCTCTCTTATCCGCATAGTGTAGTGATAAACTTCTGGAAATTGCTTTCCAGTCAAGGGGCGTACTGTATGATTCTAAGGCAATGTCTGCACCGCCGACAATTTTATTTCTAATAACGGATAGAATTCCAAAATATTTAGGGGTTCCTCTTAATGAATCGTAAATTTTTAAGACCCTATCGAAGCTTTTCTTCCAGGAGCTGTATTCGCCTGGGTTTCCGCTGAAATCTCGGATACTGCGTACTATGTCCGGGACTTTGTCAAGATTGGAGCTTTGGTCTAATAGTTTCGTCAGTAGCGTTGGTTAAGTCGGCGTTGGGGTTAAGTAGGGCTTGGAAATATTGTCGTCCTTCGTTCCTAAGTATTCTAGTGACAACTGAAGTAATTAGGGCTTCTAATTCGGTAGTGGAGTTGCTTTGGCTATTTGATGTTTGAGGTAAGGGTTGGGCGGGTTGGGGAGCTTGATTAGCTTGGGGGTTCAGCACACTTGGTCGGATAATTTAATGAGCGTTTGTACTTTTGTTAATGGCTATTTGTTGCTATTGTTTATTTCTTAGCTTTTCCTGAATTTTATATTATGGGTGGCGAATCGCAGATTTTTTTTTTCTTTTTTTTCGTACAACCTAGTATCGTAGTTTAGAATTTCATTGTTAAATCCTATCCTATGTCCTACTGTTAGTTTTGTTTTCCTATTTTGAAGGTTCTTATACTATTAAATTTTCTCTTAATTAGTTTCTTTTCTAAATTCACTTTTCTTTAAAAATTATCTGACTTAGAAATTTGTTCCTATTAAATTTCCTTTAAATTAATTTTCTTACTTTCTCTTCTCTTTAAAAATTTTCCGCTTAATTCATAGATTTTCCTATAAAATTACTTCTTTTAAATATTTTTATACTATTAAATTTTCTTTAAATAAATTTTCTTTTCTTATTTTCACTTTTTTTTAATTTTCACTTGATTCACAGGTTTTTCTTAAAATTCTAATTTCCTTACGCTATAATCAGGAACATCCTCGTCTCCTGGGCAGGCGGCTAATATCTGTAAGTTTCCTTTTTGCTTTCGCTACTAGGGGGCCTCTTTTCCTGCACTTGGTCCTTTATCGGGTTGGCGCGATTGTTCCGGGTTGAAGCTTGTTTTTTATCGGTCGATTAAGCACTTTAACTGATTTCCTATTAAACTCACAGTGGCTTGCACCTGCTTGAGGTGTCTTTGCCACAACAATTTTATTGCGCGTTTTCACCCGATTATTACCGCTCGGGCGCCAATTAGGATTTTACTACATTAAATCCTTAAAAAACATATTTTTTGTGGACACGAAGTCCGACTTTATTCGTTCACTTTCAAATTAGAACTGATTTTACAATTACTTTTAAATCTACTCCACGGCTAATTCTATATTTGTATGTTTGTCAGGTCACGTTGCACCTGCATGTGCTGGGAATATTTGCCGGGTTTGTTGTAGCAGCGTCATCATATTTTGGAAACGCGTGTGGTGTCGTTTGCCCATAGGAGACAATCAGATTAAATGTTCGCATTGTCACTTGATATTGCTGTGATGCAATAATTTTGTTATTGCAACGTTTGTTGTGTTAACTTATATAAGAGGTTCCTACAAAAACTGAGGCTAGAGGTCAATTTAATTGTTCGCTACTTTCAGTATTAAATTTATTGGCTCTTGTATGTTCATGATATAACTATTTACGTAATATTTTAAGCAAAAATTGTGTAACTTGAAACCAAATATTCAACTTTTTCCGACCTGAAACAATTAAAATTTTTTAAATATGTATGTATATTTTTTTAAATACAAAAAATGTTTCAGTACATACATATACAATTTTGAACATGTATTGTGATTTGCACTTCCATATAAAAATTTTTTAGCAGCACTGCTTATAAACGTTTCAAGTGAACGTTCTGTGATATATATTTTTTTCTTTTATTATAAGCTGGTCAAAGAATGCATGCTTTATTGATAGTAATATGAGCATACAAGCATTTTTCCCCGGGCGATGCCGAAACATTACTCGCAACACTAGCGGGAAGTGTTTTCTCTTTATATTTGGAAAATTCTTTTTTTTAGATTTTTTTGCAAGATTTGAACCGGTTATCGCTTCTTTTCGAGCAGAGCTTTGTCTGCATTGGATCTAGCTTTTAGATATTTTGTTCCTATCTGCCCTATCTGAACATCAATTCAATACATTTCGAAACACGGCGTTTATGAAAACATTCTGATATAGGCCGTTCTTTAACCGAGGTAGGGTGTCTTTGAAAAACATTCAGGGTTAGGACGTTTTTGGTCTGGCAGCTTAAATAGGGAGATATTTCAATCAGCAGTAGTTTTATGATATTTCTCTTGCACTACATATGAAACACATTTTTTATTTTTTAATAAAACTCAAAATTGTCCAGCATTTGCTTGTTTTGAGGACCATTTTTCGCCAGTTTGATGGTGGACAGATTCCCTTGGTTCATGGTGGCTGGGATACATCTAGGATCTCCTTGCTTTTTTCTCGGATAACCTTATTAATTAATTTTCCGACAATGTGGTTAACTGATGTATATTGGAACGATTTTTCGTCATCCCTTGTCATATTTCGGAGAACGAAAAACGATACTGTTCATGGTGCAACGCCGCAACCGGTTTGTCTCTAAACCAACTTTGACAAGGGATGATGAAAAATCGTTTGAATATACATTATGTTAAGTGCCAGAATCCTTTTAATACATACAGGAAATAATAAATTCAATAATATAGTTCGCAGAAAGTGTTTGCAATTAATATATATATATATATATATATATATGTAAGTTGCAAATAAAAATTTAAGCTAATTTCTGTTTAATCTTACCTTTGATAAAATAATATAACAGACTAATACTCCATTTTTTATGATTGATCCACAGTAGCCCAATGGTTATAAAAAGTATGTATCATCGTGATTATGTGCCAGATCTATGGGTAAAAGCCTCCAGAAAAAGCGACTATCAGTATCCGAACCCTCCTGATCCATGCCCAGTCATTGAAGGAGTGACACTACTAACTATACCTAATTGTGTGGCTGTATTATTTGTTTGTCAGTTTTTTGCAGCAAATTTCATACGTTTTTGTTTTTGCCTTTGGTTGCAGAACCAGACACGAACCACGTTTTTCTTCAAGTCCAATTTCTCAGCAATGGCAGCAATTTTCTCTCCCGACGGCCTTGGTTGTACCGCAAAATATGCTTCCAGGGAACGTTTTTCGGGCGCCGCAATGGAAGTCCTTTTTCTTGAAAAAAGACTCGATATAGATTACTGTTACAAAGTAGTTGCATTTAAGATTTTCTTGCCAATTTAAATATGCCCTATACAGGGTGCCCACAAGAGTTTAAATAGACCTGTTGATTTCGAATACCAAAATAAAAATGTTTCAAGAGATTCTGTTGAAAAGTAATTACAACAAAATTATATACTAACTTCTTCATAGGCAGGCACCCTATATATGTAGGATTTATTTTTATGCAATCTAATCTACTACGGCGATAAGCACAAATCATAACTACATAGAAAGGAAAATTTAATTATCTCGATTGACTTAATGAACTAAAAACGTAGTGCTTCCTATCAAATCTCATAGCATAGTTCTGTGTAGACTTGAAATCGAACGCGAAGGGACAGTATGCCAAAAGCTGATATTTCATAATATTTTAGATTCGCAAAATCCTCCGAAAAATTCTGGACAAGCATCGCTTACCAATAAAGTTTATATTTATTTTAATAGAATGCTTTAATTGCAAAAGGTTAAGCGCTTTATTAAATCTTAATGGCCCTTAACCCTGAGTTTCACTATGGTCTTGTGCATTCAGGTTATCTATTGTAAGTGTAAGAAGGATGAGCAAGATCATACCTTGTTGTCATACTACTGAAAATTGCCCAAAACGTAGAAATAAATAAAATTTTGTAATTTTTTTATTAAAATACATTGGACTTTAATACCGACAAGTATTTGGGTGTACGAGTATTGAATCTTTTGTGCAGCTTAGGAGGCGCACCAAAAATTGGGTCAACATTTTTTAGTGAGGTATCCAATTACGCATACTCTCGCCAAGATAAAAAATCCGATCCTATTAATAAATAAACACATTCACCATGTTTTAAAAAAAGATCCTCTGGTCTTACCAAAAGACACCATCCTTCTTTAGAGATAGTTTACGAAATTATAAAAAACCTTAAAGACTGCGGTAGTAATCCGTGTGGTTCAGACTTCGGGTTTGACTTTAATTTGGCCAAAGCCAACTTTAGCAAGTAAAGGTGTCTAAGTTCGGGTGTAACCGAACATTATATACTCAGCGTGAGCTTCAATTGTACATTTAATTTCACTTTCATTTCATTACTTTTCTACATAACACGTGGCACCGCCCGTTTAAAAAAAAAGTATCCCCATTTCCTCTTACAATAAAACTTGATAAGTGAAATATCATTGATTCAAAACTAATTTTAGTTATAGCTTATTATTCTAGTCTACGACCCTTTTAAATTTGTTTTATATCTAAGTTGCCGTGGTCTTTAACCGATCCCGTCCATTTTTACTAGAAATATTTTCTACTATAAGGAAAATTTGTGTACCCAATTTTATTAAGATCCGTTAATTTTTCTTCGAGTTATGGACCCGAAACATAGAAAATTGCTTAGTCATAAAAGGGGCGGTGTCACACCCATTTGCAACAATTTTAGTTTTTTAAATTTAATGTTATAATTCAATTTAGAAAGTAAAATTCTATTGATACTAAGCTCTTTTTCGCTAAGATATAGCATATTATTTTCGTCTACGACCCTTTTAAGAATATTTTATATAAAAGTGGGCGTGGTCTTTAACCGATCTCGTCCATTTTTCTAGAAATATTTCCTGCTACAGGGAAAATTTGTGTACCCAATTTTATTACGATCCGTTAATTTTTCTTCGAGTTATGGCTCCCGAAACATAGAAAATTGCTTAGTCATAAAAAACGCGGTGCCACGCCAATTTTTTTAATTTGAATTTTTTCCTATTTATTGTATAAATCCACTTGGGAAATGAAATACTATTGATATATAGCCCTTTTTTGCAAAGATATAGCTTATTTTATTCGTCCACGACCCTTTTAAAAATCGTTTATATAAAAGTGGGCGTGGCCCTTAACTGATTTCTTTAAATTTTCTTCAAAGCATTCCTTATAATAAAGGAAACCTCTCCGCAGAATTTTGTTATGATAGGTTTAACTATTTTTGATTAATAATATTTGTAAAATTGATTTTATCACATTTTGAAAAATTTTTTTAAATTTTTATCAAGAGACTCAATATCAGCCCACACGTCAAATTTCAACATTCTAGGTGTATTATTTACTAAATAATCATGTTTTTTGTGTGTTTCCAAAGTGTTATATATATAACAAGTAACGAAGGCTAAGTTCGGGTGTAACCGAATATTACATACTCAGCTGAGAGCTTTGGAGTCAAAATAAGGGAAAATCACCATTTAGCAAAATGAACCTAGGGTAACCCTGGAATGTGTTTGTATGACATGTGTATAAAATGAAAGGCGTTAGTGATTATTTAAAACGTAGTGTGCCTTAGATATCTATAGGTGGACACCTTTTCGAGATATCGCAATAAGGGTGGACCAGGGGTGACTCTAGAATGTGTTTGTACGATATGGGTATCAAATTAAAAGTATTAATGAGGGTTTTAAAAGGAAGTAGCCCTTAGTTATATATGTGAAGACGTTTTCGAGATATCGACCAAAATGTGGACCAGGGTGACCCAGAACATCTTCTGTCGGGTACCGCTAATTTATTTATATATGTCATACCACGAACAGTATTCCTGCCAAGATTCCAAGGGCTTTTGATTTCGCCCTGCAGAACTTTTTAATTTTCTTCTACTTAATATGGTAGGTGTCACACCCATTTTACAAAGTTTTTTCTAAAGTTATATTTTTCGTCAATAAACCAATCCAATTACCATGTTTCATCTCTTTTTTCATATTTGGTACAGATTTATGGCATTTTTTTAATTTTTCGTAATTTTCGATATCGGAAAAGTGGGCGTGGTCATAGTCGGATTTCGGCCATATTTTATACGAAGATAAAGTGACTTCAGATAAGTACGCGAACTAAGTTTATTTAAGATATATCGTTTTTTGCGCAAGTTATCGTGTTAACGGCCGAGCGGAAGGGCAGACAGTGGACTGTGTATAAAAAATGGGCGTGGCTTCAACCGATTTCACCCATTTTCACAAAAAACAGTTATCGTCATAGAGTCTATGTCCCTACCAAATTTCACAAGGATTGGTAAATTTTTGTTCGACTTATGGCATTAAAAGTATTCTAGACGAATTAAATGAAAAAGGGCGGAGGTACGCCCATTTTGAAATTTTCTTTTTCTTTGTATTTTGTTGCACCATATCATTACTGGAGTAGAATGTTGACATAATTTACTTTTATACTGTAAAAATATTAAATTTTTTGTTAAAATTTGACTTAAAAAAAATTTTTTTTTAAAGTGGGCGTGTTCGTCATCCGATTCCGCTAATTTTTATTTAGCACACATATAGTAATAAGAGTAACGTGCCTACCAAATTTCATCATGATATCTTCAACGACTGCCAAATTACAGCTTACAAAACTTTTAAATTACCTTCTTTTAAAAGTGGGCGGTGCCAATCCCTTTGTCCAAAATTATTCTAATTTTCTTTTTTGCGTTATAAGGTCAACGCACCTGCCAAGTTTCATCGCTTTATCCGTCTTTGGTAATGAATTATCGCACTTTTTCGGTTTTTCGAAATTTTCGATATCGAAAAAGTGGGCGTGGTTGTTTGTAGTCCGATTTTCATTTTAAATAGCGATCTGAGATGAGCGCCCAGGAACCTACATACCAAATTTCATCAAGATACCTCAAAATTTACTCAAGTTATCGTGTTTACAGACGGACGGACATGGCTAAATGAATTTCTTTTTTCATCCAGATGATTTTGATATATAGAAGTCTATATCTATCTCGATTAGTTTATGCCGTTACGGATTACCGTTATGCGAACATAGTTAATATACTCTGTGAGCTCTGCTCAGCTGAGTATAAAAAGTGGGCGTGGTTATCATCCGATTTCGCTCAATTTCGATACCAATCTATTCTGGGTCAAGATAAGCTCTTGTATTTGGTAAATTTGGTGAAGATATCTCAATATTTACTCAAGTTATCGTGTTAACGGACAGACGGACGGACGGACGGGCATGGCTCAATCAAATTTTTTTTCGATACTGATGATTTTGATATATGGAAGTCTATATCTATCTCGTCTACCGTTATCCAATCAAAGTTATAATACCCTGTGTATAAGTACAGCTGGGTATAAAAAAATCAGGTTTAAGCAAAGACTACTTGCAGTATTAAATTTTACGTCAGAAGAATTTTGAACTCTATAGAAAGTGTTATAAAGCTTTTATCTGTGAGATAAAAAGAATATTATCTGCAACCCAAAGCCGTTTTATGGTTTTGTAAACTCCAAAAGCAACGTGAATTATGAAATACCGAGATTTTATATCCAACGATAATTAAGATATTGCAAATTTCTTTGCACAATTTTTCAAATCTAATTATTCTCTAAATGCATACGCTCAGTTTCACAATTATCCCTATAAATTGCACTCTCACAACTTAATCACCACCCCAACTATCTCTCATAAAAATATTTTATTTTATCTCAGAACCCTAAAGCGGTCCTGATATGATTCATACATGCTTTTAAAAAGAATTCGCAGACTATATTTATAAACCTTTATCTAACATGTTTAATCTATCTTTACAGGGCGAAATCTTTCCGTCAGCGTAGCAAGAATCTTTTCTCTTTATCTTCATAAGAGCGGGAGTAGGTCTTTCATTGAAAACTATCGCGGCACAGCTAAGCTTCCGCTATTTCAAACTTATTTGAAGCTATTGTTACCAGCCAGCTCACACTTGCGATCTCTACATCAATTGCTAGTTGCCAACACGGATTTTTCAAGGGAAAATTTACAATTACGAACTTGCTTGAATTCACAACTCATGCCTCAAATGGGTTCCGAGAAAACAGGCACACGGACGTTGTATACACAGACTTTAGTAAAGCGTTTGACAAAGTATGTCACTCGTTACTTATGTATAAACTGGATGTGTTGGGCTTTCAACCAAGTCTCACGCAATGGATATCGTCTTATCTTCTGGACAGAACTCAAAGAGTGATCTTTAGAAATGCTTTGTCCGATGTCATTGATGTAACTTCTGGAGCTCCTTCCTTAGGGCAGCCACCTTGGTTCGATTCTGTTCTTGCTGTTTAAAAACTTTATTTCTACAAAAATAAAGTTCTTTCAAATTTTGATGTACGCTGATAATTAGAATTTGCTGTATCCTATGCGCCATGCGAAGAAATGTCTTTCTACAAAAAGATCTGTACATATTGGTCAATTGGTCCGACATCAACTATATGCCACTTAATCTGGAAAAATGCAGATTTATGTGCTTTCTCGTAGATTACTTCAGCCAGCTTCCTACACTTTTAACAATTATAATCGTGAACAGATATACAATTTTATAGACCCTGCTGTTAATATGGACAGCAAAAATATCTTCAAGCTTCATATTACTGCAACTGTCAATAAGGCTAGAGGTGTTCTGACGTTTGTAAACCGATGATCTAAAGAATATAGTAACCCGTACGTTACAAAACTCTTTTTACAACATTGGTCAGGCCGATAGAGGGGCCGTGTGTAGAAGTCCACGAAAGTGGGGAAAGCTTCTGACCGCCATTCACCTGGGAATGGCCAGAGCGATTCTTTTGCATGCGGTTCAAGCAGCTCACTACTGCCGGTCGCTTGCGGCCAAGTATCATCTGGGTAGCCGCTAAACACCCGTTTAGCGGTGAGCTAATGTGAGAAGGCGACCACCTGGCTAGGCCACTCTGACATAATCGGTTTAAGGGCTAGCCGGGGGAGATTTCATCGGCAGCGTCTGTACACCTCTAGGTGCGGCTGCAAGCGGGCGTCTGTCTTGGAGCAAGCGGCTCGCTATATAAACGTGCCAAGTAATATTTTCACACCCGCTGAGCGGGTTGTGCGCTGGGCTTGGGACCCGCCACGTAAAACCATACTCCAATGAAATATAACAACAAGCCTCGGATAAATACACTCTCTATTGATGACGACCATGGCAAACGTTTGAAGGACAATGAATTGAGGGCATGCACCTGGAACGTCCGCTCCCTGAATGGGATTGGTGCAGATGCCCGGCTGGTTGATGTCCTCGTCAAAGCAAAATCTGACATCACCGCCATCCAAGAAATGCGTTGGACGAAGCAAGGAAGAAAGAAGATCAAAAATTGTGACATATATTGGAGTGGCCATGCGAATAAGCGCAGTTTCGGCGTCGGATTCGTGGTGGGAGAGAGACTTTGTCGCCAAGTGCTGGCGTTCACGCCTGTAGACGAGCGTCTCGCCGCTATTCGAATAAAAGCAAAATTTTTTAATATATCATTCATCTGCGCCCATGCGCCGACAGAGGAGAAAGACGATGAGGTGAAAGACACTTTTTATGAACAATTAGAACGCACATACGAGCGCTGCCCCCGTCATGATATAAAAGTCGTGCTTGGCGACTTTAACGCCAGGGTGGGCAAAGAAGGTGTTTTTGGCCCTACAGTCGGAAAGTTCAGCCTACACAATGAAACTTCTCCTAACGGACTGAGGTTGATTGACTTTGCCGGTGCTCGAAACATGGTCATATCAAGCACGAGGTTCATGCATAAAAAGATACATCAAGCTACATGGCTGTCTCCTGATCGAAATACTCGCAATCAGATCGATCACGTTGTGATAGACGGACGGCATGCCTCCAGTGTTTTAGATGTGCGAACGATCCGAGGATCTAACATCGATTCGGACCATTATCTCGTTGCAGCCAAAATACGCACCCGCCTCAACGCGGCTAAAAACAAGGAACAAAAAACACAAGGAAAGCTAGACGTCGAAAAGCTTCAATCACAACAGACTGCCAATGATTTCGCAACTCGACTCTCACACCTGCTCTCTGAGGGCACAACTCATCCTGAAGGAATACAGGAGAAGTGGGAGCATATCTCAAAGCACTTCATACTGCCGCCGAGGAAAAAATTGGTTACCGGCGGCCACGAAAAAACAACTGGTATGATGAAGAATGCCGCGTTGCAACCGAAAGAAAAGACGCTGCCTACAGGCTTACGTTAAAAGCGAGCCCGACAAGAGGAGTGTGTGAACGCTATCGTGAGTTGAAAAGAGAAGCGAGACGCCTTTTCAGGAAGAAAAAAGCAGAAGCAGAAAGGCGTGAGTGCGAGGAGCTTGAGCTGCTAGCCACCAGGAATAACGCCCGAAAATTCTACCAAAAAATACGGCGACAGACGGAAGGTTTTAATACCGGGGCAAACTCCTGTAGGAATGAAAACGGCGACCTTGTAACTGATGTCCAGAGAGTGCTTAGATTATGGAGGGAACACTTCTCTGCTCTCCTAAATGGAGGCAGCAATTCACCGCGCAGAGATGAAGAACCCGATCCCGCAATCGATGATGATATGTCCCCCCGCCCGATTATGACGAAGTTAGAATAGCAATAACCAGATTGAAAAACAACAAGGCCGTGGGCGCTGATGGATTGCCTGCGGAGCTATTCAAGTTCGGCGGCGAGGAGTTGGTAAGGCGCATGCAGCAGCTTCTTAGCAAAATATGGGCGGACGAAAGCATGCCCGACGGTTGGAATCTAAGTGTTCTTTGCCCAGTCCACAAGAAGGGGGATACTGCAAAATGCACCAACTATCGTGGAATCAGCCTCCTTAATATCGCATATAAGGTCCTTTCAACTGTATTGTGCGAAAGATTGAAGCCCACCGTGAACCGGCTGATTGGACCTTATCAGTGCGGCTTCAGACCTGGTAAATCTACCATCGACCAGATTTTCACAATGCGCCAAATCTTGGAAAAAACCCGTGAAAAGAGAATCGACACACATCACCTCTTCGTCGACTTTAAAGCCGCCTTCGACAGCACGAAAAGGAGCTGCCTATATGCCGCTATGTCTGAATTTGGTTTCCCCGCAAAACTTATACGGCTGTGCAAAATAACGTTGAGCAACACCATCAGCTCAGTCAGAATTGGGAAGGACCTCTCCGAGCCGTTCGAAACTAAACGAGGTTTCAGACAGGGTGACCCCCTATCGTGCGATTTCTTTAATTTGATGCTGGAGAAAATTATACTAGCTGCAGAACTTAACCGTACTGGAACAATATACTATAAAAGCGTGCAATTACTGGCATATGCTGATGACATTGATATCATCGGCTTAAACACCCGCGCTGTTAGTTCTGCTTACTCCAAGCTGGAAAAAGAAGCGGTAAAGATGGGTTTGATGGTGAATGAGGGCAAAACGAAGTACCTGCTGTCATCGAGCAAAGAGTCAGCGCATATGCGCCTTGGCAACCACGCTACTGTTGGCAGCCATAATTTCGAAATAGTAAAAGACTTCGTTTATTTGGGAACCAGCATCAACACTAGCAACAACATCAGCACTGAAATCCAGCGAAGAATCAATCTTGCCAATAAATGCTACTTTGGACTAGGTAGGCAATTGAAAAGTAAAGTCCTCTCTCGGCGAACGAAAATCATACTCTACAAGTCACTTATCGTACCCGTCCTGCTATATGGGGCAGAAGCATGGACCATGACAACAGCAGATGAAGCGGCTTTGGGAGTGTTCGAGAGAAAAGTTCTTCGAAAGATTTATGGACCTCTACGCGTTGGCGATGGCGAGTACCGAAGAAGATTTAATGATGAGTTGTACGAGCTATACGCAGACATCAACATAGTCCAGCGAATTAAAACGCAGCGGCTGCGCTGGCTAGGCCATGTTATGCGAATGAAAGATGATGCTCCGGCCAAGAAAGTGTTTCTATCGGAACCCACATATGGAAGCAGAGGTAGAGGGCGGCCCCCACTCCGTTGGAAGGACCAGGTGGAAAACGATTTAAACTCCCTTGGTGTGACCAATTGGCGCCGGTTGGCGGAGCGAAGGAGCGACTGGCGCGCCTTGTTGGACGGCCATAACCGTTTAGACGGTTAAGCGCCAATTAAGTAAGTAAGTAAGTCAGGCCGATATTAGAATATGGTGCAATAATTTAGAGCCCGATCTACCAGGTTCATATTGATCGGCTAGAATCATTCCAAAAGCAATTCTTACTTTTTTCCTTAAGAGAATTTCATTGGGATTGTACATATAATCTGCCACGTTATACTAATCGCCTGAAACTTACTAATCTCCCCAGTTGTAGGGAAGCGAAGCGAAGTAAAATTTAGTGTCCCTTCCAGACACTTTAAACCTCTTTATCTAATACATTGCAGAACAAATTTTGAATTGAATGAGCCCTTCCGCTGTTTGTGTCAGAACTACAACTCCCACTCAAGCACACTTGATATTTCGGACTTGCTTTTTAGTATTAAAAAATCTGTTCTGTTAATTTTCCTTAGCTGATGAGGTTTTCTATATTTTAGATCTCGATGGTTAACAAAGCACTACCTTACTACCACTGACTCGGCTTGAACAGGATTAGCCTGGTTTCATTGGACCACTTGAGGGCAGTGCGCTGTCACAAACCCAATTAAAAACAGTTAAAAGGTATGATTTCAAAAAATTTGATATATGGTACAAATTTAAAATTACAATGACATAATAGCAAACATTTTTGTAAATAATTCGCTACGGCTTACATATGTAATGTACAAATATTTATATATTAATAGGAATACCGTAACATATTAATTGAAAAGAAAGTAATCAAAAACATCAGCTGTAAAATGTTCTTTACATGAGTTAAAATCGGCATGATTACAAACAGAGTTACATAAGGAAATCATTCTGTGAATTGGTTCATTATTTGCAAAATTCGCTCTACGCGTTTGAACGTAGAAAATGTATTTGTCCCTTAGACACCTTTCAGGTGCATAGAAAGGGAGAAGAAAAAGTAGTTCCAGAGAATCGATTTTGTTGCCGTAAAGGTCTATGATAAAGAGAATACCACAAATTTACCTTCGACTATGAAGGCACTGAATATTTAAAATTCTACATCTTAGTTCATAAGATGGCATCGATTCAAAAGTGAATATTCATCGAAGGGCGGAGTTAGTGAATCCCCTTTGAACTCTTTCTAACGGCTGGAATGTGTCACGAAGTCTGAGTCGTGATGCAGGCATATTCCAAAATCTTACAAGGCTAATGCAAAGACTTTTCAGCGTTAGCGGATCAAAAAAGTCTTTGGAATTACGTTTGAGAAAGCCGAATTTGGAATTAACAGCACTGATTTTATACTCCCTATGAAAGTCGAACCTAAGCTTCGAGTCTAAGTATACTCCTAAATCTTTGGCAGTAGTTGTACGATTGAAGGAGTCGCTATCGTTAAACTAATAGTTGTTCATTATGCATGCGTTTCTCCGAGTAACGTGATAACATTACACTTGGAGAAGTTCAAGAAAAGACAGTTACTATTACACCATTTTATCAATTCCAAGATGTCTTGCTGTAGCTCTATGCAGTCGCTAATGTGTTTAACTCTGTTATAAAGTTTTAGATCATCGGCGTACATCAAGCAACTACAAAAGTTAAAACATTGGCTGATGTCATTTACAAATAAAGAAAAAAGTAAATGGCCCAGATGGCTACCTTGTGGGACCCCTGATGTAACCATTATAGGCTTGGAGAGATTGCTGTCAATCTTTACTATTCATTTCCTCCTTTGGAGATATGATTCGAGCCAACTGGAGCGTTGGAGTGGATTCCGAGTTTCTCAAGTTTATTAAGTAATAGAATATGATTGAAACTTTCGAAAGCTTTTACGAAATCAGTGTACAGAGTCCACTTGTTCGCCGTCCTCAATCGCATTACCCACAAAATTTACAAATATGGCGAAATTTGTGCTGTTAGATTTCCCTGGATAAAAACCAAAATTCATGAGGGACTCCAGGACCTCTTCTTCTGTAACCGTGAACTGACCAATATTTACAGACTCCACTATGGCAGATTTATCATGTGACGTACTAACTGTTCGGAACCTGTTAAATACCGACCCGAAGAAGTCAGCAAAGAGCTCACATGCTTCCTGAGTTGAGGAAGCAACTTTGCCTCCAAATTTCATTGATTTCGGCATACCATTATAATTTCGTTTTGAGTTAACAAAAACCCAAAAAGATTTAGGGTTGGCTTTTATGTTAGTCTCAAGCGAACTAATATATTTATCATGTAGGAACTTGGATAAGCATTCAAATTTCTTCCTACACTCAGCAAATTTTGTTTCGTCGTCAGCAGAGCCAGTTTTCTTAAATTTTTTATGCGCTTTGTTTCATTGGTTTTTTAACCTGTTGTTGTTGTTGTAGCGATTAGTTACTCCCCGAAGGTTTTGGGGAGTGTTATCGATGTGATGGTCCTTTGTCGGATACAGATCCGATACGCTCCGGCAACACAGCACCATTAAGGTGCTGGCCCGACCATCTCGGGAACGATTTATATGGCCACATAAACCTTCAGGCCATCCCTCCCTCCCCACCCCCAAGTTCCATGAGGAGCTTGGGGTCGCCAGAGCCTCGTCTGTTAGTGAAACGGGATTCGCCGCTCGAAGGTGAGGTTGACAATTGGGTTGGAGAAGCTATATATTGCGCTACACAACCCCTTGAATCCCGGTTTTTTAACCTCAAAAGTTCTTTTGTGCACCATGGGAGATTGAAAGGTATCTTTTTTCTGTGGGCTGGGACGTATAAGTTAAGGCTTTCTTCTACTACGCTTTTGAACTTTATATACATATTTGATAAGTCTAATTGCTCAAAGATTAAATTCCAATCAATGGAGTCACAAAACGCTTTCAAAGCCGTAAAATTTGCCTTGTAAAAATGGAAGTAGTACTCGGGTTCAGTGGAGTTATTTTCGTATTTATAGAATGAGAACAGGATAGAGATTGCTTTGTGATGAACCTATTCACAGGTGAGTGGCATATCACACTTAGAAATATCACAGGATATATTATTGTTTATAAAAATAGATCTAACACTCTGTTTAAATCATTTCCAATGTCGTTAATTTGAGATAGGTTAAAGGAGTACATTGTATCACGGAGTATGTGCTCGACATCCCTTTTAGAGGTAAAAGTGGTTAAAAAGCCGTCATCAGGATCTCTTACCCATTGAATAGGACCCAGATTAAAGTCACTCAAAATACAGGGCGTTTCGTGAGGTAATAGAGAATCAATGGTAAAGCTGATATTGCCAATATGTGACTTGTAATTCCATACTTGTTATTTGGTGGGATGTAACTAGCAATAAATAAAATCTCATTTATTCTATCAAGGAATGTGTCTCCTATGTTTACAGAAATACAAATTTGCTCAATGTTGGCATCATTAACATGTCGTTGCACTTCACGACTTGCCAGAGAAGATGCTACAGCCACCCCTGGTTGCAGTATTCTGTCTTTTCGACAGTATTCCACGAGTATGATGCATCAAAGTCATGGGTCGCTGCCGATTCACATAGCTCATTTGCTTTTGTACGCAGACCATCGGCATTGTGATAATATATTGTGAGCTTTGAGTTTGTGATAGGCGCATCGCTCACTGTTCTTCTTCTGTCGGGATAAATTTTTGAAAAAACTTAAGCGGTCGGATTTTGACATTTGACGGCCATAGCCCTGAGTCCATAGTTTTAGCACTATCTGAGGATGGAACTCCAACTTTGAAGTTTACTCTGCTTACTGTCTCTATCGCTACATCTTTTTTTTATTAATTTATAGCATGCTATAGAATTTACTGCTTTAATGCAAGTATGTTTTGCTATATACGTAGTGATTTGAGTAGTTTCTACAGACGGTTTGAACGATCCTATATGAAACCATTCCAGACGAGCAGGGACATTAAGCTCACAACTTGTGCTTGTACCAACAACAACTTTACATGCATTATTGGTGTTAGCGGTAGCAGAATTTTTTTCAAAAGCATTGGCATTGGTATTAGCACGAGCACACTCGCTGGTGGTAGCGGACGGTGACAAAACGACAGCCGCAAATGAAGGAGTGATAGGCGCAGCGAGAGACGATGTATTATTAGCTGTCTGTACGAGAGGCCCTGGCCGAGTTGAGGGGAAGAACAGCAGATTGCGAACGTTGAGGAATAGGTGAAGGCGAAAAAGCAAATAAATCTAATGCAGCATTGCAATTGTTAATTTTATTATTGTTGCTGTTGTCCAAAATGAATGCACATAAAGTAATATGTGTTTTTAGCGCACTTATTTCGGCAGCGAGTACATCAATGTTATTCTTGTTTTCAGTATTGCTTCTGTTACTCTTTGCTTTTTCTTTAGCGTTGTTTTTGTTTCGACTCTCCACTTTTTCACTACTCGTTGATGATTTAATATTCGCAATTAGATTCTTCAAATTATCCACCTGCATGCACAAATCCACCAGTATTGTCATTCCGGCCAAAACTCTTATCGCATTTACCACAAAAGTCATCCATTTTAAAAGAGCAACAAAATTCGAAATAAAACAAAATAAAATAGAAATAAGAAATAAAAAACGGAACGAGCGAGCGCATTTCAAAATACGTGCAAATTTTAATTATTCAGTGTAATGAGCGAAGTAAAAGTGTCATTGAAATTGTAATATAGAGGTATAGCACCTTAAAAAAGAATCTTAGAAAAATTTGCGTATGGAATTATAATGAAAATGATTTAGCTAATTACATGGACTGCTGGCAGATGGCGACCAAGAAAATTTTAGTAAAAAAAAAAAAAACTGGCGGTGCATACGGACGGCTATCTTCAGCGGGTGATAGAAAGGAATAAAAGATGAGACCACGATAGTCACATTAAAAATCAGGTGATCGGTCCTTTTTGTAATTTTGACGTCCATGCAGAAGATACCTCACTTGTCTTATCCACAATGATATATGTATGTAGTACTCCTATATTGCTAGTAAAATATGTTCGCAATGAGTTTTGAATTGGAAATTAAAAAAAGTCAGCCTACAAAACATTTGTGATTGTAGCAGCATAAGGGAAGATGCACACGAGATGTAGCTTCACAGACGCAAACCAGACGTTGCACACAAAGTGCATATTTACGCCTTGATGTCGATATTCCAAAATGGATCTTACAAGGCTAGTGCAAAGACTTTTCAGCGTTAGCGGATCAAAAAAGTCTTTGGAATTACGTTTGAGAAAGCCGAATTTGGAATTAACAGCACTGATTTTATACTCCCTATGAAAGTCGAACCTAAGCTTCGAGTCTAAGTATACTCCCAAATCCTTGACAGTAGTTGTACGATTGAATGAGTCGCTATAGTTAATCTAATAGCTGAGGACGGCGAGTGAACGTGACAACATTACACTTGGAGAAGTTCAAGAAAAGACCGTTACTATTACACCATTTTATCAATTCCAAGGTGTCTTGCTGTAGCTCTATGCAGTCGCTAATGTGTTTAACTCTGTAATCAAGTTTTAGATCATCGGCGTACGTCAAGCAACTACAAAATATAAAACACTGGCTGATGTCATTTATAAATAAAGAAAAAAGTAAATGGCCCAGATGGCTACCTTGTGCGACCCCTGATGTAACCATTATAGGCTTGGAGAGATTGCTGCCAATCTTTACTATTAATTTCCTGCTTTGGAGAACCGATTCAAGTCAACTTGGGGCGTTGGAGTGGATTCCGAGTTTCTCAAGTTTATTAAGTAATTGAATATGATTGAGACTCTCGAAAGCTTTTACGAAATCAGTGTACAGAGTGTCCACTTGTTCGCCGTCCTCAATCGCATTACCCACAAAATTTACAAATATGGCGAGATTTGTGCTGTTAGATCTCCCTGGATAAAAACCAAGATTCATGACGGACTCCAGGACCTCTTCCACAAAATACATATGTACGCCTTGATGTCGAACACTTGTGTTTGAATAGGGAGCTGCACATGAGGCGTAACCTGCATGAAAGCTCCGTGTAGCTCAGAGTACAGCAATGCTGGTTGCTAGGAATACGTACGCTTGCATAAGCAAAGAGGATAAATATAATAAGAGCCACCAGGCTGCTACGACTGGCGAGTAACTCGCTGGAAATCAAAAAAATTAATGCCGAATGTTTTCTAAGAGGCACCTTGTGCAACTATGATTTTTGGGAAGAGAATTAATTAATTAATTAAATACAGTCAGAAAAATAAACACAAATACCCCACGAAAATATGTAGAAGTTATTTTATGCTCATCGCGCAAAAACAAAAAAAAAAAAAACAGCGACTACCTCTTAGAAAACATCGAGGAAATGGCTGCGAGTAACGAGTGACGTTTCTTATCATAATTTATCCTCTTTGGCATAAGATGAACAACAAGAAGTTTGTTTAAATTTTTTTGTGCGAAAATTTGTGCATTTAGTTAGAAAATGCTTTTTTAGTGAAGTGATGAACAGGCTAAAACGTGTTGGAAATTAAAAATCGATGTTTTCCTAATCCGCGGCGATGTAAAATTACATTTGACAATATATAAAGACACGGGGATGCACATAATTTCTCCTACCTATTTTCCTTTTGTTCCGGTGACGAATATACCTGAAATAATTTAGTTTATTATTTCTTCAACAAATGTCTTGCTTTTGTAACGACGCTTGTAAGTAGCTTCTTGTGCATATCTTGAGGCATTGGGGAATCGTACGCGTCTATGAAGCTACGCCTCGTGTGCATCTTAACTATGTGTAACAAGAAAAAATTTTAATTTAGGTACATTCGATTATTGAATACAAAAAGAAAAACATGTTAACAATAGTATATCGGAAGTCTTTAATTTCGTGAGTGTATCCAGCCTGTAGAAGCTATAAAGAAGTGTTACATATGTACATTTATGATTTGAACAAATGTATTTAGTCGAATTGTCGCAAAGAAATATCAGAACTATTTGCTTCTGTACTTTACGGCATATTCAGATGCAGCATGGTTTGTTCACGCTCTTCTAACCTTTACTTACAACAAATGCACTAGGACTTTTCTCGTACTGACTCAGTCCTCAAAAATGTCAATAATTATAATTCAGCCACAGCGGGAGAGTAAAACTGTACATTTTCTTGAAATCACTTGATACCAATGAGCGCCGGTTTGGAAAAGTATATATTTGAACTAAAAATCCTAACTGAAAAACTTGACGCACATTCGGAAGTTTTTGATTGACCCAAAAGTTGATTAAAGTTGAACTCAAGCATTTTTATAGATATTTGAAACTATTTACTTATTTTTCCAAAATAAGTTAATAGGTTTGACTGTGTGTTTAAGATTATAATTAAACTGAAAGAAAACTTAAAACCCTTGAGCTTGACCAGTCAATGCCGATTTTTTATGGGAGGTGGGAGGTAAACTTTTTGCAATATTAGTTAAAAACTTGGAAATAAAAACTGAGCTTCTCACTCGCCGCGATCTGCAGTGTTATTTACTACGAATACATTTTGAAGGAATTCCACAGCTGTCTGATATTCATTGTCTTTCTATACGGCTGGATCGAGCTCAAGAAAGTCACGTTAAAGCTCGAAATTAGAAATACAGAATTTTGTGTAATTTTTAAGATACAAAATCAGTTAAATTATATATTATCAGATGTTGGGCATTGGGAAATTTTCGGTATTTGATAAAAGTTACGAAAGAATTATTTTATTTTAAACAACTCGCAATTTTTCGTTAATAACGAGTGAGACGCTGGGGTCGAAAAATGACAGTCTATCCGTTTCTGTAGTTAGGTATCACAAATGATTCTTCATCTTATAAATTACCGCTTCAGACATCGTTTCATCGATCGGTGAATACTTAAAAGCATCGCGTAAAAGATTGGAATCATGACTGAGACTCTCAATAGATTTAGTACATCTAGGACCTTGATGTGAAGTTTAAGAATAACAAGTAAGGAAGGCTAAGTTCGGGTGTAACCGAACATTACATACTCAGTTGAGAGCTATGGAGCCAAAATAAGGAAAATCACCATGTAGGAAAATGAACCTAGGGTAACCCTGGAATGTGGTTGTATGACATGTGTATCAAATGGAAGTTATTACTGAACATTTTAAGAGGGAGTGGGCATTAGGTCTATAGGTGGACGCCTTTTCGAGATATCGCCATTAGGGTGGGCCAGGGGTGACTCTAGAATGTGTTTGTACGATATGGGTATCAAATGAAAGGTGGTAATGATTATTTTAAAAGGGAGTAATCCTTAGTTCTATAGGTGGACGCCTTTTCGAGATATCGCCATAAAGGTGGACCAAGGGTGACTCTAGAATGTTTGTACGATATGGGTATCAAACGAAAGGTGTTACTGAGCATTTTAAGAGGGAGTGGGCATTAGGTCTATAGGTGGACGCCTTTTCGAGATATCGCCATTAGGGTGGGCCAGGGTGACTCTAGAATGTGTTTGTACGATATGGGTATCAAATGAAAGGTGGTAATGAGTATTTTAAAGGGAGTAATCCTTAGTTCTATAGGTGGACGCCTTTTCGAGATATCGCCATAAAGGTGGACCAAGGGTGACTCTAGAATGTTTGTACGATATGGGTATCAAACGAAAGGTGTTACTGAGCATTTTAAGAGGGAGTGGGCATTAGGTCTATAGGTGGACGCCTTTTCGAGATATCGCCATTAGGGTGGACCAGGGGTGACTCTAGAATGTTTGTACGATATGGGTATCAAACGAAAGGTGTTACTGAGCATTTTAAGAGGGAGTGGACATTAGGTCTATAGGTGGACGCCTTTTCGAGATATCGCCATTAGGGTGGGCCAGGGGTGACTCTAGAATGTTTGTACGATATGGGTATCAAACGAAAGGTGTTACTGAGCATTTTAAGAGGGAGTAGGCATTAGGTCTATAGGTGGACGCGTTTTCGAGATATCGCCGTTAGGGTGGGCCAGGGGTGACTCTAGAATGTGTTTGTACGATATGGGTATCAAATGAAAGGTGGTAATGAGTATTTTAAAGTGAGTAATCCTTAGTTCTATAGGTGGACGCCTTTTCGAGATATCGCCATAAAGGTGGACCAAGGGTGACTCTAGAATGTTTGTACGATATGGGTATCAAACGAAAGGTGTTACTGAGCATTTTAAGAGGTAATGGGCATTAGGTCTATAGGTGGACGCCTTTTCGAGATATCGCCATTAGGGTGGGCCAGGGTGACTCTAGAATGTGTTTGTACGATATGGGTATCAAATGAAAGGTGGTAATGAGTATTTTAAAGGGAGTAATCCTTAGTTCTATAGGTGGACGCCTTTTCGAGATATCGCCATAAAGGTGGACCAAGGGTGACTCTAGAATGTTTGTACGATATGGGTATCAAACGAAAGGTGGTACTGAGCATTTTAAGAGGGAGTGGGCATTAGGTCTATAGGTGGACGCCTTTTCGAGATATCGCCACTAGGGTGGGCCAGGGGTGACTCTAGAATGTTTGTACGATATGGGTATCAAACGAAAGGTGTTACTGAGCATTTTAAGAGGGAGTGGACATTAGGTCTATAGGTGGACGCCTTTTCGAGATATCGCCATTAGGGTGGGCCAGGGGTGACTCTAGAATGTTTGTACGATATGGGTATCAAACGAAAGGTGTTACTGAGCATTTTAAGAGGGAGTGGGCATTAGGTCTATAGGTGGACGCCTTTTCGGGATATCGCCGTTAGGGTGGGCCAGGGGTGACTCTAGAATGTGTTTGTACGATGTGGATATCAAATTAAAGGTATTAATGAGGGTTTTAAAAGCGAGTCGCCCTTAGATGTATATGTGAAGGCGTTCTCGCGATATCGAATGTGGACCAGGTGATCCAGAAAATCATCTGTCGGGTACTGCTAATTTATTTATATATGCAATACCCCTAACAGTATTCCTGCCAAGATTCCAAGGGCTGTTGATTTCGCCTTGTAGAACTTTTTCATTTTCTTCTACTTAATATGGTAGGTGTCACACCCATTTTACAAAGTTTTTTCCAAAGTTATATTCTGCGTCAATAAACCAATCCAGTTACCATGTTTCATCCCTTTTTTCGTATTTGGTATAGAATTATGGCATTTTCTTTCATTTTTCGTAATTTTCGATATCGATTAAGTGGGCGTGGTTATGGTCGGATTTCGGCCATTTTTTATACGAGGCTAAAGTGAGTTCAGATAAGTACGGTTAGTAAAGATATATCGGTTTTTGCTCAAGTTATTGTGTTAACGGCCGAGCGGAAGGAAAGACGGTGGACTGTGTATAAAAACTGGGCGTGGCTTCCACCGATTTCGCCCATTTCCACAGGGAACAGTTACCGTCATAGAATCTATGCCCCTACCAAATTTGAGAAGGATTGGTAAATTTTTGTTCGACTTATGGAATTAAAAGTATTCTAGACAAACTAAATGAAAATGGGCGGAGCCACGCCCATTTTGAAATTTTCTTTTATTTTTGTATTTTGTTGCATCATATCATTACTGGAGTTGAATTTTGACTTAATTTACTTATATACAGTAAAGATATTAAATTTTTTGTTAAAATTTGAATTTAAAAAATTTTTTTTTTAAAAAGTGGGGAAGTGGGAAGAACACTCTTCATCCAATTTTGCAAATTTTTATTAACACATATATAGTAATAGTAGTAACGTTCCTGCCAAATTTCATCATGATATCTTCAACGACTGCCAAATTACAGCTTGCAAAACTTTTAAATTACCTTCTTGTAAAAGTGGGCGGTGTCACGCCCATTGTCCAAAATCTTACTAATTTTCTATTCTGCGTCATAACGTCAACCCATCGACCAAGTTTCATCGCTTTAACCGCCTTTGGCAATGAATTATCGCATTTTTTCGGTTTTTCGAAAATGATGATGATTTTGATATATGGAAGTCTATATCTATCTCGATTCCTTTATACCTGTACAACCAACCGTTATCCAATCAAAGTTAATATACTCTGTGAGCTCTGCTCAACTGAGTATAAAAATGAGCATATCTCGAATAAAATTAAGTTGCCTCGAAGTCATATTGAACTGAGTGCGGCATTAGATATCGCTCCACATGCACGAAAAACGCCGCCGCTGTGACCAATGAACATCTTAGAGAACTCCAAAAGTTCCTTATAATCACCACGTATTTGACTATGTTTGAGTTTATTTCGGAAGAACTGTTATTTGATATCTTTTTTCGTTATTACGTTTAGAAATAATAGTATCATAATCTCTACTAAAACTGTATTGCTCGGGCATAATATTGTTACGAATATTAGCAACACTAAGGGGTACTGCCATCTCTAGGCCGATGCTAAGCAGTAACGTGAATTCACATCAATAATTCAATCATTATGTATCTACATCAGGGCTATTCAAAACTGAAAGTGCACCTGTATTAGTGAGAACGCAATCGTAGCGATGATCGTGCGGGTGAATTGATTTTTCATTTAGTCGCTTACTAGCAAGCAACGAGCTCACAACAAGCATGTATATCTCGCATAATTTTTAATACATATTTTGATACCGATCATAGCGGAACGATACAAGGTGGCAGCATGGTAACATACCTATAAACATAAATAAAAATTTCATGTACTTTGTTTTTGTAAATTCGATGGACAAATGTCAAAATCGTACTGCGCCGTAATTTGATGTATCAAATCAAATAAAAAAAGCTTAAAATCAGCTGTCCCATGCTGCCACCTTGTATCGTTGCGCCATGATACCGATCAACTGATACCCACCACCGATGTTGCTACGCCAAGCGACGACTAACTCAATTAACGACGACAGAGCGAATCATATGCATGTGAATTGATAGGGCACAATTGTGTTATGAAATGAATAGCCCTGATCTACATAAACGAATCAATAATTGCGTCTACACGTATGTACTTATACGAGCAGCGGAGAAGCAATGCACAAACACATGCATATATCTTATCTGAGTTGTCAAAAGAGCTACAAATTTTGATGGTATAATTAAGAACATTTAGGATCTCCTTTTCTTGCTATAGCAATGTAACACGCTTTTATTAGAACTATTAAGACTGTGATATAAACTGAAAGATTTAATAATTTAGGTGTAAAGTTTTAATGTTAAAAATATATAATTATGTATAATATAGAATTTTTTTGTCGCAGACGAAAAAGCCTAATTATCATTAAAGGTTACAATGAACTTATAAAGTGTTATATTTCTTTAGTCAATTTATTGTTTACTTTTTAGTTAATTTTATTAACCAATAATAAAAGCTTATTTTTAAAACACTTTTTTTCTTTAATTTTATTTCTTACTTTTTAGTTAATTTTGTTAACCAATAATAAAAGCTTAATTTTAAAAGTTTTTTTTTCCTTTAATTTTGTTGTTCATTTTGTTCCCACGAGTATAGGACAAAAACGGTCCATCCCCGCCGAGGTCCATTGTAAAGGGATAAGGGCTTCAGTACAACAGGGTTCGCCCTGGTACCCTGAGGCGCAACGTTAGCGATATGAAATTTTTATACACCCTCATATCATTCAGCCCTCGGCACGTGCTCACCTTGGCATTGGGTCATAAATACTAATAATAAATCAGAAAAAATCCTCATTCATAACCAACAAATTTTCTCTGTGGCAGAGATCGGCATCAAGTAACTTTTTTTTGATACTCTAATATATCCGCAGCAATTTGAGTATGAGTACGTATAAAACAACCAAGCGCAGCTAGCCTGATCTATTCGTTTACATACAAAAATTATTGTGTAAATATAAGCTATGATGCATATGGATACAAGCTACAACGGTCTCTCACGAACTATTCTCGTGTTTGGTTTGTTTTCGTATGAAATTTTAATTGAAATACGAAGCAAAAGTTTGCTTCGAATGGTGAATTTCAAAGCGCAACTGCTAGCTCAGCTAATCAGTTATCAGCTGAGTGAAAGAAATTGTGCTTTTGAAACGATACGTTGAGCCAACTGTCGACAACCCATCGATAAAAACATTGAGAGAATGGAGAGGAAAATTTTTACTAATTTGCCGTAAAGTTGCAACTCTGCGTTCCAAGCAGTTATCACTAATCAACTTCGCCAGTAGTGTTGCTTTTGGAATGCGCCCTATGCTTTGTTAAACTCATTCAAATGAATTTGTATATATGTGCATACACATGTTCATGTGTTCTTGCAACAACAAAATGTTAAATACATGCATACATACATATGAATATACAGATTTTCGGGAAAACATATCGTATGTGTTTGTCAAAAGTAGCTTCACTTCGGATATCAGCATCTTCGGTTGTCAGATCTTTCGCGTTCAACGCTAACGCGGTGTCAGGATGAAAAAAGACTCTCAACCAAATTACTGATACGAATCGCTATGTTTGAACAACCCTGACTGAGTATGAGTACACGATTTTTTATATCATGATCCGAATATATTGGGGCATATTCATAATCGAAATAAAATGTGACTAAGCTAGTTGAAGCATTTTTGACAGAGAGCACATATAAAATTGTGTCAAACAGTGTTAACTAACTTAAAATCATATTTTATTGTGACTTTGGCTATGTCGCGTTCAGTTTACAACTACTCATTGCAGATCTCTGCTCTGTGGGTTAAATCTGTTTAAAAATAATAGCCTTGTATTTTTTTACACTTAAACGTCTATACGCTTGAACTTTATGCTATGCGTCAAACTTTAAATAGACCTCTGAAGTTGCTGCGCATAAAATGTGTACTACTAAATTTCAATACGCATTATACTCAGATGTAACTGAAATATGTGTTTTTGTTTCACCCTATACACTAATTCTATGTATTCTAAGTGTGTCCAGAATCCATCGCAACTGATTTAGCTATATGTTATACACAGGCATACAACAGAGGGTCGTGTCTCCGCTTTTCGGTACACCCTGTAGCTGTAGCTAGTTGTTTAACCACTGCCGCTAGATGGGTCTCCTAAGCATTATCTAAGCGAGGATAAGCGTTTTTTTTCTCACGCGCAAACATAAACGTATACGCGTGTATAAAAAGCGGCTAAATTCCAACTTTCGCTTAGCTAAAATCCATCGCCAAAAATCTGTAAAACAAAATCAAGTGCGCAGAAAAGTATGCAACACTTACCGATAACAGCCTAACCGCGTTAGCGTTCGTTGTATCACAGCATTTTTACACTTTGAAAATGACGGCTGTTGTTTGCAAGGTTGCATTCCTTTGATTCTTCGTTTTCACCATCTGGATTAACACAGTCACGAGCCTGGGCATTCGCGCAATTTTAGTGATGTAATTTGCATGGCGCCAACGCCAATGCGGTGCCAGATCAATGGTAGCTCATTGACGAAATGACTCCAAGCGAATTTTTGACGCTACTTAGAAGTGAGTGCGTAGTACATTTCACTTTCGCTATTGAGTGAAACGACTTTTGTGTGTCAGGCACGATTTTGGTGTTATTGGCGCAACTGGCAATGATGAAACTGAGCTGATTACGGTAGCGCCGGTAGTTCAGCTTTTGAATCAGAGGAAGAATTGATGACGCGTGCAAATTATTATGGCTTTGGTCGTGTAAATTAGTATGGTGTATTTGCGCAAAATAAATGCTGCGGACATAACAACCGGAGTCATTTTTGAGTTGTGTATTTTAGATTTAATGCACAATTAATATGGGTGTGTTTGAGCGGCCAAATAATAACAGTAGTATTGCTAAAGTGCTGCTAAGTTGATGGAATGTCGCTAATTTCCTAGCGATTATTAATAGATTGTCAATATTTCGTTCAACGGACGCGCGAAATTGCCACATCTGCTCAAATTTTCCGAGATTTTGCATTCTTGATATAACTTAAGCTGTTATGCCAATATTTTTCAGCCAGCTTTTTTCAAATAGGTAATTTTTCCAAAAGCAAAATAAATTACAGAAAAGATTACAGAGTCAAACAGCCTTAAAAATTCAGCTATGTTGGTTATACACAGAAATACAACAGAGGGTTGTGTCTCCGCTTTTCGCAAGCGTGAGATTCACCACGAGTGACACACGTGAATCTCCACGTCTAAGTCTCAAAATCCACGGTTAGGTACCGGCGGGATTGTATGGGACTTCGGCTGTTATGCCAAAGTAAACACAAATCTTAACCGATAACTCTGTTATCGATTAATTTATCGAATTCTCGAAAAGTAATATTGGATTGTCATCGGAGTTATACATGTGTGCAAAATTTCAGCTCAATCGGACACCGTGAAGTGTGTCAAATTTAACTTGCAAAATTCCATTGCATACAACAAAAGTGAAACTAAATAAAAGCTTATAATTAACATCGTCACAAATCTCAAAATTGTAAGTCCTTAAAGGAAAATAGATAGACCCACCATTAAGTATACCGAAATTATCAGGATGAAGAGCTTAGTTGATTTCTCTGTCTGTTTGTATGCAAACTAGTCCGTCAATTTTTAAGATATCTTGATAAAATTTGGTGAGCGGGTGTATTTGGGTCTCCGATTAGACGTCTGTCGGAAACGGCCGGATCGGACCACTATAGCATATATACCCCATACAACCGATTTTTCATAAAGGCGATTTTTGTCATATCTTCCTTAATTTATCATACTGAAGCTTCAAACTTCATCATATGCTTTCGTATATTGCACATATTATTGTCTGAAAAAATGAATGAGATGGGTCGTATAAATAGCATATATCCCCCACAACCGATTGTTCAGATAAGATAAGCTTTTCATAATTACTGCCCCATTTTAACAGCTAGAGGCTTCAAATTTCATCAAATACTGACTTGTATAGCATATATTATTGTCTGAAGAAATTATAGAGATCGGTTGTATATATAGTATATATCTCACACAACCGATTGTTCAGAAAATAAACTTTTCGCAATTTCTGCCCTATTTTAACAGCTAGAAGCTTAAAATTTCACCAAATGCTTACGTCTATAGCATATATTTTTGTCTTAAAAAATCATAGAGATCGGTGATATATATAGTATATACCCGATAGAAACTGTAATTTCTGCTCCCTTTTTTAGAGCTAGAAGCATACAAATTCATCGAATACTTACGCTTACGTCATATATTGTTGAAATAATTGATTTATGGTCATAGTGTTTACATGCAAACCACAAAAATCGTGAAGCTTTGCATCCTCACACAAATTACTCACCTATTTTTTATTTATCTTAAAAATCGCTAAGGTATGTACATCTGTTCACTATATATTTCATATCTTATACGGTCGATTATTTGGATATTACGAATGGGATAAGGTTATTCCTCAGCCCCATTCATGAAAGGTCTGAAGTCTTCTAGCTGTTAAAATAGGGTAGAAGCTACGAAAAGCTTCTTAGCTCAACAATCGGTTGTATGGAATATATGATATATATATGACCGATCTGGCGGCCACCGTGGTGTGATGGTAGCGTGCTCCGCCTATCACACCGTATGCCCTGGGTTCAACTCCCGGGCAAAGCAAAATCAAAATTTTAGAAATAAGGTTTTTCAATTAGAAGAAAATTTTTCTAAGCGGGGTCGCCCCTCGGCAGTGTTTGGCAAGGGCTCCGGGTGTATTTCTGCCATGAAAAGCTCTCAGTGAAAACTCATCTGCATTGCAGATGCCGTTCGGAGTCGGCATAAAACATGTAGGTCCCGTCCGGCCAATTTGTAGGGAAAATCAAGAGGAGCACGACGCAAATTGGAAGAGAAGCTCGGCCTTAGATCTCTTAGGGGGTTATCGCGCCTTACATTTTTTTTTATATGACCGATCTCAAAAGATTTCATCAGACAATAATATATGCCATATACGTAATAATTCGGTAAAATTTTAAGCTTATATAAAGCTGTTTAAATGGGGCAGAACTACCGATAAGCTTCTGATCTGAACAATCGGTTGTATATGGTATATGCTATATATACTACCGATCTTTAAAATTTGTTCAGACAACAATACATGCCATATATGGAAGCATGTGGGTATATTGGAAGTTGATATCTCATAAATTGAGAAAGATATGCAAAAAAAAACTTATTTTCTGAAAAATCGCCTGTACAGGGGATATATGCTATCCAGCTAGTTCCGACAAATGTTTAATCGGACACCTTAATATATACCGCTCACAAATTTTATGCAGATATCTCAAAAAATGAGGGACTAGTTTGATTTCAAGCAGACAGACGGACATGGCGTAATCGAACCAGATTATGAACCTGATCAATTCGGTATACTTATTGGTGGGTCTATCTCTACTCCTTTAAAGACTTACAATTTTAAATTGCTACCTAAATACACAAAAAAACTGAATCATTGGAAATTGTCAGTAATGCAGTGCAAAAGAAATTTTAAAAATTTTTTGAACATACTTTTTTTCAACCCATGGTATAAAAAAGAAGGTAGTTCAACTAAAAAATGTTTGACATATTTAGGGATTTTTAAGTTTCATAATGTTTGTTGTTTTGCTAAAAGCGTTGCCATACCGTTACTTTTCAAGACGAAATTGTGATTTTAAGGGTTGCAAATTTCTTTTCGAATGAAAACGCAATGGTCATCTGAGACAAAAATAACACTGGTCAACAGTGAACAAGTTTCCAGACTTTTTTTATTCGTTTTAAGTCAATTTAAGGGTGCTGATTACGAAAAAATGATTTGTTTCTTTGTAACAGCTCTAGTTTTTAATTTTCGTATAGGTGTCCAATTCTTACAAAAATGATAATTTTTACATACTTAACTTTAATGATTTGCCGCGTATCAGCACAAAAGTGCCTTTTATAAGACTTTCTTGCCTGTGGATCTTGTTCAAGATCCAGACAAAGACTGCAGCAGTAATCGGCCATCATATGCGTGCCCCATCTTCCTTGGTATCGCTCTTTTATAACACGGTACTGATGATTCGTTTTAGTGCAGAAGTGGTCGCTGAGCAGAAGGCAATGTCGGATAGGACCATTTGTTTTTGTTTGCCGAGTTTATTCCAGTAATGTTTACCACACAAAAATAGCAATCATCATGATGATTCGTAGCTTCCTGCTAAATCGTGGGTGTCTTGAATTTGAGAGCTGATTTTCTTCTATTCCATTGTCGCAGAGATACAACACAATTTTGGCACGCAGTTTTTGGCACCCACGGCTTCTCTTCATCGCAAATTTTCACTCCAAAGTAATTAAAATATCCTTTTTTAACAAAGTCCGTGATGACTTTAAGAAACTTTTTTAAGGTATATTCACCGCAAACAACACAGAAACTATCTGCATCATTCAAACAACGCCGTCTTTTTGTGGCCATTGTTAGAATAAGAATTAATTGTATTAATTTTAAAATAAAAGAAACGAAAAAATTTGGAGATGTTATAAGAAAACACAATAAATACTCTTAGTCAAAGCCAATATGAACGAACAGTAATTGAAAAGTGCAAAAGCGAAAGACGCAAACTTCAATTTCATTTTCATTTTAAACTATTTGTTTTTGTATTTGTTGTTTAATTTAATGAAAGTTTAAGAACAAAAACAAAATAATGTCGAGCACTTTCGCTGATCCCTTCTTATTGACATTGTAGGTTTTTTTTAATTTTCGTTAAATGCAAAAACCAATAGTTTAAAATGAAAGAAAAGCAAATAATAAATGAAGTAAGAAAAAATTTGAGGTTTGCTTTTGTAAATTGTTGCATTTTTTGTTTTTGCACTTTTCTACTCCTGTGGGATAAGTTTTCGGGTAGTAAAAAATATCTCGAAAACTAGAGCGGTTACAAAAAAAGTAAAATACTTTATGAAATCAGCACACAAAATTATATCTAATGTGATAAAAATTTCCTTGGAAAATCTTGAAAAGTGGAAATTTGTTCCGAAGTGTAATAATATGCTTTAGCATGATTCATGTGCATACATATCGATTGAGAATTCAGTAAAACATGCAATTTTATTAAAGATAGTGGGTACTGACTCATACATTGGTTAGTGAATCATATCTTTATGTTGTTCTAGCATGGCTCTATTATCATGCCTCTTCAGTGGATATTTCTCAAGGTAAGTTGAGAAAAAGTGTACCATGATTGTTTGGCGACCTTTTTAATATTACTTTTTTATTTGGTAAATAAAAACAGGGTGTTTATATTTTATGCCAATATATTTCGGTTATACATCGGTAATCGTCTTCAGGGCGAACACAACAACAAACATAAAAACATGTCATCATGGGCAGAAGTAGTACTCACATATACATACGCATATGGATACAAACAACAAATATACATGTACAATATTGGATGGTACCCAAGCATGAATTTCGAGAAGTTACTAGACCTTAGGAGAAATGGGTGGACGAGACAACAGAGAGTATAAAAGCAGCGAAAGCTGAGTAGTTCAGTAATCAGTTTTGATTTAATCACGCTATTGGTTGCAAAGTACAAGTGTTATTTTGAAGTATTTCAAAGTAGTCTAATAAAGACCATTCTGCATTATTGAATACTGGAGTTATTTATTCAACAATTTAGCGATGTGAACGTTAGTAGAAGGTGTAAAATAAGCGGAGTTTCACTATATTTGTTATAATTGCTGTCAGAAGAGGAATTGTTGAATAAATTCCGAATATTTTGTGTACAACAAGAAGTAAAGTATAGCATCCCAACTGGAATCACAGGAGACACGTATAACAACGAACATTGAAGCACAAGAAACGAGTATGTCAGAAATGTCGACACAGATTACATCCAAGATGGAAGCACAGGAGGTACGCATTTCACAAATGTCGCCGCGAATGTCATCTCAACTGGAGGAACAGAAATATGACGTCTCAGTTGTCTGACCAGTTGAAAGCACAAGAGACCCGCATATCTTCACAGCTGGAGGCACAGGAAGCAAGGGTATCATCAAAACTTGAATCACAGGATGCAAAAACAGCACAATTTCAGACAGAAGTCGATGATTTAAAATGTCGTATGGAGCAATTACAACTAAATCGCCCGGCTGTTCCAGCGAGCAATCCGAAGGTAAAAACTCCGTCTTTTGAAGGTTCTGTTCCTTTCCAGGTCTTTAAGCTACAGTTTGAAAAGACCGCAGCAGTGAACATTTGGAACGCTGAAGATAAAGTTGCAGCACTGTTCATGGTATTGAAAGGGCCTGCAGCTTAAATCTTACAGACTATTCCAGAGTACGAGGGGAACAGTTATGAAGCATTGATGGCCGCTGTCGAGAGACGTTACGGAAGCGAGCATCGGAAACAGGTATACCAAATTGCGTTGCAAACCGTTACCAAAAGGCTAATGAGACTTTGCAGGAATTTGCGTTTGATGTTGAAAGGTTGGCTCATTTGCAAATGCGGGCGCACTCGTGGAACACACTGAAAGGGTAAAGATTCAGAGCTTTATAAATAGCATACGGGACTTCGAAACAAAGCGAGCTACATATGCAAACCCAAAGCCAAAATTTGCAGAAACGGTATCACATGCATTGACTCAGAAAACTGCCTCACTATTGAGTAAACCAGCTTTCAAAGCACGCCGTGTGGAAGTAGAGAGGCGAGACTGGATGAACACAATATTGGAGGCGCTGAAAGGATCGCAAAAGCGGAGTAATAGAGTAATAATATGCTTCAAACGCGGGAAGCCTGGTCATATTGCACGTCATTGCAGCACCGGTCCTGGCAGCTCCAACTTGGCTGTCGTAAACGCAAAGCTGGAGGAGATAAGCAAGATCGAGTCAGATGTAAAGATCGAGAACTTGCCCCAGCTATTGAATGTCCTGTGATATCTATTTCGCAAATTGGAAGAAAATCGAGCAGTCTTACCTTCAAAGGAAATGTGGATGGCAAAGAACGTGTACTGCCTGTAGATACGGACGCATCTCATTACTCTCAGGAGAGTAAAGCCATTACCTGGAGCTAGGTTGCGTACGGTCACTGGCGAGTATAAGAGTCCAGGGAGAAGTGGTATTTGAAGTCTTAATTGGAAAGATAACGGTTCTACACAAATTCGTTGTGGCAGAGATTGTTGATGAAGTCATATTAGGAGTAGACTTCTTAGTTGACCATGACATCAGGATCGATATGCAGAGAAGGATTATGCGCTATAAGAACAAGGATTTGCCACTTAACTTCAGTTTTGAGAAAGGGTTTAGCAGTAAGCGAATGCTGGTGGATTAGATTCATCAGAGAGCACAAAAGCCAAAGAAAGTAAATCTGGTAAAGGTTGATGTAATGAATGGGCCATACAAGGCAAAATCAGGTATACCTGCGAGAGAAACCCTGGCATTGACAAACCCAAATGGACGCACTAAAAAGATGGAAATAATTTCCCAGAAAGAATGCAAGGGTGGTTTCAGGCCAGGGCGCACTACTGTTGTGAACCGCCAAGACGATACTGGTGATGCAAAGTCAATCCGTCAAGATTAAGCTCTGTGAAGTAGTTCATTGACCAAACAACAGGGTGTGAGGGAACGGCCCAGGATAATGAGTAGTAAGATGAAACACAGGTACGACAAGAACAATAATTCGGAAGGTTTCCGGGAGGGAGATTTGGTACTGTTATATAACCCTCACCGGCGGAAAAGTATTCCAACCAAATTTTAGTGCAGTTGGGAAGGCCCGCACAAAGTTGTGAAGAGGATCAGTGATACCATCTACCGCATACAAACCATTAGGAAACCACGAAACAGAAGGGTGGTTTATTTGGAGAGGCTAGCAGCGGTTAGATCGAGAGATACTCATACGTTTATTTTACATCCCTGCTGTCTAAGGAAGAGTACTAAACTGTTTATTTTTTGTTAAAAAGTGTGTTTATGCTTGAGCTGTATTAATAATATCTGTTTTGTAATTTATACGTAGGTCTGTCGGTGTATTCACTATATGTAACATTTCCAATGTATATCTCTTTTTCCATTGTTTCTCTTTTTGGAAAACTGAAGCGTCGTCGAAGTTCGGGGTATGTGCCTCCCTTGCACAGTGGGCCATGAGTGCTGTTTTGTGGTTATTTGTATGATTATATTGCTTAAATTCAGATTTGTGTTGTGCGAGACGTGTTTTCAATTTTGATTTCGTAGTGCTCACACATACTTATTACATAATTCTTTATCATTACCTCTGCAAGGTATTTTGCATATAAACACTATGTTTTTATTTATATGACCTGGAGCCAGTAAATAAAAATGTGCAAAAATGTACCTCTATAGTCAGCAGTGCGTGGTAAGTGTTTAGTTTGTTACGATTGTGGGACACCAAATCCATGTCAATGGTAATAAAATTAAAGAAAAAACTTTTTTAAAAATAAGCTTTTATTATTGGTTAATAAAATTAACTAAAAAGTAAAACAATAAATTGACTCTAAAGAAATATAACACTTTATAAGTTCATTGTAACCTTTAACGATAATTAGGCTTTTTCTTCTGCGACAAAAAAATTCTATATTGTACTTTATTATATATTTTTAACATTAAAACTTTACACCTAAATTATTAAATCCTACAGTTTATATCACAGTCCTAATTGTTCTAATAAAAAACGTGTTAAATTTTGGTGGTATAATTAAGAACATTTAGGATATCCTTTTCTTGCTATCGCAGTGTAACACGCTTTTATTAGAACAATTAGGGATTTAGGTGTAAATTTTTAATGTTAAAAATATATAATTATGTACAATATAGAATTTTTTTTGTCGCAGACGAAAAAGCCTAATTATCGTTAAAGGTTACAATGAGCTTATAAAGTGTTATATTTCTTTAGAGTCAATTTATTGTTTACTTTTTAGTTAATTTTGTTAACCAATAATAAAAGCTTATTTTTAAAAAAGTTTTTTCTTTAATTTTATTTTTTACTTTTTAGTTAATTTTATTAACCAATAATAAAAGCTTAATTTTAAAAGTTTTTTTTTCCTTCAATTTTGTTGTTCATTTTGTTCCCACGAGTATAGGACAAAAACGGTCCATCCCCGCAGAGGTCCATTGTAAAGGGATAAGGGCTTCAGTACAACAGGGTTCGCCCTGGTACCCTGAGACGCAACGTTAGCGATATGAAATTTTAATACACCCTCATATCATTCAGCCCTCGGCACGTGCTCACCTTGGCATTGGGTCATAAATACTAATAATAAATCAGAAAAAATCCTCATTCATAACCAACAAATTTTCTCTGTGGCAGAGATCGGCACCAAGTAACTTTTTTGATACTCTAATATATCCGCAGCAATTTGAGTATGAGTACGTATAAAACAACCAAGCGCAGCTAGCCTGATCTATTCGTTTACATACAAAAATTATTGTGTAAGTATAAGCTATGATGCATATGGATACAAGCTACAACGGTCTCTCACGAACTATTCTCGTGTTTGGTTTGTTTTCGTATGAAATTTTAATTGAAATACGAAGCAAAAGTTTGCTTCGAAGGGTGAATTTCAAAGCGCAACTGCTAGCTCAGCTAATCAGTTATCAGCTGAGTGAAAGAAATTGTGCTTTTGAGAAGATACGTTGAGCCAACTGTCGACAACCCATCGATAAAAACATTGAGTGAATGGAGAGGAAAATTTTTACTAATTTGCCGTAAAGTTGCAACTCTGCGTTCCAAGAAGTTATCACTAATCAACTTCGCCAGTAGTGTTGCTTTTGGAATGCGCCCTATGCTTTGTTAAACTCATTCAAATGAATTTGTATATATTTGTATACATGTTCATGTCTTCTTGCAACAACAAAATGTTAAATACATACATACATACATATGAATATACAGATTTTCGGGAAAACATATCGTATGTGTTTGTCAAAAGTAGCTTCACTTCGGATACCAGCATCTTCGGTTGTCAGATCTTTCGCGTTCAACGCTAACGCGGTGTCAGGATGAAAAAAGACTCTCAACCAAATTACTGATACGAATCGCTATGTTTGAACAACCCTGACTGAGTATGAGTACACGATTTTTTATATCATGATCCGAATATATTGGGGCATATTCATAATCGAAATAAAATGTGACTAAGTTAGTTGAAGCATTTTTGACAGAGAGCACATATAAAATTGTGTCAAACAGTGTTAACTAACTTAAAATCATATTTTATTGTGACTTTGGCTATGTCGCGTTCAGTTTACAACTACTCATTGCAGATCTCTGCTCTGTGGGTTAAATCTGTTTAAAAATAATAGCCTTGTATTTTTTTACACTTAAACGTCTATACGCTTGAACTTTATATATACTGCTATGCGTCAAACTTTAAATAGACCTCTGAAGTTGCTGCGCATAAAATGTGTACTACTAAATTTCAATACGCATTATACTCAGATGTAACTGAAATATGTGTTTTTGTTTCACCCTATACACTAATTCTATGTATTCTAAGTGTGTCCAGAATCCATCGCAACTGATTTAGCTATATGTTATACACAGGCATACAACAGAGGGTCGTGTCTCCGCTTTTCGGTACACCCTGTAGCTGTAGCTAGTTGTTTAACCACTGCCGCTAGATGGGTCTCCTAAGCATTATCTAAGCGAGGATAAGCGTTTTTTTTCTCACGCGCAAACATAAACGTATACGCGTGTATAAAAAGCGGCTAAATTCCAACTTTCGCTTAGCTAAAATCCATCGCCAAAAATCTGTAAAACAAAATCAAGTGCGCAGAAAAGTATGCAACACTTACCGATAACAGCCTAACCGCGTTAGCGTTCGTTGTATCACAGCATTTTTACACTTTGAAAATGACGGCTGTTGTTTGCAAGGTTGCATTCCTTTGATTCTTCGTTTTCACCATCTGGATTAACACAGTCACGAGCCTGGGCATTCGCGCAATTTTAGTGATGTAATTTGCATGGCGCCAACGCCAATGCGGTGCCAGATCAATGGTAGCTCATTGACGAAATGACTCCAAGCGAATTTTTGACGCTACTTAGAAGTGAGTGCGTAGTACATTTCACTTTCGCTATTGAGTGAAACGACTTTTGTGTGTCAGGCACGATTTTGGTGTTATTGGCGCAACTGGCAATGATGAAACTGAGCTGATTACGGTAGCGCCGGTAGTTCAGCTTTTGAATCAGAGGAAGAATTGATGACGCGTGCAAATTATTATGGCTTTGGTCGTGTAAATTAGTATGGTGTATTTGCGCAAAATAAATGCTGCGGACATAACAACCGGAGTCATTTTTGAGTTGTGTATTTTAGATTTAATGCACAATTAATATGGGTGTGTTTGAGCGGCCAAATAATAACAGTAGTATTGCTAAAGTGCTGCTAAGTTGATGGAATGTCGCTAATTTCCTAGCGATTATTAATAGATTGTCAATATTTCGTTCAACGGACGCGCGAAATTGCCACATCTGCTCAAATTTTCCGAGATTTTGCATTCTTGATATAACTTAAGCTGTTATGCCAATATTTTTCAGCCAGCTTTTTTCAAATAGGTAATTTTTCCAAAAGCAAAATAAATTACAGAAAAGATTACAGAGTCAAACAGCCTTAAAAATTCAGCTATGTTGGTTATACACAGAAATACAACAGAGGGTTGTGTCTCCGCTTTTCGCAAGCGTGAGATTCACCACGAGTGACACACGTGAATCTCCACGTCTAAGTCTCAAAATCCACGGTTAGGTACCGGCGGGATTGTATGGGACTTCGGCTGTTATGCCAAAGTAAACACAAATCTTAACCGATAACTCTGTTATCGATTAATTTATCGAATTCTCGAAAAGTAATATTGGATTGTCATCGGAGTTATACATGTGTGCAAAATTTCAGCTCAATCGGACACCGTGAAGTGTGTCAAATTTAACTTGCAAAATTCCATTGCATACAACAAAAGTGAAACTAAATAAAAGCTTATAATTAACATCGTCACAAATCTCAAAATTGTAAGTCCTTAAAGGAAAATAGATAGACCCACCATTAAGTATACCGAAATTATCAGGATGAAGAGCTTAGTTGATTTCTCTGTCTGTTTGTATGCAAACTAGTCCGTCAATTTTTAAGATATCTTGATAAAATTTGGTGAGCGGGTGTTTTTGGGTCTCCGATTAGACGTCTGTCGGAAACGGCCGGATCGGACCACTATAGCATATATACCCCATACAACCGATTTTTCATAAAGGCGATTTTTGTCATATCTTCCTTAATTTATCATACTGAAGCTTCAAACTTCATCATATGCTTTCGTATATTGCACATATTATTGTCTGAAAAAATGAATGAGATGGGTCGTATAAATAGCATATATCCCCCACAACCGATTGTTCAGATAAGATAAGCTTTTCATAATTACTGCCCCATTTTAACAGCTAGAGGCTTCAAATTTCATCAAATACTGACTTGTATAGCATATATTATTGTCTGAAGAAATTATAGAGATCGGTTGTATATATAGTATATATCTCACACAACCGATTGTTCAGAAAATAAACTTTTCGCAATTTCTGCCCTATTTTAACAGCTAGAAGCTTAAAATTTCACCAAATGCTTACGTCTATAGCATATATTTTTGTCTTAAAAAATCATAGAGATCGGTGATATATATAGTATATACCCGATAGAAACTGTAATTTCTGCTCCCTTTTTTAGAGCTAGAAGCATACAAATTCATCGAATACTTACGCTTACGTCATATATTGTTGAAATAATTGATTTATGGTCATAGTGTTTACATGCAAACCACAAAAATCGTGAAGCTTTGCATCCTCACACAAATTACTCACCTATTTTTTATTTATCTTAAAAATCGCTAAGGTATGTACATCTGTTCACTATATATTTCATATCTTATACGGTCGATTATTTGGATATTACGAATGGGATAAGGTTATTCCTCAGCCCCATTCATGAAAGGTCTGAAGTCTTCTAGCTGTTAAAATAGGGTAGAAGCTACGAAAAGCTTCTTAGCTCAACAATCGGTTGTATGGAATATATGATATATATATGACCGATCTGGCGGCCACCGTGGTGTGATGGTAGCGTGCTCCGCCTATCACACCGTATGCCCTGGGTTCAACTCCCGGGCAAAGCAAAATCAAAATTTTAGAAATAAGGTTTTTCAATTAGAAGAAAATTTTTCTAAGCGGGGTCGCCCCTCGGCAGTGTTTGGCAAGGGCTCCGGGTGTATTTCTGCCATGAAAAGCTCTCAGTGAAAACTCATCTGCATTGCAGATGCCGTTCGGAGTCGGCATAAAACATGTAGGTCCCGTCCGGCCAATTTGTAGGGAAAATCAAGAGGAGCACGACGCAAATTGGAAGAGAAGCTCGGCCTTAGATCTCTTAGGGGGTTATCGCGCCTTACATTTTTTTTTATATGACCGATCTCAAAAGATTTCATCAGACAATAATATATGCCATATATGTAATAATTCGGTAAAATTTTAAGCTTATATAAAGCTGTTTAAATGGGGCAGAACTACCGATAAGCTTCTGATCTGAACAATCGGTTGTATATGGTATATGCTATATATACTACCGATCTTTAAAATTTGTTCAGACAACAATACATGCCATATATGGAAGCATGTGGGTATATTGGAAGTTGATATCTCATAAATTGAGAAAGATATGCAAAAAAAAACTTATTTTCTGAAAAATCGCCTGTACAGGGGATATATGCTATCCAGCTAGTTCCGACAAATGTTTAATCGGACACCTTAATATATACCGCTCACAAATTTTATGCAGATATCTCAAAAAATGAGGGACTAGTTTGATTTCAAGCAGACAGACGGACATGGCGTAATCGAACCAGATTATGAACCTGATCAATTCGGTATACTTATTGGTGGGTCTATCTCTACTCCTTTAAAGACTTACAATTTTAAATTGCTACCTAAATACACAAAAAAACTGAATCATTGGAAATTGTCAGTAATGCAGTGCAAAAGAAATTTTAAAAATTTTTTGAACATACTTTTTTTCAACCCATGGTATAAAAAAGAAGGTAGTTCAACTAAAAAATGTTTGACATATTTAGGGATTTTTAAGTTTCATAATGTTTGTTGTTTTGCTAAAAGCGTTGCCATACCGTTACTTTTCAAGACGAAATTGTGATTTTAAGGGTTGCAAATTTCTTTTCGAATGAAAACGCAATGGTCATCTGAGACAAAAATAACACTGGTCAACAGTGAACAAGTTTCCAGACTTTTTTTATTCGTTTTAAGTCAATTTAAGGGTGCTGATTACGAAAAAATGATTTGTTTCTTTGTAACAGCTCTAGTTTTTAATTTTCGTATAGGTGTCCAATTCTTACAAAAATGATAATTTTTACATACTTAACTTTAATGATTTGCCGCGTATCAGCACAAAAGTGCCTTTTATAAGACTTTCTTGCCTGTGGATCTTGTTCAAGATCCAGACAAAGACTGCAGCAGTAATCGGCCATCATATGCGTGCCCCATCTTCCTTGGTATCGCTCTTTTATAACACGGTACTGATGATTCGTTTTAGTGCAGAAGTGGTCGCTGAGCAGAAGGCAATGTCGGATAGGACCATTTGTTTTTGTTTGCCGAGTTTATTCCAGTAATGTTTACCACACAAAAATAGCAATCATCATGATGATTCGTAGCTTCCTGCTAAATCGTGGGTGTCTTGAATTTGAGAGCTGATTTTCTTCTATTCCATTGTCGCAGAGATACAACACAATTTTGGCACGCAGTTTTTGGCACCCACGGCTTCTCTTCATCGCAAATTTTCACTCCAAAGTAATTAAAATATCCTTTTTTAACAAAGTCCGTGATGACTTTAAGAAACTTTTTTAAGGTATATTCACCGCAAACAACACAGAAACTATCTGCATCATTCAAACAACGCCGTCTTTTTGTGGCCATTGTTAGAATAAGAATTAATTGTATTAATTTTAAAATAAAAGAAACGAAAAAATTTGGAGATGTTATAAGAAAACACAATAAATACTCTTAGTCAAAGCCAATATGAACGAACAGTAATTGAAAAGTGCAAAAGCGAAAGACGCAAACTTCAATTTCATTTTCATTTTAAACTATTTGTTTTTGTATTTGTTGTTTAATTTAATGAAAGTTTAAGAACAAAAACAAAATAATGTCGAGCACTTTCGCTGATCCCTTCTTATTGACATTGTAGGTTTTTTTTAATTTTCGTTAAATGCAAAAACCAATAGTTTAAAATGAAAGAAAAGCAAATAATAAATGAAGTAAGAAAAAATTTGAGGTTTGCTTTTGTAAATTGTTGCATTTTTTGTTTTTGCACTTTTCTACTCCTGTGGGATAAGTTTTCGGGTAGTAAAAAATATCTCGAAAACTAGAGCGGTTACAAAAAAAGTAAAATACTTTATGAAATCAGCACACAAAATTATATCTAATGTGATAAAAATTTCCTTGGAAAATCTTGAAAAGTGGAAATTTGTTCCGAAGTGTAATAATATGCTTTAGCATGATTCATGTGCATACATATCGATTGAGAATTCAGTAAAACATGCAATTTTATTAAAGATAGTGGGTACTGACTCATACATTGGTTAGTGAATCATATCTTTATGTTGTTCTAGCATGGCTCTATTATCATGCCTCTTCAGTGGATATTTCTCAAGGTAAGTTGAGAAAAAGTGTACCATGATTGTTTGGCGACCTTTTTAATATTACTTTTTTATTTGGTAAATAAAAACAGGGTGTTTATATTTTATGCCAATATATTTCGGTTATACATCGGTAATCGTCTTCAGGGCGAACACAACAACAAACATAAAAACATGTCATCATGGGCAGAAGTAGTACTCACATATACATACGCATATGGATACAAACAACAAATATACATGTACAATATTGGATGGTACCCAAGCATGAATTTCGAGAAGTTACTAGACCTTAGGAGAAATGGGTGGACGAGACAACAGAGAGTATAAAAGCAGCGAAAGCTGAGTAGTTCAGTAATCAGTTTTGATTTAATCACGCTATTGGTTGCAAAGTACAAGTGTTATTTTGAAGTATTTCAAAGTAGTCTAATAAAGACCATTCTGCATTATTGAATACTGGAGTTATTTATTCAACAATTTAGCGATGTGAACGTTAGTAGAAGGTGTAAAATAAGCGGAGTTTCACTATATTTGTTATAATTGCTGTCAGAAGAGGAATTGTTGAATAAATTCCGAATATTTTGTGTACAACAAGAAGTAAAGTATAGCATCCCAACTGGAATCACAGGAGACACGTATAACAACGAACATTGAAGCACAAGAAACGAGTATGTCAGAAATGTCGACACAGATTACATCCAAGATGGAAGCACAGGAGGTACGCATTTCACAAATGTCGCCGCGAATGTCATCTCAACTGGAGGAACAGAAATATGACGTCTCAGTTGTCTGACCAGTTGAAAGCACAAGAGACCCGCATATCTTCACAGCTGGAGGCACAGGAAGCAAGGGTATCATCAAAACTTGAATCACAGGATGCAAAAACAGCACAATTTCAGACAGAAGTCGATGATTTAAAATGTCGTATGGAGCAATTACAACTAAATCGCCCGGCTGTTCCAGCGAGCAATCCGAAGGTAAAAACTCCGTCTTTTGAAGGTTCTGTTCCTTTCCAGGTCTTTAAGCTACAGTTTGAAAAGACCGCAGCAGTGAACATTTGGAACGCTGAAGATAAAGTTGCAGCACTGTTCATGGTATTGAAAGGGCCTGCAGCTTAAATCTTACAGACTATTCCAGAGTACGAGGGGAACAGTTATGAAGCATTGATGGCCGCTGTCGAGAGACGTTACGGAAGCGAGCATCGGAAACAGGTATACCAAATTGCGTTGCAAACCGTTACCAAAAGGCTAATGAGACTTTGCAGGAATTTGCGTTTGATGTTGAAAGGTTGGCTCATTTGCAAATGCGGGCGCACTCGTGGAACACACTGAAAGGGTAAAGATTCAGAGCTTTATAAATAGCATACGGGACTTCGAAACAAAGCGAGCTACATATGCAAACCCAAAGCCAAAATTTGCAGAAACGGTATCACATGCATTGACTCAGAAAACTGCCTCACTATTGAGTAAACCAGCTTTCAAAGCACGCCGTGTGGAAGTAGAGAGGCGAGACTGGATGAACACAATATTGGAGGCGCTGAAAGGATCGCAAAAGCGGAGTAATAGAGTAATAATATGCTTCAAACGCGGGAAGCCTGGTCATATTGCACGTCATTGCAGCACCGGTCCTGGCAGCTCCAACTTGGCTGTCGTAAACGCAAAGCTGGAGGAGATAAGCAAGATCGAGTCAGATGTAAAGATCGAGAACTTGCCCCAGCTATTGAATGTCCTGTGATATCTATTTCGCAAATTGGAAGAAAATCGAGCAGTCTTACCTTCAAAGGAAATGTGGATGGCAAAGAACGTGTACTGCCTGTAGATACGGATGCATCTCATTACTCTCAGGAGAGTAAAGCCATTACCTGGAGCTAGGTTGCGTACGGTCACTGGCGAGTATAAGAGTCCAGGGAGAAGTGGTATTTGAAGTCTTAATTGGAAAGATAACGGTTCTACACAAATTCGTTGTGGCAGAGATTGTTGATGAAGTCATATTAGGAGTAGACTTCTTAGTTGACCATGACATCAGGATCGATATGCAGAGAAGGATTATGCGCTATAAGAACAAGGATTTGCCACTTAACTTCAGTTTTGAGAAAGGGTTTAGCAGTAAGCGAATGCTGGTGGATTAGATTCATCAGAGAGCACAAAAGCCAAAGAAAGTAAATCTGGTAAAGGTTGATGTAATGAATGGGCCATACAAGGCAAAATCAGGTATACCTGCGAGAGAAACCCTGGCATTGACAAACCCAAATGGACGCACTAAAAAGATGGAAATAATTTCCCAGAAAGAATGCAAGGGTGGTTTCAAGCCAGGGCGCACTACTGTTGTGAACCGCCAAGACGATACTGGTGATGCAAAGTCAATCCGTCAAGATTAAGCTCTGTGAAGTAGTTCATTGACCAAACAACAGGGTGTGAGGGAACGGCCCAGGATAATGAGTAGTAAGATGAAACACAGGTACGACAAGAACAATAATTCGGAAGGTTTCCGGGAGGGAGATTTGGTACTGTTATATAACCCTCACCGGCGGAAAAGTATTCCAACCAAATTTTAGTGCAGTTGGGAAGGCACAAAGTTGTGAAGAGGATCAGTGATACCATCTACCGCATACAAACCATTAGGAAACCACGAAACAGAAGGGTGGTTTATTTGGAGAGGCTAGCAGCGGTTAGATCGAGAGATACTCATACGTTTATTTTACATCCCTGCTGTCTAAGGAAGAGTACTAAACTGTTTATTTTTTGTTAAAAAGTGTGTTTATGCTTGAGCTGTATTAATAATATCTGTTTTGTAATTTATACGTAGGTCTGTCGGTGTATTCACTATATGTAACATTTCCAATGTATATCTCTTTTTCCATTGTTTCTCTTTTTGGAAAACTGAAGCGTCGTCGAAGTTCGGGGTATGTGCCTCCCTTGCACAGTGGGCCATGAGTGCTGTTTTGTGGTTATTTGTATGATTATATTGCTTAAATTCAGATTTGTGTTGTGCGAGACGTGTTTTCAATTTTGATTTCGTAGTGCTCACACATACTTATTACATAATTCTTTATCATTACCTCTGCAAGGTATTTTGCATATAAACACTATGTTTTTATTTATATGACCTGGAGCCAGTAAATAAAAATGTGCAAAAATGTACCTCTATAGTCAGCAGTGCGTGGTAAGTGTTTAGTTTGTTACGATTGTGGGACACCAAATCCATGTCAATGGTAATAAAATTAAAGAAAAAACTTTTTTAAAAATAAGCTTTTATTATTGGTTAATAAAATTAACTAAAAAGTAAAACAATAAATTGACTCTAAAGAAATATAACACTTTATAAGTTCATTGTAACCTTTAACGATAATTAGGCTTTTTCTTCTGCGACAAAAAAATTCTATATTGTACTTTATTATATATTTTTAACATTAAAACTTTACACCTAAATTATTAAATCCTACAGTTTATATCACAGTCCTAATTGTTCTAATAAAAAACGTGTTAAATTTTGGTGGTATAATTAAGAACATTTAGGATATCCTTTTCTTGCTATCGCAGTGTAACACGCTTTTATTAGAACAATTAGGGATTTAGGTGTAAATTTTTAATGTTAAAAATATATAATTATGTACAATATAGAATTTTTTTTTGTCGCAGACGAAAAAGCCTAATTATCGTTAAAGGTTACAATGAGCTTATAAAGTGTTATATTTCTTTAGAGTCAATTTATTGTTTACTTTTTAGTTAATTTTGTTAACCAATAATAAAAGCTTATTTTTAAAAAAGTTTTTTCTTTAATTTTATTTTTTACTTTTTAGTTAATTTTATTAACCAATAATAAAAGCTTAATTTTAAAAGTTTTTTTTTCCTTCAATTTTGTTGTTCATTTTGTTCCCACGAGTATAGGACAAAAACGGTCCATCCCCGCAGAGGTCCATTGTAAAGGGATAAGGGCTTCAGTACAACAGGGTTCGCCCTGGTACCCTGAGACGCAACGTTAGCGATATGAAATTTTAATACACCCTCATATCATTCAGCCCTCGGCACGTGCTCACCTTGGCATTGGGTCATAAATACTAATAATAAATCAGAAAAAATCCTCATTCATAACCAACAAATTTTCTCTGTGGCAGAGATCGGCACCAAGTAACTTTTTTGATACTCTAATATATCCGCAGCAATTTGAGTATGAGTACGTATAAAACAACCAAGCGCAGCTAGCCTGATCTATTCGTTTACATACAAAAATTATTGTGTAAGTATAAGCTATGATGCATATGGATACAAGCTACAACGGTCTCTCACGAACTATTCTCGTGTTTGGTTTGTTTTCGTATGAAATTTTAATTGAAATACGAAGCAAAAGTTTGCTTCGAAGGGTGAATTTCAAAGCGCAACTGCTAGCTCAGCTAATCAGTTATCAGCTGAGTGAAAGAAATTGTGCTTTTGAGAAGATACGTTGAGCCAACTGTCGACAACCCATCGATAAAAACATTGAGTGAATGGAGAGGAAAATTTTTACTAATTTGCCGTAAAGTTGCAACTCTGCGTTCCAAGAAGTTATCACTAATCAACTTCGCCAGTAGTGTTGCTTTTGGAATGCGCCCTATGCTTTGTTAAACTCATTCAAATGAATTTGTATATATTTGTATACATGTTCATGTCTTCTTGCAACAACAAAATGTTAAATACATACATACATACATATGAATATACAGATTTTCGGGAAAACATATCGTATGTGTTTGTCAAAAGTAGCTTCACTTCGGATACCAGCATCTTCGGTTGTCAGATCTTTCGCGTTCAACGCTAACGCGGTGTCAGGATGAAAAAAGACTCTCAACCAAATTACTGATACGAATCGCTATATTTGAACAACCCTGACTGAGTATGAGTACACGATTTTTTATATCATGATGCGAATATATTGGGGCATATTCATAATCGAAATAAAATGTGACTAAGTTAGTTGAAGCATTTTTGACAGAGAGCACATATAAAATTGTGACAAACAGTGTTAGCTAACTTAAAATCATATTTTATTGCGACTTTGCCTATGTCGCGTTCAGTTTACAACTACTCATTGTAATCTCTGCTCTGTGGGTTAAATCTGTTTTAAAATAATAGCCGTGTATTTTTTTTACACTTAAATGTCTATACGCTTGAACTTTATATGGACTGCTAAGCGTCAAACTTTAAATAGACCTCTGAAGTTCCTGCGCATAAAATGTGTACTACTAAATTTCAATACGCATTATACTCAGATGTAACTGAAATATGTGTTTTTGTTTCACCCTATACACTATTTCTATGTATTCTATGTGTATCCAGAATTCATCGCAACTGATTTAGCTATATGTTAAACACAGGCATACAACAGAGGGTCGTGTCTCCGCTTTTCGGTACACCCTGTAGCTGTAGCTAGTTGTTTAACCACTGCCGCTAGATGGGTCTCCTAAGCATTATCTAAGCGAGGATAGGCGTTTTTTTCACGCACAAACGTAAACGTATACGTGTGTATAAAAAGCGGCTAATATTCCAACTTTCGCTTAGCTAAAATTCCATCGCCAAAAATCTGTAAAACAAAATCAAGTGCGCAGAAAAGTATGCAACACTTACCGATAACAGCCTAACCGCGTTAGCGTTCGTTGTATCACAGAATTTTTATACTTTGAAAATGACGGCTGTTGTTTGCAAGGTTGCATTCCTTTGATTCTTCGTTTTCACCATCTGGATTAACAAAGTCATGAGCCTGGGCATTCGCGCAATTTTAGTGATGTAATTTGCATGGCGCCAGCGCAAATGCGGTGCCAGATTAATGGTAGCTCATTGACGAAATGACTCCAAGCGAATTTTTGACGCTACTTAGTAGTGAGTGCGTAGTACATTTCACTTACGCTATTGAGTGAAACGACTTTTGTGTGTAAGGCACGAGTTTGGTGTTATTGGCGCAACTGGCAATGATGACACTGAGCTGATGACGGTAGCGCTGGTAGTTCAGCTTTTGAATCAGAGAAAGAATTGATGACCCGCGAAAATTATTATGGCTTTGGTCGTGTAAATTATTATGGTGCATTTGCACCAAATAAATGCTGCGGACATAACAACCGGAGTCATTTTTGAGTTGTATATTTTAGATTTAATGCACAATTAATATGGGTGTGTTTGAGCGGCCAAATAATAACAGTAGTATTGCTAAAGTGCTGCTAAGTTGATGGAATGTCGCTAATTTCCTAGCGATGATTAATAGATTGTCAATATTTCGTTCAACGGACTCGCGAAATTGCCACATCTGCTCAAATTTTCAAAGATTTTGCATTCTTGATTTAACTTAAGCTGTTATGCCAATATTTTTCAGCCAGCTTTTTTCAAATAGGTAATTTTTCCAAAAGCAAAATAAATTACAGAAAAGATTACAGAGTCAAATAGCCTTAAAAATTCAGCTATGTTGGTTATACACAGAAATACAACAGAGGGTTGTGTCTCCGCTTTTCGCAATCGTGAGATTCACCACGTGTGACACACGTGATTCTCCACGTCTAAGTTTCAAAATCCACGATTAGGTACCGGCGGGTTTGTATGGGACTTAGGCTGTTATGCCAAAGTAAACACAAATCTTTACCGATAACTCTGTTATCGATTAATTTATCGAATTCTCGCAAAGTAATATTGCATTGTCATCGGAGTTATACATGTGTGCAAAATTTCAGCTCAATCGGACACCGGGAAGTGTATCAAATTTAACTTGCAAGATTCCATTACATACAACAAAAGTGAAACTAAATAAAAGCTTATAATAACAAGTAAGGACGGGACTGTCTTCGGCTATGCCGAAGACTTCATACCTTTCATGAATGGGGCTGAACAATAATCTTATCCCGTTCGTAATCTCCGAATAATCGGATGTATAAGATAAGAAATATCTAGTGAATAGATCTACATACCTAAACGATTTTTAAGATAAATATAAAATAAAAAATAGGTAGGTACTTTGTGTGAGGATGCAAAGTTTCAGGTTTTTTGTGGTCTGCGTGTAAAAACGATGACTACGAAACACGTATTTCAACAATATATGACGTAAACGTAACTATTTGATGAAATGTTATGAATTTTGAAGCTTCTGGCCGTAAAAAAGGGGCAAAAAAATACAGATTATATGGGGTATATAATATATGTACCACCGATCTCTTTGATTTTTTCAGACAACAATATATGCTATATACGTGAATTTGGTGAAATTTGAAGCTTCTAGCTATTAAAACGGGGCAGAAATTGCGCAAAGTTTCTTATCTGAACAAACGGTTGTATGAGATATATACTATATATACCACCGATCTCAATGAATTTTTCAGACAACAATCACCCCTATTCTGCATTTCGATTACGTTCCCTTTCTCCGCTCCGCTTTAATCAAAGTTTGGTATTCTGCATTACGACGGAATCGTAAAGGGAAGAGGAAGAGCAAATGATTTTTCGAAATCATCTGTTGGTACGGAATGTGTGAACATTGGAACAAAATAAATTAAAGCAAATTTGTAAAAAACACTGAAAAACGTTTATATTTTATTATCCACGCCATTTTGTACAAAAAAAAGCAATAGAATATATTGCCGCAGTGTTATATTTTTTTGAGTGAAGTGCTTTCATAATTGTAAGTGTGTTTTTGTCGTTCTTTTGGCCAATTCCCTGCCGTGGCCACCAAGTTTTGTTAAAACGGATTCCTGCACGAATATAGTTGACATTTTCTGGATTTTAAGGATGCTAATTTCATTGCACTGGCCTAAAATACTTTATAAAGGTTTATTTATTCCTTCCGCAAGGATTGTTTACGTTTTCGCTTCACCTTCCTCTACGCCGGCAGCTTGCATTGGCATATAACTGGACCCAACGAACAGACACAAATTATAGCTGTCTATTATAATGGAATCAATAGCGGCGGAATATTTGTGGAGTTGGAAAGCAACGCATACGAAAATGGCCAGACGATAATGGAAAGGCAAATATTGCGACATTTGTGTAATCCATTGGAGATGAGTGATGAATTGTAAGAAATTGAACTTAAAAGTGGTAAAGTTCAAAGACTTATTTTCTTATTTAGGTTCAAAAAAAACTCTCGACTTAACAAGGATGCTTTCAAGTATGTGTTAGACACTTTTGCGGGGCAAATACGTCCAAGGACTTCGACATCGACATGTAGTTTTTGACCTGGAAACATATAAAAAACAATCATCATCAAGCCTTCTACGTTTCTTAACAAGTTTTACTTACATTTTTGTTAAAATTCTGTTATAAATTAATAAAAAAATAAAAAGAAAATATTTTTCCGCCAACTAATTTGCAACTTAGAAAAACGGAACTACGATCGAAATGCAGAATACAAAAAATCGAACGATTCGAAGTTGGATCGAAAGGGATTGGAACACAGAATACCAAAATTGGCAAATCGAAAAAATTCCAATCCAAGTCGAAATGCAGAATAGGGCTGAATATATACTATACACGTAAGCATTTGGTGAAATTTGAAGCTTCTAGCTGTTAAAATGGGGCCGAAATCGCAAAAAAAAAAAATATATATATATATGCTATATATATATACTATATATACCATCATATATATATTATATATATCACCGATCTCTATGATTTTTTGACACAACAATATATACTATATACGTACGCAATCGGTGAAATTTGAAGTTTATAGCTGTTAAAATGGGGTAGAAATTGCGCAAAGTTTCTTATCAGAACAAGCGGTTGTATGAGATTATATATACCACCGGTCTCTATGATTTTTTCAGACAACAATATATGCTATACACGTAAACATTTGGTGAAATTTGAACATATCTAAACGATTTTTAAGATAAATATAAAATAAAAAATAGGTAGGTACTTTGTGTGAGGATGCAAAGCTTCACGTTTTTTGTGGACTGAATGTAAAAAATATGACTACGAGTCACGTATTTCAAAAATATATGAAGTAAACGTAACTATTTGATGAAATTTGATGAATTTTGAAGCTTCTATCCGTAAAAAGGGGCAAAAATGACAGTTTATATGAAGTATATAATATATATACCACCGATCTCTATGATTTTTTCAGACAGCAATATATGCTATATACGTAAGCATTTGGTGAAATTTGAAGGTTCTAGCTGTTAAACGGGGCAGAAATTGCGCAAAGTTTCTTATCTGAACAATCGGTTGTATGAGATACATATTACGTATACCACCGATCTCAATGATTTTTTCAGACATCAATATATGCTATACACGAAAGCATTTGGTGAAATTTGAAGCTTCTATCTGTTAAAATGGGGCCGAAATCGCAAAAAAAAAATATATATATACTATATATACCGTCATATATATATTATATATATCACCGATCTCTATGATTTTTTGACACAACAATATATACTATATACGTAAGCAATCGGTGAAATTTGAAGCTTATAGCTGTTAAAATGGGGTAGAAATTGCGAAAAGTTTCTTATCTGAACGATCGGTTGTATGAGATATATACTATATATACAACCGATCTTTATGATTTTTTCAGATAACAATACATGACATATACGTAAGCGTTTGGTGAAATTTGAAGCTTCTAGCTGTTAAAATGATGCTAAAATTGCGAAAATATATATATATATATACTATATATACCACCATATATATACTATATATACCACCGATCTGTATGATTTTTTCAGACAACAATATATGCTATATACGTAAGCATTCGTTGAGATTTGAAGCCTATAGCTTTTAAAATAGGGCAGTAATTACGAAAAGTTTCTTATCTGAACAATCGGTTGTGAGGGATATATACTATATATACGACCGATCTCATAATTTTTTCCAGTCAACAATATGTGCAATATACGAAAGTATATGGTGAAGTTTGAAGCTTCAATCTGTTAAATTGAGTAAGATATTACAAAAATCCTCTTTTTCTGAAAAATCGGTTGTATGGAGGATATATGCTATAGTGGTCCGATCCGTCCGGTTCTGACAAATGTCTAATCGGACACCCAAATACACCCGCTTACCAAATTTTATCAAGATATCTCAAAAATTGAGGGACTAGTTTGCATACAAACAGACAGACGGACAGACGGACATGGCTAAATCAACTCAGCTCTTCAACCTGATTATTTCGGTATACTTAATGGTGGGTCTATCTATTTTCCTTTAAGGACTTACAATTTTGGGTTTCGTGACGAAATTAATATACCATTTCATTTTCATGAAAGTTATAAAAAGGGCACCCTGGTACAACGGGCATAAGAACTCTCACAACTAGTGGCTTACCTTCTGATTGTTTTTTTACTAAAAGGGACTGTGAGTACCCTAATTCTATTAGTGCTATACAATAAAATAATTTAAAAAAAATTTTAAGTTAAACGGTTTTATTGAAAACAATACTTACATGAAGTAATAATAATACTGAAAGCTAGAAAATAGTTAGGTAGGTCCTATGTACTAGTCATCACACTCAGGCTTCACTTCGGATATCAGCATCTTCGGTTGTCAGATCTTTCGCGTTCAACGCTAACGAGGTGAAAAAAGACTCTCAACCAAATGACTGGTTCGAATCGCTATATTTGAACAACCCTGACTGAGTATGAGTACACGATTTTTTATATCATGATCCGAATATATTGGGGCATATTCATAATCGAAATAAAATGTGACTAAGTTAGTTGAGGCATTTTTGACAGAGAGCACATATAAAATTGTGACAAACAGTGTTAACTAACTTAAAATCATATTTTATTGCGACTTTGCCTATGTCGCGTTCAGTTTACAACTACTCTGTGGGTTAAATCTGTTTTAAAATAATAGCGGTGTATTTTTTTTACACTTAAACGTCTATACGCTTGAACTTTATATGGAGTGCTAAGCGTCAAACTTTAAATAGACCTCTGAAGTTGCTGCGCATAAAATGTGTACTACTAAATTTCAATACGCATTATACTCAGATGTAACTGAAATATGTGTTTTTGTTTCACCCTATACACTAATTCTATGTATTCTATGTGTGTCCAGAATTCATCGCAACTGATTTAGCTATATGTTATACACAGGCATACAACAGAGGGTCGTGTCTCCGCTTTTCGGTACACCCTGTAGCTGTAGCTAGTTGTTTAACCACTCCCGCTAGATGGGTCTCCTAAGCATTATCTAAGCGAGGATAGGCGTTTTTTTTCACGCACAAACGTAAGCGTATACGCGTGTATAAAAAGCGGCTAATATTCCAACTTTCGCTTAGCTAAAATTCCATCGCCAAAGATCTGTAAAACAAAATCAAGTGCGCAGAAAAGTATGCAACACTTACCGATAACAGCCTAACCGCGTTAGCGTTCGTTGTATCACAGAATTTTTATACTTTGAAAATGACGGCTGTTGTTTGCAAGGTTGCATTCCTTTGATTCTTCGTTTTCACCATCTGGATTAACAAATTCATGAGCCTGGGCATTCGCGCAATTTTAGTGATGTAATTTGCATCGCGCCAGCGCAAATGCGGTGCCAGATCAATGGTAGCTCATTGACGAAATGACTCCAAGCGAATTTTTGACGCTACTTAGTAGTGAGTGCGTAGTACATTTCACTTGCGCTATTGAGTGAAACGACTTTTGTGTGTAAGGCACGAGTTTGGTGTTATTGGCGCAACTGGCAATGATGACACTGAGCTGATGACGGTAGCGCTGGTAGTTCAGCTTTTGAATCAGAGAAAGAATTGATGACCCGTGAAAATTATTATGGCTTTGGTCGTGTAAATTATTATGGTGCATTTGCACCAAATAAATGCTGCGGACATAACAACCGGAGTCATTTTTGAGTTGTATATTTTAGATTTAATGCACAATTAATATGGGTGTGTTTGAGCGGCCAAATAATAACAGTAGTATTGCTAAAGTGCTGCTAAGTTGATGGAATGTCGCTAATTTCCTAGCGATGATTAATAGATTGTCAATATTTCGTTCAACGGACGCGCGAAATTGTCACATCTGCTCAAATTTTCCAAGATTTTGCATTCTTGATTTAACTTAAGCTGTTATGCCAATATTTTTCAGCCAGCTTTTTTCAAATAGGTAATTTTTCCGAAAGCAAAATATGCAAGCTATGTTGGTTATACACAGAAATACAACAGAGAGTTTTTTCTCCGCTTTTCGCAATCGTGAGATTCACCACGTGTGACACACGTGATTCTCCACGTCTAAGTTTCCAAATCCACGATTAGGTACCGGCGGGTTTGTATGGGACTTAGGCTGTTATGCCAAAGTAAACACAAATCTTTACCGATAACTCTGTTATCGATTAATTTATCGAATTCTCGCAAAGTAATATTGCATTGTCATCGGAGTTATACATGTGTGCAAAATTTCAGCTCAATCGGACACCGGGAAGTGTATCAAATTTAACTTGCAAGATTCCATTACATACAACACAAGTGAAACTAAATAAAAGCTTATAATAACAAGTAAGGACGGGACTGTCTTCGGCTATGCCGAAGACTTCATACCTTTCATGAATGGGGCTGAACAATAATCTTATCCCGTTCGTAATCTCCGAATAATCGGATGTATAAGATAAGAAATATCTAGTGAACAGATCTACATACCTAAACGATTTTTAAGATAAATATAAAATAAAAAATAGGTAGGTACTTTGTGTGAGGATGCAAAGTTTCAGGTTTTTTGTGGTCTGCGTGTAAAAACGATGACTACGAAACACGTATTTCAACAATATATGACGTAAACGTAACTATTTGATGAAATGTTATGAATTTTGAAGCTTCTGGCCGTAAAAAAGGGGCAAAAAAATACAGATTATATGGGGTATATAATATATGTACCACCGATCTCTTTGATTTTTTCAGACAACAATATATGCTATATACGTAAGCATTTGGTGAAATTTGAAGCTTCTAGCTATTAAAACGGGGCAGAAATTGCGCAAAGTTTCTTATCTGAACAAACGGTTGTATGAGATATATACTATATATACCACCGATCTCAATGAATTTTTCAGACAACAATATATACTATACACGTAAGCATTTGGTGAAATTTTAACATATCTAAACGATTTTTAAGATAAATATAAAATAAAAAATAGGTAGGTACTTTGTGTGAGGATGCAAAGCTTCACGTTTTTTGTGGACTGAATGTAAAAACTATGACTACGAGTCACGTATTTCAAAAATATATGAAGTAAACGTAACTATTTGATGAAATTTGATGAATTTTGAAGCTTCTATCCGTAAAAAAGGGGCAAAAATTACAGTTTATATGAAGTATATAATATATATACCACCGATCTCTATGATTTTTTCAAACAACAATATATGCTATATACGTAAGCATTTGGTGAAATTTGAAGGTTCTAGCTGTTAAAACGGGGCAGAAATTGCGCAAAGTTTCTTATCTGAACAATCGGTTGTATGAGATACATATTACGTATACCACCGATCTCAATGATTTTTTCAGACATCAATATATGCTATACACGTAAGCATTTGGTGAAATTTGAAGCTTCTAGCTGTTAAAATGGGGCCGAAATCGCAAAAAAAAAAATATATATATATTATATATACCGTCATATATATATTATATATATCACCGATCTCTATGATTTTTTGACACAACAATATATACTATATACGTAAGCAATCGGTGAAATTTGAAGCTTATAGCTGTTAAAATGGGGTAGAAATTGCGAAAAGTTTCTTATCTGAACGATCGGTTGTATGAGATATATACTATATATACAACCGATCTCTATGATTTTTTCAGATAACAATATATGCCATATACGTAAGCGTTTGGTGAAATTTGAAGCTTCTAGCTGTTAAAATGATGCTAAAATTGCGAAAATATATATATATATACTATATATATATACTATATATACCACCATATATATACTATATATACCACCGATCTGTATGATTTTTTCAGACAACAATATATGCTATATACGTAAGCATTTGTTGAAATTTGAAGCCTCTAGCTTTTAAAATAGGGCAGTAATTACGAAAAGTTTCTTATCTGAACAATCGGTTGTGAGGGATATATACTATATATACGACCGATCTCATAAATTTTTCCAGTCAACAATATGTGCAATATACGAAAGTATATGGTGAAGTTTGAAGCTTCAATCTGTTAAATTGACTAAGATATTACAAAAATCCACTTTTTCTGAAAAATCGGTTGTATGGAGGATATATGCTATAGTGGTCCGATCCGTCCGGTTCTGACAAATGTCTAATCGGACACCCAAATACACCCGCTTACCAAATTTTATCAAGATATCTCAAAAATTGAGGGACTAGTTTGCATACAAACAGACAGACGGACAGACGGACAGACGGACATGGCTAAATCAACTCAGCTCATCAACCTGATTATTTCGGTATACTTAATGGTGGGTCTATCTATTTTCCTTTAAGGACTTACAATTTTGGGTTTCGTAACGAAATTAATATACCATTTCATTTTCATGAAAGTTATAAAAAGGGCACCCTGGTACAACGGGCATAAGAACTCTCACAACTAGTGGCTTACCTGCTGAAAGTTTTTTTACTAAAAGGGACTGTGAGTACCCTAATTCTATTATTGCTATACAATAAAATAATTTAAAAAAAATTTTAAGTTAAACGGTTTTATTGAAAACAATACTTACATGAAATAATAATAATACTGAAAGCTAGAAAATAGTTAGGTAGGTCCTATGTACTAGTCATCACACTCAGGCCCGACGAGAGAGGGGGTGGGGGATTCCCCCAGGCTCGTGGTTTCTGAGGGGCTCGCGATTTAGAGGTACTAAGGCATTTTTTTTATAATTCAGTAGGGTCCTATTATAGTGAAGTGTGAAAAATAATTAGAAAAATCCTTTTCCTTAAAATTTAAGAATACATAAATATTTCATTTGGCAGCTGGGTCAAAACCATTCAGATTCCCCATGCGATTCGACTATTGATAATGATTTTTTGCCTGGGCCTTCGAACAGTGAAGAGACAATAAAAACATCAAACAAAAATATATGTTTACATGAATCTGAACTCGTATAGGTTCGTAGTGACACTGATGAAGGCTCATCTTCAAAAAGTCTTCCGACAATACCACCAACTCTGTATTAAAGGCCAAATTATTTAAACGACTTTGACATCGGTACCGTGAATAATGAGTTTTTGCGATCTGAAGAAGTCAACGAAATAATTCGTAGAGGTCATCAAAAGTGTCCTGTTATTTTTCCACGTGATCGTCATGACGAGGCATTTCCTACCTCTTTGTTAAACAGAATCTTGCCAAATGGAAAGAAAGTGGAGCCTGACTGGTTGGTATGGAATTCCAGTAGCAATGCATTTTATTGCCAACCATGTCGTCTGTAAAGCACCAATATTTTAAATCGACCTAAAATATGTTGTCTTGGCGGATATTCGAAATTGCAGGTGAGAAGAAGCTATACGATAAACTGCCAGCATACGAAAATACTCAAGATCACATTAAATGTTATATTCAATGGCGATCTTTACAAAATCGAATTCAAAAGGAGGCTAGAATTGATACACTTATCAATGAACAGCTAATCACTGAAACGCAAAAGTGGAAAGAAATTTTATATATATAGGATTTTGGACACTAATTTATTTTTGGGCGAAAGACGCCTAGCTTTCAGAGGCGAAAGTATATATGTACATATGTATCTTCGTGAACGAAACAATGGAAATTTTTTAGGCATCTTAGAACTCATAAGCCATTATGATCCGATACATAGAAATCATTTGAGGAAAGATAGGATTTCACAACAGCAGCCCAAACTTTTACAAGTGCAATATCTTTCCCAGATATTCAGAACGAGTTAATAGAAATTTGTGCAAAACACGTGAGGAAAACTATATAAGATAAACGCAAGAAAGCCAAGTATTTTGCCGTTATCGTTGATGCTACGTCTGATGCTAGTCACTTTGAACAGACTACGTTCATTTTGCGCTACCTCCATTTCAATTCGTAACAAATTTTACAATTAAAGAACGTTTTTTGGCTTTCGTGAATTGTAACCAAAAAGCTGGTCAGGAAATCGCTGATTTAATTTGCCATACTCTAGGTAAACATGAAATCCCATTAAAAGATTACTCGCCTTGTGCAAGCCACAGTCTGAATTTATGTGGTGTTGATGCTGCAGAATGTTGTACGGCTGCAATTACTTTCTTCGGAGTTGTACAAAAATGATTTACTGTTTTCAGCAGCAGTCCACAACAATGGGACATCCTCAAAACAATGTACCGAGCTCTCTTCACAGTCTTTCAGACACTAGGTGATCGGCTAGAATTGAGGCAATCAGACCATTCGCAAACCATGTTCCATGATTAACACAAGCACTAAACGCATTACTTAAGCTAAATTTCACTGCACAAGCATACGGAGATATTACCGGCATTCTCAATTACATCAACAAGTTTGAATGTATCTTGCTAGCCCCAATTTGTTTCAAAATACTGACTACCATTAATGAAAGAAATGTCGTACCCCATGCTAGAGACGCCACCATAGATGTTGAGGTCCGACACCTGGTTCCTCCCATAGATTCAGAAAACGAAAATTCGGAAGCACATTTTTTCAGAAAACATTACGTTAGGTTAGGTTGAACTGGCCGGTCCATGAGGACATCACATAGACTGAATAAGTCCGTAGTGTTACCAGAAGCTTGCTTTAACGACCAAACTGATAGGATTTTATCAAAAACCAAGATCTATATTATAAAATAACTCTGTCCTCTTGGCAAATACTGGAAGCTTCCATTACTCCTAATAGCTGGAGTCTTAGCCTGGCAAGCGCAGGGCAAGAGCACAGAACGTGCTCGATCGTTTCCTCCTCCAGCCCGCACTTCCTACATCTGCTATCACTGACCAAGCCTAATTTAAAGGCATGTGGCGCCAGAAGGAAGTGTCCAGTCAAAATACCCGTCATGAGTCTACAGTCCTCTCTTTTTTATGATAGAAGCAACTTTGTTAGTCTAAGGTTGTAAGACCTGCACATTTCAGAAAACATTAGTCAGAACCCTTTTTTCAGAAAGCCAAAACTCAGAAGTCAAAATTCAGAAATCAATACTCAGAAGTAAAATTCAGAAGTCAAATTTGAGAAGTCAAAATTAAGAAGTCAAATTTCAGAAAGTAATCAGACAGCAAAAAAACATTAAATTTTGCGTAAAATTTTATGTTTTTTTGCTGTCTGATTACTTTCTGAATTTTGACTTCTGAAATTTTTTCAGCCTGGAACACAGCAACGTCGAAAGAAGGAGTTATTCAATCGAATTATGGAATATATATAATATAATCAAATTGGGTAAAGTCCGTATAAATAATTATATCGAAAGGTGGCACAACGTGATTCGAAGTGCGTTTGGGACATAATAAATAAAATAAAAAACAAACATGCCATAACAGAACCAAACTGCAGCAATTTTCAGCTGGAGGCAAGCCATATCGGAAACGCAAGATAAAATATAAAGATTTGAAAGAGATAAACGCGAAAAGATTTAGTTAATTACATGTTTGCTATTGCACACACTTAAAATTTTAGATTTTACTACTTTTTCTTTATACGTAATTCCTTCCAAATAAATGAACGTTTCTTAATTTTGAGAAAAATCTAATGTTTTTTCTGTCGTCTGATTACTTTCCGAATTTTGACTTCTGAATTTTGCCTTCTGAAGTTTGCCTTCTGAAATTTCACTACTGAATTTTCACTTCTGAAATTTGACTTCTGCATCTTGACTTTTGAAATTTGATTTCTGAAATTTTACTTCTGAGTTTTGACCTCTGAATTTTGTCTTTCTGAAAAAAGGGTTCTGACCATATATTTAATACTCCTATATTGCTACAAAAGGCTAGGTACATTCCCAGACTTCAGAGTGCTGATATATTGCTGTTTAAACGTTTTTGTTTTTGTATTCAATAAACGAATGTACCTAAATTTAAATTTTTTGTTGTCCCACTTATGCTGCAACAATCACACCAATTTTATAGGCTGTCTTGTTTTGATTTCGAATTCAAAACACATTGCGAACATTTTCTATTAGCAATATAGGAGTATTACATATATGCTTCTGACTAATGTTTTCTGAAAAAATGTTGAAATGTTGTTGGTGAATTTTTGTTTTCTGAATTTATGGGGGGCAGCCCGACATCTAGACGCCTTATTAGATGATTTAAAGTTGATCAGGAACCAATGGGAAACAATTTTAAACGAATGCAAAGTTATTTAATTGAACATCTCGCCAAAGTTTCCGGACATTCGAAAGAGAAACCCCAAAAGACGTTTTGAAGATAATAGAAATGAGATGATTGCGGATGATCCAGAGTCTGATTTTAAAAACCAATCTTGGTGATCGTTGATTCGGTAATCACTGGCATTACTGGACGATTTGCAGCTATGAGAAATTTGAACGAAACGTTTTCCTTTTTGGGGCAATTTAAGACAAGAATGAAACTACGGTTCGGGCGAGCGCAGCAAAATTTGTCGAAAAATACAAGTCGGACGGTTCTCAAAGCTTAGAATGCGAAAAAATTCACTTGAAAAGCCCAGGCCTCCTGGGTCTAGTGTTGACCCACGGAGGCAAAACGAAGCAGCGGCAGTCCGCCAGCCTGTCTCCGAAAACCCGGCAACAAGGCAACCATCTCATGGGAACCCCAATGTCAGGAAAGGGAACAACGAAGGACGAGGACGAACGGCTGTAGAAGCCGTAATATAGCTTAACAATAAGGCAAGGAAGGTGGCTAGACGTGGCCGCAAAGACCATAAATAGTGTCTCCCCTCCCTTTCAAAGCCCAAAAGCAAAGACGTCTGAAATGCCTTCAGGTGAACCTTCACCACGCCAAGGCAGCCTCAGACGTCCTAATTAAACAATTTGCAGAAGAAGGTCTGGGAATATCCTTCATCCAGGAGCCCTGGATTCAACACGGTGCCGTAAATGGCCTGAACAGTACTGATTGTAAGTTAATTTATGCCACCAGTTCTCTCCCAAGAGCGCCGATGCTTTTAAGCGACAAACAAATTTTTCTTCCACTTTTACAGTTTATGACGGCTGATCTCGTAGCAGTTTGGGCTAAAATTCCAACCCCAAGAGCCGAACAAGAGGCAATCTTGGCCTCTGCCTACTTTCTGGGGGAGAAAGAAACGGCCCCAACAACCGAAACAATAGCCCTCAAAAAATACTGTCAGCAGAGTGGCACAGCATGGATCCTCTGCTGTGACGCAAATTCCCATCATACAACATGGGGTAGTACGAACATCAACAACATGGGTGAGTACTTCCTTGAGTTTATCAGTAGTAATAATATAAGCATTATCAATCGGGGCAATGAACCCATCTTTGTAAATGCTATTAGAGGGGAAGTTTTAGATCTTACTCTGTGCAGCCATAATATGGCCAGCACCGTTACTAACTGGCATGTTTCAGGAGAGGAATCAATGTCGGACCACAAACACATTGTATTCGACACTGGCCCTTTCCAGAACACAGCCAGCTTTTAGAAATCCCAGGAAAACGAACTGGGAGCTTTTCCGTTTTATTATTGAGGAAGCTGGTAACAGCTTATAGCGACCTGTAACCACCGTGCAGGAACTTGAGAAGGAAGCTGAACAGCTCCACTCAGACATTAAAACAGCTTTCAATGAGAGTTGCCCCCAAGGAATAATACGTACACAACGTGATGTGCCTTTGTGGAACAAAAAGCTTTGGCAGCCAAGATGTCAGGCTAGGAAGCTGTTCAATAAAGCGAGAGCTACGGGCTATTGGGATTCATACAAAGTAGCTCTAATATCTTATAATTAAGAACTTAGGAAATCTAAAAGGCCTACCTGAAGAGAACACTGTGAAAAGGTTAATGATATTCCAGCAGCGGTTTGACTACAAAAAGCCCTTTCTAGTGATCACAGAAATGTAATTGGCACGTTGAAAAAAAAACAGATGGGAGCTACACCACGCGGCCGGAAGAGACGAGCAAATTATTACTCGAAACACACTTTCCTGACTGCACAGCAGGCTATCAATCACCACCTATAATGGCAGATGTGCCAACCATCAGTGGTAATGAAAAAAGCTTAGCAACATAACTCACCACAGTGAAGCGCGTGCAATGGGCTCTGTCTAGTTTCAGCCCATTCAAGTCACTAGGTTCCTATAGGGTCTACCCTTGTCTATTACAGCAAGGGATAAAGCATATAGCCCCAGTCCTTCCCACTTTATATAAGGCATCACTAGTGCTATCCATAGTCTCACGGTAAAAATCGAAAAGGCTCTAGAGTCAAAAAATATAGCCCTCTGCGCTTATATTAATACGATGTGTGCTGTCTATGTTAAAGACTAGAAAAATTCATTTGGAACTGGGAGGGACAACTGAATCAATTGCGGCCACAAGAGGCTGCCCACAAGGAGGTGTGCTCTCCCCTCTCCTGTGGACCTTGGTCATTGATGACCTCCTTCAGTTAAAGAAAACCAAGGGATTTGATACACAAGGATATGCAGATGGCCTAGTTATTTGCATCACAGGGATGCACGAAGATACAATATCAGATGGCATGCAACAAGCCCTTTGCACGTGGTGCAAATTTGTATTTAAAAAGAGAACTGATCGGAATATACAATTAAGATAAACTAATGATTTTGATAAGATAGTGTGGCACTGCCCACTTATGATAAAAAGTTTTATCTAAGTAATCACGTAATCAATAACTACCAAAATCGATAGAAGTTTTGTTTCTTTTAATTGGAAATACTTTTATAAAACTCAAATGTCCGTTTTTGGTGCCACAATAACAAGGTGCTTCAAAATTCATCGTAAAATTTTACATATTTTTTTTTTAATTTACAAGTCAAATATGTATTTTATTAATAACCAAAAGTTATTGAAAGTAGTTCAATGAAATTTTATTTGAGCTAAAGATTAAACACCAACGAATTTTGGAAAAAGGGAGTGCCACTGCCCATTTATGCTAAAAAGTTTGATCTTAGTAACCGCTTTACCAATTTGTACCAAACTCGATAGACGTATTGATTTCTATAAAAATTTAATACTCGTTTGAAGGCGAAATGCCTAAGCTTTAAAATAAATTTCGTTTTGTCTAACTCGTGATACTTTGCAGGTGTTCATACATCTATATCTTTTGTAGTCCTTGTTCTTAGATTCGTCAGCTTCTTCAGAAAATTCTCCTAATGGTAAGCACTGGTACTCTTTTAAATCTTTTCCATGTGCTAAAATTTTATGTACCGTTGGTGTAAGTTTCTTCTCAGGATACTTTTGATGCAGCAGCTCTGTAGTTTTAGATGCATAGGTATTTGGGTCCATTAACTGGTTCATGGCAGTTTAAAATATTAAATATTTAAAATTACTCCCAATCTTTTCACAATATCTCTATTAACTTCTGTTATGTGAGCAGTCACTTCATCGTTTTCAAAAAATCTTCTTGAGGAGTTACCATCATTTGTATTTCCGTATCAACTCTAAGGCCAATCTCTTTATAGAATGCATCCGGGATTATTTTTTTTCTCCTGTTTTGTTTCTCCTTACATGTTGTATTGTCGCCGAAAACTTCTCCTTGTTGTGGTAGTGTATAAGCCAGCTTCAAAACAAATTCCATACATCTTATCCTAGCATGCAAAGGAGATATTCCATACTCATAATTTAGTTCGTCAGTTATTGAATCATCACGATTTTACAAGTCCTTTTGGCTCTTCTTACAAATTGGAAATTTCATTTTAGATATCGTATTTGTTATTAAGTTCAAAAATTTTCCATCGACCATTGTTAGAAGAAACACATGTTTTGTTGTAATGACCTTCCCCTCTTCAATTTCAATTATTGTTGGTTCTTATTTATCAATTTGATTTTTTATATCACTTACTGTAGCTTTTATGAGTTCCGAAGACTCCTTCACGTATTTAGATAATATCGGGCGGCACAATATAGTTGATGACGGACGTGGATTTTTCCAATATCCTTTTAGTCATAATGGAACATTAGAAGCCATAAACATATTACTATCTGTAGTTGCTTCATCGTCTACATTTATTCTTTGTTTATATGCGCTTTGTCCTGATGATCCATCACAGCCCCACTTAGTTATCAATGCTAGCTCCTTTGGCAGTGATTTAAACTTTTCTTCAGTAAAACTTTGAAGGAGTCGTGTAGACGTATGTTTCATTAGGTTTTGTAGCTCATTTCAGCTGATACTTCGCTTATTTTAGGATTTAGAGGAACTGCTTCTTTCTTGGCTTGAGTAATTTTTTTGTATCCAGGTAAAATATCGGCATTACGTTCCAATAATGACTTACGCAATATAATATATTTTTTCTTCGCTAAACCGATATCTATAAACAGCGTCAAAGCTTTGTAACGAAGCTTTTTCGTTGCCCCGTTGCTTCTTTGATATTTGCTGGGGTATACTCGCCGTGCCCAGGGTTCGTTTACAATAAATTTGTATTAAAGGGGCACCTTGCAAATCGATTTAATATAAAAAACTTCACTCTCTTTATTGGTTCTAAATTCTATAATATAAAATAAAACGTGTTTGTATACTTCATTTTCAATTTCACTTGGATTATCTTGCGGTATCCTTGATTGCGGTGGCGGGCCTTAGCGGTCCGGCCGTATTCCGTTAGCTGGGTCCCGTTAGTATGTGGCGTCGGTGCCTTGACGCGCCTTATGACGGCGTCTCTCTCTGCTGCGGTGCTCTGTCGCGCCTTACGTCGGCGTCTACTTGTATTGCTGAGGCGATGCTCTGTCGCCGTGTTCCGTTACACGGGTCCCGTTAGTATGTGGCGTCGGTGCCTTGACGCGCCTTACGTCGGCGTTTACTTGTATTACTCTGCTGCGCCTTGCGTCGGCGTCTATTTGTATTGCTGGTTGCTGGGTGCCGGGTGTCACCTGTCGCGGTTGCGCGTTACTGTGGCGGAGCCTTTGGTCTTTGGGGGTGATGCGTAGAGAAGGTCAACCGCAATCACCATTCCACGACTCGCTCCTATGAAGTGGATTCCTATTGCATAGAGAAGGTCAACTGCAATAGGGATATACTTCGCTAGTAGCTCTGGGCACGACCACAGCTCCGTGCTGACTGACTGCTGCCGCGCTCTGCGCTGGTTTACGTGCGTTGCCGCTCTGTTGCGGCCTCTGCCGGCGTACTTCTACTGACGGAGGTGAGCGGGTGTCACCTGTCGCGGTTGCGCGTTACTGTGGCGGGGCCTTTGGTCTTTGGGGGTGATGCGTAGAGAAGGTCAACCGCAATCACCATTCCACGACTCGCTCCTATGAAGTGGATTCCTATTGCATAGAGAAGGTCAACTGCAATAGGGATATACTTCGCTAGTAGCTCTGGTCACGACCACAGCTCCGTGCTGACTGACTGCTGTGCTGCTGTGTCGCTCCTTTTATGGCTGTTGTGTTTGGTGTTGCTAGCTCAAATGGTTGCGTTGCCATGGTCACCGTGTTGCTGTTGAATGTTGCGGGCGCTCGTTGTGTTGCTGCGACTGGTTGGTTGATCGTGTTGCTAGAGCCTTTTGTGGCCACTTGTTGTGTTAATGTCGTGTCAAATATGTTGTGGGGTCGTTTTGTGTGGGCCAAATTAATGAGGATTTATTTGGTCCTCACACTCCTCCCCCCACTTCAGAAATTTAGCCCTCGGTGCCCAGTATTCGTAGGCGGGCCCTGCCTTTTACCACCGTGGCGGTGTATTCCCGTGTGCGAAATCTTACGCGGGAGCGTCCTTTGCCTTCGGCGATGCGTCGGAAAATGTCTCGCACGCTTTCTGCAATTTTCGCGAATTGGTTTAGCGTTGGTCCATCCGCGTCGTGGGCCTCGATTATCACCTCTTGGTGGCCTGCTGTTGTTTGTTGTGGCTCTGTTTCGGCGTCTGTTGCTACCGGTTCAGTGTTGTCTTCCGGGATTGGTTGTTTGACTGTGTAAGGATTGTATGTGGTGGTTGTGGTTTGCGTAGTCTTCGTGGACTCTCGACCGTCCCGTAGAAATCGGTTCAACATTTCCGTGCGCTTCTGGCTCGCCATTTCCTCGGTGAACGGCTGTCTGCACAGTCCGGGTACTCCTTCTCCGCTCCCTGTGTATCGTAATACCCTCTCCATGTTCTCGGCTACGTATACGCCACAGTCGTTGTTGTTGCATTGTTGAAGGACCTCGAGTACTAGCTCCTGGGCCTTAAACCCGTCATACCCATACCGCTGTACATAGTCCCACCGAAGGAAATCCACCCAAGCCTGTGTTGCGTGCGGAACTTTGGCCCTGTGCATCGAGTCCGCTATCCATACGTACCGCTCCTGCCAGCATTCCGTGTCAGTGATGTGGTGTGTGACTGCTGCATTCGCCAGGCCGAGTAGGTACCAGTGTTTGGCTACGTTGTGGGGCGCAAGGATCACGCTCTTGCCAAACAGGTCGACAGGTCCGGACCCAGCGGTGTATGCGTCGGTAATTTTCCTCCGTGTTCCTCTTCTGGGCCAGCTGCCAGATCACGAAAGGGCTGAGAGTCGTATTGTGTTGTCCGTGTTGCTCTTCCAGTCCCTTTGCCCAAGCGTCAATGACGGTATCGGTTAGCCATCTAGAACCCTTGAGGGCGTTGAGGTCAGTCGCGTAGAGTATTATGCCGCCTGGTCCTGCCGGGAATATTGTTTTGGTCATTTCCCTCTCTGGTGGGGCTGTGTCCTCATTCGAGGAGAGCTCAATGATCGCTTGCTGTTGTTGTTCCGGTGGGCCTGTGTCCTTGCCAGAGGAGAGCTCGATGGCTACCGGCAACTGCCCTGCCTCCACGTCTATCCTACCCAGTGTGGCTGTTAGTGGTGATGTGCTGGTCTTGTTGTGGGCCTTGGCCGCGACTTCCTCCCATTTAGATATGCGCGTGGTGCGTGTCACGAGTTCCGTTGCCCGTCTGGCTGCCTCCGCCGCGCGTCTGATGTTGGTGTTGGCATAAGCTGCGGCTGCGGCTGACTCGGTGTTCGTGGTGTTGGTGTAGGTGTCTGCAGTGTTTGGTGATGTAATGGTGCGTGCGACGTCAGCGTACGTGTTTGCGTGTGTAGTTGCACGCATGTTGTTGACGTCGCCGCCTGTGGTGTTCGGTGGTGTGATGATACGTGCGACGTCAGCGTACATGTTTTCGTGCTTAGTTGCACGCGTGTTGCTGACGTCGGCGCCAGTAGCGCTTGGTGGTGTAACGTTGCGTGCGACGTTAGCGTACGTGTTTGTGCGTATGGTTCCACGCGTGTTGCTGACGTCGGCGCCGGTAGCTCCTTCCAGCAGTTCTACCCTGGGGCGCTTTGCTTCCTCCTCCTCGTAATGCTGGCGCATACGCTTGACGCTGTTGTTTAGTTTGGCGTTATGGCTCTCCATCTTAGGTTGTTGGTTTTTTTTTTTTTTTTTTTTTTTTGGAAAAGAAGCAAACGAACATTTTGTCACCTCGGTGGTTTGCGATAGAATGACCGGTGCTTGCTTATCCTCCCATCCTTGATATTAATTAGATTATTTTCCCTGAATTTATTTTAATTTCACGCGATGGTCTCTGCTGCATGATATGGCTTTAGCTCCCCAATATTGACCGTTTTCTCCTTCCCGCCGTTGGTTTTTCGTACTTTGAGTATCACTGGTGATACATATCCTAGGATCTGGTAGGGTTCGTCATATTTGGGGGCCAACTTTGCCGCGAAATTTTCGCCGGCCTTGGAGAGATGGTGTTCCTTTGCGAGCACTAGTTCGCCGACTACGGGGGTCCATTTTCTCCGCCGTAAATTGTAGTGCCGTGCTTGATCTGCCGCCGCTCGTTCCATGTTCTGCCTCACTATTCTGAATGCCTCTTGCATTCTGTCAGATTTCTCTTCTGCCGTTGTGGTAGCTGTGCTCGTCCCCAGGTTGACCTCGTCAAACAATGCCCCTGGTAGTCGCGGTTTCCGTCCTTGTACGAGGAAGGCTGGACTGTATCCTGTGGACGCGGTCACACTGGTGTTGATGGCCAGCTCGATTTCTGGGAGACGGTCGTCCCATCTGTTGTGCTGTGATCTGGTGAGTTGTGCTATGATTCTCTTGATTGTCCTGTTCGCCCGTTCCGTCGGGTTTTCTTGCAGGGTGTAGGGCGCCGTGAATTGTTGTCGTATCCCCATTTCCCTGAGGTAACGCTGCCACATTGTGCTGGTGAACTGGACGCCGTTGTCCGATATCAGTATCTTGGGAGCACCAAATCTTGCGATGATGCGTTCTCTGAACGCACGGCGTAGGCCTTCTGCTGTCGCACGCCTCATGGGGACCAGCTCCACCCATTTGCTGAAGCGGTCGAAAAATACTAGTAGTATCGTGTTCCCGTGTGTGGATCGTGGGAGTGGTCCAACGAAATCGACGCATACCGTGGCGAATGGTTCTTGGGCCACTTGTGTGAGCATCTTCCCGGCCGGCTTTTGTTGTGTTTCTTTGTACTTCTGGCAAGACTCGCACTGTCGTACGTATCGACTGATGTCCCGAAACATGCCGGGCCAGTAGTACCGGTTGGCAATCCGCGCTACTGTCCGGCGGATGCCCATGTGTTCAGCGCTTGGTATATTGTGATTTTCTTCTAATACTCGTTGTCGCAGTGGTGTGGGTACACAAAGTTTCCAAGGTACCGCTTCCTCATTTTGTGACCGGCAGGGAATATGGCGGTACAGTTGTCCATCTTGTGTCATGTAGTCAGAATATTTCTCGGGGTTAGTGCGCACTTCATTCACGCGCTTGTGCCACTACTTGCATGGTCGCTCTGTTGTCGTTGCCAGTCGTAGGGTCTCCAGTGGCTGTCGTGATAGTGCATCCGCTACCAGGTTCAGCTTTCCTTTCCTGTACTCTATGTCGAAGGTGTGCTGCTGAAGTTCCAAGGCCCATCGTGCTATACGGCCGGAGGGGCTTTCGATGGATTTTAGCCACTTTAGAGACATATGGTCCGTGATTACCCTGAATCGGTACCCTTCCAAGTATGGCCTCATCTTGCGTATTCCCCAGACGATCGCGAGGCATTCCTTCTCGGTAGGCGAGTAGTTGGTTTTCGCCTTGTTGAGTTTCCTGCTGGCGTAGGCGATCACGTGTTCCCCGCCTTCCAAATCCTGTGTCAATACGGCGCCTAGCCCGAAATTGCTTGCGTCCGTTTGCAAGGTGAAGGTCTTGGTGAAGTCCGGACAGGCAAGTATCGGTGCTTCCGTTAGGTTTTGTTTTAAGACCTCGAAGGCTTCCTGTTGTTCGGCTCCCCACTTCCAGTGTTTGCCCTTTTTCAGCAGGGTTGTGAGTGGCTGGCTGATCGTCGCGAAGTCGGGCACGAATCGTCGGTACCAAGATGCTATACCGAGATATTGACGCACCTCTTTCGCGTTCGTTGGTGGTTTCAGGTCTTTGTTGGTTGCAACTTTCTCGGGGTCGGTGTGAATTCCCCTGTCGCTTACTACGTGTCCTAGGTATCGAATTTCTTTCTTGAAAAACTCGCATTTCTCCGGATTTATTCTGAGGTTGGCGCGCTGTAGTCGTAGAATCACTTCTTTCAGGTTGCGAATGTGCTCCTCCAAGGTGGATCCTATGATGATTATGTCATCGAGGTAAGCGAAAGCGTAGGGTTCCATCCCCGGTCCAATAACCTGATCTAGTGCTCTTTGAAACGTTGCAGGTGCGGAGTGTAGGCCGAACGGCATAACGCGCCACTGGAATAACCCGCGTCCCGGTACCGTGAAAGCTGTGTAGGGACGGCTGTGGGGCTCCAGTGGTATTTGCCAGTAGCCATTTTTCAAATCCAAACTGCTGATATACTTCGCCCATCGTAGCTTGTCCAATATATGTTGTATTCTGGGTAAGGGGTACGTATCGGGTACGGATCGGGCGTTAAGCTGCCGATAGTCCACGCATAACCTCCACTTCCCGTTTTTCTTCTTGGCTAGTACGATTGGTGCGCTGTGTGGGCTACAGGATGCTCGATGCATCCTTTCTGAAGTAATTCGTCAATTTCGTTGTTGATGATGGTCTGCATAGCTGGGTTGCGTGGGAAGTAACATTGCTTGATAGGACGGTCGTCCGTCAGGATAATCCTGTGCTCGGCTATTGTCGTCACCCCATTCATGCTCTCAAATTTTCGGAGTTCTTCTGCCAGAAAACTGAGCACTCGTTCCGCCTCGTCCTCATCGTAGGCCCCATTGATCCTGTTGATCCTATCATCTATGTTATTGCTGTTCTCACCTGGTGGCGATAGCTCCTCCGTGATCTGCGTCAGCTCGGCTGATGGCAATGTATGCTGTATGACTGGCCTGGATAGATAGGTGACCTCCTCCGCAGGATATGGTGGCTCCCATGCTCCCTAGTGTATCTAGGCCCAGTATTATGTCGTCGATTGCTCCGGGCGTGACGTGTAAAACCGTGCGGTGTGACGCTTCTCTGAGGCGTACCTCAGTCCTTATGGCGTCGAAGATTGTGGTGCTAGTCCCGTTTGCCATCGTTATTTTGATGGCCACTCTCACCATTTCTCCGCTCCCAGAGTTTACCACACGTTCTGCAAGGCTGCTCGAAACGAAACTTCTCGACGCCCCTGTATCGATGACTGCCTCGGCTGATTCCGCGCCGAGCCTGGCTACGGCGTAAAGGCGGCCGTGCTCTTGGTACATGGTTACTGCCGATTCGGCGCTGGGTTCCTTGGGCTCACTGCGCCTTGTTCTTTGTGAAGCCCTCTGTCGTTTCCCTGACGTCGACGGCAGCATTCGATTGTGCGTATATCACTGCGGCCACACTCCCAGCAAAAAATTGTCCGTGGGTTTCGGCATCTATACGCGTAGTGTCCTTGTTCACCACATCTCCTACATACGTTGTTGGGGTCGAACCCCTGATTGCCTGGAGGCGAGTGGTGCGGTATGTTCGGTGGTTGTGGCGGTGATGGGGTTACAGGTTGCGGTGACGGGGTTACAGGTTGCGGTGGTGGAACCAAAGTTGTGTCGCCTACGACGTGTCGCGTAACTTCGCGGCGATATCCCTCTGATGGTCGTCGATAGCCCTCATGTATGCTCTCGAATTCCTCAGCAAGGGTTAAGAGTTCTGCGAGATTGCTGAAATCCCTCCGCCGGATATAAAGTAGGTAATCGGGGTGGCTGTTACGGAAGAATCGTTCCAGCCGCTGTTCGCTGGTGTACCCTGCGTGTCTCATCAAGCTCTGTATAGCTAGCACGTAATCCTTGTACTTTTCCTTGTTATGCTGCCTTCCGCACTTGGTCGATGATGGGTGCGAACACAACGGTCGGTGCTTGAGTTACCTGAGACGTATAATTTATGGCTGATGCCCTTGTCCCTGATGGTAAGTACGGTTGCGCGCGTTGCGTATTCCGTGGAGGAAATTCCAGTGGGTTCTGCTGTGGTTGACCCCCGGTCGTGGTTCCTTCTGCGGCCGGAGGGATTGGTGTCTGGGGGGTGCCGTTGGCTGGTACTGCTATTCCTGATGATAAGTTCTTTTGTGGGGGTGCTATGTTCCTGGGAGGAAACGCGAACTGGTCTCGCTCTGCTGGTCTATCTGTGTTGTTCATGGTTTCCCCTCCGTTTGACGGAATCGGTGTCTTAACCTCATTTAAGTTACTCGTGTCTGTAGTTCCCTTATAAGCGGCTTCTATGGATAAAAATTTTTCCTGTATTTTCGCGTCAACATTTGCTTTCGAAGCCAGAGCTGCTATGCGCTTTCGGATCTCCTGGGTGGTGCCTGTGTGCTCAATACCCAACTCCTGTTCGATGGATATCAGCTGCTCCTTTGAAATGTTGTCTAACCACGTGGTATCAATCTGGTCGGCCATTTTACGGTTAGGTTTCTAGTCAGGAATGTTCCTTCTGACGTTGTACGATTTTCGCCATTTTCGGGCGCCAATTGTAACGAAGCTTTTTCGTTGCCCCGTTGCTTCTTTGATATTTGCTGGGGTATACTCGCCGTGCCCAGGGTTCGTTTACAATAAATTTGTATTAAAGGGGCACCTTGCAAATCGATTTAATATAAAAAACTTCACTCTCTTTATTGGTTCTAAATTCTATAATATAAAATAAAACGTGTTTGTATACTTCATTTTCAATTTCACTTGGATTATCTTGCGGTATCCTTGATTGCGGTGGCGGGCCTTAGCGGTCCGGCCGTATTCCGTTAGCTGGGTCCCGTTAGTATGTGGTGTCGGTGCCTTGACGCGCCTTGTGACGGCGTCTCTATCTGCTGCGGTGCTCTGTCGCGCCTTACGTCGGCGTCTACTTGTATTGCTGAGGCGATGCTCTGTCGCCGTGTTCCGTTAGACGGGTCCCGTTAGTATTTGGCGTCGGTGCCTTGACGCGCCTTATGTCGGCGTTTACTTGTATTACTCTGCTGCGCCTTGCGTCGGCGTCTATTTGTATTGCTGGTTGCTGGGTGATTCTCTGCCACGCCTTGCGTCGGCGTCTACTCGTATTTGCTGGGCGATACTCTGTCGCGCCCTACGTCGGCGTTTACTTGTATTGCTGGGGCGATACTCTGTCGCGCCCTACGTCGGCGCTTACTTGTATTACTCTGTCGGTGTACCTCTGCTGCGCTCTGCAGCCGCGCTTGGCGCTGGCTTACCCTGGCTGCGCTATGCGTCGCCGCGTTGACGTGACTTCTGTCGGCGTACCTCTGCTGCCGTGGTTCGCGCTGGCTTACCCTGGTTACGTTGTGCATCGGCGGACCTCTGCTGCGCTTTGCTGCCGCGCTCTGCGCAGGTTTACGTGCGTTGCCGCTCTGTTGCGGCCTCTGCCGGCGTACTTCTACTGACGGAGGTGAGCGGGTGTCACCTGTCGCGGTTGCGCGTTACTGTGGCGGGGCCTTTGGTCTTTGGGGGTGATGCGTAGATAAGGTCAACCGCAATCACCATTCCACGACTCGCTCCTATGAAGCGGATTCCTATTGCATAGAGAAGGTCAACTGCAATAGGAATATACTTCGCTAGTAGCTCTGGTCACGACCACAGCTCCGTGCTGACTGACTGCTGCCGCGCTCTGCACTGGTTTACGTGCGTTGCCGCTCTGTTGCGGCCTCTGCCGGCGTACTTCTACTGACGGAGGTGAGCGGGTGTCACCTGTCGCGGTTGCGCGTTACTGTGGCGGGGCCTTTGTTCTTTGGGGGTGGTGCGTAGAGAAGGTCAATCGCAATCACCATTCCACGACTCGCTCCTATGAAGTGGATTCCTATTGCATAGAGAAGGTCAACTGCAATAGGGATATACTTCGCTAGTAGCTCTGGTCACGACCACAGCTCCGTGCTGACTGACTGCTGCCGCGCTCTGCGCTGGTTTACGTGCGTTGCCGCTCTGTTGCGGCCTCTGGCGGCGTACTTCTACTGACGGAGGTGAGCGGGTGTCACCTGTCGCGGTTGCGCGTTACTGTGGCGGGGCCTTTGGTCTTTGGGGGTGATGCGTAGAGAAGGTCAACCGCAATCACCATTCCACGACTCGCTCCTATGAAGTGGATTCCTATTGCATAGAGAAGGTCAACTGCAATAGGGATATACTTCGCTAGTAGCTCTGGTCACGACCACAGCTCCGTGCTGACTGACTTCTGTGCTGCTGTGTCGCTCCTTTTATGGCTGTTGTGTTTGGTGTTGCTAGCTCAAATGGTTGCGTTGCCATGGTCACCGTGTTGCTGTTGAATGTTGCGAGCGCTCGTTGTGTTGCTGCGACTGGTTGGTTGATCGTGTTGCTAGAGCCTTTTGTGGCCACTTGTTGTGTTAATGTCGTGTCAAATATGTTGTGGGGTCGTTTTGTGTGGGCCAAATTAATGAGGATTTATTTGGTCCTCACAGCTTCTTCGGGAATGTATTTCCTAGGTAGCGCATTTGGTGGTGTGGGAATGCTGTTTTTGATACTCATCAGTCGCACTGGACTTGCTACCGCAACTGCTTCTGTCATATGAGACTTCACGTTTTCTTCGTCTTTTTTATAATTAATAGCCAGTGCTTCTGAAAGATGAGTCGTGGCCATAGCTTTTGTGGTATCAGACAGCGTCCTTTTCCTTGTGTAAGTAGGACACTCTTCTATGGGTTTTGTTGGTCTCCCCCTAGTTGGATTGGTTGACGTGCTAGGCGTTTCTTCGTCCAAAAAAGTTTTGTCAGCTAGCCACTTTTCATGCTTACTTAGAAATTTTGAATTGTTACGATAGACGTCCTTCCATTTTCTTTCTATCGTAATGTATTGTAAACCAATTTTTTCTTCCAGGCCTTCCTTTTCTTTAATGCTTGTTTCACTCGCTAATTCTCTCATAATAGCCTCAACGAAGTCCCGTCTTGACTTTGTAGATTTAAACACCGCAAATAGTTTCCAGTTTTCTAGATACATACATATTAGAATTGGCTTCGAGTGTGTCTGACTAAATGTTAATCTGTGAACTATATTTAAAAATACTATTCATTTTATTTAAGTAAACAGAACACTTAGTTCCTTAATCTCCAAAAGACGAATAATAATTTGCATTGTATTATGGATAGCTTTATATACCTACTCAAATTATTAAAATGAATTTCAGGTATATAATTCGTAACTAAAAAAATGTATGTTGTTAACAAGTTCCAATAACAAAAACGACCTTACGGCCGTACTGAATTATATATACCTGCTCCGACGCGTATTTATGCCCAAGGTGGTTTAACTTTATTTGATGTTAAAAGTGAAGTTGCAGCTGGACGCAGGTAGACTTTATGAATTTAGGTAACTGAAGGTATATCCGCCAACTTTTAACAAAAAAAAAAAACAATTTTTTTTTTGGTTCAATCCTAAATGAAATTATCTTTAATTTCTATACAAGAAAACGACAACCGGCCGCCTTATTTACTCATAAAACCATTTTAAATACAACGAAAAAGAAGAAAAATTTCAAATTTTTCCCAATGTTGAAAATAGGTCAATTTTGAGCGGCGCTACCTGGTAAACTGTAATTTTCTGCGAAAAAACAGTTGTATATTCTTGATCCCTGGAAAATTCTCTATTAGAAACACGTATTAGATTTAGCGAACGCTTTCATGATTTTTTTGATTTTTGCCATGCTTTAATGGCAGAGGCGCCACTGTGCGACGGTTCACGTTCTCTGCGAATGCGTCGCTCTAGCTAGGCAAGACTATCCCATCTAGGTGGTGGGACTTTTAGTCCCTATGTGTTAAGGAGTAAAAAGCCTGAAGAAGTACTTAGATACATCAAGAGCCTCCAGACACAAAATTAGGCTGAAAGGTCTTGCACAATAGATCTGCACAAAAGTCGCAGTGCTTCCAGACCTATCAATAATAATAAATCAATTGAAACACATTTACGAAGCAAATTTTTACGCGTCCAACGCTTTTATTCAATTGTCTGATCAATGCCCTAGATTGATGAGGAGTGTGACGACTAGCACCTAGGCCCTACCTAATTATTTTCTAGCTTTTAATATTATTATTACTTCATGTAAGTATTGTTTTCAATAAAACGGTTTAACTTAAAATTTATTTCTTATTATTAAGAATTCATTAGCTTAACACTGGCTTATAATAATTGAATGTTCAATTATTATGTTTTTCTGAGAGAAACTTATTTACGAATTTTGTAATTAAAGTTTAAGTAACTTCCCGATTAGATACAAGCTTGAAACTTGGAATATAACTCAGAACCCGATGACAATACAATTATAAAAAACTCCGATAGGTGGCGCATAGATCGAAATATTTCAAAAAATCGTATCTGTGGGCCGATTTGGTTCATATTTGGAACACATAATACTTAGATGAATAGAAAGCGACCTATGAAAAAAACTTGCCACTAGGTGGCACAAGGATCGAGATATTAAAAAAATTCGTATATTCAAAAAGTCGCATTTGTGGTCTGATTTGGCTCATATTTGGAACAAATATTACATATAGTCCGGTAGATGTGACATCAAAATACCTTGGAGTTCGAGGATGGACAAGCATACGTGGCGCTGAGTCGAGTAAAGCCTTTGGAAGGATTATTTATTGAGGACTTACATTGTAAAAAACTGTCAGGAAAGATTCCTTGTAATAATGAGTCACTAAATAGGATGAGAAATAATAAAAATAAATAAATGTAAGGCGCGATAACATCCGAAGAGGTCTAAGGCGGAGCTTTTCTTCCAATTTGCGTCGTGCTCCTCTTGAGTTTACCTACAAATTGGCCGGACGGGACCTAAATGTTTTATCTGCAAGGCAAATGAGTTTTCACTGAGAGCTTTTCATGGCAGAATAAAAACTAAAAACTTGAAAATAAAATAATAAAAAAAAATTTTTAGTTAAACGGATATCTTGAAAACAATACTTAAGTTAAGTAATAATAGTACTAAAAGCTAGAAAATATTTAGGTAGGTCCTAGGTACTACATAGTCATCTCACTCCTCAGCATTGATCAGACAATGAAATAAAAGCGTTGGACGCGTCAAGTTTCTATTGATAGTCATAAGTAAGAGCAACCGAAGATTAATCAGGTTATGCTACGCTTCACATTTTTAGAAATTTCACGCGCCCAACGATTTTATTTAATTGTCTGATCAACGCCCTAGATTGATGAGGAGGGTGATGACTATGTAGTACTTAGAACCAGTGGCGTAGATAAGGGGGAGGAGGATCAAGGGGACCAACCCCCCATGGGAAATTGAAAACATAATTTTTGAAAAAGTTTACTTATACAAATTCATGTGTGCATTGATTTCTCGAACTGCTATTAACCTTTTTGCAGTATTAAATCATTTATATCACTCTAAAATTAGAAAGAAAAAAATCTTCATGATAGTTATGAATTCCTTGCATACACCCAAAAGAAAAGCCATTTTGGAAAACACGATTGAAGAATCTGACGAAACTCCATGAACGAAATCTTTAAAAAATTGCACCTGAATCGATGGGTTTCGAAACATGAGACCGTCAAAGATTTTTATGAGTTAGTTCCGTTCGTTTACGAAACCCTAAATGAAATGACAACCTCGCAAAAAGACTCAAAAAATTTTAAAATCGCCATGGATTTTGAATTCATAATATGTTTAAATATTATTAATGTAAATTTTCAACTTTCGTTGCCTTTGCGTCGCGTATTGCAAAAGTTTAATTTAGACTTGGTTCTAGCCATGGATCTCGCCAAAGATTTGCGCGAGTAAGTAAAAAAGATTTGTGCACAGAAGACGATTTTTCTGAAATATACGAATTGCTGAAACTCTTGACATTGAGATTAAACGCAAAAGAATAGCTCGTAGACAAAAAAACCGGCTAATCCTGAAGTTCAAAGTAGAAAAGATTATTTTCGTGCAGCAGTGTACTAGCCATCTCGCCAGACGACAACGCTAAAATGTGTTGAACTTTTTCACCGCTGATCGGGTTAAGAGGCGGGGAAAAATGGCAAAATATAATAAAAAATCATAATATTTTTGTTTACACAGCTATCAATTCAAAACGGATGGATCGATTTTAATATTTCTGCTTTGCAGTAAAACTATGAGACACTTACCTTTGCCCTGCATAAAAAAAAAATACTTTATTCCCTTCTAATATGATCATCAAAGTTCTTAAAACAAAAGTAAAGTTGTTTCCAAAAAATGCAGTGCGTGTGTTTGTTCGCTGCGAACTGTGCGAGCAAGCATGCTTCATGTGGGACAACGTCACATCTAATCTAATCTTAATATATAAAAAACACGTGTCACAACATTATCGGACGCGATGGACTCCTAAACTACTGAACCTATTTTGAATTTGTTTTGAACTCGTGTGTAGTTTGATCTAACTTGAGAGATAGGATAGGTTATATCCCATTTTATAGTCGCAATATTATTTTATTGCAAATTTTTTTTAATTGTTTATACGTAATAATAAAATGTTACGTATACGCAGTGGTACTCATATTTTCAGGTGGTGCGGATATACTTCCATGTAATTGCTTGGTGTTTAATTAAACAACCTGCTTATCAATAAAAAATATTGTAACGAATTTACTGCAAATTTTCTTATTTGCAACCTTCTGCTCAGTTCGAATCACTTAACTGTTGAATAAATAACTCCACTCTTCAATAATGCAAAATGGCCTTTATTAAAGTACTTCACAATAACACTTATATTTCGCTTACTGATAACTTGCTTAACTCAAACTAACTCTACTATTGCCCGACAGATTGCGTGCTTAATCAAAACTGATTCTAGCGCCTCTACTGGTGTCGCCTTTTATACTATTCGGTTTACTCGTTGATATTTTCAGGCGGTTCTGTTCTAGAATCCACTATTTGATTATAAATTTCTCAGCTACAACTAGAGATGTATAATTTTTATAGCTTCTTTCATACGCCATGCGCTTGCATGTGTGAGCGACACTTCCACAATCACAATTGCATACCTTTAGGATCATTTCAGATAAGATATCTGCATGTGCTTGTGCGTTGCTTCTCAGCTGCGTTTACGGACATATGTGTAGAAATAATGATTGAATTATTGATGTGCATTCACGTCACTGCTTAACATCGGCTTAGAGATGACAGTACTCTTAGTGTTGCTAATATTCGTTACATTGCCCTCCACTTAAGTCTGATCGTTCCGATCAGACAAATCTCTCGATCTAACCGCTGCTAGCCTCTCCAAATGAACCACCCTTCTATTTCGTGGTTTTCCAATTATTTGTATGCGGTAGATGACATCACTGATCCTCTTCACAACTCTGCACGGGCCTTCCCCACTGCACCGATATTTAGATGGAACACCTTTACGCCGGTGAAGGTTTTATAGCAGTACCAAATCCCCCCCCGAAAACCTTCCGAATTATTTTCTTTGTCGTAACTATGTTTCATCTTACTACTCATTATCCTGGATCGTTCCCTCGCACTCTGTTGCTTGGCCAATGAAATACTTCGTAGAGCTTGCGCTTGACGGATTAGCTTCGCATAATCAGTATCGTTTCCACGTTTCACAACAGTAGTGCGCCCGGCTTGAAACTACCCTCGCATTCTTATTGAGAAATTCGTTCCTTCGTTTCTGTGCGTCCTTTAGAGTTTGTCAATGCCAGTGTTTCTCTCGCAGATACTTTTGATTTCGTTTTATTTGGCCCATTCGATCCATCAACCTTTACCTTTGCCTTTCGTGGTCTTTATCGAGTCTTCTCCACCAGTACCCTATTACTGCTGAGCCCTTTTTCCAAACTAAAGTTAAGTGGTATATCCTGGTTCTTATAGCGCATAATCTTTCTCCGCATATCGATCGTGATGTCTTGCTTAACTAAAAAATCCACTCCCAATATGACTTCATCAACAATCTCCGCCACAATGAATTTGTGTAGAACCATGACCTTTCCAATTAATACCTCACATACCACTTCTCACAGATATCACAGGACATTCAATAGTTGGGGCAAGTCTTCGTTCTTTACATCTGACACGTTCTTTCTCATCTCCTCCAACTTTGCGTTTACGGCCACCAAAGTTGGAACTACAAGGACCAAGATCGCAATGACGTGCAGTGTGACCGGGCTTCCCGCATTTGAAGCATTTGATAACCCTTTCACTCCGCTTTTGCGATCCTTTCAGCGCCTCCAATATTGCGTCTACCCACTCTGGCCTTTCTACTTCCACACGGCGTGCTTTGAAAACTGGCTTACACAGAAGCGACGCTGTTTCAGAGCATGTGATACCGTTTCTGCGAATGTTGGCTTTGGGTTTGCGTATGTAGCTCGCTTTGTTTCGACGTCCCGTATGCCATTTATAAAACTCTGGATTTTTACCCTCTCGGTGTATTCCACGGGTGCGTCCGCATTTGCCAAATGAGCCAACCTTTCAACATCTGAAGCAAACTCTTGCAAAGTCTCATTAGCTTTTTGGTAACGGTTTTGCAATTCTATTTGAAATATCTGTTTCCTGCGTTCACTTCCGTATCGCCTCTCTAGAGCGCTCATCAAAGTTTCGTAGTTGTTCCGGTCTCCCTCAGGAATAGCCTGTAGGATTTCAGCAGCAGATTCTTTCAATGCCACGAATAGTGCGGCAACTTTATCTTCAGCACTCCAGTTGTTCACAGTTGCGGTTTTCTCAAACTGAATCTTAAACACCTGGAAAGGAACAGAACCGTCAAAGGATGGTGTTTTTTACCTTTGGATTACTCGCTGAAACAGCTGAGCGATTTAGTTGTAACTGCTCCATACGACCCTTCAAATCATGGACTTCTGCTTGAAATTGAGCGATTTTGCATCCTGCACTTCTAGCTTTGATGTTACCTTTGCTTCCTGTGCTTCAAACTGCGAAGACATTTGTGCCACCTGCAATGATAAGCGCTCCTCTTGTTCTTCCATCTTGGATGTTATGCGTATCTCCTGCGATTCCAGTTGGGATGCCATATATGTCTTCTGTTCTTCCATTTGAGTTTCCATCTTGGATGTAATCTGTGTGGACGTTTCTGACATTTGCGACGACATTTATGTTACTGTCGATGTTTGTGCAGATATTGCAGCCAAAATCATGTTCAAGTCTGTGCTCGTAACTGTCTGCGGTGTTTCTTCCATTTTTGTTGTTTCCTCGCCTTCAAGATGAAAGTCATACTCTTCCACGTCGATTCCTTCTAATTCCATTGCCTGTCGTAGTCGTTCCTGAAGTTCTAGTTTAATGCTGGTTGTATTCAATCTACGGCTCTCCAACTCCTTCTTCAGTTGCTGGATCTTCAATTCACTTAACTTTGGCATGTCCAAGTTGTATTTGAAGAAATTATTCAACAATTCCTCTTCTGACACCAATTGTAACGAATTTACTGCAAATCCTCTTATTTGCAACCTTCTGAGGGGTCCCGCGATTTAGAAGTACTATGACATTTTTTTTAATTCAGGAGAGTCTTTAGTAGTGTAGAGGGTAATTTGCATACCAATGGGTGACTAGGGTCTCGAGATATAGGCCAAAACGTGGGCCAGTGAATGCTTAGACAGTGTTTATACAATATGGATATAAAATTTTAATTAAAATGCCTTGTGTGTGCGGTCAAAAAGTTGATAGAAATCAACCGAAAGTGCAGTGCGCTAAGTGCAACAATCTCTTTCACATACATTGTGTTGATATCCGTTAGTCAGACGTCCATTTTTTATTGAACTCCCAGCAGAGTTTTTTTTTGTAAAAATTGTGCTACTCAGCGTCGGAATTCCCTTCGCTCTCCTCCCGCAACTCTCTTGATGGATGAAAAGGCTATTGCCAAAAATTCGAATTTGTCAGAAAGTAATTCTTTAGAATCTACGAAATCTAAGCCTGACAATGCGATAAAAAGTGACAACAGTAATAACAACGTCAACAAACAACAACCAACATTGGTATCTTTATTTAATATAATATCTTCTCTTAGAGCAGAGAAGCTCGTGTTTTTAATGTGGTCAGTGCTCTAAAAGATGATAACAAAAAACTCTCGTTAAAATTTGATAGATTGCACTCAGCTCTACTGGCGTTTCAGCGCGATATGGTAGAAAAAGACAATACAATTGCTTCCCTCACCGCGGAAATAAATTGTTTACGCGGCTCTTTTGAAGTCGCAGTTAAACAAGTCATGAGTAATGCCGATGTGTGGAATGGTAATCCCTCTCATCTGCCACCCACAACTAATGAGAGTGCTAACATATCAAATACTTCTAATACAACGAACGTTGTGACGTCAGTGCATGAGAATGCTCGCTCGCCTGTTGTTGTTGATGCTGCTGCTTGTGCCATTACAATCACGTCACCTAGTGTTGTGACGTCAGTGCATGCGGATACAATAAATAATAATGTTGTGACGTCAGTGCCAGTGAGTGCCCAACCATCCGTACTATCAGCAAGTGCTGCTGCTTGCACTACTAAAACTTCAACGCCTAGTGTTGTGACGTCAGTGCCTATGAATCCTCAATCTTCTGTAGTATCGATTAGTGCTATCTCAAATATTAGTACTGCAGCTGCTTGCACTACTAATACAACGGTGTCCAATGCTGTGACGTCGACGCCTCAGAGTGTTATTTCAACTTCAAATAATTCTCGCAATACGTATGCATCCATAATTACGGCCGTGCCAATGACGGGTATTTCGGCTTCTTCTTCATCCACTCATGCGTCTATTAAGGATGATGGACAGGGGGCAAATGTGTCTAAAACTAGAACTAAAATGAAAAATACTAATTCTCGAATTCTTATTAGAGGATCTAACGCATCGAGCGATTTGGTGGTTGCTGATCGTTACAAATGGCTACATATATCGTCTTTTTCGCCATCTGTAACTGAAGATAATATAATTGAATATGTGGCTAGGCAAGCTAATTTAAATAAAACCGCATTAAGTTGTACGAAGCTAGTAAAAAAAGATGTTGCGTTGGCAAATCTGAATAGAGTTAGCTTCAAGTTGGGAGTTCCTGAGTCATCATTTGACAAATTGCTCAGCTCCGAAATTTGGCCGACTAATGTTACGGTGAAGCCTTTTCAGTTTTTTCGGAAGGCTCACAAAAAGCCTCCTCGCACACAGTAGGGAGAAATCGTCCCGCTAATAAAAGCAATAACGACTTAAGGATATATTTTCACAATGTATCTGGCATGAGAACCAAGTCTGATCTTGTGTATAATTTTAGTGCGCAAATGGATTATGATATCTTTGTCTTCATCGAGACATGGCTCAATGAAAAATTTTTTGATAGTGAGTTCTTTGACCCAAATCTTTTCAATGTCTATCGCAAGGATCGGGATGCTGGGAAAACTGGTTGCATTCGCGGTGGTGGTGTTTTAATTGCTGTCAAGCGCCAGCTGCGTTCATTTTTTTTCCGCTCAACAATGACGACTCGCTACTGCGTGTGTATAAATGGTTCTGGTTCTGGTGCGCAAGGCTCCCTATATCTGCTTGCCTCGTATGTTCCACCAGGCAGCGCATTTGATGTATACAAAGCACATGCTGATAACATAATCTCTCTTGTTTTACGAAACCTTAATGATGACCACCTCTGCGTGCTTGGAGACTTCAACCTTTGTAATATTCGCTGGTCATCAAATAATTCTAGTTATGGTCTCACACCTAATAATCTTTCTTTGAATCACGAACTGTATTTCATTGATAATTTATTGAGTCTCAATTTAAAGCAAATTAGTAAAAGTGTTAATGCCCTACACAGATTATTGGATCTAGTATTTATAAGTGACAACATTAATTGTGAAGTCAGCGAATGCTCTAATGCAGTTACTCCCAAGGATAGGCATGACCTACCCCTGGTCATTACTTGTAGTTTTTATTATTATGCGTCGGATACTTCAGATAGCAGATTAACGTTCAACTTCAATTCGTGCGATTTTCCTAGATTTAACGATTTTTTAATGGAAATAAACTGGGACGAATTGCTGGAGGGACTTGATACCTCTAACTGCTTCGCCACGTTCAAATCCATTCTATTTAGTCACTGTTTGGATAAAATTCCGGTAAATCGAATGAGGCCGTATAAACTTCCGTGGTATTCGAAAGAATTAAAAAAACTGAAGAACATAAAAAATAAATATTTGCGTAACTTCAAACGGTCAAAGAATCATATATTCTTTACTAAGTACAAGCACTATTTAAAGATATTTAATCATTTAGATAAGTTTCTGTACAATAACTATATTTATAATATTGAGTCGAATATTAAATCGAATCTTAAAATTTTTGGAACTATATAAAGTCAAAAAAAGGTGGCTCCAGTGTACCCTCTGGAGTTTTCTTTGATGATCAACCTGCGCGATCTCTAAGTGAGGCAGTGACTTATTTGCTGAGTTTTTTAAGTCAAATTTTTCTCAGGATGATAATAATAAAGCGGTTGATTTTTCATTGGATGCCGTTAGTATCCCGAACTTCGGTACGCTTACTCTCTCCTGTGAGGATGTTAGTAAGGCTATTATTATACTTAAATCCTCATCCCAAACTGACGTTGATGGGTTTTCTTCTGTCTTGTTAAAAAACTGTCCAGCCTTGGTCTATCCGTTGACTCTGATTTTCAATAAATCATTATCATCTGGGACGTTCATCGATGATTGGAAGCTCACCTCGATTACGCCCGTTTTGAAATGTGGAAATAAGAACGATGTGCGTAACTATAGACCAATATCCAAGCTGTCCACAATCTCTAAAATTTTTGAGCATGCTGTGAATGCCAAGTTGAGTTTTGCTGTTAAATCCCTTATATCACCCCACCAGCACGGGTTTGTTGCTGACAGGTCCACGGTTTCAAATCTTGCTGTTTTTAGTGAATACTGTGTAGATTCTTTCTCTGCTGGACTACAGGTTGATTGCATTTACACTGACTTTTCCAAAGCTTTTGACAGAGTTCCTCACACAGTTCTGATAAAAAAATTAAGTTTTATCGGTTTTCATTCAACGTTTCTTTTGTGGATTCGTTCTTATTTAAGTAATAGACACTGCGTTGTTACCATTGATGGGAAAATGTCTAGTCCGTTCGTTGCGACTTCTGGCGTTCCCCAGGGAAGTATACTAGGCCCACTTTTATTTATATTATTTATTAATGACATCAGCAGTTGTTTTTCGTTTGCAAAGTGTTTACTTTATGCAGATGACTTAAAAATATTCTCAGCTATTAAATCGCAAGAAGATGCCATAAAGCTGCAGGATGATATAAATAAGCTTCACCAATGGTGCCTGAATTCCTGTCTCTCTTTAAATACGCAAAAATGCTTCCAAATAGTTTATTCAAAATCAACTAACAATTTCTTTACAAAATACAGTATATCTAACTGTGAACTTCAATGTGTTCACGAGATTAAAGACCTGGGTGTCGTTTTTGACAAAAGGTTTTCCTTCATTAATCACATTAACTACGTAACATCGAAAGCATATTCTATGCTCGGATTTGTACGGCGCAATGCTTCAAAATTCTCAGACCCCTATACCTTTAAGCTGCTCTACACGTCATACGTTAGATCTCATATTGAATATGCTGTCTTCATTTGGAGACCAAGCAACCAAACGGCCATTTGTAGAATTGAGAGAATTCAAAAAATTTTCCTTAAATATGCCCTTCGACCGTTAAACTTTTCGGAGCCGATTCCTTCCTACTCTGCACGTCTTTTACTTTTAAGCCTCAAGTCTTTGGAAAATCGTAGATCTATACTGTGCTTGTCATTCATGTATAATGTTATTAATGGCTACATTGATTGCCCTTATTTGCTGGAAAGGATTCGATTTAATGTTCCCCAAAGATCTCTCAGAAATTCCTTTCCATTTTATTACGATTATTTCAGAACGAATTACGCTGGTAATGCTCCCATTACGCGTGCTATTCGGGAGCTTAACTCAATAAGTAATTCCGCTGCTCTTGATTTTTCTATACAAAGAGCTGAATTTATGAATATTTTGAAGTCTGCTTTCTAAGTAAACCGATTACTTTTAGGCATAAGTATTTTTTAAATTTTCATTGTATCATAGTCTGTAAGGATTAAAATTCATAGACTTAAACAAATAAATAAATAAATGAATGAAAGCTGTTGATGAGTGCTTTAGTACAGAGTAATATATTATCTAGAGACGGACTGGGACTGGGATTAGGACTAGGACTGGGACTGAGACTCGGAGTGGGACTGGGACTGGGACCTGAATAAAATACATACCACCCTCTGGGACAGGCAATAAGGGATGCTGAAGAATGAGAAGAAATTGAGAGAAGAGAAAAGAGAGAAGGAGAAGGAGATTGATAAAGAGATAGAATGAGACGAAGATGGAGATAGATGAAGCGAAAAAGACGGAGGGAGGAATGAATAAAAGGATTAGGAAAAAGTGAAGAGGGGGGGGGGGGGGGGGGGAGGGCAGAGTCAGATGGAAAAAGCTTATTAAAGTGTATGCAGATAAGCCAAATTTAGGGCAGGACAACGTCTGCCGGGTCTTCTAGTATATATATATTATAAATGGGAAAGTTTGGATGTTTGGATGTTTAGATGTTTGGATGTTTGGATGTTTGTCCAGACGTTTGTCTTTGTGACTCAATCACGAAAGAACGGCTGTACAGATTTGGATGAAATTTGGGACACATATAGCCAATAGTCTAGGAGGATCTACTAGCTATATTTTTTGAAAAGGGGGGATTCCCCGCCCACTAGGAACAGTTATAATTTAATTATTGTATTTTTTCATCTTTGTGAACGAATCACGCCAGAACAGCTACACGGACTTTGATGAAATTTGGGACACAGACAATAGTCTACTAGCAAAATTTGTTTCGAACATGGAAAGGGGGGTGGGGGTCCCCACGACCCCTTCGAACAATTACATTTTAATAATTTTTAAACATTATAACTTTACTTATACTGGCCTTCACCAATATTACAGACTCAATGGGTCAAATAAGTCGAGGGTTTACAAAGTGAGCAGTGACACCCTCCGCCCCCCTCCCCTCCCCCTTCTCGCACCCTCTGGTGTAAAATCTATAAATTGCTATAACTCAATATAAATTTTCTCCAAAATGAATAGTTTTTGGTATCTGGCACAGACAGATCAAGATCTAAATTTTGGAAAAGCGATCAGTAGTCCTCTGCTTCTCCTACCGCCATCCGCCTTCCTTCAATTGTTTTTATTAGCACGCTTTTATTAGCTTTACCTGTGTGTTTCTATTTAACTCTTCATTCGCTCCAACGCGCCTGCTGCCTTAATAATATGGGTTTATAATTAGCTTCATCTTATTTGTAATCCCGTTAAGGTAATAACGAAACCCTTCCGGGATCATTTCTGGATGGTTTTCGGGATCCGTCCGAGATCCCGTCGAGGCCATTTCGGGGCTATTTCGGGATCATTTGGGGTATCTTCCGTCACCACTTCTGGATGGTTTTCGGGATCCGTCCGGGATCCCGTCGGGGTCATTTCGGGTTTTTTCTCGACTAATACGGGATAATTTGGGGACCCTTTCGGCATCATTTCTGGATGCTTTTCGGGATCCGCTCAGGATCCCGTCAGGGTTATTTCGGGAATATTAAGGCATCATTTGTGGACCCTTCCGGCATCATTTCCGGATAATTTTTGGATTCGTCTGGATGGATGGTTTTGGGGATCCGTCCCGGATCCCGTCGAGGTCATTTCGGGGCTATTTGGGGTTCATTTGGGGTACCTTCCGGTATCATTTCTGGATGGTTTTCGGTATCCATTCGGCATCCCGTCGAGGTCATTTCGGCACTTTTTCGGTATCATTTGGGGCCCTTCCGGCATCATATCTGTATGTTTTTCGGTATCCGTCCGGGATCCCGTCGGGGTCATTTCGGGATTTTTCGGGATCATTTGATGTCCCTTCCGGCATCATTTCTGTATAGTTTTCGGGATCCGTCCGGGATCACGTCGGTGTCATTTAGGGACTATTTCGGGATCATTTGGGGGTACCTTCCTTCATCATTTCTATATGGTTTTGGGGATCCGTCCGAGATCCCGTCGGGGTCATTTCGGTACTATTTCGGGTTCATTTGGGGTACCTTCCGGTATAATTTCTGTACAGTTTTCGGTATCTATTCATCATCCCGTCGAGATCATTTCGGGACTCTTTCGGGATCATTTGGGGTACCTTCCGGCATCATTTCTAAATAGTTTTCGGTATCCGTTCGGGATCACGTCGGGGTAATTTCGGGACTTTTTTGGGACTAATACGGGATCATTTGGGGAGCCTTTCGGCATCATTTCTGGATGGTTTACGGGATCCGTACGGGATCCCGTCATGGTCATATCGGGACTTTTTCGGGGCTAATACGGGATCATTTGGGGACCCTTCCGGCATCACTTCTGGATAGAGCCCATCACAGTCATTTCGGAACCTTTTCGGGACTATTTCGGGATCATTTTGGTACCCTTCAGGGATCATTTCTGTGTGGTTCTCAGAATAAAATTTTTAAACAGATAACTTGATATGCAGGCTAACGTGAATAGCCCATATATTTCATTTTCTCCTTGCGGACGAGGCCGCGGGTAAAGGCTAGTATTATATATTTTAAATGGGAAAGTTTGGATGTTTGTCCAGACGTTTGTCTTTGTGACTCAATACCGCAAGAACGGCTGGACCGATTTGGATGAAATTTGGCAGACATATAGCCAATAGTCTAGAAGGATCTACTAGCTATATTTTTTTGAAAAGGGTGAGGTCCCCGCCACCTAGGAACAGTTATAATTTAATTATTGTATTTTTAACACGCTTTTATTAGCTTGGCCTGTATGTAACGGAATCTTTGAGTTTAATTTTCACCGGTTTCTAGAAGCCTGATTAATTTGAAACTTTGCATACGTATCAAGGACCGATGACAATGCATTAATGTGATGGTGTGGTGACATAAGGTCAACGGCCATAAGGTCAATTGGCCTTATTACCACTTTGAATGGCCATATGTTTGATTGAAACTTTGGACACGTATAACGGCTCGATGACAATGCATTAATGTGATGGTGTGGTGACATAAGGTCAACGGCCATAAGGTCAAGTGGCCTTATTACCACTTTGAATGGCCATAAACTTGAAACTTTGCACACGTATCAAGGGTCGATGACAATGAATTAATGTGATGGTGTGGTGACATAAGGTCAACGGCCATAAGGTCAATTGGCCTTATTACCACTTTGAATGGCCATATGTTTGATTGAAACTTTGGACACGTATAACGGCTCGATGACAATGCATTAATGTGATGGTGTGGTGACATAAGGTCAACGGCCATAAGGTCAATTGGCCTTATCACCAATTTGAATGGCGAGAAATTTGATTGCAACTTTGCACACATATCAAGGCTCGATGACAATGCATTAATGTGATGGTGTGGTGACATAAGGTCAACGGCCATAAGGTCAAGTGGCCTTATTACCACTTTGAATGACCACAAGTTTGATTGAAACTTTGGACACGTATCAAGGCTCGATGACAATGCAATAATGTGATGGTGGGCGGACATAAGGTCAACGGCGATAAGTTCCACTGGCCTTTTCACCAATTTGAATGGCGATAAGTATGACTGCAACTTTGCACACATATCAAGGCTCGATGACAATGTATTAATGTGATGGTGTGGTGACATAAGGTCAACGGCCATAAGGTTATTTGGCCTTATTACCACTTTGAATGGTCATAAGTTTGATTGAAACTTTGCACACGTATCAAGGGTCGATGAAAATGCATTAATGTGATGGTGTGGTGACATAAGGTCAACGGCCATAAGGTCAATTGGCCTTATTACCACTTTGAATGTCCATAGGTTTGATTGAAACTTTGCACTCATATCAGGGATCGATGAAAATGCATTAATGTGACATAAGGTCAACGGCCATAAGGTCATTTGGCCTTATTACCACTTTGAATGGCCATAAGTTTGATTGAAACTTTGCACAAGTATCAAGGGTCGATGAAAATGCATTAATGTGATGGCGTGGTGACATTAGGCCAACGGCCATAAGGTCAATTGGCCTTATTACCACTTTGAATGGCCATAACTTTGATTGAAACTTTACACTCATATCAAGCATCGATGAAAATGCATTAATGTGATGGTGTGGTGACATAAGGTCAACGGCCATAAGGTCAATTGGCCTTATTACCACTTTGAATGGCCACAACTTTGATTGAAACTTTGCACACGTATCAAAGCTCGATGACAATGCAATAATGTGATGGTGGGTGACATAAGGTTAACGGACATAAGGTCAATTGAACTTATGACCACCCCAAATGGCCGTAGATTTGAAACCTTGCACATAATGCGAAAAACGCATTCCTTTATTAATGATAGAAGTGGATGCATGGCACATCTACATACTGGCATACTGGAGCCCTTTTTAGCACGCTTTTATTAGCTTGGCCTGTATGTAGCGGAATTTTTGAGCTTAATTTTCATCGGTTTCTAGAAGCCTGATTAATTTGAAACTCTGCATACTTATCAAGGACCGATGACGGTGCATTAGTGTGATGGTGTGGTGACATAAGGTCAACAGCCATAAGGTCAATTGGCCTTATTACCACTTTGAATGGAGATAAGTTTGATTGCAACTTTGCACACATATCAAGGCTCGATGACAATGTATTAGAGTGATGGTGTGGTGACATAAGGTCAACGGCCATAAGGTCAATTGGCCTTATTGCCACTTTGAATGGCCATAAGTTTGATTGAAACTTTACACACGTATCAAGGGTCGATGACAATGTATTAATGTAATGGTGTGGTGACATAAGGTCAACGGGCATAAGGTCAATTGGCCTTATCACAAATTTGAATGGCGATAGGTTTAATTGCAACTTTGAACATATATCAAGGCTCGATGACAATGCATTAATGTGATGGTGTGGTGACATATGGTCAACGGACATAAGGTCAAGTGGCCTTATTACCACTTTGAATGACCATAAGTTTGATTGAAACTTTGGACACGTATCAAGGCTCGATGACAATGCAATAATGTGATGGTGGGCTGACATAAGGTCAACGGCCATAAGTTCAACTGGCCTTATCACCACTTTGAATGGCGATAAGTTTGATTGCAACTTTGCACGAATATCAAGGCTCGATGACAATGTATTAATGTGATGGTGTGGTGACATAAGGTCAACGGCTATGAGGTCAATTGGCCTTATCACCACTTTGAATGGCGATAAGTTTGATTGCAACTTTGCACACATATCAAGGCTCGATGACTATGCATTAATGTGAAGGTGTGGTGACATAAGGTCAACGGCCATAAGGTCAAGTGGCCTTATTACCACTTTGAAGGACCATAAGTTTGATTGAAACTTTGCATACGTATCAAGGCTCGATGACAATGCAATAATGTTATGGTGGGCTGACATAAGGTCAACGGCCATAAGATCAATAGGTCTTATTACCACTTTGAATGGCCATAAGTTTGATTGAAACTTTGCACACGTATCAAGGCTCGATGACAATGCAATAATGTGATGGTGGGCTGACATAAGGTCAACGGCCATAAGTTCAACTGGTCTTATCACCACTTTGAATGGCGATAAGTTTGATTGCAACTTTGCACGAATATCAAGGCTCGATGACAATGCAATAATATGATGGTGGGCTGACATAAGGTGAACGGCCATAAGGTCAATTGGCCTTATCACCACTTTGAATGGCGATAAGTTTGATTGCAACTTTGCACACATATTAAGGCTCGATGAGAATGTATAAATGTGATGGTGTGGTGACATAAGTTCAACGGCCATAAGGTCAAGTGGCCTTATTACCACTTTGAAGGACCATAAGTTTGATTGAAACTTTGCATACGTATCAAGGCTCGATGACAATGCAATAATGTTATGGTGGGCTGACATAAGGTCAACGGCCATAAGGTCAATAGGTCTTATTACCACTTTGAATGGCCATAAGTTTGACTGAAACTTTGCACACGTATCAAGGCTCGATGACAATGCAATAATATGATGGTGGGCTGACATAAGGTGAACGGCCATAAGGTCAATTGGCCTTATCACCACTTTGAATGGCGATAAGTTTGATTGCAACTTTGCACACATATCAAGGTTCGATGACAATGTATTAATGTGATGGTGTGGTGACATAAGGTCACGGCCATAAGGTCAATTGGCCTTATCACCACTTTGAATGGCGATAAGTTTGATTGCAACTTTGCACACATATTAAGGCTCGATGAGAATGTATAAATGTGATGGTGTGGTGACATAAGGTCAACGGCCATAAGGTCAATTGGCCTTATCACCACTTTGAATGGCGATAAGTTTGATTGAAACTTTGCATACGTATAAAGGACCGATGAAAATGCATTAATGTGATGGTGTGGTGACATAAGGTCAACGGCCATAAGGTCAATTGGCCTTATTACCACTTTGAATGGCCATAAATTTGATTGAAACTTTGCACACGTATCAAGGCTCGATGACAATGCATTAATGTATTGGTTTGGTGACATAAGGTCAACGGCCATAAGGTCAATTGGCCTTATTACCACTTTGAATGGCCATAAGTTTGATTGCAACTTTGCACACGTATCAGGGCTCGATGACAATGCAATAATGTGATGGTGGGGTGACATAAGGTCAACAGACATAAGGTCAATTGAAGTTATGGCCACCCCAAATGGCCATAGATTTGAAACCTTGCAGATATTGCGAAAAACGCATTCCTTTATTATTGATAGAAGTGGATGCGTGGCACATCACAAAAAGGGCATACTGGAGCCCTTTTTAACATGCTTTTATTAGCTTGGCCTGTATCTGTCTATGTATCTATGTATCCATGTATGTATGTAATGGAATCTGGAGTGGAGACGAGAACTCCGGTAATGCAGAATTCCGAACTCCGTTGCACCTGTTGAAGCATTTTACGATAGGTACTTTTAGCTAGCGCAGGCCACCAGACCGAGGCACCATAAAGAAGAATCGGGCGCACAATGGCTGTGTAAATAAAGTAGGTCACCTTAGGGGAGAATCCTCAGGAGGTGCCAATTGCCCTCTTGCAGGTGAACAGCTCTGCTGCTACCTTCTTGGATCGCTCCACTATATGGTCACTCCATAATAGCTTCCTATCCAGAATGAATCCCATTAGCGATCAAGCTAACCGTAAGAACGTACCCCAATTCTTGGCGGTGTAAGATTTTGTACTTTGTACCTCCACGTGAAGAGAACAAGCTCGGTTTTATCCGGGTTGACTTCCAAACCTGTGGCGGGTTGTACTCCTGGAGCAGCTCCAGGATATCAGCTGGGTTCGTTGGCGTCACTGGAACCCAGGATCTAGCCCTTGGTCGTGACGGGATATCACGCGCCTCCACTACCTTGAGGCGCGCGCCCGGATATACCACCCCTATCAGCGTGACGGCGGCCCTATGAAGGTTGAACGACCTGGCGTCGTCACAGGCAATTAGCTTGACATTGCCCTGGAACCACCCTGCATCGGTGTAAGATGGCGGTGGACCAGGGTTATCTTTCTTAACCTTAACGGCCACCGTAGCGAACGCGGCTTCGATCCACTTCCACTGTTGTTTCGGGATCCTGTCATCTTCGCTGCTCTCGTCTATAATGCCAATGATCTGCCGACCCTTGGCAATTTCGGCGAAAGACCGCGTCCAGCCTCCCTGCGTCTTGGCCCTTTTCGGTGCCGTGGGGTTGGATTCATCCATGGACCACTGGCGTTTCGAGGTTTCGTCACTCTCGACAAAAACTTTTAAAATTACTTGAACTAAAAAATTAAAAATAAATAATAGTGCAAAAAACTAAAAAAAACGCTTTTATAGCAAACCGAACTAAAAAATAGAAAATAATTTTCAATTAAAAAGAGTTTATATAACAGTAGTAGAACGTCAAACAATCGTTTATAGTTAATCACTTCAAAATAAAATAATAATAAAATTTAAGTTATTAAAAGAGTAATATCTGAGAGGAAAGATATGAAATGTAGTCAAATGCACCCACGCTTTTTACTCTGAATTAAATTATTCTGTTAATAATTTTAATTTTATTATAATTTTATTTTGAGGTGATTAACTATAAATGATTGTTTGACCTTCTAATACTGTTATATAAACTCTTTTTAATTGAAAATTATTTTCTATTTTTTAGTTCGGTTTGCTATAAAAGCGTGTTTTTTTTAGTTTTTTTAAACTATTATTTATTTCATCTTTGTGACTGAATCACGCCAAAACGGCTACACGGATTTTGATGAAATTTGGGACACAGACAACAGTTTACTATCGAAATCTTACTCGAACATGGAATGGGGGGTGGGGTCCCACGACCCCTTCGAACAATTACTTTTTAATAATTTTTAAACATTATAACACTACTTATACTGGCCTCAATATTACAGACTCAATGGGTCAAATAAGTCGAGGGCTTACAAAGTGAGCAGTGACACTTCAAAGCGCCTGCTGCCTTATTAACATGGTTCTATAATTAGCTTCACCTTATTTGTAATCCCGTTAGGGTCATATCGAAACCCTTCCGGGATAATTTCTGGATGGTTTTCCGGATCCAGCAGGGTCATTTCGGGACCATGTTGGGATCATTTGGGAACCCTTCCGAAGTCATTTCTGGATCCGCCCGGGATGCCGTAGGAGTCATTTCGTGATTTGTTTTGTTACTTTTTTGGGATGGTTTTATTATTAGCTTCACCTAATTTTTAATCCCGTTAGGGTCGTATCGAAACACTTCCGGGATCATTTCTGGATGGTTTTCGGGATCCGTCCGGGATGCCGCCGGGGTCATTTCGAGACTTTTTCGGGATCCCTTCCGGGATAATTTCTGTACAGTTTTCGGGATCCGTCCGGGATTCCGTCGGGTTTATTTTGGGACATTTTGGGGACTATTCCGGGATCATTTCGGGAATATTTCGCGATCATTTGGGGACCCCTCCGGCATCATTTCTGGATGGGTTTCGGGATCCGTCCGGCAATCCGTCGGGGTATTTTCAGGATCATTTGCGTTCCTTTGAGAGATAAATTCTTGATGGTTTCCGGAATCACTACGGGACTTTTTCGGGGTCATTTTGGGTCCCTTCCGTAATCATTTCTGGATGATTTCCGGGATCCGTCGCGGATCCCTTCAGGGTAATTTCGGGACTATTAGAGGATCATTTGAGGTCCTTTCCGGCATCATTTCTGTATGGTTTTCGGGATTCGTCCGGGATCCCCTCGGGGTCATTTCAGGACATTTGGGGTACATTCCGGCATCATTTCTAGATGGTTTCTGGATCCGTTCGGGATCCTGTCGGAGTCATTTCGAGACTTTCGCCCCCTAATACTTTTTCGGGATCATTTGGGGACCCTTTCGCCATCATTTTCGGAATCCGTCCGGGATCCCGTGAGGGTCATTTCGGGACAATTTCGGCATCATCTGGGGTACCTTCCGTCATCATTTCTAGATGGTTTTCGGGATCCGTTCTGGATCCCGTCGGGGTCAATTTGGATTTTTTCTCAACTAATACTGGATCATTTGGGAACCCTTTCGGAATAATTTCTGGATAGTTTTCGGGATTAGTCCGGGATCCCGCCAGGGTCTATTAAGGGATCATTTGAGGACCTTTCCGGCATCATATCTGGATGGTTTTCGGTATCCGTTTGGGATCCCGACGTGGTCATTTAAGAACTATATCGGGATCATTTGGGGTACCTACCGGCATCATTTCGGAATGGTTTTCGGTATCCGTCCGGGATCCCGTCGGGGTCATTTCCGGACTTTTTCGTGATCATTTGAGGTCCCTTCCGCCATCATTTCTTGATGGTTTTGGGTCCCTCCGGGATCCCGTCGGGGTTATTTCGGGACTTTTTCGCGACTTACGCGGGATCATTTGGGGACCCTTTCGACATCATTTCGGGATGGTAGTTATGTAGCTGGCTTTCAGTGGTAAGACAGAGGTGGCGTGTGGCATGGTGGCAAGCCCCTGCTAGCTCGTTGAACGGGGTGGGGTTTTGCGCACCAGCCTTACCAACAACTACACTAACAAAAAAAGAAGAGTTCATGCCAAGTTCTAAAAAGAACAGGGTAAAGCTGAAAGAGATACAATAGACGTAAGGGGAGCAGAGAGATAAAGGAGGGGGAAATCAAAAAAAAGGGGGGAAAAGGTGGAGGCCTGTCTAGTCAGGTGGAGTCTACCCACCCTCTTCGCGGATCTTACGCGATGCCATGGGCGCCGTGCTGACTCCTCTACTTTTACGGCGCCCCCAAACCTGACTCAAGTCTGTCTGTCTACAAGTCTATTAGGCCATCACCCTTACGTCCCCTCTTAAGCCCAGAGCAACACCCGCACCAAAGATCCTACGATCAGCCCTCCATTGCAGTGATCAACAAAAGCTCAACTCTTAAAATTCCAAATCGTTATAAGCATATCTTTATTTATAAATTTTAACGTTAAACCTATCTCCTACTAAGAGTGATTCTTCAGATATTTTCACAAAACAAAAAGGTCATCTATAAAAGCTTAAACTCTAACAATTCCTTAATATAAGAATTCCAAAAATATGAATTATTCAAAAAAGAAACCAAAATAAAAATTAAAAATTTGAAAATTAGTCGAAACAACAATACGCTAATCAAAAATCCAACGTTAGCTATCGCTTTAACAACCGATATACAAGCAAATACCCGTATGTTATCTTAACTTAGTATTTGATACCAAAAAGGCAAGAAAAATATATTTGATCAAAAAGAAGTTAACGATAAAAATAATCTGGTGTACGTGAACAGGCACACCCTAATGGTTGCCGTATCTATCTATGTCTTTTAACATCCTTAAAATTACAAAAAAAAACCAAATTCATATATATGGGGCAGAAACTCAAACGCTAAGCAAAAATTAAAAGTAAATCCCTGACCTAGGCTAAGGCATTAGGTATATCGGTCATTCACATATATGCAAAGAAATGGAACACAAATAGTATTGTCAATTTTCTCACTCACCTGATCTCAGCACATTAGCATTGTAGGCGCCTTCAAACTGCGGGGACCTGTGAGGAAGGGAAACTCACATACATATGTCTTTGCCTACTCATAGAAAAATACCATTTACTGCCTGAGCAAAGGTTCAATGAAGTTTTTAAATGTCACCGCGATCACTCACTCGCGATAGCGGGCGGCGATTGGGTAAACACGCAATTTTAACAAAATAAAAAAACCAAGATGAAAACGCGAAAACTCTAAGTGACAAAGCAATATAAAAAAAAAAGCCGAAAAAAAGTTTAAAACGAGAAAGAAAGAATTACAAAAAAAAATCGAGAAGAGAAGCTCCAAATCGGAAATTAAATGCTAGTGCTAGTGTATTTTTGAATATAAACCTAATTAGGAAAACTTAAGAGAAATTACTACGAACTAAATGTAAAAAGAAATGCTGAAGTGAACAAAATAAATGAATATGTGATATGAAAGAAACTATTGACAAAAATTAATAAAAAAACTACAGGAAAATTCCAAAGTTAATATTACTAATAATAATCCAAAAAAGGTAAGGTGTGGCAAAATAGTGCAAAAATCCATAAAAAAAAAGAAATTCCAATAAAAAGAAACATGTGTCAAATGCCCTTTTATGCCCTCCTTGGGTGTTCGATGTTGATGCCGTCGGCGATGGTGACGTCGCTGTGTTGCTGCTGCTGTTGTCGCTTCTTGACGTTGCGTGGGTGCTGGCGGCGTCAACATCGATTTTGTTAAAATTGTGTGTTTACCCACTCGCCGCCCGCTATCGCGAGTGAGTGATCGCGGTGACATTTAAAAACTTCATTGAACCTTTGCTCAGGCAGTAAATGGTATTTTTCTATGAGTAGGCAAAGACATATGTATGTGAATTTCCCTTCCTCACAGGTTCCCGCAGCTTGAAGGCGCCTACAATGCTGATGTGCCGAGATCAGGTGAGTGAGAAAATTGACAATACTATTTGTGTTCCATTTATTTGCATATATGTCAATGACCGATATACCTAATGCCTTAGCCTAGGTCAGGGATTTACTTTTAATTTTTGCTTAGCGTTTGAGTTTCTGTCCCATATATATGAATTTGGTTTTTTTTTTTGTAATTTTAAGGATGCTAAAAGACATAGGTAGATACGGCAACCATTAGGGTGTGCCTGTTCACGTACACCAGATTATTTTTCTCGTTAACTTCTTTTTGTCCATATATATTTTTCTTGCCTTTTTGGTATCAAATACTAAGTTAAGATAACATACGGGTATTTGCTTGTATATCGGTTGTTAAAGCGATAGCTAACGTTGGATTTTTGATTAGCGTATTGTTGTTTCGACTAATTTTCAAATTTTTAATTTTTATTTTGTTTTCTTTTTTGAATAATTCATATTTTTGGAATTCTTATATTAAGGAATTGTTAGAGTTTAACCTTTTATAGATGTCCTTTTTGTTTTGTGAAAATATCTGAAGAATCACTCTTAGTAGGAGATAGGTTTAACGTTAAAATTTATAAATAAAGATATGCTTATAACGATTTGGAATTTTAAGAGTTGAGCTTTTTGTTGATCACTGCAATGGAGGGCTGATCGTAGGATCTTTGGTGCGGGTGTTGCTCTGGGCTTAAGAGGGGACGTAGGGGTGATGGCCTAATAGACTTGTAGACAGACAGACTTGAGTCAGGTTTGGGGGGCCGTAAAAGTAGAGGAGTCAGCACGGCGCCCATGGCATCGCGTAAGATCCGCGAAGAGGGTGGGTAGACTCCACCTGACTAGACAGGCCTCCACCTTTCCCCCCTTTTTTTGATTTCCCCCTCCTTTATCTCTCTGCTCCCCTTACGTCTATTGTATCTCTTTCAGCTTTCCCCTGTTCTTTTTAGAACTTGGCATGTACTCTACTTTTTTTGTTAGTGTAGTTGTTGGTAAGGCTGGTGCGCAAAACCCCACCCCGTCCGACGAGCTAGCCGGGCTTGCCACCATGCCACACGCCACCTCTGTCTTACCACTGAAAGGCAGCTACATAACATGGTTTTAGTTATCCCTTCGGGATCCCGTCGGGGTCATTTTTGGACTTTTTTGGGACTAATAGGGGGTCATTTGGTGAGCCTTTCGGCATCAATTCTGGATGGTTTTCGGGATCCGTCCGGGATCCCGTGAGGGTCATTTCGGGACAATTTTGGGATCATTTGGGGTACCTTGCGGCGTAATTTCTAGATGGTTTTCGGTATTCGTTCGGGAGCCGTCCGGGATCCCGTCGGGGTCATTTCAGGACTTTTTCGGGATCATTTGGGGACCTTTCCGGCATCATTTTTGGTAGGGTCATTTCGGGACTATTTCGGGATCATTTGGGTACCTTCCCGTGTCATTTCTAGATGGTTTTCGGTATCCGTTCGGGATCCCGTCGGGGTCATTTGGCACTTTTTTGGGACTAATACGGGATCATTTGAGGAGCCTTTCGGCATCATTTCTGGAGGGTCATTTCGGGACTTTCTCGGGATCATTTAAGGATGGTTTTCAGGATTCGTCCGGGATCCCGTCAGGGTCATTTATGGATCCGTTCGAGATCCCATGAAGGTCATTTCGGGACTATTTCGGGATTATTTCTGGATGGTTTTCGGGATCCATTCGGGATCCCGTCGGGACTTTTTCGGGGATAATACGGGATCAGTTGGGGCCCCTTCCGGTATCACTTCTGGATGGATTTCGGGATCTCTACGGGAACCCATCGGGACCCGTTGGGGACAATTTAGGGGTCATTTCATGACTTTTTCTGTATTATTTCGGGATCATTGATGGTTTGCCGTCCGGGAGCCCGTCAGGGTCATTTCGGAACTTTTTCGGGACTATTTCGGGATCAGATTGGTACCCTTCAGGGATCATTTCTGTATGGCTCTCTGGAAAAGTCTAGAATCGCGTCGTTGTCACTTCGGGTTTTTTTGGGACTATTCCTGGAACTTTTGGAGACCCTTCCGGGGCATTTCTGGATGGTTTTCGGGATCCGTCCGCGATAGCGTCGGGGTTATGTCGTGGCTTCTTCTGGATAGTTTCGGGATTATTTGGGGATCCTATCAGGTTATCAGCTGATTTAGTACTTTTTTTATTCAATTACAAAAATAAAATGCATTATACAGACAATTTTTTTTAAACAGATTACTTGATAAGCAGGCTAACGTGAATAGCCCATATAATTCATTTTCCTCTTGCAAAAGGGGCCGCGGGTAAAGGCTAGTACATACATATATGCCGAATTAGATGAAATGGTGAATAAAATAATTAAAAAAAACTTAGTTAAACGGTCAAATTTCGCACATTTGTAGAAATTTCACGCACCCAACGCTTTTATTTTTTGTCCAATCAAAGCCCTAGATTGATGACAAGTGTGATGACTAGTACCTAGGACCTACCTAATTATTTTCTAGCTTTTAGTATTATTATTACTTAATGTAGGTATTCTTTTCAATAAAACCATATAACTTAAAATTTTCAAGCTATTGCATAGATTTTATCGCGGGCTGGCGCCTAAATCAAAAAAAAACCGTAACGGATATTTGTCAAAAAAGGTTCGAGAAGGTTCGATAAAGGTTCGAGAAGGTTCGAAAAAGGTTCGGTGTTAGCAACAGGCCAAATACATAAAATTGGATCTCTATCATAAAGTTAAAGTTAAATTTAAAGTTAAAGTAAAAGTTAAAGTTAAAGTTAAATTTAAATTTAAAGTTAAAGTTAAAGTTAAAGTTAAAGTTAAAGTTAAAGTGAAAGTTAAAATTTCATTAGTTATCCTGGCCGGCGATTTCAACACCAATTTCGCTGATAAAAAATCAGAGCGGTTGACAAGTTTTCTTTTTGAAATATTCAATTTGAAAATAAATAATGATCCAAAAGAATCCACAACAAGATATGGGGCCACCATTGACGCGGTATTTTCAAGATATTTAGAGGATATCAAGTCTCAAACGTATGTTTCCTATTTCAGTTGTCATAAACCTATAATTTCAATTATAAATATTCCTGAATAACCTATGTATGTACATATCTTGTAAGATAATAATACAAATTTTTTAACCAATATTAACTTCTCATTTATTCAATAAAAGTAAAAAATTTGTTTTTTTATCGGACCCCACGCTTAAAAAGTGTAACTTGAATTAATAGCAAAGAAAACAAAATGTTGCATAAATATTATAATTGCATAAGTTGATAATATGCAATAGCTTTACCGCCACACGTCCTTTTTTTATACCTTTCATGAACATGAAATGGTATATTAACTTTGGTCCGATGTTTGTAACGTTGAGAAATATTGAAGATAGACTCACCATTAAGTATACCGAATTGATCAGCGCGACGAACTGAGGTGATATAGCCATGTCCGTCTGTCCGTCCGTCTGTCTGTTTGAACGCAAACTAGTCCCTCAAATTTTGAGATATCTCAATGAAATTTGGCACAAGGACGTATTTTTGTATTATATTAGACATTTGTCGGATCCGGTAGGATCGAACCACTATAACATATATCTCCCATACAACCGATCGTTCAGATAAGACGGTTTTGGCCATTCCTGCCGCAATTTAGAAAGTGTAAACGTGAAACTCGGTGATATATATTCTAATATATCATCCTAAAAAAATCACTTCGATCGGAGCTATGAATAGTATATATCCCATACA